>NC_138294.1:72629106-73368272 GCF_965601325.2 Salmo salar | reverse complement strand
GAAGTACTGGTGGCCCACTTTGGCTAAGGACGTGAGGTTTTATGTCTCCTCCTGCTCGGTGTGTGCCCAGTGTAAGCCTCCAAGACACCTGCTCAGAGGTAAGTTACATCCCTTACCCGTTCCACAACGACCTTGGTCACATTTATGTTGTGCTCTCCTTTTGGAACTTTAATAAAGTGCGCCTGTTTACATCACGCTACTCTCCTGCACCTGACTTTGCCTCTTTTACACACGCTGACAACTCCCACTTGTCTCCAATTCCACATACCAACGCTCAGCTTCCCTCAGCCCATCCCATCTATCTCTGCTGGCCACCCACTTCGGGTTTCTATGCAACACATATCTTTCAACTATGCTGTGATGTTTAACGTACAATTTCAATCTATCTAATCGAATAGAATCCACAGATTGCAAGTTGAAGATAAATACTTTTACTAAGTGTATTAGTATATTAGTAATTGACTGACCCGGTCTCTCCAGATCTCCTAACAGTACTATTTCTAGGGTCAATTTTAGATCAGTGCTATGCATTTTCAGCCATTCCTGAACCTGAGACCAGAAACAGGCTACCTGAGGGCAATACCAAAATAAATGGTCTATTGATTCTGTATCCTCACAACAAAATCTGCAGAGCTTTGATGATTTTATGCCCCAAATATTCATTTTGTTGGTGGCAAGAATTCTATATAATAATTTTAGCTGAAAAGCACGAAGTCTTGAATCTTGCGTTGTTTTATATATCAACTCATACACCCTGTACCATGGAATCGGTACATCAAAAATCTCTTTCCAACTATTTTGCAATCTGTTTGGCACAGTTGTCAACATCCTGGTCCTCAAAGGAAACTGGTATACTTTCCTATTTCTACTATTTTTATTCCTCCGCCAGTTTTGATCCTTTATACTGGGCAGACAGACCAGTTCCCTACCTCCCTACCTCCTCCCGCTGCCACCTGCCTCCTCCATTTTTGGGGTAACGCTGTAATCAATTGGTTGTACTCTTGGAATGAGCAGACCTTTCCGTACAATTCTGATAACTCCATGAAGGACATAGCTCTACCATTCCAATTTACAATATAATTTAAGAACAAAATACCCTTTTCAAACATCTTTTCCATAAATACAGATATTTTATCAACCAACACATTTGAGTTCAGCCATAATATTTGTTGTAATATTTGTTCTATCTTTTCAGGGGGATGAAGTTGACATTGTAGCCAGCTCTACAATGCTTGTTTGAAAAAGATAAATACTTTGAAAAAAGTATCATTTTCAATTAATCGAATGAGACATGGCAATATGCACAAAGGCAAAAAGGCCATTTTTAAACAATGGATGAGCTTTTCTTAGTAATCTACTTGAGAACCATTTAGGGTTCAAATAAAACTTTTGAATGAGTGAAGCTTTTAGAGAGAGTTTTAGTGCTTTTATATTTAATAATCTCAACCCATCAAATTCATATTCATTATATCAATAGGCACGTTTTATTTTGTCTGGTTTAGCGTCCCAGATAAAGCGAAATATTTTTTGCTCATATGATTTGAAAAACGAATCATCAGGATTAGGCAGCGCCATAAGTAAGTGAGATTTGACTAAGGAGTTAAATCAGGGCAATTTTTCCATAAATAGACAGGTATTTACCTCTCCATGGTTGCAGGATCTTGTCAATTTTTACAAGTTTTCTATTGAAATTCATTGTGGAGAGCTTATTTATATCTTTTGTGATATGAATACCGAGTATGTCTACTTCACCATCAGCAGGGTAATGTAAATGTTGTATTTTTTAAGGATCCAACACGTAATATTGTACACTTATCATAATTAGGTTTTAGTCCAGAGAGTACAGAAAAGTTATCTAGATCTTCAATGAGACATTGCAGGGATCTAGCTTGCGGACTTAATATAAAACTTGAGTCATCGGCATACATGGACACCTTTGTTTTTAAGCCTTGGATTTCTAATCCTCTAATGTTGTTATTGGATCTGATTTTAATAGCTAGCATTTTGATGGCATTAACGAATAGATATGGTAACAGTGGACACCCTTGTTTAACTCCTCTTGACAATTCAAAACTCTCTGAGAAGTATCCGTTATTTACCATGGCCTTATTTCTATTACAGCATATTGGATGACTGCCATTCATATTTCATTCACCCTGCTCGATAGGTTTAGGCTACGACATGATACTCAAATTTCCCTATACCCTTCATGAAGTTGCTACAACCTAGGCTACGAATTAAAGTTTACAACGTAGGTGCACAGGTTGAGAGGAAAGTTTTAGTAATCAAGGTGACAGACAGTGATACATTCAACACCACCTTGCACACTCTTGCCTGCATCTAGCTGATCTAGGGTGTAATCATTAGTCCAAACCGTTGCAAACAAGAGTTTCTATTGGACAAATTCAGGTATGTTTAATTTGCTACTGTTTAAGAAATGTTTTTCACCATAATCGGCACAATGAATGCACCCCTGATCACCCACACACAGTTCACTTTCATAGCAGCCACATACAAACAGCTTGATCACTTTGCTCATTGTATAATTCATTCTTGCATCTACACGGTATCAGGAATCAAGGTAAGACCCAGATACAGACACATCAAATTGACAATGGTTTAATATTCCAACAGGGGCAGGCAATAGACAGGACAAGGCAGGCAGCGGTCAGTAAACCAGAGGTGGGGCAATGGTATCGGACGGCAGGCAGGCTCAGGATCAGGCAGAGGGATCAGGCAGGTGGGCACAGAGTCAGGACAGGCAAGGGTCAAAACCAGGAGGGCAAAAAAAAGAGAGACTGGGAAAAGCAGGAGCTGAGAACAAAAACGCTGGTTGACTTGACAAATAAGACGTACTGGCAACGGACAAACAGAGAACACAGGTATAAATACACAGGGGATAATGGGGAAGATGGGCGACTCTTGGAGGGGGGTGGAGACAATCACAAGGACAGGTGAAACAGATCAGGGTGTTACACACAGCCTGCCATCATTCACTTTGAACTGGACTGTGTGTTTACAGGCAGTTGCAACAGCATAACTTTAGATCATTAGAAAGCATTTGCCGAAAGCCACAAAATACATCTGAATGGATTTCTGCAAATATGTAAATACTTACATATGTAAATATGTTAATACTTACATTTGGGAACTTTACAGACCTATTGATCAAACAACCATGTTTTTTTATTGGTTCAATGTTTGAAACATGGTGTCCTAGTAGTAGCCTAAGCAGAGAGCTCCTGTATTTTCTGGTGGTTTTAACCCACGTATTTGCAGATGGACTGGCTAGCTAGCAAGCTAGCTGGCACATTGTTTTTGTTTGAATGATGCATCTGGACACTGTACCAGCTTTTTTGCTTAAACTGGCTGCTAGTTCCTGATCTTTTGAAACCATCAATTGAGGAGTAACCTAAAGCTTGAGAGGAATGGGAGATGCAGTAGAGGAATGCAGTGCTGAGGCAGAGGGCTCATAGTGAGGATGACTGGCTAATACTCTGAACTGTATGTGGTGAGCTTTCCTGGCGCCCAGAGCTGCTGATGCATCACCCAAGTGGGTGCTACACATTGTGAAGGAGGAGAAGCCCAGTAGTTACATGACTCACGCTGGTTCCCAGAGTAGCCCTCTACATGATCGTCACTAGACTCTTCATCAATCATCTCCCTGACCACCTTCCTCTGATAAAGCCATGAACTGCCCCGCTTCATCTTTGGAGGATGCACTCAAAGACTTGTCCTCAATTGATTGACCTATCTATAGTCATAATGATGTATTACTTGTTTGTTTTTTGCTTTTGAAGCGCTTTGAGAGTCTTGTGAAAAGCGCTATAGAAATGTAATAAGTTATTATTATTATTATTATTATTAACCATGAAAAGGTAGGCTATCTCTCCCTTAGTTGTCTTTGAACATCAACAAGATCAACAACTAATGTTGGCCAGAGGGAGATGAGCTAAAATCTAATGAGGGAACAGTAGATAAACCCTCTCAAACTTTTTCGTCTAGTTGCCATCAAAATTGTACTGATAAACGATGGGGAATAGTAGCCTGCCCGCCTTTCTGCAGCTTGCCTGCTAATGGATGCTTTTCCTAACCCACATTTTGACAACTGAATGTAAACTGCCTGCCTACCTATTTGATTGATGCCAAATTCATTTGATTGACAAGTAAGAGATATGCTGTGAACGTCATTCAAGTTCAGCATAACTAGCTAGCAAAGTGATTCACATTTCTTACTAGCTAACCAAATGACACCTGCCTGTCTAGCTGTAGTCACAGAAAAACAATATGGGTGGGAAAAGTCGTCCACTCAACCTCTCGTACAATGACAACATCCTCCCATCAGCTAGCTAGCTAACGTTAGGCTCAGTGATTTTGTCTTGCTAAATAAATAGCTACATAAATAGATAAGCTAGCCTATTAGCCACGTTATGACTTTGATAATAGCCCTTGCTAGTTTGGTTGTATTGACATTCCCAGTCTTGGTTACATTCGTCTGTTTTATTCCAAAATATTGAGTCAAAACTGAAACAGTGCATCCCGAATGGCTGGAGGAAGCAAATGTATCAGGCCAGCTGTGATTTACAACCTGATAGCAATATTTGTTGGACTACCAATAAATATATTGGTGAATTATATGAGTCATGCATTGAACTGCATCCATCTATTCTGTCAACAATGTCATCCTTCCAAATAGAACCTATTTTTAAAGCCTCTCAGGAAGTTGGTTTTGTAGCATAAACTGAGAATTTGATAGTTTTTACTGATATTATGAAATTGTCTGTTTATTTCTGTCACGGGCTGGCTCGAGGAACAACAGGAGAGGTAGAGTCAGGCGCAGGAGACAGAGAGAGTTCGTGACCACACTTCTTTATTTGAAGCACTGTACGTGGTCGACAAGGTATAGGGGCGCAGCCCTGAACGATTCTGCGGTGGTGTACACAAAATAAAAGAAACCACTGGCAGAAGGAAAAACTAAATACACGTTCTTACGAACACACAAAACCCGGACAAGCAACACAATCACGTACAACCACATACATCCTACGCTAACCTAAATAACCCCCCCTTACTAATGACTAACCCAAAACAGGTGTGTGCCTACCTAGACCTAACCAAACGAAAGTGAAACAAAAAGGGATCGATGGTAGCTAGTAGGCCGGCGACGACGACCGCCGAGCTCCGCCCGGCCGAGGAGGGGCGCCACCATCCGTCACTGTCGTGACAATTTCATGTCTGCAAAGTAGTTAAAACGCTGTCAGTTCCACTTTAAATGGACGATAGGTAGCCTAGTGGTTAGAGCATTGGGCTAGTAACCGAAAGGTTGCAAAATCAAATCCCCGAGCTGACAAGGTAAAAATCTGTCGTTCTGCCTCTGAACAAGGCAGTTAACCCACTGTTCCCAGGCCGTCATTGAAAATAACAATTTGTTCTTAACTGACTTGCCTGGTAAAATAAAAAAAATATTATAATAAACCACAAGTGTTGCTCGGTTTGTGAATTCTCCAAACAGTGTTTGCACTTGGAAAATTAGAATAGTATGAATGCATATTATAATTTTCTGTAACCAAACATTCTAAATTAATGGGGGAATATGTTGTAATTACAGTAACTCCACTGATAAACATTGCCAAACAACTGACACAATGAAGCAAATAGTGTGCACGAATTGCCGGGAGTCAGTGGCAGTAGTAGAGAGAGATGTACAGCGTGTCTTTGCCACACATCCCTCCCCTTATTTGTAGTCTCTGGATTTGAAATTAAGCTCAAGACACATTCGTTCCACATAAGCAGCAACCTCATAAACATCGTCAGGACGTAACAGTCGTCCCTTCAACTGAAATCATTACGGTTCAGTATTTCAACCCACCCCCCTTAAACGCACACAGTACCCAAACTAATGGCAGAATGGCACATTCCAAATGAGCACTGGGTACATGATACATACTGTATTGACCAACATGTTATGTCCATTTGTTAAATGTAGATTGGCGGAGCAAATAAAGGAAAATCCAGTGGAGGCTCCTAAGAGCAGGAAGGGGAGGACCATCCTCCTCAGTGTATGTAAATTGTTAAACATTAAAAAAGTTATAATTTTTAGATAAAACTATACTAAATATATTCACGTTACCAAATAATTTATTAAAACACTGTTTCGCAATGAAGGTCTACAGTAGCCTTAGCAGCACTCTTTGGGGTAGCACCATGGTGTAGCCAGAGGACCGCTAGTTTCCGTCCTCCTCTGGGTACATTGAGTTCAATACAAAACCTAGGAAGCTCATGGTTCTCACCCCCTTCCATAGACTTACACAGTAATTATGACGACTTCCGGAGGACGTCCTCCAACCTATCAGAGCTCTTACAGCATGAACTGACATGTTGTCCACCCAATCAAAGGATCAGAGAATGAATAAAGTACTGAAAGCATAAGTTACAGCTAGCTAGCAGTGCAGTGTATAAAATGTGGTGAGTAATTGACTCAAAGAGAGAGAAAGACAATAGTTGAACAAATTCATTTCTTAAATTAAAGACAATGAAGAGAGAGCTAGCTATATTTTGTTGTATTTTTTTTAACTTTCACTTACATAGCTAGCTAATGCAGTTCAAACAACCAGCTCAACCAGAAAGGTATGCTATGTTAGCTAGCTGGCTAAGGCTATCCAACACTAGAACTCTTCCAAGTCAAAGTAAGCTTTCGGTTTTATTAATTTATTGCCACCGATGCCCGCCGCTGTAATCTGCTTGCTGTACACTGTACTGCATGATTGTAGTGGGTTTACTAACGTGTTAGTTCTAGTAGCTATGTTGACTATGACGTTAGCTAATATGGAGACAGTGATGTAGGCTGTGTGTAGCGGTTATGGTATGAAGGTTTGGCTTGGAAAGATTTTTTTCACCTGGTCACTTCCAGCTGTTGTGTTGTGCACTGAAGTCCTCAAGTGAAGGGAGAAGGTGAGAGGAGGAGAGCATGTAGATGCGAGAATGAATTATACAACAAGTAAAGTGATCATGCTGTTTGCATGAGGCTGCTATGAAAGAGAACTGTGTGTGCGGGTGATCAGGGGTGTATTCATTCTGTCGATTATGTTGAAAAACTTTTCTTAAACGGAAGCAAATGAAACATGGATAAACATACCTGAATTTCTCCAATAGAAACTAGCTAACTAGCTAGTTGTTGTCTTGTCCAGCTAACAATAACAGTGCTTGCTAACATTAAGTTAGCTAGTGTTTAGCTACATTGAAAGGAACTAACATTCTTCAAAGTCTGTTGACACAAGTGGCTAGCTAGCTAGATAACGTTAACATGCTGGATGTTTCTCATGTAATACCCTTGCGGTATGGATACCTTGAGAACAAGGTTCAGGGAAGATAAGACCATCGAGCCCAGCTAACATTAGCTAACATTAGCTAGCATGGAAAACTTACTTTCTATCTCCTGTGTTGATGTTTTTGTCTTGTTCACAACACTTTTTTTCTTTCATGGCAGTCTCTCATGTCTGCACACTGACCTTCTCGACATGTTCTTTGCGCACTGTCACTTGACGCCAGTCTCAACAAACCCCTCTGAGCGTATTGTGCAGACGGGTAGATGTTGACATGATGCCTTAATTTCTGTGATAAATAAATAATTTCACTGATCCAACAGTGAAACCCTTGCAAGGTTACATGATGGAATAAGAGTTTGTCAAATCAAATCAAATCAAATGTATTTATATAGCCCTTCGTACATCAGCTGATATCTCAAAGTGCTGTACAGAAACCCAGCCTAAAACCCCAAACAGCAAGCAATGCATGTGAAAGAAGTACGGTGGCTAGGAAAAACTCCCTAGGAAAAACTCCCTAGAAAGGCCAAAAACCTAGGAAGAAACCTAGAGAGGAACCAGGCTATGAGGGGTGGCCAGTCCTCTTCTGGCTGTGCAGGGTGGATATTATAACAGAACATGGTCAAGATGTTAAAATGTTCATAAATGACCAGCATGGTCAAATAATAATAATCATAGTAGTTGTCGAGGGTGCAACAAGCACGTCCGGTGAACAGGTCAGGGTTCCATAGCCGCAGGCAGAACAGTTGAAACTGGAGCAGCAGCACGGCCAGGTGGACTGGGGACAGCAAGGAGTCATCATACCAGGTAGTCCTGAGGCATGGTCCTAGGGCTCAGGTCCTCCGAGAGAAAGACAGAAAGAGAGAAAGAGAGAATTAGAGAGAGCATATTTCAATTCACACAGGACACCGGATAAGACAAGAGAAATACTCCAGATGTAACAGACTGACCCTAGCCCCCCGACACATAAACTACTGCAGCATAAATACTGGAGGCTGAGACAGGAGGGATCAGAAGACACTGTGGCCCCATCCGATGATACCCCCGGACAGGGCCAAACAGGCAGGATATAACCCCACCCACTTTGCCAAAGCACAGCCCACACACCACTAGAGGGATGTCTCCAACCACCAACTTACCGTCCTAAGACAAGGCCGAGTATAGCCCACAACGATCTCCGCCATGGCACAACCCAAGGGGGGGCGCCAACCCAGACAGGAAGACCACGTCAGTGACTCAACCCACTCAAGTGACGCACCCCTCCCATGGACGGCATGGAAGAACACCAGTAAGCCAGTGACTCAGCCCCTGTAAAAGGGTTAGAGGCAGAGAATCCCAGTGGAAAGAGGGGAACCGGCAAGGTAGAGACAGCAAGGGCGGTTCGTTGCTCCAGCCTTTCCGTTCACCTTCACACTCCTGGGCCAGACTATACTTAATCATAGGACCTACTGAAGAGATAAGTCTTCAGTAAAGACTTAAAGGTTGAGACTGAGTCTGCGTCTCTCACATTGGTAGGCAGGCCATTCCATAAAAATGGAGCTCTATAGGAGAAAGCCCTACCTCCAGCCGTTTGCTTAGAAATTCTAGGGACAATTAGGAGGCCTGCGTCTTGTGACCGTAGCGTACGTGTAGGTATGTACGGCAGGACCAAATCGGAAAGATAGGTAGGAGCAAGCCCATGTAATGCTTTGTAGGTTAGCAGTAAAACCTTGAAATCAGCCCTTGCCTTAACAGGAAGCCAGTGTAGGGAGGCTAGCACTGGAGTAATATGATCACATTTTTTGGTTTGGTATTTAGCACTAACTGAAGTTTGTTTAGTGCTTTATCCGGGTAGCCGGAAAGTAGAGCATTGCAGTAGTCCAGCCTAGAAGCATGGATTAATTTTCCTGCGTCATTTTTGGACAGAAAGTTTCTGATTTTTGCAATGTTACGTAGATGGAAAAAAGCTGTCCTTGAAACAGTCTTGATATGTTCTTCAAAAGAGAGATCAGGGTCCAGAGTAACGCCGAGGTCCTTCACAGTTTTATTTGAGACGACTGTACAACCATCCAGATTAATTGTCAGATTCAACAGAAGATCTCTTTGTTTCTTGGGACCTAGAACAAGCATCTCTGTTTTGTCCGAGTTTAAAAGTAGAAAGTTTGCAGCCATCCACTTCTTTATGTCTGAAACACAGGCTTCTAGCGAGGGCAATTTTGGGGCTTCACCATGTTTCATTGAAATGTACAGCTGTGTGTCGTCCGCATAGCAGTGAAATTTAACATTATGTTTTCGAATGACATCCCCAAGAGGTAAAATATATAGTGAAAACAATAGTGGTCCTAAAACGGAACCTTGAGGAACACCGAAATTTACAATTGATTTGTCAGAGGACAAACCATTCACAGAGACAAACTGATATCTTTCCGACAGATAAGATCTAAACCAGGCCAGAACTTGTCCATGTAGACCAATTTGGGTTTCCAATCTCTCCAAAAGAATGTGGTGATCGATGGCATCAAAAGCGGCACTAAGATCTAGGAGCACGAGGACAGATGCAGAGCCTCGGTCTGACGTCATTAAAAGGTCATTTACCACCTTCACAAGTGCAGTCTCAGTGCTTGTCCTATGAACATTTTAAGTGCATTTATAAACTATTATTTAACCAAGATTAATAGGCTTACAATTTGTCAAGTATGAATGACTATCTCACAATTTTAACCATAACTGTTTATTAATGTGTCTAATAATGTTTAATGTATGGTTAAGTAAATGCATGGTTAATTTATTTAACAATTTAAAGTATTTTTTGATGTCAACCATTTGCGAACTCGTTCATGCCATCGGGCCTGGGCATCAGACTCCAGAGCCCTTTATTGCAGAATTGTGTCATTGAGGTGGTCGGTTTTATTAAATTAACTAACACTTTTCACATGGCTGAAATATGGTGCGTTGGGATATGGTTGGGAAGCTATCGGAAACTTTAACATTTTTAACAAGCATGGTAACAAGCATTTGTTGTTACACCTCTGTAATTAGACTGCAGTTACCTCCAGTTACATGTTGTTATTACAGTGTAACTATGTATTATTACAATGAATTACAACATTTGATACAGGGTCATTCCATATGGAATTACACTGTAATAAGGTCCCTTAACCTCTATGGGCTAGGTGGGACGCAAGCGTCCCACCCGTGGTGCACTCCATCAACAGCAGGTGCATTTCAAGAGCGGCAAATTTGAATCCAAATAAATGTCAAAATTCAAATTTTTCAAACATACAACTATTTTACACCCTTTGAAAGATAAACATCTCCTTAATCTAACCACGTTTTACGATTTCAAAAAGGTTTTACGGCGAAAGCATAAATTTAGAGTATGTTAGGACAGTACATTTACAAGAGTTGTGTGTAATGTTTTGTCAATTCAAAGACAGGGTCACCAAAACCATAAAACCAGCTAAAATGATGCACTAACCTTTTACAATCTCCATCAGATGACACTCCTAGGACATTATGTTAGACAATGCATGCATTTTTAGTTCTATCAAGTTCATATTTATATCCAAAAACAGCGTTTTACTATGGCATTGATGTTGAGGAAATCGTTTCCCTCCAATAACCGGCAGTCAAGTCAGCACCACAAATTAAATAATTAAAATTAGAAAACATTGGTAAAATATTATATTGTCATTTAAAGAATTATAGATTTACATCTCTTGAACGCAATCAACTTGCCAGATTTAAAAATAACCTTACTGGGAAATCACACTTTGCAATAATCTGTGCACTGCGCCCAGAAAAATACGCGTTGCGATACAGACTAGGCGTCATGTTGGGGAGATCTAAAATCGAAAATACTATGTAAATAATCCATTACCTTTGATTCTCTTCATCAGATGTCACTTCCAGGTATCACAGGTCCATAACGAATGTAGTTTTGTTCAAAAAAGCTCATCATTTATGTCCAAAAATCTCCGTCTTGTTAGCACATGATCTAAGCCAGCCGGACTTCACTTCATGAACGAGGGGAAAAAATATATTTACGTTCGTTCAAACATGTCAAACGTTGTATAGCATAAATCATTAGTGCCTTTTTTAACCAGAACATGAATAATATTCAAGGTGGACGAATGCATTCTCTTTTATAACGTATTGGAACGAGGGTACCCAACATGAACTCGCGCGCCAGGTGTCTAATGGGCCATCATCGTTCCATGGCTCTTGTTCGGTCAGATCTCCCTCCAGAAGACTCAAAACACTTTGTAAAGGCTGGTGACATCTAGTGGAAGCAATAGGAAGTGCCAAAATATTCCTCAGCCCCTGTGTTTTTCAATGGCATAGGTTTAAAGGTAATACAACACATCAGGTATCCACTTCCTGTCAGAAAATGTCTCAGGGTTTTGCCTGCCAAATGAGTTCTGTTATACTCACAGACACCATTCAAACAGTTTTAGAAACTTTAGAGTGTTTTCTATCCATATATAATAAGTATATGCATATTCTAGTTACTGGGTAGGAGTGGTAACCAGATTAAATCGGGTATGTTTTTTATCCAGCCGTGTCAATACTGCCCCCTAGCCCTAACAGGTTAAAATGAAACATTATTGAGAAAATCTTTGTATGGCACTGCAGCTCTTGAAAAAACACTAGCACATTAACTTGCTGAAGGAGTTTCCTGAGAATTCCTTCCTGATTGCTGATTGTGTTTGTGGTTGCTTTCTAGGGGGACTATGTCTGGTTGGACCTTAAGACGGGCCGGGAGTTCGATGTCCCGGTGGGAGCCGTGCTCAAGCTCTGTGACTCGGGACAGATCCAGGTGCTGGATGACGAGGGGAGGGTAAGTCCACACAAGATGAGATGTTGACGGGACGTTGACACTACTTTGACAAGACGACGAGACATTAACGAGATTTTGACGAACAAGACTTTGGTCCTGTTCAAATGCATCCTTCCTTCCTCCCTTCCTTGAAGTAATCATGACATGACATTATTGGTAAAAGCAATGCCATGGAAAACTTGCCTACACCTATCCATTCATGTTTTATCAGTGATTACTTAATGGAAGGAAGAAGGAAAGGAGGATGCATTCAAACAGGGCCTTAAGCTTACTCTAACAAGCCCACATGGACGCACAGTAGCCTATGACACCATAGTTCCTCAATGGCTGTGACTGTACTGTAACGGTTCTCCCATCAGGAGCACTGGATCTCGCCCCAGAATGCCACCAACATTAAGCCCATGCACCCCACCTCCATCCACGGTGTGGAGGATATGATCCGCCTGGGAGACCTCAACGAGGCTGGCATCCTGCGGAACTTGCTCATCCGCTACAACGAGCGTGTCATCTATGTGAGTCCCCCCTGTAATACTGGCTGCTCGCTTTGGTACCACTACAAGACCATCATTTTCAGTGGTGTAAAGTACTTATGTAAAAATACTTTAAAGTACTACTTAAGTCGGTTTTTTTTGTATCTGTACTTTAATTTACTATTGATATTTGAAGATGGTCGAATTCACAAATTTATCAAGAGAACATCCATGGTCATCCCTGTTGCCTCTGATCTGGTGGACTCACTAAACACAAATGCTTCATTTGTAAATTGAGTATGCCCATGACTGTGCGTAAAAAAATATATATATATAAAGTCATGACGTCTGGTTTGCCTAATATAAGAAATATGAAATGATTTATGCTTTTACTTTTGATACTTAAGTATATTTAAAACCAAATACTTTTAGACTTTTACTCAAGTAATATTTTACTGGGTGACTTTTAAATTTACTTGAGTAATTTTCTATCTTTACAATTGTATGACAAATGGATACTTTTTCCACCATTGATAATTTTACAGCGTATGAGTCCTTCAAATTACAAGGAAGTATGGTTTAGAACATATTCTATGAAACATAGTGACCTTGTTTAGTGACATGTAGCTCATGTTGTTGATGGACTGTTATAGGGTTTTCCTTGTCTGTGGGGTTATTTGACTTACTTTCTTGGTTATACTGGCGTGTTAGTTCCCCTGGCCTCCACAACCCCCCAACACCACTGGTTCCTTATCTTCCCTGCCTGGCTGTGGTTCAATAGTTTGAACCAGCTTCTTCTCCTCATATCCTTTCCTCAGTATCACTGCTCTGGCAGGACACATGATGGAAACATGTTCAGTCTGTTGTGATATATGTGGTACTGGTGGTTAAGGAAGCTGTTATAGAGTATTGAGACCTATCCCTTGTATGTCCCCCCCCCCAGTTTGTCCCTCATCAACTTGTGCCTGTTTTGTGCTTTTTCCTTATACCTCTTTCCTCTCCCTCTTCATCCCCCTCCCTATCTCTCTGTATAGACAAATTGTGGGGGAAGGGTGAGTACAAACTACAGAGACAAGCATGCTCTATCCTATTTCTTTTTTTTAAAGCTAAAAAGGAACACGCTATCAAGCTAGCCCATGACATTAATGCTAGCACTTCTACTACTTTCCTTTTCTTCGCTGTCACTGAATGAATGGCTATATATAATCTCTTCTAGGCTGAAGGCTGAGCTCTGCTTCGTGCTTAACCTTTGATCCAGCTTGTTACGTGTGCTTTGACCATCGAAGCGTAAATGTTCAACACACGTGAACCTTTAGAACACAGCACAGCTTTGGCCTGCAGGCTTGGAAGTACAACAAATCATGGGTTATTATGACTGATTATTATGTCTAGATTATGTACATTAAGGGGATTTTCAATCTCAACTTCCAATGATTTTGTAGTTCTACATTTAAATGATCAATCTTCATCAGGATCACAATACATTATCTCAGTGATCACGAGCCTAGTGACTAGCCTAATCACAATCCCAGTGAAAGAAAGTGACAAACTGTGCTATCGCTAGCAACAAATCATGCTATCACTAGCGACAAATCAAGTTATCGCTAAATCCTCAGGGAGAACATGGTTGCCCTCATCTTGGCATGAACCTTGACCATTTCAACTTTTGACTTTGACCTCTGCCTGCAGACTTACACAGGGTCGATTCTGGTGGCGGTAAACCCTTACCAGCTGCTGCCCATCTACACTCCAGACCAGATCCGCCTGTACACCAATAAGAAGATTGGGGAGATGCCACCTCACATCTTTGCCATAGCAGACAACTGCTACTTCAACATGCAGAGGAACAACAAGGACCAGTGCTGCATCATCAGGTTAGTGTGTGTGTGTGTGTGTGTGTGTGTGTGTGTGTGTGTGTGTGTGTGCGCGTACGTGTGTGCGTGCGTGCGCCCATGCGTGCGTGCAAGAGTGTGTGAGTGTGTGCGCATTTGGGTTTCTCTATTTAAGTGTACATGTGTTTGAGTTTCTGTATTTACATGTGTGTGGTGTGTGTGCGTGCATGCGTGTCTGTCTGTCTGTCTGTCTGTCTGTCTGTCTGCCTGTCTGTCTGTCTGTCTGTCTGTCTGTCTGTCTGTCTGTCTGTCTGTCTGTCTGTCTGTCTGTCTGTCTGTCTGTCTGTCTGTCTGTCTGTCTGTCTGTCTGTCTGTCTGTCTGTCTGTCTGTCTGTCTGTCTGTCTGTGTATGCCTGCTTCTATACATAAAGTATTGCATCTCCTCCTGTGTTCCTCAGTGGTGAGTCTGGGGCAGGTAAGACAGAGAGCACCAAGTTGATCCTGCAGTTCCTGGCAGCCATCAGTGGACAACACTCCTGGATTGAGCAACAGGTCCTGGAGGCCAACCCCATACTGGAAGGTCAGACTCAACATTGAGATGAGACACTAGAATGGGCTATTAATGGCAGCCATCTTGGTCAAATTCCAAACCAGTTTAATTGTACAAATTTCCTGACCAAGATGGCCGTCTTGTAGTTATGTTTCCATGGATGCCAATGTCCATACCAGTATTCTATTGAATTTTGTGAGAGTAACTACAGTATATCCACTCAGCAGCACTGATGAAATGTAATAGCTAGGGGGCTTGCTGTCTGTCGCTGCCTTAGCCAACTTGTCCTCATGTTACTTGGGAAGGCAAATGTGGTGTGTAGAATGCAGAGATACTGTACACTCGCTCCAAGCTACCTCAGGGGCAGGTTTGGGGTTTGTTTCTGATTTGTAGGCTAGAATCACAGAAGCTGTGTAGGAAAAGCTGAACTTGGGATGCATTCTTCAAAGAGTCTTTGAAAGACAGATTCATGACTTGCGTGCTTTCCCTGGAACAAGTACAGGGGTGAAGGAAACACCTTCCAGGCCATGAGTAGTGATCTGACAATTTGGTGTAGAGCTTAAGTCAGGCAGGGCATTCATTCACCTTTCTATGCCAAGCTGGCATTAACACTTGGTTTGACCTGGAAATAACACAACAATTGGGCCTCCTATCCATGTCTAAAGCCTCATTTGCACGTTCTGAAGTTTCCGTCTGTGTACTCTACATGTGGACTGTATTAGCTATGTCTCTCTTAGCTAATGTGACTATCTGACCAGGGTTGGAAACCCTGGTATACTGCATGCCACAATACTCTTCAGGTCTCAGGCAAGGTGATTCATCATGTGAGCATTGTTCACTGAACTGCATCTGTTACACTAAGTCTGGACTTTAATCTTTCATCCATGCAGCGTTCGGGAACGCTAAGACCATCCGGAATGACAACTCCAGTCGTTTTGGGAAATACATCGACATCCACTTTAACAAGAGAGGTGCAATCGAGGGGGCAAAGATAGAACAGTATCTTCTGGAGAAATCCCGAGTCTGCAGACAGGTAAGGTTACAGGTGAGAGTGGCTATAGGGTTTGCAGACAGGTAAGGGTCCAGGGGGGAGGGGCTATAGGGTCTGCAGACAGGTAAGGGTCCAGGGGGGAGGGGCTATAGGGTCTGCAGACAGGTAAGGTTGCAGGTGGGAGGGGCTATAGGGTTTGCAGACAGGTAAGGGTCCAGGGGGGAGGGGCTATAGGGTCTGCAGACAGGTAAGGGTCCAGGGGGGAGGGGCTATAGGGTCTGCAGACAGGTAAGGTTGCAGGTGGGAGGGGCTATAGGGTTTGCAGACAGGTAAGGGTCCAGGGGGGAGGGGCTATAGGGTCTGCAGACAGGTAAGGTTGCAGGTGGGAGGGGCTATAGGGTTTGCAGACAGGTAAGGGTCCAGGGGGGAGGGGCTATAGGGTCTGCAGAAAGGTAAGGTTCCAGGGGGGAGGGGCTATAGGGTCTGCAGACAGGTAAGGATCCAGGGGGGAGGGGCTATAGGGTCTGCAGACAGGTAAGGATCCAGGGGGGAGGGGCTATAGGGTCTGCAGACAGGTAAGGATCCAGGGGGGAGGGGCTATAGGGTCTGCAGACAGGTAAGGTTC
This sequence comes from Salmo salar, assembly GCF_965601325.2. Lineage (NCBI taxonomy): Eukaryota > Metazoa > Chordata > Actinopteri > Salmoniformes > Salmonidae > Salmo > Salmo salar. Next base: position 73,351,663 of record NC_138294.1, on the reverse strand, counting down.
CAGGGGGGAGGGGCTATAGGGTCTGCAGACAGGTAAGGATCCAGGGGGAGGGGCTATAGGGTCTGCAGACAGGTAAGGATCCAGGGGGAGGGGCTATAGGGTCTGCAGACAGGTAAGGGTCCAGGGGGAGGGGTTATAGGGTTTGCAGACAGGTAAGGGTCCAGAGGGAGGGGCTATGGGGTCCAGGGGGAGGGGCTATAGAGTGGAATAGAACAGTACATACTGGAGAAGTCTCGAGTTTGCAGACAGTTTCCCATTTTGACAGTTTTCTTCCATTTTGACAGTTTTCTTTCGTTTTGTACCCTATGAACTCGACCCTGCTGTGTTATTCTCCTCTCCAGGCTGCGGATGAGAGGAACTACCACATCTTCTACTGTATGTTGCGGGGCATGGCCCCAGAGCTGAAGACCAAGCTGGGCCTGGGCCTCGCCACTGACTACTCCTACCTCACCATGGTGAGTAGTGGGTGTGAGCGGGGTGTGTGTGCATGCGTCTAGCTCCTACTGTTTATGTGTATACCGGTGTGTGTGTGTGCGTGTATGAGTTTATTTATATAACTCACAGTATATATCAAATCCAATGTTATTTGTCACGTACACAGTTTACAGCAGGTATAAAAGGTGCAGCAAAATGCTCATGTGCTAACTCCCTCAATATTGCAGTACAATAACCAATATCAATAGGCCGTGATGACCTAAAGGATTACTCCAGCATCCTGTCGGCCATGAAGGTGCTGATGTTCACAGAGACAGAGAACTGGGAGATCTCCAAGTTCCTGGCGGCCATCCTGCACATGGGCAATAATGAACGGCTATACAGTATAGATAATGAATGGATATACAGTATAGATAATGAACGGCTATACAGTATAGATAATGAACGGCTATACAGTATAGATAATGAATGGATATACAGTATAGATAATGAACGGCTATACAGTATAGATAATGAATGGATATACAGTATAGATAATGAATGGCTATACAGTATGTGTATGTGTGTGTCCCTCTCCAGGGGAAATGTACAAAATGTGATGGCCGTGATGACCTAAAGGATTACTCCAGCATCCTGTCGGCCATGAAGGTGCTGATGTTCACAGAGACAGAGAACTGGGAGATCTCTAAACTACTGGCGGCCATCCTGCACATGGGCAACCTGCGCTACGAGGGTGGGCAGAGGTGGCCATTTTGGAAAGAGAGTGTTGACGCACAATACAATGCCTTCAAACTCGACACAGGAGCTGGGCAGCTATATATAAAAAAAGGCTTATGTTCATGCACTGTTTGCTGCTCCCACAAGTGATCTTTTAAATATTGAAAGTGTTATAAAAGATCACTTGTGGGAGCAGCAAAAGTGAGGGGATATTACCCTTGAGGAAGTTGTTAATCCCTGTCTTGTTCTCACTTGAATTTGGTTACATGTTTACAGAGGGGTAGTCTTCCAAAACTGACAAGTTAGCTATTGAGTTAGAAGTTATAAATGCACTTGGATAATTGACTTACATAATTGACTTGAAGGGTTTCATTCTAAAACGCTATATATCCATTTTCAGAAATGTTGGTAAATTAGATTGCTTAAAGAAATTATGAAAGAGATTGGTGTTTTTTCACAAACTAATCATGGCATGGGGATCTTAAAATCTATCACTTGATGGTTTCAATTCAGCGAGACAAATAATCATGTTTTGTTGCAAAACACTATGTATCCGCCTCACTCACAGATGAATGAGTAGTACTGCTAGGTTTTACATAGCTAAATGTGATAAATAACTACATTTGTAATAAATAACTGTACAAATGATACATTTGTGTCATCAATAAAATGTGTTTATTTTTTTATGAATCTATACAATAATATAAGATCCGTATGTAAAATATTTACATTTTAGTCGTTTAGCAGATGCTCTTATCTAGAGCAACTTACAGTAAGTGCATTCATCTTAAAATAGCTAGGTGAGACAACCACATATCACAGTCCAATATAAAGGATACGAACATTCCATTCCAGCTAAACAATGGATATATAGCATTTTACAACAAAACCCATTTTAATACACATCTGAAATGTAGAAATAAGAAATCTGAGAACAGTAATATTTTACACAAACATGAAAGTACCCATAACAAATCATTTGGGATGAAAAAATACAGATGTGGTGGATATAGTGTTTTGGAACAAAACTCTTCACTTGCTTTCCCCCTTTTCTCCCCCTTGCAAACACATACACTCCAACAGCCCATACCTATGACAACCTGGATGCCTGTGTGGTGGTGCGATCTCCAGACCTGTCCACTGCTGCATCTTTGATGGAGGTGGGTAGTAGTAACTTACCTGTACACCATCTCTGTGCTGGGCTTGTACTGTAGAGTTCATCACAGTGTTTGAGTATTGTATTGTTGTACTCTACTACAGTATGTTGTTGTGTTGTTGTATTGTTGTGTAGGTGGACCCTAAGGACGTGATGTCATGTCTGACCACGCGTACCCTGATCACCCGGGGCGAGAGTGTGTCCACTCCCCTCAGCATGGAACAGGGCCTGGATGTCAGGAACGCCTTCGTCAAGGTCAGGACCCTCACACACACGCATGCAATGGAACACGCACACATTTTAGTATCAAAGTGAGAACAGACACACACTCTCACACACACTAATAAATCTGTTCCTTCACAGAAGGTTAATGTTCCCTGTTGTCTAATGAAAACTGTCTCTCCCTAAGTATCTACGGGAGCTTGTTTGTGTACACACACACACACACACAAAACAACAACAACACACACACACAGTGTAAATGAAAATCGTCCCTCCTGTCCCAGGGTATCTATGGGAGGCTGTTTGTGTGGATCGTGGACAAGATCAACGCGGCCATCTTTAGACCTCCGTCCTGTGAGAGTAAGATCGTAAGGAGATCCATCGGCCTGCTCGACATCTTCGGCTTTGAGAACTTTACTGTCAACAGGTGGGTCCTCTCACTGACCCAAGCTTTGGGGATGTTGTAGTCATTTGTTTCAAATTCTAAAGTCTAAAAGCTTTCTTGTCCATTTAGGGTACATTAGAACTGAACGTGACATGACATACCATGACATAATCATTGTTATGATTTCCATTCTCTGTTGAAAACTTGGATGACAATAATATGTGCCCGACTGAAGTCAGACGATAGCACCAGCCTGAAGCACCCGACTGAAGTCAGACGATAGCACCAGCCTGAAGCACCCGACTGAAGTCAGACGATAGCACCAGCCTCTTTATTTGATTTGGCGGTTGACATGCTCACTGCAGGGTTTACCAGTATAGCTGAACTCGATTGGCTGTCCAGTGACCGGCTCTGGCTACATTCCTTCCCTGTTGCTTTGAGAAGCTGTGCATCAATTTTGCCAATGAGAATCACACACAACCTCACACACACTTGAACCACACACACACTGACACATTTTACTATCAAAATGAGGACACACACACACACACCCCTAAATGAATTGGCTGCAGAATGACTCACTATGTTCCTTCTTCCCTGAAGCTTTGAGCAGCTGTGCATCAACTTTGCCAATGAGAACCTGCAGCAGTTCTTTGTGAGGCATGTGTTCAAGCTGGAGCAGGAGGAGTACAACCTAGAAGACATCAACTGGCAACATATCGAGTTCACCGACAACCAGGATGCCCTGGATATGATCGCCAATAAACCCATGAACATCATATCTCTCATAGACGAGGAGAGCAAGTTCCCCAAGGTACAGTACCAATATGGCATCTTACCATTGTCGGTCAATTCATATGCATATTGAGTTTAGGTATTGTAAGAGGGGGTGGACAGGTACAGGCACTATAAAGTTTTTTTTAAACCCTGTAACAAGGTACCGATTTTGTGACAGATTATCACTAGGAGTCATGCAGAGAGAATTGCCGTATTGCATACCAAGACCACGGTGCAACTAAACGTTTAAATTGGAACCTGATTATGACTTTGCCTTTGAATGGGTTATAAAGTGCTATTGAATTGTATTTGTTTGTGGTCACAAACTTTAAGGGTGCGTCCGAGATAGCACCCTAATCCTTAGCACCCTAATAATATAATATATACCATTTACCAATCACTTTTATCCAAAGCAGCTTACATGCAAAGCAGCATACATGCATACATTTTACATACGGGTGGTCCCGGGAATCGAACCCACTATCCTGATGTTGCAAGCGCAATGCTCTTCCAACTGAACTACATAGGACCACATAGGGAAGAGGTTATAATTTCAGACGCAGCTTAAATGTTTTTTCTCTGTTTGTGTCTCTCAGGGAACAGACGCCACCATGTTGTATAAAATCAACTCTCAGCACAAACTCAACACCAACTACCACCCTCCTAAGAACACCTACATGACCCAGTTTGGCATCCAGCACTTTGCTGGGGTGGTCCACTACGAGACCAGAGGTAGGCCTATTCTAAGGCATTGGCTTCATACTCAACCCAATGCTTACATGTATACCTCTAAGTCATTGCAATCACATAAGAATGTCACCAATGCTCCATGTAGTAGGATCTGGTTGGTTCATGGTCAGAAGAAAAACTATTGAACTCCAGCAAGTTGGTCAAATGCTCAATATCAAATCAAGCCCTAGCCCCTACACCACAGAAAGGATCTGTCAGGTGTAACCCCTAGCCCCTACACCACAGAAAGGATCTGTCAGGTGTAACCCCTAGCCCCTATACCATAGAAAGGATCTGTCGGGTGTAACCCCTAGCCCCTACACCATAGAAAGGATCTGTCAGGTGTAACCCCTAGCCCCTACACCACAGAAAGGATATGCCAGGTGTAACCCCTAGCCCCTACACCACAGAAAGGATCTGTCAGGTGTAACCCCTAGCCCCTATACCATAGAAAGGATCTGTCGGGTGTAACCCCTAGCCCCTACACCACAGAAAGGATCTGTCAGGTGTAACCCCTAGCCCCTACACCACAGAAAGGATCTGTCAGGTGTAACCCCTAGCACCTACACCACAGAAAGGATCTGTCAGGTGTAACCCCTAGCCCCTACACCATAGAAAGGATCTGTCAGGTGTAACCCCTAGCCCCTACACCATAGAAAGGATCTGTCAGGTGTAACCCCTAGCCCCTATACCATAGAAAGGATCTGTCAGGTGTAACCCCTAGCCCCTACACCACAGAAAGGATCTGTCAGGTGTAACCCCTAGCACCTACACCATAGAAAGGATATGCCAGGTGTAACCCCTAGCACCTATACCACAGAAAGGATATGCCAGGTGTAACCCCTAGCACCTACACCATAGAAAGGATCTGTCAGGTGTAACCCCGCTAGGGCGCCGGGCTAGTACCATAGAAAGGATCTGTCAGGTGTAACCCCTAGCCCCTACACCACAGAAAGGATCTGTCAGGTGTAACCCCTAGCCCCTATACCATAGAAAGGATCTGTCAGGTGTAACCCCTAGCCCCTACACCACAGAAAGGATCTGTCGGGTGTAACCCCTAGCCCCTACACCATAGAAAGGATCTGTCAGGTGTAACCCCTAGCCCCTATACCATAGAAAGGATCTGTCAGGTGTAACCCCTAGCCCCTACACCACAGAAAGGATCTGTCAGGTGTAACCCCTAGCCCCTATACCACAGAAAGGATCTGTCGGGTGTAACCCCTAGCCCCTACACCATAGAAAGGATCTGCCAGGTGTAACCCCTAGCACCTACACCATAGAAAGGATCTGCCAGGTGTAACCCCTAGCCCCTACACCATAGAAAGGATCTGCCAGGTGTAACCCCTAGCACCTACACCATAGAAAGGATCTGCCAGGTGTAACCCCTAGCACCTACACCATAGAAAGGATATGCCAGGTGTAACCCCTAGCACCTACATCATAGAAAGGATCTTCCAGGTGTAACCCCTAGCCCCTACACCATAGAAAGGATATGCCAGGTGTAACCCCTAGCCCCTACACCACAGAAAGGATATGCCAGGTGTAACCCCTAGCCCCTACACCATAGAAAAGATATGCCAGGTTTAAGCAATGTGGTAATAGCTCCCCCTCCAATAGACTCCATGTACAGTTTCTCCACAATTGCATAGGTAAGGGGTCGGGCTAGGGGTTGTTTTGGAATTGTTTTGGAATTACTGACTCCAGTGTTGTTTCAGGCTTCTTGGAGAAGAATCGTGACAGCCTCCATACTGACATCATCCAGCTCGTACACTCCTCCAAGAACAAGTTCATCAAGCAGATCTTCCAGGCTGATGTCGCCATGGTGAGAGATAACGTGTCTGGTGGTCGCATAGTGATGATGTAATGATGAATGTATTTTCCCCACTCACTCCGCCAGGCTGTGTCCACTAAGCAAGAGGGAGAAAGGCTAAGAATAGGCCATGAAAGCAAATGGTGGAATTCCAGACAAGGTTTCGACCATAGAATACAATAACTAGAATGTGCCTCCCCAGTCAAGTCAATGGGTCTGTAGTGGTTAGACTGGTGGCCATTTTATAAGTCTACTCACTTCTTTCTCTATGGTTATGACATCTTTTGTGGCCCATAGTCAGGGGCTTCCTGTTTCCCAGTGATGATGTCATCAAGCGATCACTCTCGATTCTTACTCTTCTTTGCTATTCTTCTTTCACATACTGTAGCATTAGGCATGGCTAATACCACCACTCCCTTCTCTTCGTCTCTCAATCTTCCTCTGTCATTCTCTCCATTTCTCTGTTTGTGGTTGTGTTCTATGGTTCTGTCTGGCCACAGTTTCTTTGTGGCTATCTGCCGCCCACCACTCCTCCTCCGAAGGTAAACAACGGCCATTCCTACTGTGGTAAAACCCAGATCCCACTGCTGCCACCAATGTCAAACCTTGTGTAGCTTGTGCTTACCCCAAAACCCCCTCCATCCATCCATCCTCTGTGGAACTCAAACCTTTCGGTCCCTCTTTCTTTTCAGTCTTCACCCCAGTGATACTAATATTAAAACAGTGATTCTCAAATATTTTATCCTGTGGCCACATCATTTGACACTGCGACCAAGCATGAACTGACCACAACCCGCCAGGGGGTCCTGACCGACTATTTGAGAAACACTGTTATTTAAAGTGGTGTTTAGAGTTTACACCTACATTTAAACAATCTGTAGGATTCCCTGCTGTAAAATGTTCACTTAAATGTATGCTATACTGTATACAGTACTCATTCAAGGGTTTTTCTTTATTTTTACTATTTTCTACATTGTAGAATAATAGTGAAGACATGAAATAACTCATATGGAATCATGTAGTAACCAAAAAAAGTGTTAAACAAATCAAAATATATTTTATATTTGAGATTCTTCAAAGTAGCCACTCTTTGCCTTGATGACAGCTTTGCACACTCTTGGCATTCTCTCAGCCAGCTGCATGAGGTAGTCACCTAGAATACATTTCAATTAACAGGTGTGCCTTGTTAAAAGTTAATTTGTGGAATTTCTTTCCTTCTTAATGCGTTTGAGCCAATCAGTTGTGTTGTGACAAGGTAGGGTTGGTATACAGAAGATATCCCTATTTGGTAAAAGACCAAGTCCATATTATGGCAAGAACAGCTCAAATAAGCAAAAAGAAACGACAGTCCATCGTTACTTTAAAACATGAAGGTCAGTCAATGCGGAAAACTTCAAGAAATTTGAATTTTTCTTCAAGTGGAGTCGCAATAACCATCAAGCACTATGATGAAACTGGCTTTCATGGGGACCGCCACAGGAAAGGAAGACCCAGAGTTACCTCTGCTGCAGAGGATATGTTCTTTAGAGTTACCTGCATCTCAGATTGCAGCCCAAATAAATTATTTCCAGAGTTCAAGTAACAGACACATCTCAACATCAACTGTTCAGAGGAGACTGTGTGAATCAGGCCTTCATGGTCAAATTGCTGCAAAGAAACAAAAGGACACCAATAATGAGAAGAGACTTGCTTGGGCCAAGAAACACGAGCAATGAACATTAGACCGGTGGAAATCTGTCCTTTGGACTGATGAGTCCAAATTTGAGATTTTTGGTTCCAACCGCCGTGTCTTTGTGAGACGCAGAGTAGGTGATCGGATGATCTTTGCATGTGTGGTTCCCACCATGGAGCATGGCGGTATCAGACCTCAGGAAAAGACCCAGTTGCACACAGTTCGAAATAACAAATGTTTATTTACGAAACAGGGGGTAGGTAAACGACAGGTCAAGGGCAGGCAGAGGTCAGTAATCCACGGCAGAGTCCGAAAAGTACAACACGGCAGGCAGACTCAGGGTCAGGGCAGGAAGAATGGAAGAAAAAAAAAAGTGAGAACTTGAAAACAGGAACTAACAAGAAACAGGAGTAAGGGAAAAACCGCTGGTAGGCTTGAAGAGACAAGACGAACTGGCAACAGACAAACAGAGAACACAGGTATAAATGCATCGGGGATAATGGGGAAGATGGGTGACACCTGGAGGGGAGGTGGAGACAAGCACAAAGAAAGGTGAAACAGATCAGGGAGTGACAGGAGGAGGAGGTGTGATGGTGTCGGGGTGCTTTGCTGGTGACACTGTCAGTGATTTATTTAGAATTCAAGGCACACTTAACCAGCATGGCTACCACAGCATTCTGCAGCAATACGCCATCCCCTCTGGCTTGCGCTTAGTGGGACTATAATTTGTTTTTCAACAGGACAATGAACCAAAACACACCTCCAGGCTGTGTAAGGGCTATTTGAACAAGAAGGAGAGTGATGGAGTGCTGAAGTAGATGACCTGATGGTTTGGGATGATTTGGACCGCAGAGTGAAGGAAAAGCAGCCAACAAGTACTCAGCATATGTGGGAACTCCTTCAAGACTGTTGGAAAAGCATTCATCATGAAGCTGGTTGAGAGAATGCCAAGAGTGTGCAAAGCTTTCATCAAGGCAAAGGAGGCTACTTTGAAGAATCTCAAATATAAAATATATTTTGATTCGTTTTTTTTGGTTACTACATGATTCCATGTGTTATTTCATAGTTTTGATATCTTCACTATTATTCTACAATTTAGAAAATAGTACAAATAAAGAAAAACCTTGAATGAGTAGGTGTGTCCAAACTTTTGACTGGTACTGTAAATGTGTGTGTGTGTGTGCGTGTTCGTATGTGTTTTGGCAGGGTGTGGAGACCAGGAAGCGTTCCCCTACTCTGAGCAGCCAGTTCAAGCGTTCTCTGGAGCTGCTGATGAGAACCCTCAATGCGTGTCAGCCTTTCTTCGTCCGCTGCATCAAACCCAACGAGCTCAAGAAACCCATGGTGAGTCAAACCTGAGGAACATACTAGCATGAAATATTGTGTGTTTGTGTGTGTGTGCACGTGTGTACCTGCCTGTGTGTGTGCACATGCCTGTGTATCTGTGTGTTTGTGTGTGTGTTTGTGTGCGTGTTCGCATCCATGCTTGTGTGTGTCACGATGTTCGTTTACCATTCTCTTACGGCTGGCTGTTCACTTTGTTAACTCTGTCCGTCTGACTGTCTGTCCATCTAGCTGTTTGACAGGGAGCTGTGTGTGCGTCAGCTGAGGTACTCTGGGATGATGGAGACCATTCGTATCAGGCGCGCCGGTTACCCCATCAGATACACCTTCGGAGAGTTTGTAGACCGCTACCGCGTTCTCATGCCCGGAGTCAAACCTGCAAACAGACAGGTGAGCAGAGCTGGACCCTGTTCATTAGGCACCAAACGAAAGAAACCAGACTGAAACAGGGAGGGCCTCCTGGACTTGTCCAATAAGAAAATGATATTACTATGTTCTGTTACTCTACTTCAGGATGGCTATTGGTTGAGAGAGGTATCATTCATCCCCTGCTGTTTTCTCATAGGAGGACCTGAGAGGGACTTGTCAGAAGATAGTGGAGGCAGTTCTTGGACGAGATGATGACTGGCAGATTGGGAAGACCAAGATCTTTCTCAAGGTGTCTGGATTTTATAGATTGCAAATCGACATGCTTATCTGGTTGATAAACAACATATTTTCACCTACATTATTACACAAATGACATACTACAATAAAACAATGCTCTCTCTCTCGCCTCTCCCCCCATCCTCTCTCTCTCTCTCTATGTCGCTCCTCCCCTCCCTCTCCATTTCAGGACCACCATGACATGCAGCTGGAGATAGAGAGGGACAAGGCCATCACCGACAAGGTCATCCTTATTCAAAAGGCTGTAAGAGGAATGAAGGAGAGGTGAGGAAGAAGGGGAGAGAGGGGAGGGTTGAGAGTGAAGGGTATAGAGAGACAGGGGGAGAGGAGGAGGGAGGAGGAGGAGAGGGGGACAAGGGAGAAAGGACAGAGGCGGGGAGTGAGGGAGGAGGAGAAGAAGGGAACAATGGAGGAAGGGAGGGTGAGGAGGGGGAGTGGGGGACAAGGGAGAAAGGACAGAGGCGGGGAGTGAGGGAGGAGGAGAAGAAGGGAACAATGGAGGAAGGGAGGGTGAGGAGGAGGAGAGGGGACAGGCGGTGGGGGTGGAGAGCAGAGGAGGGGCAGTGAGGGAGGAGGAGAAGAAGGGAACAATGAAGGAAGGGAGAGTGAGGAGGAGGAGAGGGGACAGGCGGTGGGGGTGGAGAGCAGAGGGGCAGTGAAGGATCCTCTTCAAATTGATAACTTTATTTTGTTTATCCATATTTTATGGACTTTTTTAAATTTACTTTCTTCCTAATAGTTCTAATTCGGATACTGCCGTTGAATTGACTGGACATGTTAATGCACATACTGTATGTTGTGGTTGAGCACTACAGAATGCTATCATATGTTTTTATATGCATCTCTCCCTCTCTCCCCCTGTGTGTTTTCCAGGACTAACTTCCTGAGGGTGAGGAGGTCAGTGACACTCATTCAGAAGACATGGCGTGGCTATCGGTGCAGGAAGGACTACAGTGCAGTGAGTTCCTCTATCTCCATGGTTACTGACATTTCACAATCATCCATTTCCTGGACGGTTCACTTGGACGTATCCCTGGCCAGGAATGACATTCATTCCCTCATTGGACGTTCCTTAAAAGCATGTCCCATGGTTACTGAGTTATGGGTTGTAGTTATGGTTGCTATAATGTTATTGTTGTGTTATATTGGTGTAGTTATGTTGTTAGAACTCTATATTTGTGTTATATTGGTGTTTGGTGTCTCCTATCCAGATGAGGGTGGGCTTCCTGCGCCTCCAAGCCCTCTATAGGTCAAGGAAACTCTTTGTCACCTACCGATTGGCCAAAACGCGCGTCACCCAAATACAGGCCCGTTGCCGTGGTTTCATGGTGAGGCGGTCCTTTTGGCGGCAGCTGCATGCGGTGATCACCATCCAGGCGTATGCCCGGGGTATGATAGCGCGGAGGGTTACCCAGAGACTCAGGGCAGAGGTAAGATATTACACTACTTAAATGCATACTCATACACACAGAGGTAGACACACACACAGCAAATCAACAGGGCTAAAGTAAGGCAGGAGGGGCAAAATATAAGACTCATACTGTATGTCCTGTAGTGTAACAGAGCAGAAACTCAGTGACTGAAAACACACAGATATCTTTAGGTTATTGTACTTTCATGGACTCAAGGCTATTTTATCTAAGCTCCTTTGCTTCTGCTTTTTCAATTTACTGAATATTTTGTTACCTGTTAACTTCCTGTTACATTACTTTGACATCTAGGAATATTTAAATACATTTAAGAGATTTTGTAAGTAATTAAACAACTCTTGCCCCTTTCTCAGCACCGGCGGCGTCAAGAGGCGGAGGGCCAGCGTCTGGCTGAGGAGGAGCGCCTGATGAATCAGATGACGGCGCGGCGGGCGCGGGCTGAAGCCGAGAGGAGTCACCAGGAGCGCCTGGCCGAGCTGACCCGTCAGGAGGAGCAGAGGGAGAAGGAGGCACGGGAGGAGGCACGACGGAAGAAGGAGCTGGTGGAACAGGTATCTGAAGCAGCTAATTGGTTACCTAGAGGTGAATCTTAACTTCTACTTTAGACAAATGTTCACTTATTCATGCATTGGTGTCAATGAGCCAAAATGGACTGTAATGTGACAATGACCAGCGATGTGGCAAGACAGCACACACAGGTCAATCAGGGACCAGGCTACACATACTGGAGCTACCTTGTGTTATATGTTTGATATTGTCCATTGTTTGTGTTAATAACTCAACCTCAACCCAACAGGTGGAGCGGGAGAGGCAGCAGCCAGTGGACCACTCAGACATGGTGGACCAGATGTTTGGCTTCCTGGGGAACACAGGGGCACTGCCAAACCTGGAGGGACAGGGGCCGGCCGGCTTCGAGGTGAGTAGGGTTGTAGATGTAAGGTGTGTGTGTGTGTGTGTGTGTGTGCCTTGGTGTATAGGCTATGTCTGTGTGTGTGCGTGGGTGGGTGCACCTGCCTGTCTGCCTGCCTCCATGCATGCCTCTGTGTCTCTGTGCCTGCTTCCCTCCCTCTGTGCATGCCACTGTGTCTCTGTGCCTGCTTCCCTCCCCCCGTGCATGCCTCTGTGCCTCTGTGCCTGCTTCCCTCCCCCCGTGCATGCCTCTGTGTCTCTGTGCCTGCTTACATGGGTGTGTTATAGGACCTGGAGGTGGCTCCGCGGGCCGAGGGGGAGGAGGAGGACTTGGACGAGGCTCTCCCTCTGCCTGACGATGAGGAAGAAGACCTGTCGGAGTACAAGTTCTCTAAGTTTGCCGCCACCTACTTCCAGGGCACCACCACACACACCTATGTGCGGCGCCCGCTCAAACAGCCGCTGCTCTTCCACGAGGACGAGGGTGACCAGCTGGTGAGTTGACCTGACTTTTGACCTTTGACCTATTGTGTGTTTTTGCCGGTGTGGTCCTACAGCTTTTCACATGAGCCTGAGTCATGAGTTTCTCATTCAACATTAACACAACCCCACAAAAGCTACCCCCCTTACAAATTAATTATTAATATCCCCCAGAATTAGCATGTTTTACATTTCCTGCACAAATCTTCATGGAGTTACACAATCAATTTCAGACACCTTTATATAAGTGATAACTTTCTGGGTCAAAATACAATCTGAGATCTACCGCTCAGATTTTTTAAAAACATGACCTAAAAAACGTAAGCCTATGAAACATTAACCAATTAAAAACTGTTCTATAACAATGAGGTTTGTGCACTAGGCTATAGGCCTAATACATAATCACTGCATGTTGGCTTTGCTTGAATTGCCCTGCCAATGTTGTTGTTCCAGACCATTTTGAAATGATATTTCAAGATTGTTGGTACATCAAATCAAATGTTATTGGTCACATACACATGTTTAGCAGATGTTATTGCGGGTGTAGCGAAATGCTTGAGCTTCTAGTTCCGACAGTGCAGTAGTATCTAACAAGTAATATCTAACAATTACACAACATATTACACACAAATCTAAGTAAAGGAATGGAATTAAGAATATAAAAATATTTGGACGAGCAATGTCAGAGCGGCATAGACTAAGATACAATAGTATAGAATACAGTATATACATATGAGATGAGTATTGCAAGATATGTTAACATTATTAAAGTGACATTATTAAAGTGAATAGTGTTCCATTTATTAAAGTGGCCAATGGTTTCAAGTCTATGTATTTAGGCAGCAGCCTCTCTGTGCTAGTGATGGCTGTTTAACAGTCTGATGGCCTTGAGATAGAAGCTGTTTTCCAGTCTCTTGGTCCCAGCTTTGATGCACCTGTACTGACCTCGCCTTCTGGATGATAGCGGGGTGAACAGGCCATGGATCTGATGGTTGATGTCCTTGATGATCTTTTTGTACTTCCTGTGACATCGGGTGCTGTAGGTTTCTTGGAGGGCAGGTAGTTTGCACCCGGTGATGTGTTGTGCAGACTGCACCATCCTCTGGAGAGCCCTGCGGTTGTGGGCGGTGCAGTTCCCGTACCAGGCGGTGATACAGCCCGACAGGATGCTCTCAATTGTGCATCTGTAAAGGTTTGTGAGTAGTTTAGGTGACAAGCCAAATTTCTTCAGCCTCCTGAGGTTCTTCACCACACTGTCTGTGTGGGTGGACCATTTCAGTTTGTCCGTGATGTGTACACCATGGAACTTTCCACCTTCTCCACTGCTGTCCCGTTGATGTGGATAGGGGGGTGCTCCCGCTGCTGTTTCCTGAAGTCCACGATCATCTCCTTTGTTTTGTCAACGTTGAGTGAGAGGTTGTTTTCCTGGCACCACACTCCCAGAGCGCTCACCTCCTCCCTATAGGCTGTCTCGCTGTTGTTGGTAATCAAGCCTACTACTGCTGTGTCATCTGCAATCTTGATGATTGAGTTGGAGGCGTGCTTGGCCACACAGTCATGGGTGAACAGGAAGTACAGCAGGGGGCTGAGCACACACCCTTGTGGGGCCCCAGTGTTGAAGATCAGCGAAGTGGAGGAATTGTTTCCTACCTTCACCACCTGGGGGCGGTCCGTCAGGAAGTCCAGGACCCAATTGCACGGGGCGTGGTCCAGACCCAGGCCCTCGAGCTTTATGATGAGCTTGGAGGGTACTATGGTGTTGAATGGTGAGCTATAGTCAATGAACAGCATTCTTACATAGGTATTCTTCTTGTCCAGATGGGATAGGGCAGTGTGCAGTGTGATGGCGATTACATTGTCTTTGGACCTATTGGGGCTTTAAGCGAATTGAAGTGGGTCTAGGGTGGCAGGTAAGGTGATATGATCCTTGAATAGTCTCTCAAAGCATTTCATGATGACAGAAGTGAGTGCTACGGGGCAATAGTCATTTAGTTCAGTTACCTTTGAATTCTTGGGTACAGGAACAATGGTGGCCATCTTGAAACATTTGGTGACAGCAGACTGGGATAGGGAGCGATTGAATATGTCCGTAAAAACACCAGCCAGCTGGTCTGCTCATGCTCTGAGGATGCAGCTAGCGATGCCGTCTAGACAGGCAGCCTTGCGAGGGTTAACACATTTAAATGTCTTACTCACGTCAGCCACAGAGAAGGAGAGCCCACAGTCCTTGGTAGCGGGCCTTGTCGGTGGCACTGTGTTATCCTCAAAGCGGGCAAAGAACGTGTTTAGCTTGTCCGGAAGCAAGACATCGGTGTCCGCGACGTGGCTGGTTTTCCTTTTGTAGTCCGTGATTGTCCGTAGACCCTGCCACATACGTCTCGTGTATGAGCCGTTGAATTGCAACTCCACTTTGTCTCTATACTGACGTTTTGCCTGTTTGATCACACTTGTAATAGATCATTTGTTGTATTACTTGTGAGGCACAGCAGAGTGAGCATAATAATTCACTTTTTTTGTACTGGACTGATACTCCTATGGTCAGAGAAAGGTAAATATTCCTTGATTTAAAAAAAAAGACACCACCCGCAAATAATAACGCAAGCTTATTGAAACACTGCTATACTGGTTCTTGCAGCCTGGCAGCCAGTGTGAGTGTAAGTAGGGAGAAAGTGCATTTTATGGTTTATAAAAGTGTTGACCAAGGTGTTGACAGTGCTGAATAACAACTTAAACATGAACTTACTTAAAAACAACAGCTCTTTGCTGTATTTGTTTAGTCTCTCTCTAGTCATGGTTTTGAAATCTTAAATGATCACTTTGCTGTGCATTCTAGGATTATTTATACAGTCTATGATAGGGGTGTCAAACTCATTCCATGGAGGGCCTAGTGTCTGCAGGTTTTTGGTTTTTCCTTTCAATTAAGACCTAGACAACCAGGTGAGGGGAGTTCCTTACTAATTAGTGACCTTAATTCATCAATCAAGTACAAGGGAGGAGCAAAAACCTGCAGACACTCGGCCCTCCGTGGAATGAGTTTTACAAGTGGTCTATGGCGCTAGGAAACTGTGTAGTCACGGTGATCTAAGCTATCTTATTGTCTAGTGGTAGGCCTATAAGTGCACTTTGATTTGCTCTCTGGGCCTGCCGGATAGGCAGAGTTCTAGCTTCAGACATATGAAATAGTTCAAAATGGGAACACTTTGCATTCCCGGCGCTAGGGCTGCTTAATCAAGTGCACCTACCACCAACAGCGCTAGGGCTGCTTAATCAAGTGCACCAACCACCAACAGAACTAGGGCTGCTTAATCAAGTGCACCTACCACCAACAGCACTAGGGCTGCTTAATCAAGTGCACCTACCACCAACAGCTCTAGGGCTGCTTAATCAAGTGCACCTACCACCAACAGCACTAGGGCTGCTTAATCAAGTGCACCTACCACCAACAGCTCTAGGACTGCTTAATCAAGTGCACCTACCATCAACAGCACTAGGGCTGCTTAATCAAGTGCACCTACCACCAACAGCACTAGGGCTGCTTAATCAAGTGCACCTACCACCAACAGCGCTAGGGCTGCTTAATCAAGTGCACCTACCACCAACAGCACTAGGGCTGCTTAATCAAGTGCACCTACCACCAACAGCTCTAGGGCTGCTTAATCAAGTGCACCTACCATCAACAGCTCTAGGGCTGCTTAATCAAGTGCACCTACCACCAACAGCACTAGGGCTGCTTAATCAAGTGCACCTACCATCAACAGCGCAAAACAAATAAAGAAAAATAAGAACGCAAGGCTTTATCGTTGGGTTTTTTACAGAAATGTTTGGTGATCAACTAGGAATGCCTTTGAGATCGATCAACCGCTTGGTGACCACTGTTTAAGATGATTTGGGCGGGAAAGAAGTGGAGGGCGCTCAACCAATGTGAGTCGAGGTGCGACCAAAGAAATAGATTATGAAAAGGAGCAACACTCACTCACCTTTAAAAACTCATAGTTTTATTTAAAGTGGAAGTGACAACGTTTTAGCAACATTAAATCTTATTCAAATCTGTTCATATACACCCCCAGAAAGATTACCTTGTTTTACATTTTCTGACAAGCCAGCACTTGTCAGAAAATTCATAGAATGTTTGGGAATGACGTAGAGTAAGGCATTTGTGAAAATTCTGTAGCAATATACAGTGGGTAAGCGGCCGTGCTTTTGGACAATTAATAGAAACTTCACTAATTAACATTTTATAAAAAGATCCATCTTGTCCAGGACCAGAGTCTATGCAGACCAGTGCCATAGCCAATCAGAGCTACAGTAGGCCGATATGCTAATAAGCCATTTGCCACACAGGCCTGACATCATTCACTTTAAACTGGACTGTGTTTTTACAGGCAGTAGCAACAGCACAACTTTAGAAAGCATTCGTCAAAAGCCACCTGAATGGATTTCTGCAAATATGTAAATACCACGGGAAACATTTGGGAACTTCACAGTCCTATTGTTCAAACAATCATGAAAAGGTAGGCTCTCTCCCTCAGTTGCCTAATCACATCAAAAAGATCAACAACTAAGGCTATCCAGACTGAGATTAGCTAAAAATCCAACGAGGGAACATTTGATAAACCCTCTCAAACTTTTTCAGCTAGTTGGCCGTCAAAATTGCACTGATAAATGCTTGTACCAACCCACGTTTTGACAACTGAATGGGAACTTGCTTGCCTGCCCGCACATTTGATCAATGCCAAACACATTTGATTGACAACTAAGAGATATGCTAACTGTGGATAAGTCGTTCAAGTTCAGCATAGCTAGCGAGCTAGGAAAGAGATTCACATTTCTTGCTAACTAACCAAATCACACCTGCATCTTTAGCTGTAGCCACCAAAAAACTATATGAGGGAAAAAACGTGGTCACTCACCCACTCCTCCAATGACATTATGATATCCTCCCAGCAGCTAGCTAGCTAACATTCGCTCTCAGCAGCTAGCTAGCTAACATTAGGCTCTGTGTTTTTAGCATGCTAAATAAATAGATACGCTAGCCCAGGGGTGTCAAACTCAATCAGAGCACGGGCCATATTAAAAAAACACATCGAGGCCAGACATAGCCTATTTGTTTTTACAAAATAACACTCAACTGTGACACAAACTGTCCATTGTTCTGTTAGAAAAAATATAGCCCTTTATAATGTCCGCCTACATAGGATTCTGTGTATAGCATTTTAACATATTAAAACAAAATAAGATATACTATTTGTCCAGCCTTGCTGCTATGCTTGCAAATGTGCATAATATGCTGTGACCCTGATCAGAAGTATTTAGTAACTCCAAATAGCTATTGGTTGTTGTACCATTAAAACATATTTTACCTTTTTCTGCACTACAAAACAAATCAAATGGTATTGGTCACATACACATGTTTAGCAGATGTTATTGCGAGTGTAGCAAAATGCTTATGCTTCTAGATCTGACAGTGCAGCAGTATCTAACAGGTAATATCTAACAATTCCACAAAAAAACCTAATACACACAATCTAGTAAAGGAATGGGATGAGAATATATAAATATAAAATATATGGATGAGTAGTGACAGAGCAGCTAAGATGCAACAGATAGTATAGAATAGATAGTGTACTATACAGTATACAGTATATACATATGAGATAAGTAATGCGAGATATGTAAATATTCTTAAAGTGCCATTATTAAAGTGACTAGTGTTCCATTTATTAAAGTGGCCAATGATGGTTGTTTAACAATCTGTATATCACGGATCACTTGTGCGGTTTAATGCAGTATGGTGTACTCATTTTTTTTGTAGTTGAGTAGCCAACCTAGACTACTGCTCTAATGTTGCTTTAGTAGTCCTACATGTTTCTCCTTGCATGTTGTTTTGTTGCAGGTTTAGTTTTTTGGTTGTTCATTGTCAAGCTTTAAAAACCGAAGCCAGACTGCAACATTTTAGTAGCCTAGCTAGGACTGTGGAATGTGTCTGTACATTTTCCCTCCTCTGCGGGACACACGAAAGCAGCGCAATTGAAGTTGAATACACCGATGCGAGCACATCAGGCTGTAATTTCATAAAGTAAATGACTTAAATGTTGACTCATTTATACTCGCTTGTGTGTCCTATTCGGCCGGCCAGCCTTGTGTTTGACACATGTGCGCTAGCCTATTAGCCACGTTATGACAGACTTGTGATCATTGCCCTTGCTAGTTTGATTGTATTGACATTCCTGGCCTTAGTTACAAGTCATCCATTTTTGTTCAACATATTGAGTCATTGAAACTGAAACAGTGCATCCAGAATGGATGCAGGCAGCAAACAATGTTCCAGCCCAGCTGTGATTTACAACCTGATAGCAATATTTTTTTAACTACCAAGAAATGTATTGGTGAATTATATTAATCATTCATTGAAATGCGTCCATCTATTCTGCCAACAATGCCTTACTGTACGTCATGGAATTTTGAGTCAATATAACCTATTTTTAAAACCTCTTATAAAGTTGGTTTTGAAGCATAAATTAGGCTCCCGAGTTGTGCAGCGGTCTAAGGCACTGCATCTCAGTGCTAGAGGCGTCACTACAGACCCTGGTTCGATCCCGGGCTGTATCACAACCGGCCGTCCCATAGGGCGGCTCACAATTGGCCCAGCGTCGTCCGGGTTAGGGGAGGGTTTGGCTGGGGTAGGCCGTCATTGTAAAATAAGAATTTGTTCTTAACTGACTTGCCTAGTTAAATAAAGGTTAAATAAAAAAATAAAAAGTTAAAACGCTGTCAGTTCCACTTCAAGCAAAGTTAATAAAGCTTGACATTTCGTCCCTCAATGGCCTTCATCTGGTTCTGATGAAGGCCGTTGATGACCGAAACATCAAGCTTTTTTTTTTACTTCGCTTAAATAAAACAAGTTGTTTTTAATGGCCAGTAAGTGTTGTGCCTTTTCCTTTTCAAAGATGATTTGACAGAAAATTAACAACATGCTAATTTGGGGGATATCAAATTGTTTTTTGGACAAGCATACTAATGTTAGCATGTGACCGCAGCTAGGGAAACAAAACCAAAGATTGCTGTCTGTTTTACTAGGTAAGGAAATGCTTACTAGGTAAGGGAATCAATATGTAATTTAGCAACTTGGGCGAACAACACCCCCCCACCCCCTGACCCCCCCCCCCTCAGGCGGCGCTGGCAGTGTGGATCACAGTGCTGAGGTTCATGGGGGACCTGCCCGAGCCCAAGTACCACATCGCCATCAGTGACGGCTCTGAGAAAATCCCTGTCATGACCAAGATCTACGAGACGCTGGGCAAGAGGACCTACAAGAGAGAGCTGCAGGAGCTCCAGACTGTGGAGGGAGAGGTGAGGGAAGGGAGAGAGGGAGGGGAGAGAGGAAGAAAGAGGTCCTACAAGAGAGAGCTGCAGGAGCTCCAGACTGTGGAGGGAGAGGTGAGGGGGAGCTCTGGAGTGACGCTTCCCGTAGGTACAGATCCAGGATCAACTTCCCCTCCCCCAAACCTCGGTGAGAGAGGGAAATAGAGAGAAGGGAAGGGATAGAATGTAGGTGGGAAGATCAGGGTGGGTAAAGCAGGGAAGAAAGGGAGGACCTGAGAGGATGTGGAGTTGAGGAGTCAGGGAGGAGTAGTAAAGTGTGCTTTTGAGGTATTCATAGTAAAATGGGACAGGAGAGGATGTGACTTGGAGGGAGACCGTAATAGGAAGTGTTTGAAGCCTAATTTATACAATAACACAAATACGCAACAAAAGAACGCAATTAGCCACGTAAAATGGTGTAGTTGTGTTGCTAATTGCATTCTTGTATTGTGTACTTTTGTAAGGTAAAATTAGGCCAAGTCAGTGTTTCTCAATCCTGGTCCTGGGAACCCATAGGTGTGTCCATTTTTGTTTTTGCCCTAGCACTCAGACACCTGATTCAACTAATCAACTTATCAAGCCTTTGATTATTGGAGTCAGGTACGTTAGTGCTACTGCAAAAAAACAAAACTGTGCACCCCTTTGGGTCCCCAGGACCAGGGTTTGAGAAACACTGGCCTAAGGGAGCGGTTAAGGAGATGAGAAGGAGGGCGTTGGTAGAATGGGTGGATGGGTGGTTTTTGAATGGGTGGTTTTTGTGTATGCCATCCAGGACACAGACAGACGGACAGACCAGACAGACAGAAAACAACATAAAGCTGATCTACACCCCTCTCTCCCTCTTACAGAACAGCTCCATTGAAGGTGGTGGTGGGCAGAAGAAGAACAGTGTGAGACACAAGCTGGTCTCTCTCACCCTGAAGAGGAAGTCCAAAATCACTGAGGAGGTTTGTGTCTCATTATAATATACAGTATATAATAATAATATATATTAGTTAGCAGCATTATGCTACCACCAACTGAGCCACACAATCCCAAAAATGGTGGGTTAGACCAACATTTGTGTTACTGCTTATGGATATGCCCATGCTAATATTTGACAGATTATATGGGTAATCTGATTTGTTATAGGAGTGTTCAGAATCTCTGGGCACCCCTGTAATTCAAACCCCGATGCCAGCTCAGCATTTACCAATACCAATAACTTACAGAATGGAAGGAATCACCAATGACATGACTGTTCCCTGTTGGCCTCGCCTCCTTCTCCCCTATAGGTGACCCGGCGTTTGACTGACGGCGATTACAGCCTACAGGGGAACAGCATGCTGGAGGACCGGCCCACATCCAACCTGGAGAAGCTGCACTTCATCATTGGCAACGGCATCCTAAGGCCCGCCCTCAGGTGACCTACAACCCTTTGACTTATTCTACCAAATACTCAGAGACTCTTTCGCTTTCTCTATCTGTCCTCTCCATGCTCCTCTCCTTCATTTATGATCTGAGCTTCCACCATTTTGTTTTCACCTGTCACAAAAAAAGATTGAAGTAATGTATTGGACTTGTATTCTGAGTGGTATGCTAGTTTGGATATGGGGACACTAAACATCATCAGTATGTGTCCTGGTTCTGACTTACTACTTACGGTCCGTGTGATTGGCTTGTGGTTTTTGCTGCTCATGATCTAATGGTGGCTGTGACTGGCTGGCTGTTGTGTCCTTCACCAGAGATGAGATCTACTGTCAGATCTGCAAGCAGTTGACCCAGAACCCGTCAAAGAGTAGCCATGCCCGTGGCTGGATCCTGCTCTCTCTCTGCGCTGGCTGCTTCGCTCCCTCTGAGAAGTTTGTCAAAGTAAGATCCTCGTCTTTTTGATAACACACACACAGTGTATACACACGTGTTCATACACATGTGTACGAACACAGACACACGTGCACACTTACGCACATACACACACACACTTACAAACACACACACACACCACTCAAATCTGTCTAGGCCAATTTCTGTTGAATTCGAAGTGGATCCATTGAATATGCACCAGAATGTCTCATTGATGTTAACTTTACCCCTGACACTCTCCCCTCTCTCTCCATCTCTCTCTCCCTTTCTCTCTTCCCTCTCTCTCTCCCTTTCTCTCTCCCTCTCTCTCTCTCCCCTTTCTCTCTCCCCTTTCTCTCTCCCCTTTCTCTCTCCCCTTTCTCTCCCCTTTCTCTCTCCCTCTCTCTCCCTCCCTCTCTCTCCCTCTCTCTCTCTCCCCTTTCTCTCTCCCCTTTCTCTCTCCCCTTTCTCTCTCCCCTTTCTCTCTCCCTCTCTCTCCCTCTCTCTCTCTCCCCTTTCTCTCTCCCCCCTCCACCCTTCCTTTCTTTCCTTCAGTATTTGCGAACATTCATGACCAGTGGTCCGCCGGGCTACGCTCCATACTGCGAGGAGAGGTTGAGGAGGACCTTTGTGAATCGCACCAGGACCCAGCCGCCATCTTGGCTCGAGCTGCAGGTACACACAGATCTAGGATAATTGAACCATGGGGAAGTTCTAAACCTGATTATTAGGGGCAAAACTGACCTTAAATCAGTGTCTAGGCCTCTAGAGGAAGCTTCTTTCCACTCGCGTGTCTGCCATTATTCCTCTACCATCATATTCTGCTTTCGACTGCTATGACGTCTTGGCCCGAGGCCTAAATACAGATAATGCCTTCGGGGAGGGGCACAGATTTTTTGTTGATCGAAATCAATTTGCATGCCAGAAAAAGGGCAGTTATTACCAGATATACAGTATAGGTAATTTTTACATACTTTCTATCTCGTATCTTCTATCTTAGACTTTCAAGTGTAGCCTGGAGTTGTTTTTTAATCCAAAATAATCATCCCTCGCTTTCAGGCCACTAAGTCAAAGAAGCCCATCATGTTACCGGTGACCTTCATGGATGGTACCACTAAGACCCTGCTGACCGACTCAGCAACCACGGCCAGCGAGCTGTGTAATGCCCTGGCAGACAAAATCAGCCTCCAAGACCGCTTCGGTTTCTCCCTCTACATCGCCCTGTTCGACAAGGTACTTGACTGGACCTCACACACACGTGTGCATGCAGCCACGCATTCACTCACTCACTCTCACTCATTCACACATACGCACACGGTCACTGACTTGTTTGAGAAGCTATCGAGCCCAATGTCAAATGTCGATCCATCCCCCCAGGTATCCTCATTGGGGAGCAGCAGCGACCATGTGATGGACGCCGTGTCGCAGTGTGAGCAGTACGCCAAGGAGCAGGGAGCCCAGGAGAGGAATGCCCCCTGGCGCCTGTTCTTCAGGAAGGAGATCTTCACTCCCTGGCACAATCCTGGCGAAGACAGCGTGGCCACCAACCTCATCTACCAGCAGACTGTCCGTGGGGTCAAGTTCGGCGAGTACCGCTGCGAGAGGGTTAGTGGGGCATAAGGGCAGAGGGATGAAGGCATGTATGAGGAGAGAGGTTAGCGTGGGGGGGGTCAGATTTAGGGAATTTCAGAACTATATTTATTTTTAATCTCTTGGTCTATTTTCCACTCGTCCTCTCTCTGTGCTAGGTTGATGAATTATGTGAGATGGTGTTTTTATGTGATATTCATTTCATGCTGATGTACAGTATGAAAGCACATTCATGCCTAATGTTTTTGTAAAATATGAAAGTATTAAAGCTCCTTCCCCTTCTCTCCCACTCCATCTACCCACTCTCCCTCTCTCAATTTCCCCCTCTCTCGCTCAGGATGAGGATCTGGCGGAGCTGGCATCTCAGCAGTACTACATAGACTACGGCTCTGGGATTCTCCAGGAGCGCCTCCTCAACCTCATCCCATCCTACATCCCTGACCGCGAAATCAGCTCTGCCAAGACCAATGACAAGTGGGCCCAGCTAGTTATCGCCGCCCACAAAAAGGTAGGTGTTCCCCAAGGATCAGTTTCAGCGCCTTTCACTTTCAGACCCAAAATCAGTTTCAGTACCTGTCTCATGCTCTTTGTCCTATGAACTATTTATCATTATATTCAGGGATGTAGTGGAGGGTAAACATGCATAAATGCTGTTTCCACAGCTTTTTCTTTAGTGAATAGCATTTAAGCATCTACTGAGCCAAATTATAGTTTCTGAATTAGCTTTTATGTTAATTACCACCCATCATCTCACTCGGCATTCAATGTTTACCCACCTTTGTTTTTTACCACTACAACTTGACTATTTTGTCCTATGAACAGTACACACCCTCACACACACAGTTCTCAAACAGTCTCACTAACCCCTCCACTCCACCAGGGAGTCTACACCCAGAAGAGGTTGGACCCTCAGAGGGTGAAGGAAGACGTGGTTGACTTTGCTCGTTTCAAGTGGCCTTTACTCTTCTCACGCTTCTACGAGGCCTTCAAATTTTCAGGTAAGTCTACTGTTGATATTTATGGCCAACGTACTTAACACTAATGATATTTCTGAGAAAGACCAATTGTATCCATAATATCATGACTAAATGTAGGTTGAAATGACCTCTGTCACTTTTGAACCCGTCAGGGCCAAGCCTGCCTAAGAATGACGTCATTGTGGCGGTGAACTGGACCGGGGTCTATTTTGTGGATGAGCAGGAGCAGGTCCTTTTGGAACTCTCTTTCCCAGAGATCACTAATGTGTCCAGTAGCAGGTAATGCTGCTACGATTCCTCTCTCCCAATAGACTGTAGTCATTATTTGTCAATGATAATTAGATATGTTTCATTCACTTGGTTATTACTACTATTCATTGATATCTTGTAAAGAATTATAGTTTTATAGTTTTTCCACAGTTATAATGTACACAGCAACTGATTATATATATATATATATATTGTGGCAGACCAGGGGGTTTGATCTAGACGTTTACACAGATCAGACATTGACACACCTCAGTTAAGGGTGTTTATTTAAAACAATAAAGAAAAAGAAAAGAAACAGGTCTCCTCCAGGAGACTTCTTCCGGATTACCACCTTCTGGGCTCCGGGGAATGCCGTCTCCTCTGGGGTAGAACACCGAGCCCCTCGATTCTAGCAGGCCGTGAGTAAGTCTATCTGGTAGCAACCTCTACCTACAACCCTCCTCTGGTTGTTCACCAGGTGAGGTTGGTTCCGGCGCCCCCTCGTACCCAAACTTCGGGTCCGTAGACACGAGGTTGGCAACCGCTTGCTTCCGGACCGCGTGCGACGGTCCGTCCCCACTCTCGTCGGTCACTGACATTTGTACGAGCGTTACCACACTCCCGGATTCCAACAGTGTGTGGGTGTCGTGACCAGTAACTTTCACCGGGACCGTGGGTGCTGGTCGTTCGCTGTGGACCCAACAGAAGATGACATAGTTTACTCCTTCGCCCAGCTCGTCTTCTGGGCCAGCTGATGGCATCAACTCTTCTCGACCCGGGCAACTCCATGTGAGGTGTCCCCGGGCACCACACAAATCACCTCCTTTGGTCTCCATCCACCTAAGGTTGTCTGCAGCAGGTGGACTCTGCCTCGGCTGTCTCTCCGTGGGTCTGCAGTCCTTTAGCCCGGCTCACTGTCAGATTGGGGAGTACGTGGTGGGGTTGTCCTTTCGTACCCACCGACGGCTCTCGGACTTGGCCTGCGTCCCCTTCAGCAGGGCCTCAGTATTCTGGTGCATCTCCATGGCTCTCAAGAGGTCGTCCAAGGTCTGGGGCATACGTAGGCTTGCCGCCCTCTTCATGTCGTGAGGTAGCACCCGTAAGAAGCGATTCATGACCACTTTGTCGATAACGGGGAGGGTGGCTACGTTTGTTAGGAGCCATGCCCTGGTGATGCGCAGTAGGTCGCTCATCTGGGCTCGAGGGGAAGCTTCAGCCATGAACCTCCAGTCGTGGACCAGTTGGGCCCGATGGGCCAGGCTGTACCTGTAGCGGCTGAGTACCTCCCTCTTGAGACAGTCGGAGTTAGCCGCCTGTTCGGTGTTGAGGTCATAATATGCCTTTTGAGCATCTCCAGACAGGAACGGGGCCAGCAGACTTGCCAACTTCACCTTGGGCCATCCTTCCCGGAGTGCTGTCTGTTCAAATGTGCAGAAATAGGTCTCGATGTCGTCAACCTCCATTAGCTTGATGCGACTCGGTCTGCAGCTTGCGGACATTCTTTAGACGCTGTTCTTCCAGCGTTGGTTCCTGAATGTTCTGTTGTGCTTGTTGGGCCCAAACAAACTGAGCTATCAACTCATCCATGCTGATACTGCGTAAACGTCATCCCTGGTCTGACCACGTTGTCAGATTGCCCGCCTTCTCCACCACTTGTGGTAGACCAAGGGGTTTGATCTAGACATTTACACAGATCCGACACGGAGACAAGTGTGATACCTCAGTTTCAAGGGTGTTTATTTAAACCAATAAAGAAAAAGAAAAGAATCGGTCTCCTCCAGGAGACCTCTTCCGGGTTACCGCCTTCTGGGCTCCTGTCTCCTCTGGGGTAGAACACCGAGCCCCTCGGTTCTAGCAGACCGTAAGGACCTCTATCTGGTAGCAACCTCTCACTACCTACAACCCTCCAGTGTGCTGCCCTCTGGGCAGCTTTATGGGCCCCGTACGGCTGGTGAGCAATCAGCCCTTGATTACTCATCAGCTTTTATCAGCCCCAATTAGTCCTGGCCGGAGGACCCGTCGAGACCTGGCACGTCCAGCAGAGGGAGCCACTGCCACGTGACGAGTCTCCCCCTGGTGGCTTGTCCGCGGTACGCCACAATATATACACATGTAAAGACCTAAATAAGATATAAATATATATACAATTATATTTTAATTGTGACATTGTTTTGATATTGTAAGAATCATTTCCCTTGACAGAGGTGGTAAGCTCCAGGGCCAGAGCTTCTCGCTAGCCACCATCAAAGGAGACGAGTACACGTTCACCTCCAATAATGCCGAGGACATACGCGACCTCGTCGTGACCTTCCTGGAGGGCCTCAGGAAGAGGTCAAAGTTTGTGGTGGCGCTGCTGGACTGCCCCAACCCCGGTAAGTAACCTACTAGCTCTTATTTACTTTATCTTATTAGGTTAATAAACAGGGGCAATGCACATTGGTCCGCATTGGCAACACTTTTCAATTAAGAACAGGTCATGTCTTTCAAGTATGGTAAATGACTGTGATCTTGTAGGTGTTTTCTTATACAGACTACAATATGAGAAGCAACTCTGTGTCATTTTTTTATAATGTATGTCTCTTTTTCAAATAGGGAATGGCTCCATTTCATGTTTTATCTTCTAAACCACAGCAGTGAAAAAAGCTATATTAATTGTGTTGTAATTGTGGGTTGATATTGATGTTTTAGGGTAGAATCTGCTCTAACCCGCTGTATTTTTATATATATATACAGCACCAGTCAAAGGTTTTAGAACACCTACTTATTCAAAGGCTTTTCTTTATATTTACTATTTTCTATATTTCTATATAAACTATGAAATAACACATATGGAATCATGTAGTAACCAAAAAAGTGTTAAACGATTCTTCAAAGTAGCCACTCTTTGCCTTGATGACAGCTTTGCACACTCTTGGCATTCTCTCAACCAGCTTCATGAGGTAGTCACCTGGAATGCATTTCAATTAACAGGTGTGCCTTCTTAAGTTCATTTGTGGAATTTCTTTCCTTCTAAATGCGTTTGAGCCAATCAGTTGTGTTGTGACAAGATAGGGGTGGTATACAGAAGGTAGCCCTATTTGGTAAAAGACCAAGTCAATATTATGGCAAGAACCACTTAAATAAGCAAAGAGAAATGACAGTCCATCCTTATTTTAGACATGAAGGTCAATCAATACGGAAAATTTCAAGAACTTTGAAAGTTTCTTCAAGTGCAGTCGCAATAACCATCAAGCGCTATGATGAAACTGGCTCTCATGAGGACCGCCACAGGAAAGGAAGACCCAGAGTTACCTCTGCTGCAGAGGATAAGTTCATTAGATTTACCAGCCTCAGAAATTGCAGCCCAAATAAATGCTTCACAGAGTTCTTTGGTCTGGAGTCCAAATTAGAGATTTTTTGTTCCAACCGCCGTATCTTTGTGAGATGTGGTGTGGGTGAACGGATGATCGCCGCATGTGTATTTCCCACCGTAAAGCATGGAGGAGGAGGTGTTATGATGTGGGGGTGCTTTGCTGGTGACACTGTCTGTGATTTATTTAGAATTCAAGGCACACTTAACCAGCATGGCTACCACAGCATTCTGCAGCGATACGCCATCCCATATGGTTTGGGCTTAGTGGGACTATAATTGTTCAACAGGACAATGACCCAACACACCTAAAGGCTGTGTAAGGGCTATTTTACCAAGAAGGAGAGTGATGGAGTGCTGCATCAGATGACCTGGCCTCCACAATCCCCCGATCTCGACCAAATTGAGATGGTTTGGGATGAGTTGGACCGCAGAGTGAAGGAAAAGCAGCCAACAAGTGCTCAGCATATGTGGGAACTCCTTCAAGACTGTTGGAAAAGCATTCCAGGTGAAGCTGGTTGAGAGAATGCCAAGAGTGTGCAAAGCTTTCATCAAGGCAAATGGTGGCTATTTGAAGAATCTCAAATATAAAATATATTTTGATTTGTTTAACACTTTTTGGTTACTACATGATTCCATATGTGTTATTTAATAGTTTTTATGTCTTTACTATTATTCTACAATGTAGAAAATAGTAAAAATAAAGAAAATCCCTTGAATGAGTAGGTGTTCTAAAATCTTTGACCAGTAATGTATATATATTTTGTATTCTTTTTTTATTTTACCCCCTTTTTCTCCCCAATTTCGATATTGTCTCATCGCTGCAACTCCCCAATGGGCTCAGGAGGCAAAAGTCGAGTCATGCAATTTATAAACTTGATCTCCACTATAAAAAGCATCTAGACATTACCTCACATTTCTTTTAAACTAAGATATAGTTTTAAACAGCGGAGATTTGTATAATCTTTGCTGTCTGTCTCTCTGACTTTTGCAACATTGTGTTTCAGTATTCAAATTCGATCTCGAGCTGTCCCTTAGTAATGAATGTGTGTCTTGCATTTACCATTGTAAATAAATCTAACTTTTATAACTCCCGCACACGCGATACCCCCTTAAGTTGTATTTACCAACCACCACACATGACGTTCCATCACAGGAGACAATAAGGTACATTGAATTGAATGTTGTGTTCCTGTAGCGGGCGGCGAGGACTCCACCTTCCTCAGTTTTTCCAAGGGCGACCTGATCCTATTGGACGAGCACTGTGGCGAGCAGGTCATGACCTCGGGGTGGGCCCACGGGGTCAATGACAGGACCAAGCAACAGGGGGACTTCCCGGCCGACTGCGTCTACGTCCTGCCCACCGTAACCCGGCCGCAGTATGACATCGTGGTGAGTGACCTCATAGGATTACAAAATTCTCTGTACATTTCCAAAGTTCCAGGATCTTTTAGAAACTACGGTCATTAATGGGTAATTTTGGAAATCTATGGAATCTTGAAGAATGTATACCGCAGTATGACAATATGGTGGTGATGATGTTGATGATGTCCTCAGGCATTCATGCTTCATACTGTCTTTACAGCTCTCATTCTGTAGTTTACTGAAGTTCTTTTTTGTGACTGTATGTCTTTCTTTCTCTCTCCCCTCTCCCAACTTGTCTCTTTCATCCTCTCTACTCCCTTCCCTCTCCATTTCCCCTCCCTTTTTCTCTCCATCTCACTCTCTCTTTTTCTTCCTTCGCTCTCTCTCATTCTCCTACTTCCTTCCCTCTACATCTCTTTCCCCCGCTCTCCCTCCCTCCATCTCCAACCCCCTCTCTCTCTCTGCTAGGCTCTGGTGACTATGACTCCAGACCAGAGAAGAGAGTCCATAAACCTGTCCCAGCTGGCCCTTGCTGAGAGTGAGGACAAGGTCAAGCCCTACACCCTAGAGGAGTTCTCCTACGATTACTTCAGGTAGCCACTCACTCACTCACTCACTCACTCACTCACTCCCCCACACACACACACACACACACACACACACACACACATATATATATATATACATTCGGTTCCACTCATCCCTCTCTGTTACCTTCATCCATCTTTCCCCCTCCCTTCTTCCTATCCACCCCTACTCCACCCCTCCAGATCCCCTCCCAAGAGCACTCTGAGCAGGGTAATGATCACAAAGGGCCGCGGGAAGGAGCGTCTGTGGTGCTGCGCCAGGGAGCCCCTCAAACAGCCCCTACTGAAGAAGGTGCTGGCCCACGAGGAGCTCTCCCAGGAGGCTCAACTGGCCTTCATCGATATCTTTACTGCCTTGCAGCCATTGTGTATCAATTACTTTTTCACGCTTCATGTCCAAATAATCTTAAAGTAACTTTATTTTGAACACTGTAGGATGATTTAAACATGAAATGCGAAATAGGCTAATATCAGGGATATGAACTTGCATAGATTTTTGGACAAAAATGCTAAATAGTTAACAGTGGCCAGGTAAACTAAAACAAAGCATGGATTGCTGTCTTACTTTGGCAATAGATTGCTTACGGGTAAGGAAACTATTGTGTAATTTGGGTAAACAATCCCTTTAAATGTGATGCAAACTTCAACATGTCATATTTAGCATTATGTATATTATGTTGTACTGCATCATAGTATTATCTCTGTGTTTAACGTGCGTAGTCTTGAGGTCAATGTCTGGTCATGGTCCTTGACCGCTCCCCTGCACCCTTGTTGAAGTATATGGGTGACTACCCGTCCAAGCGAGCGCGTTCGGTCAACGAGCTGACCGACCAGATCTTTGAGGGAGCGCTGAAGGCAGAGCCACTCAAAGATGAGATCTACTGTCAGATCCTCAAACAGCTCACTGAGAATCACATCAAGTATGTCTGAGACTACAGTCGACATTCACATCTACTCTCCCAGGGAAGTTGTGGTCATATGGGGATTGACTGTGTGTGTGTGTGTGTGTGTGTGTGTGTGTGTGTGTGTGTGTGTGTGTGTGTGTGTGTGTGTGTGTGTGTGTGTGTGTGTGCAGGTACAGTGAGGAGAAGGGCTGGGAGCTGCTGTGGCTGTGTGCAGGTCTGTTCCCCCCCAGTAACATTCTGCTACCCCACGTCCAGAAGTTCCTCCAGGCTAAGAAGCATCACCCCCTCGCCCCTGACTGCATGCAGAGACTCCAGAAGGCATTACGGTAGGGCTAACCCACTTGTACAGTGTATTTACTGTATTTAAGTGTTCCGACATTACATGTTTAACTATTTGGGTATAAGTATTTTTGCGATTTATAAGAGTTTCTCAGCCATGTAAACAGAGGAAAAAATGCTGACATATTTAGGCACTAGGGCTGAATCCTAATTTGAGATCCATGCCAGATTTAGGAAAACATTTGAGTTACTTGTGTGGATTCAGCTCCTAACTAGAGATCCACTCCAGATCCATGCCTCCTTACTCATATTCCTTCCTTTGTCTATCTCTTGTCTTCCCCTGGGTGAACTAACAGTCCAACAGTAATTGTAGCATGATGTACTACAGTACCCATAATGTTCTGTACCCATAATGCTCTCTCCTTACCAATACAGTAACGGATCCAGGAAGTACCCACCTCACCTGGTGGAGGTGGAGGCCATCCAGCACAAGACCACACAAATCTTTCACAAAGTGTACTTCCCCGATGACACAGACGAGGTGAGAGGTCATTACAAAGTAGCAATGGCTCGTTGAGGCCCAAAACGTTGAGTCACAGGGACAAAAACAGCACACACGGTGACTTATTCAAATCTGGAACATTTTGTGTGGTCACTTTATAGCAAATTGTGTAAATATGACAGTTTTTCCCCCACAGGCTTTCGAAGTGGAGTCGAGTACCAAGGCCAAAGATTTCTGTCTGAACATCTCAGGCAGACTACTCCTCAAGTCCTCCGAGGGCTTCAGCCTGTTTGTCAAGATCACTGACAAGGTACAGTACACTACTAGGATATGGCTGCAATGAGGTCATTAGGACATGCTTTGTGACGTCATGGTCAGGTTGTATACTGGTTGTTAAAGGATGTCTTTTAAACATGACGTATTTAACTGGTTGTAATCTGCTTATATGACCAGTTAACAAGCAGAATATGACATATTTCCCTGAATTCTTTATGACTTCATGAAAAAAGACTTCACCTGGTTGTAATCTGATCGTATCTAGTTGTATGATGTCTCTGAGAAAAGTAATATTTTACACACAAATGGTGGTACCCATAAGTACTCATTTCTGACAAAAAAACACAAATGTGAAAAATTGGTGGATATACAGATATAGGATGTTAATTTGCTACAGCAGGAAAATAATCCTGCAGCAACAGGAAATGTAAATTATTAGGTGGATTAAAATTAAGGGACATTTTTGTAGGGGTTGATATATTTTTCGTAAGGGAAAATCAAGTCTGAAATTTCAAAGTGGAAATTACAAATCAAATCAAATGTATTTATGAGGCCCTTTTTACATCAGCCGATGTCACAAAGTGCTATACAGAAACCCAGCCTAAAACCCCAAACATCAAGCAATGCAGATGTAGAGGCACGGTGACTAGGAAAAACTCCCTAGAAAGGCAGGAACCTAGGAAGAAACCTAGAGAGGAACCAGGCTCTGAGGGGTGGCCAGCCCTCTTCTGGTTGTGCCGGGTGGAGATTATAACAGTACATGGCCAAGATGTTCAAACGTTCATAGATGACCAGCAGGGTCGAATAATAATAATCACAGTGGTTGTAGAGGGTGCAACAGGTCAGCACCCCCCCATATGGCCTTTAGGCCCTTACAAGTTCCATTAAATGCACCTATAAGTTGGCTATATGTCCTGGGAATGTCCTGGGAATTTGTTGTTGTTTTGTCCTACCTTAAGGAAACAATCTCTAAACTGGAGATACATCCAAAAGTCTTGTTTCTGTAAATTATACTTGGACCTTAACTCTTCATAAGAGGTAAAAGTGTTTTCTTGATAGAGACAACCAATGTTCTTTATCCCCTTTCTAAACCAACCTTTCCGGAAAACCATGTGTCCCCCTATTTTCAATTGAGGGTTGTTCCATAACGAAGCAGAGCTTATCAAGAAAGGTGAAGATCTCTCTCTCTCTCTTGAATCTGGCTCCATATATTTTTAGTATGGGACATTATTGGATTCTGGGGTCCCACCTTATGTTGACTCAAGTCATCTGATGCTCTGAATAGGGCTAGGCAGATTGGCCTAGTCGAGTTCTCAATAAAGAGAGAGCCTATTTGGGAAGCTACAAAGGCTTCTTGATACAATTGCATGTTAGGGAGATTTAATCCTCCCTTCTCAGTCTTTCCCTGTAATCACGCTAGTTTCATTCTGGCCTTTTTACCGGCCAAAACAAACTCAGTAATTATTTTGTCTATGGATTTAAAGACAGGTATGGATAGTGGTAGCATGCTGATAACGTCATTCATTTTAGGTGCTATGACCATCTTTATAACCTGTATCCTACCCCATAATGAGATTTGTAGTTTATCCCAGCTCTTAAACTGGAGATGAACTTCGTTCAATAGTGGGTCAAGATTTTCAGAAATCCTGTTCTCTAGACCAGGATTTAACGCCATCCCCAGGTACCTCAAGTTTTAGGGACCCATTGAAACCTCCAGCTGAGGAGGTCATTTCTCAGACAATGTTTTGATAGAGGCATTACTTCAGATTTGGTCCAGTTAACTTTATAGCTCGATATCTCTGAGAATGAATTAACAAGGTCCAGTAAAGGCAGTATGGAGAGTCGGGGGTCTGATATTAATAGTAATATGTCATCTGCATAAATGGGGCGGCAGTGTAGGCTAGTGGTTAGAGCGTTGGACTAGTAACTGAAAGGTTGCAAGTTCAAATCCCTGAGCTGACAAGGTACAAATCTGTCGTTCTGCCCCTGAACAAGGCAGTTAACCCACTGTTCCTAGGCCGTCATTGAAAATAAGAAGGCAGTTAAATAAAGGTAACAAATAAATAAATAAATAAATAAATAAAGCAGCAGTAGTTTATTCTCCCAACTGATGCAGCTTTGGCTAACGGTTCTAATGCTATAATAAATAGGAGGGGTGAGAGACAGTCACCCTGTTTCATCCCTCGTCCTACAGAAGATGATCGTAGTCTGTTAGTGACTACTATGGATTTGGGGTCGTTGTACAGAAGTTTAATAATATTCCAAGTGTGATCACACAGTCGCTTGGAACAGCTGATGCTCTCATGCATGCCTCATTGTTGCTTGCCTCGAAGCGAGCATAGAAGTGATTTAGCTCATCTGGTAGGCTTGTGTCACTGGGCAGCTCGCGGTTGTGCTTCCCTTTGTTGTCTGTAATAGTTTGCAAGCCCTGCCACATAAGACGAGCGTCGGAGCCGGTGTAGTAGGATTCAGCCACGAAAAGTATAGCTGAAAACTCTCTAGGCAAGTAGTGTGGCCTGCAATTTATCACAATATACTCTACTTCAGGTGAGAAAAATCTAGAGACCTCCCTAGATTTCATGCACCAGCTGTTGTTTACAAATATGCACAGACCCACCCCCCCCGGTCTTACCGGAGTGTGCTGTTCTATCTTGTCGGTGCAGCGTGTATCCCGCTAGCTGAATATCCATGTCGTCATTCAGCCATGATTCCGTGAAACATAGGATATTACAGGTTTTGATGTCCCGTTGGTTGGATATTCGTGATCGTACCTTGTCTAGTTTATTGTCCAATGATTGCACGTTGGCGAGTAGTATTGACGGTAATGGCAGCTTTCCCACTCGCCTTCTCCGGGTCCTGACCAGGCATCCGGCTCTTTGTCCTCAGTACCTGCGTCGCTTCCTTTTGCAAATAACGTGGATTTCGGCCCTGCCGGGTGTTTGGAGGATGTCTTGTGCATCTTGTTTGTTGAAGAAAAAATCTTAGTCTAATCCGAGGTGAGTGATCGCTGTCCTGATATCCAGAAGCTCTTTTTTGCCGTAAGATACGGTTGCAGAAACATTATGTACAAAATAAGTTACAAATAACGTGAAAAAGAACATATAATAGCACAATTGGTTGGACGCCCGTAAAACTGCTGCCATTTCTTCCGGCGCCATTTTCTCAATACCTACATGTTTCAAGCAGACCACCATAGTCCCTGTGCCCAAGGAAGCGAAGGTAACCTGCCTAAATGATTACTGCCCCGTGGCACTCACGTCGGTAGCCATGAAGTGCTTTGAAAGGCTGGTCATTGCTCACATGAACAGCATCCTCCCCGACACCCTAGACCCACTCCAATTCGCATACCGCCCCAACAGATCCACAGATGACGCAATCTCAATCACACTCCACATTGCCCTTTCTCACCTGGACAAAAGGAACACCTATGTGAGAATGCTGTTCATTGACTACAGCTCAGCATTCAACATCATAGTGCCCAGTACATCACTGGGGCCAAGCTTCCTGCCATCCAGGACCTATATAATAGGCGGTGTCAGAGGAAAGCCCATAAAATTGTCAGAGACTCTAGTCACCCAAGTTATAGACTGTTTTCTCTGCTACCGCACGGCAAGCGGTACCGGAGCGCCAAGTCTAGGACCAAAAGGCTCCTCAACAGCTTCTACCCCCAAGCCATAAGACTGCTGAAAAATTAATAAAATCGCCACCGGACAATTTACATTGCCCCCCCCCCTTCCTTTTGTACACTGCTGTTTGTTTGTTACCTATGCATAGTTACTCCGCCTCCACCTACATGTACAGATTACCTCAACTAGCCTGTACCCCTGCACACTGACTTGGTACCGGTGCCCCTGTATATAGCCTCGTTATGTTATTCTTATAGTGTTTTATTTTAATATACTTGGTAAATATTTTCTTCTTCTTGAACTGCACTGTTGGTTAAGGGCTTGTTAGTAAGCATTTCACAGTAAAGTCAACAGTTGTTGTATTCGGCTCATGTGATAAATAAAGTTTGATTTGAAGTGTTTCTAGTTTGAGAAACAGAGGCCTCACAAGTCCTCAACTGGCAACTTCATTAAATTGTACCGGCAAAAAAACACCAGTCTCAACGTAAAACAGTGAAGAGGCGACTCCAGGATGCTGGCCTTCTAGGCAGAGTTACAAAGAAAAAGCCATATCTCAGACTGGCCAATGAAAATATTATGATGGGCAAAAGAAGACAGGCACTGGACAGAGGAATTCTGCCAAGAAGGTCAGCATCCTGGAGTCGCCTCTTCACTGTTGACGTTGAGACTCCTGTTTTGCGGGTACTATTTAATGAAGCTGCCTGTTGAGGACTTGTGAGGCGTCTGTTTCTCAAACTAGACACTCTAATGTACTTGTCCTCTTGCTCAGTTGTGCACCGGGGCGTCCCACTCCTCTTTCTATTCTGGTTAGTGCCAGTTTGCGCTATTCTGTGAAGGGAGTAGTACACAGAGTTGTACGAGATCTTCTCAGAACAAGTATAGACTGACGAGTTTCAGAAGAAAGGTCTTTGTTTCTGGCCATTTTGAACCTGTAATCGAACACGCAAATGCTGATGCTCCAGATACTCAACTAGTCTAAAGAAGGCTAGTTTTATTGCTTCTTTAATCAGAACAACAGTTTTCAGCTGTGCTAACATAATTGCAAAAGTGTTTTCTAATGATCAATAAGCCTTTTAAAATGATAAACTTGGATGAGCTAACACAACGTGCCATTGGAACACAGGAGTGATGTTTGCTGATAATGGCCATCTAAAGGATTCTCAGACCATGAGAAACAATATTCTCTGGTCTGATGAAAACAAGATTGAATTCTTTGACCTGAATGCCAAGCGTCACTTCTGGAGGAAACCTGGCACCATCCCTACGGTGATGCATGGTGGTGGCAGCAGCATCATGCTGTGGGGATGTTTTTCACCGTCAGGGACTGGGAGACTAGTCAGGATCAAGAGAAAGATGAACAGAGCAAAGTAC
The DNA here is from genome assembly GCF_965601325.2 of Salmo salar. NCBI lineage: Eukaryota > Metazoa > Chordata > Actinopteri > Salmoniformes > Salmonidae > Salmo > Salmo salar. The sequence goes on along the minus strand of NC_138294.1, from coordinate 73,314,672 downwards.
AGAGAAAACCTGCTCCAGAGCGCTCAGGACCTCAGACTGGGGCAAAGGTTCACCTTCCAACGGGACAACGACCCTAAGCACACAACCAAGACAATGCAGGAGTGGCTTCGGGACAAGTCTCTGAATGTCCTTGAGTGGCCCAGCCATAGCCCGGTCTTGAACTCGATCAAACATCTCTGGAGAGACCTGAAAATAGCTGTGCAGTGACGCTCCCCATCCAACCTGACAGAACTTGAGAGGATCTGCAGTGAAGAATGGGAGAAACTCCCCAAATACAGGTGTGCCAAGCTTATAGCGTCATACCCAAGAAGACTCGGGGCTGTAATCGCTGCCAAAGGTGCTTCAACAAAGTACTGAGTAAAGGGTCTGAATACTTATATAAATGTGTCATTTCAGTTTTTAATTTGCAAACATTTCTAAAAACCTGTTTTTGCTTTGTAATTATGGGGTATTGTGTGTAGATTTCTGAGAACATTTAAAAAAAAAAAAAACATTTTTAGAATTTTATTTTACCTTTATTTAACTAGGCAAGTCAGTTAAGAACAAATTCTTATTTTCAATGACGGCCTAGGAACGGTCTTGGGTTAACTGCCTTGTTCAGGGGCAGAATGACAGATTTTTACCTTGGCAGCTCGGGGATTCGATCTTGCAACCTTTCGGTTACTAGTCCAACGCTCTAACCACTAGGCTACCTCCCACCCCCTTATAGAATAAGGCTATAATGTAACAAAATGTCGGAAAAGTCAAGGGGTCTGAATACTTTCCGAGTGCACTGTAACTGAATTGATATGTGTTTGACCTTTGCTGGTTGTTTCCAGGTCATCAGTGTGCCTGAGGGGGATTTCTTCTTTGACTTTGTGAGACATCTGACCGACTGGATCAAAAAAGCCAGGCCTGCAAAGGACGGTAAAGACATTTGTTGACTGTAGAGTGTCCTATATTCAGTAGAAAGGTTACCCGTAGGAACGGAAAATCCAAGATGAGATCTCTTCTTTATCACCTTTAATTCTCCAAGACAAAAATCTGCTTTATTCAACACTGAAAAATAATTGCTTATTTTGTCATACTTCTCTTCTCAAATTTTGTTCCAGACAAACAATCATATATCATCTCAGATCTGTCTCACTCTGATCAAAATATGATTTTTATAAAGTCTCTCAAATTGAAATAATTGAATAAACCACCTTTGGGCTATGACCCAAAATGACCCAAGTTGGTAGTTTGAGGGTTAAATAAGTCTATTTTCAACTTTCCTGTAGGCATCCAACATTTTTAGGGTTAGAAAAAAGAAATAAAGAAAGAACGACACAGCATATTAATCCTAAGGATTTATTGATGACCCAAATTTCAGCACCTAGTGAAGCCTTCAGGAGTGGCTCACATAAATATTTTATCAAACATGGTGTTTCATGTTATAGGTGTGTCAACATGTTGTGGTTAAAGCTAGATGAAGGTTAAGCTTGGGTTGGGGAAATTGCCATCTATGTTGATGAATTAATATGAGAAGTATGTCCTGACTCTCTCAGTATCGTCCATCTGCAGGTGTAGTGCCTTCACTGACCTATCAGGTTTTCTTCATGAAGAAATTGTGGACCAATACCATACCAGGGAAAGACTCCATGGCTGACTACATCTTTCACTACTACCAGGTATGTGTGTGTGTGCGTGTGCATGTGCGTGTGCGCGTGGGTATTTGTCTAAGTGTATTGACCCTCCTCACTGCTCTTTCTTCAGGAGCTTCCCAAGTACCTCCGTGGTTACCACCAGTGTTCCCGGGAAGAGGTTTTCCAGCTGGGAGCGCTGATCTACAGGGTGAAGTTTGAGGAGGACAAATCCCAGTTTCCAAACATTCCCAAGATGTTGAAGGAGCTGATCCCTCAGGACCAGATCAGACACCTCTCGCCTGACGACTGGAAACGGGTGAGTCAGAAAATTAGAATTGCTGTCGGCATAAATAGTGTTTAACATGATTTTTGAATGACTACTTCGTCACTGTACCCCACACATACAATTATATGTAAGGTCCCTCAGTCGAGCAGTGAATTTCAAACAGATTCAACCACAAAGACCAGGGAGGTTTTCCAATGCCTCGCAAAGAAGGGCACCTATTGGTAGATGGGTAAAAAAAAAAACTGACATTGAAAATCCCTATGAGCATGGTAAAGTTGATAATTACACTTTGGATGGTGTATCAATACACCTAGTCACTACAAAGATACAGGCGTCCTTCCTAACTTAGTTGCTGGAGAGGAATTAACCTGCTTAGTGATTTCACCATGAGGCCAATGGTGATTTTAAAACAGTTTAATGGCTGTGATAGGAGAAAACTGAGGACGGATCAACAACATTGTAGTTGCTCCACAGTACTAAACTAAATGACAGAGTGAAAAGAAGGAAGCCTGTTATGGGTATGCTTGTCATCGGTAAGGACTAGGGAGTTTTTTAGGATGAAAAGAAACAGAGTACAGCTAAGCACAGGCAGAATCCTAGAGAAAAACCTGGTTCAGTTTGCTTTCCAACAGACACTGAGAGACAACTTCACCTTTCAGCAGGAAAAAAACAAAAACGCAAAGCCAAATATACACTGACGACAACATTGAATGTTCCTGAGTTTTGACTTAAATCGGCTTGAAAATCTATGGAAAGACTTGAAAATGGCTGTCTAGCAATGATCAACAACCAACTTGACAGAGCCTGAAGAATTTTAAAAAGCATAATGTGCAAATATTGTAGAATCCAGGTGTACAAAGCTCTTAGAGACTTACCCAGAAAGACTCACAGCTGTAATCGCTGCCAAAGGTGATTCTAACATGTATTGACTCATTCTTCAATAAATTAGCAAAAATGTCTAAAAGCATTGTTTTCACATTGTCATTGTGTTGAGATGGGTGAGACATTTCATCAATTTTGAATTCAAGCTGTAACACAACAAAATGTGAAATAAGTCATGAGGTATGAATACTTTCTGAATGCACTGTAGTTCAGGGAACCACGCTTGCGTGATGAGTAACCTTGCCTTAGACCTGAAGACTAGTGTTAGCTCCCAGAGCGAATGCCTAGGCTTTAGCTCAATGAGCTAACACAGTTTTGTGCCGTATAGGAATCTGGGGGGTTAAATCATATTTGGTCACACTCTCTGCTGCTTGTTTTTCTGTCTCACAGTCTATAGTGGCGTTTTTCAACAAGCAGTCGGGGAAGACTCGAGAGGAGGCCAAGCTCTCATTCCTCAAAGCCATCTTCAAGTGGCCTACGTTTGGTTCGGCCTTCTTTGAAGTCAAGGTAAAGATTTCTATATGAATTCATGTTCTTGTGCAAATGGTATAGAATGATCATTGTTTGTGTTTTTTCTTTTTTTACATTTGAGTCACAGTGTGTATTTGAGTGCTGATTAGTACTTTTTTTACATTTGAGTCACAGTGTGTATTTGAGTGCTGATTAGTACTTTTTTTACATTTGAGTCACAGTGTGTATTTGAGTGCTGATTAGTACTTTTTTTACATTTGAGTCACAGTGTGTATTTGAGTGCTGATTAGTACTTTGGGAGGTTTTTGTTCAAATGAATTTTCTTGATCAATGGTGTTCATTTCAGAATAGTTAATTCAATCTCAGTCGTGGACTATTATTATTGACCTGGTCAAAGAGTTGTGCATTCCTTACTACTTTTATTTTTTTTAACTTGTTTTATAAATGTATTATCTCTGTCAGTTTATCTGTGTAAGGGCCTATTGTCTGCCTCAATCCCAGTATCTATTTATTTATTTATTTAATGAATTTTTATAGGTTTGTAAGATACCAATTGTGACTAAACTGATGTTTTCCTATTCAACAGCAAACCAGTGATCCAAACTTCCCAGAGATCCTCTTGATAGCAATCAACAAACATGGTGTCAGCCTGATCGACCCCAAGTCAAAGGTGAGTGTGTGCCTACATGCGTGTGTGGGCACATTTTCTTGCGCGCACATGTGTGTTAGGGAAGTTGTGTATGTGTGTGTTTACTGTGTGATTCTCCAATTCCCACCTCAACAGGACATCTTGACCACACACCCATTCACTAAGATCTCCAACTGGAGCAGTGGAAACACCTACTTCCACATCACCATCGGAAACCTGGTCCGAGGCACCAAGCTGCTGTGTGAAACCTCACTGGTGAGCTACTGGACGTTTCAACACCCACCATATGACATGACATATGACATAAAATTACATTACACATACTGTATCAACTAAAGTATTCTAAAGATGCGTACCAAAAAAAGCACCTGTCTTTTCCTACAAGCATTGACTTTGCTCATAATTACTTAATTGAGGAAATATTGACTTACTATAACCACGTTCCCATCCACAGTTTTTATGCAAGTAAAAAAATATTTTAAAAAATCACAACAGCTGTGATGGGAACAGGAAGTTTTGGTACAATATTATAAATGCCAACAGATAATTATTTTGTTTGTCATTTGTTTGTTCGACATGGTGGGATCTTTTTGTGTCTGTAAAATTTATTATGCAAGAAATGGCGGTGGAAATGCCTTTAGGCGTAAATATTGATATAATAACCATCATATTGAAGTAAACTTGGAGTCACAATGATATGGTGTGTGGTCCTCTTACTACGACTTGGGACAACATGCAGTTTATTAGGCTACAGATTAAATAAGTTATGATCAACTTCACAGGTTGGTGAAAGTGCACGGTGATCTTGATGCTACTTTCCAATAAATATTGAGGGTCTAAAATGTAATGTAAATGTAGGTGAAATATCGGCTTTTATATATGAAGGGTTTATTGAATAATTTGTTCATTCCATCTTGTAGGCTACAGATTCCCTTTCAACGGAGTGTGTCTGCTCATGGAGGAGACTGGTGCTTTTGGCAACCCACTGCAGTTAGACTAGATGATTTGATGATGTTGATGCCAGACTTGATAAGAGTGCAAGTGTCATGTGGTCAAAAGTCGCAGTCATGGTCTTAGCCTGAAATTAGCCTGTATGCAGATAGAAAAGCCTTTTCAATGGTATACATGTGTGGTTCTGTAGCTTTGTCGAACTTTTAAATAATAAATGCCAGCAGATCTGGGTTCAAATGCTGAGTGTTTAATAGGGCCTGTTTGGAGTGACAGTTGGGCAGATTTTCACTTTTGGGAATACTCCATTGGCTCCATTGCACCAGGCAAGCTCAATCAAGCGCACTCTGACGTATTTGACAGAAAACAAATACTACTATTTGAACACGTCTGATTCATATTCTGCAATGAAATATTGCAAGGCATTTATGTACCTTTGAACTGGTTTGTTTGTCTGTGTGACCACAGGGCTACAAGATGGACGACCTCCTGACCTCTTACATCAGCCAGATGCTGACCACCATGACCAAACAGCGCGGTTCCCGTGGCAACATCAAGTGATCTGTAAAGTCATCGATCCCGCTGTTGAGTGTATTAGTGTAGGCCTCGAGGGCTTTGTGATCTATCACACGGTTTCATTAAAACATAGAGGGATAAATACAACCCTTCCTCCATAACATGCTAAATCAATTACATGCATACACACACGCACGCACGGACGCACACACGCACGCACGCACGCACGCACACACACACACACACACGCACTTGACAGAGAGTGGGAAGGAAAAGCTCCTGTCCTTCCCAAAGAGAGTGGGAAGGACAGGAGCTTGAGAACCTCTGGTCTAATAGTCTATTGTACAGATACTGTTAATCTCAGCACTACAGACACGACGTTGATGCAACATCTCGCAGCAAAGTCTGAGAGACATTGGAAATCATGCATCTCCACACACTACTGTGTTACAGAAATGTACATAGATCGTTGGTTATAGGGATGGAGGCATGATAGCAGTATTGCGTCAAGAATACTCTTTTTGCATTGTCGGTAGATACGGTGACGATTTTAAATGTTTGATTTATGTTTTGGCCATGACAATGTTTTGACTTATTGTCAGATGTTGGTTTATATCTTGGGTCCTGTCTTAACAATCACCAATTGCCTTTACTTGACCCAAATGCACAACCAACGATTACAACTTTTTACATGGCAACTAATCAAGAGCTTTGTTTAGAAAATGTTTTTATGCAAAGCATTTGATCGTAAAATGTCCAATAATGTGATTTATAAATGTTGGACCTAAACCTATAAAACTATGGCTTGTCCATACTATAGATATCATGTGTAATCATTGCATTATATTGTTTTAGAGTTTAATTCAAAATTGGCCCTCATCATTGTCGCAGGCAGGCTAAATACTTTTTTTGAATACCTGATCAGTGTTTTTAGTACATTTGATGTATTAATGAAGTATATTTGATGAGAACAGTCAGATTGACCTCTGGACATTAGCTGTTTCTAGGACTTTGCATACAGTGTGTATACCACATCACTGTAAAAACATTTAGTGGAAAGTTGACAATATTTAATCATGTGATATTTCTAACAAGCACATATTTAGCTGTTTGCCTAATGAATTAATCATTGAAGAAAATGTATTCTGTAAATAAAGACTCCCGGTCCATATGACTTGTCTTTAAAAAAAATTGTGGATCAAATCAAGGATTTTTAAGTATTAAAGGTCAACTCTGTTATGACATCATCATAGACAAAATATAATCTACATACAGAAATGAACAACAAAAATGTCAGGACTGTTATTATTGTCTCTTAATGGTGGCAGTTTTGGCATATTAAAGTTATGTTATTGTTGATGTCTGTAAACAGGAAGTCACCCAACTGTGTATGGTGATGTCAAATTGCTTAGTCTACCTTAAAATGTAATCTCAGTGACATTATTGTTGTGCACCGTTCTGTATAGTGGATATTCATTTAGGCCAAATTGTTCCTGTTTTTTAAATGTTGGTCCATGACACCAAATATTTTGGTATCAATAAAGAAATTACAAATATTTCCTTTCATGCCTAATGTTCATCACCCCAAAAGATGAATGAGCCTATTTCACTATCACATAATTTCATAATGAGAAAACAACATGTGTGCATTTTACGCTCAAAGCGACAAAAATGTAACAAAACAGTTAAGTTAACTTCTGAATGTTTATGCAAAAAAAACAACATAGTTTACAATGATGTCATAGCGAAATGGGCTTATGCAAAATACAATGGCTATCACCACCAACTGAGCTCTACTTTTAGACTATTTTAATATGATACTCTTCTGATTGTAACAGAATGATAGAACTGTAAACAGATAATTCTACTTTCTATAACGATCTTACAACCAAGTTAACACTACAGGTGTCGTACGCAGATGACAAATCAGACTGATATCTCATACTGTGATTCTTTGGCTAAACATACTTTTTTCCTAGGTATTCCTAAGGCTTTGTACAGTGATTTAAAGGCTGCCCCTTATCACAAAGCTGCGGTGGCGCTGAGTTACTCATCAATATGTTGTCAGTCATAAAGAAATCTAACAGGTTTCATAATCATTACTAGAAAAACTGTCTTTCAGCTACCAGAGCTGAAGTTGGTATTCTTAACATTGATTTGACAACACTGCACAGTAAAGCTGAGGCACAATCAACTGAAGAGAGGTGTAAGAGTTCTGCTATAATTTGGCTAAAAGGACAAAATATTGTACATTTGCTTTTTTTTTTCCTTGCCAGAAGGATTTTCATTTGTGTTGAAAAGTCTAAACAAATTTGTTAAAAACAATGACCTCAATATGAACCATATAAAATATATAGATATATGGACCGTGGAAATACAGTGTAATTGTTCTCTATAGGTCACTTGTCGTTGCAGTGATTATAAGTTGCAAAGTTCTATGGACGTCACCTCGTTACAATGCCTTATGCTCAATAAAGTGATAAGTACTTATAAACATTGACCACAACCACTCAAACACATTAATTTATCTCCAGACATAAAAAGAGGATTATCATGTCATATCCAAACTGCAGTTCTAATAGTACTCATTTTTATTTGTGATACTTCAGCGCTGTTTATACCTGGTTCCAACATGCGTCCTTTGTTCTGATCTTCTCCATATTCTGATTGTGTCCACATTTTCAAACAGGTGTTGACAATCAAAATACATTGTGATCAGATGTTCCTGCCCACCTCCGGAGGTAGTCAGGTCGTGTCTACACTTGACACTTACATGACTTCTGCTATCAGAATAGGAAGATCGCATTGAAAAGATGGGTCTCTAGATGCACAAATGTCGCTTTGTGGTCTGATTGTGTTCAGATCTGGCTCACCACTTCAGGAGGCGGATTTCTCCTCAGTCTGGACGTATCAGGCTGCTGAAAGTGCATACAATGGGTAACGTCATCAGCACTCCTCCCACAAGTCTCCAGAAAACCTGTCTTTTGGGACCTTTTCATTATAACGTTGTTTTTTTTTGGCCAGTGTTATGCTAATCCGTTTGCAATTCATTTTGCGTTGCTTGCTGGCTAGCTAGCTACAGTAGTTAACACGACTGATGGCAGTAGCTATCATATTATCCCTATTCCATCGTTTGTAGAATGCATACTGGCATTTGAATATAGCGCGGGAAAAGGGAATCCGGACACGGTAGACATATTTCAATGTAGGTGTAGACGCATGACGCGTTTGGAATTCCATGATCAGAACTCTATGATCAGAATACTAAACCTGCATGAACTGTCAAGTCTAGACACGGCCTCAGGCACGCAGGCTGCATTTAGATAGGCAGCCCAATTCTGAAATGTTGCCCAATTATAGGTAAAAAGAGCTGATCTGATTGGTCAAAACACCAATTAGTGGAAAAAAAGATCCGATTTGGGCTTCCTATCTAAACGCAGCCTTACAAGTGTAGACAGATCTGGACAGTGAAATCATTTAAATCATCATTACCCCACTCTCTAAAACCATTCACAGGTGGGACCATTGCTTTATGGCATCAATATGTGAATAAATAAACAATTCTGAAAGAATATCTGTCAAATAATTGACTTACAGGGAATGACCAGGAAATCTGGTCACATAAGATACATTTTAATACCATGTGTAGACTGAAAATCTGGGCACAATCTGAATGTGGACAAGACCAGGACACAGGATGCCTGTAAGCGGCAGGTATAAACGAAGCTTGAGACAGTTTGATTGGAGTGCCAGATCCCAGATGGGCAGAGTGCATTTTTTGGGACTTCTTCATTGGTTCCCTTATGCCAGGAAAGGGCAATCAAGCACAGCTAAAGTATTTCAAAAGAAAACAAACACATACTAATTGAACCCCGGTCTGGTCATATTCACACATCTTATCGACCACTACTCTCACACACTAACAAAATGGTCAAGCATTTGTGGTTCACGTAACTCAACACTGCAGTGGCTGCTGAAATGGAAAGGAACCTATGGACAATGGAGGGTAATACAAGTTGAGAATATCTACAGCGGACAGTCACTTTTCTTGTTATATTAATTCAGTGAGTAAGTAATACATCTCAAAGGACCTGGTTCAATAGTGTAGTAATCTCTTCCCACCACCAGATGGTGTCTGTAGTATGAACAATGAGTCGGTTGATCCTTGTGGTTGTCTGGGCTGTTCTTCAGTCACATTTGACTTAAGGCAGGGCTGCCCAACCCTCTTCCTAGAGATCTACTTGTCCTGTATGTTTTCAGTCCAACCCTACTTTCAGTCCAACCCTATTGATTCAGCTAGTTAAGGTCTTGTTGAGCAGCTAATTAGTAGAATCAGGTGTGTTAAATTAGGGTTGAACTGAAAACCCAACCTCCAGGAAGAGAGTTGGGCAGCCCTGTCTTAAGGATTATTATCTATCCAATGAAATCCCTTCTGCAAGTGACACATCAGCACCACCTACAGCTCCGATAGGCCTCACTCACACCATTTAACTATTTCTCATTCTCTTTGTGTCTCATTCTCTCACACAAATCTACAGGGGGTTGCCAGGTTGTGCTCTCGGTTTCCAGTAATGTCCTGGGTTTCCAGGTTGGGTCGATTCTGGTGAGTTGCCAGTTTGGGGTCCGGGAAGTTGCCAAGTTGAAAGGGAGAGTGAGGAGTGGTTTGCTTCAACTGAGCCTCACAGAGGAGGTTGATTGATTGGTTATCAGTGCTCTGAGACGGTTGCCAAGTTAGGCTCAGTGGCCAGCGGGCTTCGAGCGGGCTCTCCCAGGATGTTGACACTGGAGACGGACCACACATCTGTCAGGGGGTGAGGTCAGGAGTTAGTGGTTGACAAAGGTCATTGATATATATGATATACACTACCGTTCAAAAGTTTGGGGTCACATAGAAATGTCCTTGTTTTTGAAAGAAAAGCAAATTCTGTCCATTAAAATAACATCAAATTGATCAGAAATACAGCGTAGACATTGTTAATTTTGTAAATGACTATTGTAGCTGGAAACGGCAGATTTTTTATGGAATATCTACAGAGGCCCATTATCAGCAAACATCACTCCTGTGTTTCAATGGCACATTGTGTTAGCTAATCCAAGTTTATCATTCTAAAAGGCTACCGTAATTTCCGGACTATAAGCCGCACCCACTGAATTTAAAAAAAAAGTATTATTTTGAACATAAATAAGCCGCAGGTGCCTACCGGTACATTGAAACAAATTAACTTTACACAGGCTTTAACGAAACACGGCTTGTAACAAAAATAAACAGGCTTTAACGAAACACGGCTTGTAACAAAAATAAATAGGCTTTAACGAAACACGGCTTGTAACAAAAAATAAAAAATGAGCAGTAAGCTTTAGTTGTCTTTTTGCACTGAGTCAATTCCTCACGCTGCTGTTTCCAATGTCTTATCATCGACTCATTAAGACCAAGCTCCCGTGCAGCAGCTCTATTTCCTTTTCCAACAGCCAGATCAATCGCCTTCAACTTGAAAGCGGCATCATATGCATTTCTCCGTGTCTTTGCCATGAGGGTGACAAAATGACTACCGTAATCAGAATGATGGGAAGTTTGAGAGCGCTCAATTTAATCTAAACAGTAAACAAAAAAGTTGTTTGACCTTAACCCGTTCAGCAATTTCATTGGTCTAATGAAAGCTTCATGCCGCCAAAAAACTGAGTACGTCACAGAATGTTTTTTTTAAATTGAAAGCGGGAAAAATCCATATATTAGCCGCGTCATTGTTTAAGCCGCGAGGTTCAAAGCCTGGGAAAAAGGTTGCGGCTTATAGTCCGGAATTTACGGTAATTGATCATTAGAAAACTATTTTGCAATGTTAGCACAGCTGAAAACTGTTGTGCTCATTAAAAAAGCAATAAAACTGGCCTTCTTTAGACTAGTTGAGTATCTGGAGCATCAGCATTTGTGGGTTCGATTACAGGCTCAAAATGGCCAGAAACAAAGTACTTTCTTCTGAAACCCGTCAGTCTCTTCTTGTTCTGAGAAATGAAGGCTATTCAATGCGAGAAATTGCCAAGAAACTGAAGATCTCGTACAATGCTGTGTACTACTCCCTTCATAGAACAACGCAAACTGGCTCTAACCAGAATAGAAAGAGGAGTGGGAGGCCTCGGTGCACAACTGAGCAAGAGGACAAGTACATTAGAGTGTCTAGTTTGAGAAACAGACACCTCACAAGTCCTCAACTGGCAGCTTCATTAAATAGTACCCGCAAAACACCAGTCTAAACGTCAACAGTGAAGAGGCAACTCTGGGATGCTGGCCTTCTAGACAGAATTCCTCTGTCCAGTGTCTGTTCTTTTGTTAATTTTTTATTGGCCAGTCTGAGATATGGCTTTTTCTTTGCAACTCTGCCTAGAAGACCAGCATCCCGGAGTTGCCTCTTCACTGTTGACGTTGAGACTCGTGTTTTGCGGTTACAATTTAATGAATTGAGGACTTGTGAGGCGTCTGTTTCTCAAACTAGAAACTCTAATGTACTTGTCCTCTTGCTCAGTCTCTGTTTTAAGCCTATATAGGGTATGTGTGTGTGTGTGTGTATCATGTAATCAAAGCTTGCCATGGGAAAGAAACAGGGTGACTCCTACAGACAACTTCCAACTCACCTGTCCTGAACTTGATGTAGGTGCCATGTTCTAGTGTGGGTTTGCTGCCCGAAAAGAAAGCCAGGCGTTGTTCTCGCCACCTGTCATCAACACAGTTACAGTCATCGCCACAGGAAGTGACATCACTATTCATTACAAAACAGACTGACGTTCATCCGAAGCTTCAATTTGACACAATCAATCTACGTTTTGTACGTAGACATATCAAAATACACCTTACGACGACCCTCGCACTCTGCATTCTAGTGGGCTCACTCACCAGTGGAAGATGAAGATGATGAAGATGATGGTGAAGGACACCACGTCGGTGAGGACCCACATCAGATTGTACTCATCTGGAGTCTGAAAGAGAAAGACAGACAACCATTGTGTCTAGGAGTATTCCTTTCACCAATCCAATCAATTTCAGTAAGGCTGCATTTGGGCCCGGCGTCACAATAAATCGTTTATTTCTCCCAAAGCGTGCACTTGTTCACTTCCCTTCATAGATTTAAAAGAAAATTACTGGGAAAATAAATACCAGTATGGTGGAAACTCCCTGTAGCTCATGCTTACATCAAGCCAATGCTTTTACATTTGTGGAGAGTAGAGAACAAGTGCAATACTTCCAGAGGAAGGAAAGATTATTGGGATGCAGTAGTATTGGTCCTAGGTTGTTGTTCTCACCTTAAGGAAGAGGTGCCTGGTGAGGTTATTCTCACCTTAAGGAAGAGGTGCCTGGTGAGGTTATTCTCACCATAAGGAAGAGGTGCCTGGTGAGGTTATTCTCACCATAAGAAAGAGGGGTCTGGTGAGGATATTATTCTCACCTTAAGAAAGGGGGTCTGGTGAGATTATTCTCACCATAAGGAAGAGGTGCCTGGTGAGGTTATTCTCACCTTAAGGAAGAGGTGCCTGGTGAGATTATTCTCACCATAAGGAAGAGGTGCCTGGTGAGATTATTCTCACCATAAGGAAGAGGTGCCTGGTGAGGTTATTCTCACCTTAAGGAAGAGGTGCCTGGTGAGATTATTCTCACCATAAGGAAGAGGTGCCTGGTGAGGTTATTCTCACCTTAAGGAAGAGGTGCCTGGTGAGATTATTCTCACCTTAAGGAAGAGGTGCCTGGTGAGGTTATTCTCACCATAAGGAAGAGGTGCCTGGTGAGGTTATTCTCACCATAAGGAAGAGGTGCCTGGTGAGGTTATTCTCACCATAAGGAAGAGGTGCCTGGTGAGGTTATTCTCACCATAAGAAAGGGGGGTCTGGTGAGGATATTATTCTCACCTTAAGAAAGGGGGTCTGGTGAGGATATTATTCTCACCATAAGAAAGAGGGGTCTGGTGAGGATATTATTCTCACCATAAGAAAGAGGGGTCTGGTGAGGATATTATTCTCACCATAAGGAAGAGGGGTCTGGTGAGGATATTATTCTCACCATAAGGAAGAGGGGTCTGGTGAGGATATTATTCTCACCATAAGGAAGAGGGGTCTGGTGAGGATATTATTCTCACCATAAGGAAGAGGGGTCTGGTGAGGATATTATTCTCACCATAAGGAAGAGGGGTCTGGTGAGGATATTATTCTCACCATAAGAAAGAGGGGTCTGGTGAGATTATTCTCACCATAAGGAAGAGGTGCCTGGTGAGGTTATTCTCACCATAAGGAAGAGGTGCCTGGTGAGGTTATTCTCACCATAAGGAAGAGGGGTCTGGTGAGGTTATTCTCACCATAAGGAAGAGGGGTCTATTGAGGTTGTTGAGGAACTGTAGAGCATTGGTGGTGACAGACTGAGCCCCAGTGCACCAGGCCAGAGAGTAGAGCCACAACTGGCTGATCACATACAGGTTGGTGCTGATGTTGGCCGCTGCATACTCACTGAGGGAGGAATACAACACACACACACACACACACAGTTAATATGCGCACACATACACACACACCCATTTCATGCAAAGACACACACACACTACCACACACACACATTATCATCTCTGCGGACATGGAGCTATAGTGCAGGTTGAGTTGGACAATGTGATTCTGCTGGAGCTCCTCAACTGGAGCCCGGGACGCCGAGGTATGCTGGAGGTCAGGGTCCAGCTGCTGGACCAGGCTCCGCAAGTCTGAGGGCAGCCACAACACCTGACACACACACACACACAATACACATCATTAACTCTAAACACTAACCTCAGCATTACAACCTTTTGTATTTACAGTGTTACCAATGTAATCAAAATATCCCATAAACAGCTTCATTCCCAAGTAAAAAAAAAATATAGGATCGATAATCCCAGCTTCCCCTCCCACAAACCTAACCTTAACCATTAGTAGAGAAAATGTAAAACTGACCCAAGATCAGTTTCTAGGGGCAGCTTCACCCTACTCCTATTTATAAGATCAACATCACGTCAGTGAGGACACACATCAGAATGGCAGGTAGCCTAGCAGTTAAAAGCTTAAGAGTGTAGGCCAGTAACCAAAAGGTCACTGGTTCAAATCCCTGAGCTGACTAGTTGAAAAACCTGCCAATGTGCCCTTGAGCAAGGCATTTAACCCTAATTGCTCCTCTAAATCGCTCTGGATAAGAGTGCCTGCTAAATAATTAAAATGTTATAACATCTCCCTCACCTGGTGTGATTGGATGGAAGACTCGTTCTGGATGACCTCCAGGGTGCGTGTGATCCAGGTGTCCCTGTAGGGGTGTCCCTTAGGGGGCCGGTAGAGGTCAAAGATAACCTGTTTGCCTCTCTGCGAAGCCAGCTCCAGAAAGTCCCTGAAGGTGCAAACAGACTGGTTCTGCGCCTGCGCCCGGTCCTCGGTACCCAGAGACCAAGCCGTGCCGAACGGGTCACGCTGCAGAACCACCAGGGGCAGAGAGACAGTCAGTATACAGAATGCTTTGGCATAATGGTCAATCATATTGACAATGTAATATCACATTGTATTCCATAAAGCATGGGGTTGTGCAATTGATAACCTCCCATCCCCCATCGATAGTACGTTGATGTATTGTCAAAATGTCAATAACTTCCCTATCCGTCATCTTATTATGTTGTCCTAGCTACTATCAATGGACACAAACATGCCCTGGTTTCCCATCATACCATGTCCATGAAGCCAAATGATCATGATCTTTATTAAAAAAGCAGTTCAAGACTAGGCTTCATTTCCGCGTCTCTGTAGTGCCCCATGAGTCTTACTGAGGTGCGGTGCGGTGGCAGTTGGTGACTCACATGTAGGAACCAGGCCCCGGCGTTGAGGGTCTCCAGCTCCCCCCAGGTGAACATGGCCGCAGGGGCGTCCGTCCGGTCGGGGAACACCTCCTGCACGTTGGTGGTCCTCCTCAGGGTGTGGTCGTGCATCAGGAAGGGCACCCCGTCATAGCTATGGCAACGAGAGAAGGCTTTGACAGTTAAGGAATTGGCGGTTAAGGAATTGGCGGTTAAGGAGTTGGCGGTTAAGGAGTTGGCGGTTAAGGAGTTGGCGGTTAAGGAGTTGGCGGTTAAGGAGTTGGCGGTTAAGGAGTTGGCGGTTAAGGAGTTGAAGGTTAAGGAATTGGCAGTTAAGGAGTTGAAGGTTAAGGAATTGGCAGTTAAGGAGTTGGCGGTTAAGGAATTGGCGATTAAGGAGTTGACGGAAGTGCATTAAGATGACTCACAGTCAAAGAGAGCTGTGTACTTCATCATTTATTTATTCATTCATTCATTCATGCATGTCAAAGTCCAATACAAATGCCCAGGACTAGCGTGGGAAAGAACCCGATGACAATGGCTCACTTATGATACGAGCTCACTAGCTATGTTGGGTTTACCTTCCATAGCAAGCTTGTTTCATAATACCCACGACTGGTGAGTTAGACTAATGTTGGGACATGCTTAGGTACACTAGATCAGGGTTCCCCAACTGGCGGCCCATGGGCCGTCATTTTATTTGTCTCCCCCAAGCTTTCTGAGCAATATAAACTCAGCAAAAAAAGAAACGTCCCTTTTTCAGGACCCGGTCTTTCAAAGAGAATTCGTAAAAATCCAAATCACTTCACAGATCTTCATTGTAAAGGGTTTAAACACGGTTTCCCATGCTTGTTCTATGAACCTGGAACGGTCATTAAGACACTAACAGCTTACAGACGGTAGGCAATTAAGGTCAGTTATGAAAACTTAGGACACTAAAGAGGCCTTTCTACTGACTCTGAAAAACACCAAAAGAAAGATGCCCAGGGTCCCTGCTCATCTGCGTGAACGTGCCTTAGGCATGCTGCAAGGAGGCATGAGGACTACAGATGTGGCCAGGGCAATAAATTGCAATGTCCGTACTGTGAGACACCTAAGACAGCGCAACAGGGAGACAGGACGGACAGATGATCGTCCTCGCAGTGGCAGACCATGTGTAACAACACCTGCACAGGATCGGTACATCTGAACATCACACCTGCGGGACAGGATGGCAACAACAACTGCCCGAGTTACACCAGGAACGCACAATCCCTCCATCAGTGCTCAGACTGTCCGCAATAGGCTGAGAGAGGCTGGACTGAGGGTTTGTAGGCCTGTTGTAAGGCAGGTCCTCACCATACATCACCGGCAACAACGTCACCTATGGGCACAAATCCACCGTAGCTGGACCAGACAGGACTGGCAAAAAGTGCTCTTCACTTACGAGTCGTGGTTTTGTCTCACCAGGGGTGATGGTCGGATTTGCGTTTATCGTCGAAGGAATGAGCGTTACACCGAGGCCTGTACTCTGGAGCGGGATCAATTTAGAGGTGGAGGGTCCGTCATGGTCTGGGGCGGTGTGTCACAGCATCATCGAACTGAGCTTGTTGTCATTGCAGGCAATCTCAACGCTGTGCGTTACAGGGAAGACATCCTCCTCCCTCATGTGGTATCCTTCCTGCAGGCTCATCCTGATATGACCCTCCAGCATGACAATGCCACCAGCCATACTGCTCGTTCTGTGCGTGATTTCCTGCAAGATAGGAATGTCAGTGTTCTGCCATGGCCAGCGAAGAGCCCGGATCTCAATCCCATTGAGCACGTCTAGGTCCTGTTGGATCGGAGGGTGAGGGCTAGGGCCATTCCCCCCAGAAATGTCTGGGAACTTGCAGGTGCCTTGGTGGAAGAGTGGGGTAACATCTCACAGCAAGAACTGGCAAATCTGGTGCAGTCCATGAGGAGGAGTTGCACTGCAGTACTTAATGCAGCTGGTGGCTACCTCAGATACTGACTGTTACTTTTGAATTTGACCCCCCCTTTGTTCAGGGACACATTCTTCCATTTCTGTTAGTCGCATGTCTGTGAAACTTGTTCAGTTAATGTCTCAGTTGTTGAATCTTGTTATGTTCATACAAATATTTACACATGTTAAATTTGATTAAAAATAAGACCAGTTGACAGTGAGGACGTTTCTTTTTTTGCTGAGTTTATATACTGTGTCTTCAGAAAGTATTCAGACCCCTTGACTTTTTCCACAATTTGTTACGTTACAGCCTTATTCTAAAATGGATTAAATAAATAACAAATCCCTCACACAATACCCCATAATGACAAAGCAAAAACAGCAGGTTTTTAGAACCGTTTGCAAATGTATAAAAAATTAAAACAGAAATACCTTATTTATATACGTATCAGACCCTTTGCTATTACACCCCAAATTGAGATCAGATGCCTCCTGTTTCCATTGATCATCCTTGAGATGTTTCTACAACTTGACTGGAGTCCACCTGTGGTAAATTAAATTGATTGGACATGATTTGGAAAGGCACACACCTGTCTATATAAGGTCCCATAGTTGACAGTGCATGTCAGAGAAAAAAACAAGCCATGAGGTTGAAGAAATTGTTTGTAGCACTCCGAGACAGGATTGTGTTGAGGCACAGATTGGGGAAGGGTACAAACTTTCTGCAGCATTGAAGGTCCCCAAGAACACAGTGGCCTCGATTCTTAAATGGAAGTAGTTTGGAACCACCAAGACTCTTCCTAGAGTACTGCAATGCATCTCAGTGCAAGAGGTGTAACTACAGTCCCTGGTTCGAATCTAGGCTGTATCACATCCGGCCATGATTTGGAGTCCCATAGGGCGGCGCACAATTGGCCCAGCGTCGTACGGGTTTGGCCAAGGTAGGCCGTCATTGTAAGTAAGAATTTGTTCTTAACTGACTTGCCTAGTTAAATAAAGGTTCAATTTACATTTTTAAACGTCTCTGAATGTCCTTGAGTGGCCCAGCTAGAGCCCGAACTTGAACCCGATCGAACAGCTCTGGAGAGACCTGAAAATAACTGTGCAGCAAAGCTCCCCATCCAACCTGACAAAGCTTGAGAGGATCTGTAGAGAAGAATGGGAGAAACTCCACAAATACAGGTGTGGCAAGCTTGTGGCAAGCTTGTAGCATCACACCCAAGAAAACTCGATGCTTTAATCACTGCCAAAGGTGCTTCAACAAAGTACAGAGTAAAGGGTCGGATGTCAGTCTCAACGTCAACATCACCAGTCTCAATGTCAACAGTGAAGAGGCGACTCCGGGATGCTGGTCTTCTAGGCAGAGTTCCTATGTCCAGTGTCTGTTCTTTTGCTCATCTTAATATTTTATTTTTATTGACCAGTCTGAGATATGTATTTTTCTTTGCAACCCTGCCTAGAAGGACAGCATCCCGGAGTCGCCTCTTCACTGTTGATTTTAATATACTTGGTAAATATTTTCTTCTTCTTGAACTGCACTGTTGGTTAAGGGCTTGTAAGTAAGCATTACAACAGTTGTTGTATTCGGCGCATGTGACAAATAAAGTTTGATTTGATTAGTGTTTCTAGTTTGAGAAACAGACGCCTCACAAGTCCTCAATTGGCAATTTCATTAAATAGTACAGGCAAAAAACCACCAGCCTCAACGTCAACAGTGAAGAGGCGACTCCGGGATGCTGGCCTTCTAGACAGAGTTGCAAAGAAAAAGCCATATCTCAGACTGGCCAATGAAAATAAACTATTAAGATGGGCAAAAGAAGACAGGCATTGGACAGAGGAATTCTGCCAAGAAGGCCAGCATATTTATTGCCTTATTGCAAACAGGATGCATATTTTAGAATATTTGTATTATGTACAGGCTTCTTTTCACTCTTGTCATTTAGGTTAGCATTGTGGAGTAACTACAATGTTGTTCCTCCATCCTCAGTTCTCTCCTATTACAGCCATTAAACTGTTTTAAAGTCACAATTGGCCTCATGGTGATTCATTGTTGCATTCAACTTATAATGTTACTCGTTAAGCACATTTTTACTCCTGAACTCCTGAATACTTATTGACTCAAGACATTTATGCTTTTCGTTTTTAATTAATAGGTAAACATGTCTAACATAATTCCACTTTGACATTATGGGGTATTGTGTGTAGGCTAGTGACACAACCATCCACTCAAGAAAAAAAACTAACTGGCCTGCGGCTGAATGTAGTTGATTATCCCCAAACTAGATGGACACGGAGCATTAAGGTGTGAGGAGGGTGGACAACCGCCACTGACCTGATGGTGACGTCAGTCTCTAGACCTTGCCCTCCAGCCTCCACCGCCTTCTCAAAGGACATGAGAGTGTTCTCTGGCGCAAGCTGGGGTATAACACACATACAAATGATTTGAACATATGGTTACCCTAAACAGGAGGTACTACTGACACAGATGATAAATACCAGGCACAAACATCAGTTCAGCAAACTAGCGCATCTCACGATAGCTAATAACACAGCCCAAAAGTTGACTTATACTGACAACGGTAATAAATGATCAAACTACCACACTTCTTCTACTACTACTACGTCACGTGTTGTTTACAGGGTTAGCCTTAGTTGTATGACCTTGCTCAAGTGAAAATCGTCACATTTTCACTTTGTCACTTGGGTTTTCAAACTAGCAACCTTTCAGTTACTGGCCCAACGCTCTAACCACTAGGCTACCTGCAGTCAGTTAGTAATGAAAAGAGTTGATGAGAATGGGTTGGTGTTGATGGGAATAGGTTTTTAGCTAAGGATAAGAATGGGTTGGCATTAATGGCGTTGCTCATGAGGCCTACCCACCATGGGTGCCCCTCTGTGCCCGATCAGGGCTGGTGCGAGGCCCAAAGTGCTCTCCTCTTTAAGGCAGGGCGAGTACATGCCCAGGGGCACCAGGTAGAGGGCACACAGCACCGCCAGGTACAGCCCCATGATGAGCGCCTGCCCAACTGGAACACACAGACACACTGTTTACAAAGGGATACAGTTATTCATTTGTGGTTGATATATGGAATCTGATGTGAATTTCCTCAAGACTAAAGAAATTAGACCAGAATAAAAATGATAAGTAAAACAAATAATTATATTTAAACAGAACATAAATATCTACAGATGTATTCTTTATTATATGCAGACATCACTGTTGAGATAGAAAACCTCCCTAAAGTTTCACACATCAGAGATGTTCACTGTTGAAATAGAAAACCTCTGAAGTTTTCTTGCTTGCCCTAGTTTTGAAGTCAGTATTTGCCTTATTCTACTCTGTAATTAGCATATTATGTATACAGCTGCTCAAACAAGCCTCACCTACTCAATCACAAGTCTCACCTTTCCTATTGATGTCATAGAAATGCAAGGCTATTGGCCAGGACAGGAGTGTCATCAGCAAGACTCCTCCCACGTGTAAATATGGTGCCGTCACCTATTAAGAACAAACATATTGCAGGAGGTGAAGTAAAGAGGAAATAAAGAGAGAGAGATGACTATAATAGAAGAAAGAAGGGAGGCCCCACCTGGAAAGAGAGGAGAAGAGTGGTCCACTCTTTGCTACATAGGTCAGACAGCACTGCTATGGCCAGAATGGAGAAGGCTAGACTCACCAGGACCCCAATCTGGCAACACATCCGGAGGAGCAGTACAGTTAGGACAACAGACAACCATTGGCACCTTACCCTTTTCACACTAATGAGCACTTCATTTTGCACTGAGCTGAGCACAATTAATTTTCACTTCATTTTTTCAGGATCTATCCATAAATCTGCAGCATTCAGCATTTCATCAATCTTATCTTCTACCAGGCAGTCAGCAATTTCATCTAGCTAAAGTCATACATTTCATCTAGACATGGAAAAATGGATGGGATGATTCTAAAGCTTATAAGAGCAGAGGATGTCTAGGAGAGACAGTGAGGATAGGAAACACGAGATAGAGAAGTAGGCAGAGGAAGTTGAAATTAGGCAGGGGAAGGCGTGTGGACGTTACCTTGTGGCCCCAGTGTAGGTACAGCTTCTGTCCCTCTGACAGCAGACACACAGCCAACAGCTACAAATTAAAACACACACACACACACACACACACACACACAGATCATCAGAGAGCTAAGTACAGCATAGCCCTGGTACTGTATAGTACAGTATAGCCCTGGTACAGTATATCCCTGGTACAGTATATTCCTGGTACAGTAAAGCTCTGGTTCAGTACAGTATATCCCTGGTACAGTATATTCCTGGTACAGTAAGCTCTGGTTCAGTACAGTACATTCCTGGTACAGTACAGCTCTGGTTCAGTATAGTATAGCCCTGGTACAGTACATCTCTGGTACAGTATAGTACAGTATATTCCTGGTACAGTACAGCTCTGGTTCAGTACAGTATAGCCCTGGTACAGTACAGTATAGCTCTGGTTCAGTACAGTACATTCCTGGTACAGTACAGTATAGCTCTGGTTCAGTTCAGTACAGTATATTCCTGGTACAGTACAGCTCCGGTTCAGTACAGTATAGCTCTGGTTCAGTACAGTATAGCTCTGGTTCAGTACAGTATAGCTCTGGTTCAGTACAGTATATTCCTGGTAGAGTACAATATAACTCTGGTTCAGTACAGTACAGTAAATCCCTGGTACAGTACAGCTATGGTTCAGTATAGTACAGTATATTCCTGTTACAGTACAGCTCTGGCTCAGTACAGTACAGCCCTGGTACAGTACATCTCTGGTACAGTACAGTATATTCCTGGTACAGTACAGTATAGCTCTGGTTCAGTACAGTATAGCCCTGGCACAGTACAGTATAGCTCTGGTTCAGTACAGTATATTCCTGGTTCAGTACAGCTCTGGTTCAGTACATCCCTGGTACAGTACAGTACATCCCTGGTACAGTATAGTACAGTACATTCCTGGTAGAGTAAAATATAACTCTGGTTCAGTACAGTCCAGTAAATCCCTGGTAAAGTACAGCTATGGTTCAGTATAGTACAGTATATTCCTGGTACAGTACAGCTCTGGTACAGTATAGTACAGTATATTCCTGTTACAGTACAGCTCTGGCTCAGTACAGTAGAGTATATTCCTGGTACGGTAAAGTATACAGTACAGTTCTCATCACTAAGCTAAGGACCTTGGGACTAATCACCTCCCTCTGCAACTGGATCCTGGACCGACCCCAGGATCATGGGCCGACCCCAGGTGGTAAGTGTAGGTAACAACACATTCGCCATGCTGATCCTCAACACGGGGGCCCCTCAGGGGTGCGTGCTCAGTCCCCTCCTGTACTCCCGGTTCACTCATGACTGCACGGCCAGGCACAACTCAAACACCATCATTAAGTTGGCCAATGACACAACAGCGGTAGGCCTGTTCAGCGACAACGATGAGACAGCCTATAGGGAGGAGGTCAGAGACCTGACTGTGTGGTGCAAGGACAACAACCTCTCCATCAACGTGATCAAGACAAAGGAAATTATTGTGGACTACAGGAAAAGGAGGACCGAGCACGCCCCCATTCTCATATACTGGACTGTAGTGGAGCAGGTTGAGAGCTGCAAGTTCCTTTCCGTCCACATCACCAACAAACTAACATGGTACAAGCACACCAAGACAGTCGTGAAGAGGGCACAACAGGAAACTGAAAAGATTTGGCATGGGTCCTCAGATGCTCAAACGGTTTTACAGCTGCACCATCGAGAGCATCCTGACGGGTTGCATCACTCCCTGGTATGGTAACGGCTCGGCCTCCGACTGCAAGGCACTACAGAGGGTAGTGAGTACGGCCCAGTACATCACCGTGGCCAAGCTTTCCTGCCATCCGGACCTCTATACCAGGCGGTGTCAGAGGAAGGCCCTAAAAATTGCCAAAGACTCCAGCCACCTTAGTTATAGACTGTTCTCTCTGCTATCACGGCAGGCAGTACCGGAGTGCCAAGTCCAGGTCCAAGAGGCTTCTAAACAGCTTCTACCCCCAAGCCATAAGACTCCTGAACATCTAATCAAATGGCTACCCAGACTATTTGCATTGCCCCCCCCCCCCCCACACACTGCTACTACTCTGTTATTATCTATGCATAGTCACTTTAATAACTCTACCTACATGTACATATTACCTCGATTACCTCAACACCGGTGCCCCCGCACATTGACTCTGTACCGGTACCCCTGTATGTAGTCCCACTATTGTTACTTACTGCTGCTCTTTAATTATTTGTTATTCTTATCTCTTACTTTTAGGTATTTTCTTAAAACTGCATTGTTGGTTAAGGGCTTGTAAGTAAGCATTTCACTGTAAGGTCTACTACACCTGTTATATTCAGCACGTGACAAATAAAATGTGATGTATAGCTCTGGTGCAATACAGTATATCCCTGGTACAGTACAGTATAGCTCTGGTTCAGTATAGTACAGTATATTCCTGGTACAGTACAGTATAGCTCTGGTTCAGTATAGTACAGTATATTCCTGGTACAGTACAGCTCTGGTTCAGTACAGTATATCCCTGGTACAGTACAGCTCTGGTTCAGTATATCCCTGGTACAGTACAGTATAGCTCTGGTTCAGTATAGTTCAGTATATCCCTGGTACAGTACAGTATAGCTCTGGTTCAGTACAGTATATCCCTGGTACAGTACAGTATAGCTCTGGTTCAGTATATCCCTGGTACAGTACGTAGCTCTGGTTCAGTATAGTACAGTATATCCCTGGTACAGTACAGTATAGCTCTGGTTCAGTATAGTACAGTATATCCCTGGGGGGATCCCCAGATTGATCTGTGACTGATTTATGCTTGCCCTCCAAACCCCCTTGTGGAGCCCCACAAACAAACACACACCCCCCTCACCAGCAGCAGAGTGACGTAGCTGAAGAAGGCAGCAGCGATGACGAGCAACACCACAGACCAGGGGAACCAGAAACCCAGATTCCCAAAGTTAAACCTGGAGAAAGAGAGAGAAAATCGGAAGGAAGCAAGCGAGCGAGAGAGCAAGGATGGCGATGAGAGTTGAGAGGGGAGATGTGTGTGTGTGTGTGTGTGTGTGTGTGTGGGGGGGGGGGGGTACTCAGGGCTCAATTGTCCCTCTAAACACTCTGACATCAATGCAAATGTAATCAAAAATCATATTAAACACTTATCAACAGTGTCATGTTTTTAAATTCACTGTTAGGCTACATTTTTTGACCTCACTGTGATGATCAATTTGAAGAAAGAAGTTCAACAACAGGTTGAAGCTGGAAAACATGGTCGTCGTGGATGTTGTTCCAAACAACACAATTGATGTTGTTTCAAAGCCAAATAATGAAATGGACAGCTATTTCTAAGGTGATGATTAATTTAAAGAATTTAAGACGTTGAATGTAGATCACTTATACACATATTAGAGCTTATGTATACGCCTATACAGAGCCTTCAGAAAATATTCATACCCCTTGACTTATTCCACATTTTGTTGTGTTACAACCTGAATTCTAAATGGATTAAACATATAATTGTTTTCACCCATCTAAAAACAGACACACAATACCCCATAATGACAAAGTGAAAACATATTTTTTGAAAATTAAATACAGAAATATATAATTTACATAAGTATTCACACCCAAGTCAATACTTTGTAGAAGCACCTTTGGCAGCGATTACAGCTGTGAGTCTTTCTGGATAAGTCTCTAAGAGCTTTCCACACCTGGATTGTGCAACATTTGCCCATTATCCTTTTCAAAATTCTTCAAGCTCTGTCAAATTGTTTGTTGATAATTGCTAGACATCATTTTCAGGTCTTGACATAGATTTTAAAGTAGATTTAGTCAAAACTGTAACTCGGTCACTCAGGAACATTCACTGTCTTCTTGGTAAGCAACTCCAGTGTAGATTTGGCCTTGTATTTTAGGTTATTGTCCTGCTGAAAGGTGAATTAATCTCCCAATGTCTGGTGGAAAGCAGACTGAACCAGATTTTCCCCTAGGATTTTGCCTGTGCTTAGCTCAATTCCATGTATTTTTATCCTATAAAAACTCCCTGGTCCTTAACGATTACAAGCATTTTTATTTGATTTTTATTTCACCTTTATTTAACCAGGTAGGCTAGTTGAGAACAAGTTCACATTTACAACTGCGACCTGGCCAAGATAAAGCATAGCAATTCGACACATACAACAACAGAGTTACACATGGAATAAACAAACATACAGTCAATAATACAGTAGAACAAAAGAAAACAAAAGGTCTATATACAGTGAGTGCAAATGAGGTAAGTTAAGGCAATAAATAGGCCATGGTGGCGAAGTAATTACAATATAGCAATTAAACACTGGGATGGTAGATGTGCAGAAGACGAATGTGCAAGTAGAGATACTGGGGTGCAAAGGAGCAAGATAAATAAATAAATACAGTATGGGGATGAGGTAGGTAGATAGCCCATCTGTAAACAGCCCATCTATGTACAGGTGCAGTGATCTGTGAGCTGCTCTGACAGCAGGTGCTTAAAGCTAGTGAGGGAGATATGAGTCTCCAGCATCAGAGATTTTTTCAGTTCGTTCCAGTCATTGGCAGCAGAGAATTGGAAGGAAAGACGACCAAAGGAGGAATTGGCTTTGGGGGTGACCAGAGAGATATACCTGCTGGAGCGCGTGCTACGAGTGGGTGCTGCTATGGTGACCAGTGAGCTGAGATAAGGAGGGCTTTACCTAGCAGAGACTTGTAGATAACCTGTAGCCAGTGGGTTTGGCGACGAGTATGAAGCGAGGGCCAAAAAACGAGAGCGTACAGGTCGCAATCGTGGGTAGTGTATGGGGCTTTGGTGACAAAACGGATGGCACTGTGATAGACTGCATCCAGTTTGTTGAGTAGAGTGTTGGAGGCTATTTTATAGATGACGTCACCGAAGTCGAGGATCGGTAGGATGGTCAGTTTTACGAGGGTATGTTTGGCAGCATGAGTGAAGGATGCTTTGTTGCGATATAGGAAGCCGATTCTAGATTTAATTTTGGATTGGAGATGCTTAATGTGAGTCTGGAAGGAGAGTTTACAGTCTAACCAGACACCCAGGTATTTGTAGTTGCCCACGTATTCTAAGTCAGAGCCGTCCAGAGTAGTGATGCTGGATAGGCGAGCAGGTGCGGGCAGTGATCGATTGAATAGCATGCATTTAGTTTTACTTGCGTTTAAGAGCAGTTGGAGGCCACAGAAGGAGAGTTGTATGGCATTGAAGCTCGTCTGGAGGTTAGTTAACACAGTGTCAAAAGAGGGGCCAGAAGTATACAGAATGGTGTCGTCTGCGTAGAGGTGGATCAGAGAATCACCAGCAGCAAGAGCAACATCATTGATGTATACAGAGAAGAGAGTCGGCCCGAGAATTGAACCCTGTGGCACACCCATAGAGACTGCCAGAACTCTATCAGAGAAGTAGTTGGTAAACCAGGCGAGGCAATCATTTGGGAAACCAAGGCTGTCGAGTGTGCCAATAAGAATGTGGTGATTGACAGAGTCGAAAGCCTTGGCCAGGTCGATGAATACGGCTGCACAGTAATGTCTCTTATCAATGGCGGTTATGATGATGTTTAGGACCTTGAGCGTGGCTGAGGTGCACCCATGACCAGCTCTGAAACCAGATTGCATAGCGGAGAAGGTACAGTGGGATTCGAAATGGTCGGTAATCTGTTTGTTAAGTTGGCTTTCGAAGACCTTAGAAAGACAGGATAGGATAGATATAGGTCTGTAGCAGTTTGGGTCTAGAGTGTCACCCACTTTGAAGAGGGGGATGACCGCGGCAGCTTTCCAGTCTTTGGGAATCTCAGACCATACGAAAGAGAGGTTGAACAGGCTAGTAATAGGGGTTGCAACAATTTCGGCAGATAATTTTAGAAAGAGAGGGTCCAGATTGTCTAGCCCGGCTGATTTGTATAGGTCCAGATTCTACAGCTCTTTCAGAACATCAGCTATCTGGATTTGGGTGAAGGAGAAATGGTGGGGGCATACCCATAACATGATGCAGCCACCACTATGCTTGACAATATAGAGAGTGGTACTCAGTAATGTGTTGTATTGGATTTTCCCCAAACATAACACTTCTTATTCAGGACAAAAAGTGAATTGTTTTGCCACATTTCTTTGCAGTATTTGCCTTGTTGCAAACAGGATGCATATTTTGGATTTTCTTTTTCTTCTGTACAGGCTACCTTCTTTTCACTCTGTCAATTAAGTTAGTATTGTGGAGTAGCTACGTTGTTGATCCAGCTTAAGTTTTCTCCTATCAGCCATTAAACTCTAACTGTTTTAAAGTCACCATTGACCTCATTGTGAAATCCCTGAGCGGTTTCCTTCCTCTCTGGCAGGAAGGAAGTACGCCTGTATCTTTGTAGTGACTGGGTGTATTGATACACCATCCGAAGTGTAATTAATAACTTCACCATGCTCTAAAGGATAGTCAATGTCTGCTTTTGTATTTTTACCCATCTACCAATAGGGGCCCTTCTTTGCGAGGCATTGGAAAACCTCCCTCGACTTTGTGGTTGAATCTGTGTTTGAAATTCACTGCTTGACTGAGGGACCCCAAAATAATTGTATGTGTGTGGTATAGAGATGAGGTAGTCATTCAAAAATCATGTTAAGCACTATTGTTGCACATAGAGTGAGTCATTGACTTTTTAAGCAAATTTGTACTCCTGAACTTATTTAGGCTTGCGCTTGCCATAACAAAGGGTTTGAATACTTTCTTGACTCAAGACATTTCAGCTTTCATTTGTAATTAATTTATAAACATTTTAAAAAACATAATTCCACTTTTACATTATAGGGTATTGTGTGTAGGAAAGTTACAAATTATATAAATGTAATCAATTATAAATTCAGTCTGTAACAAGTCAAGGGGTGTGAATACTTTCTGAAGGCACTGTATATGAGCCCAAGCCTGAAAAAAATTATGAATTAAAATAATGATTGTGCGGTTATACAATACATAACCTAATAGCCTACCGCATATTACGCATGCCAGAAAAACATAACAAAATACATACATTTAAGATGTCTTTGGTACATAATTGGTCTAGCCTATACTCCAAAACAAAATAAATTATAGTAATCGTCTTTGAGTGTGGACTGTATTATTACACATACTGGATGGACTGTTACCTTATGCTACACTCCAAACTTTCTATCCATGCGTCTGGGAGAGAATGTATAGGCCAAGACGATGCTATTGGTTCATTGATTGTGCAGGTCGGTTTAATGAGTTAGCCTACAATTATAGTGAATTTTGTATTTGATTTTGAATAGCCTAGTAATAGGGCCTTTTTTATATTTTCATAATTAATAGGCTGACAATACCTTTAGCTACAGAATATCTCCTCCTCTCGCTTCTTATTTCTTTCTCGAGCGTGCAGAGATGGGGCCTGTCAACAGTTTAATTAAATATGTTTCGTTGTTACTATTGATGTTCCTGTACAGATTTCTCTTGGTTTGGTCCCAAATGAAGCACTGGGTAGCTTTAGGATCATGGTTGGAGAGCCCATGACATACAGAGTTTGGGCGGAATATCACCTGTCTCTCAGCAAGAGGCTGCATGCTCCTCAAACAGTGGTTGATGTGTGAAATGAAAGAAGTGTTCTTATAAGCCCAGACATGTCCACAATCCTGTGTGAATGCAGAATTTTGATGGTTGCCTCTAAAAAGAGCAGAATCCCAGCTGCTACTGTATTTAAGTTAATTTCTCAGCTGCTCCACTATGTTATAAAACCGGAGGAACCTACCCAGTATAATTTCAACTAAGGGAAAGTGGCCTCCATTCGCTATTCCAGTGCATACGGATGACATGTCTTTTTCCCCCTGCCCCTGTTCCCTTGTTCCCCTGTTCCTGCTCATTTGATAATGCACCATTCCAAATCGAAATAAATGTTACATATTAGTAAAGACAAGATTACATTTAGAATAGTCTGATGGGTGAAAATATGATCGCTTGATGAGAGAACAGGGTGTGCAGCCTGAGGCAAAGAACAGAGCAAGCTTTTTATGCGACTTTTTCAAATAGTCAATAGCAATAGTTGTGGCTATACAGTAGGAGGTAATGTTGTTAATGTGATGCAGGAGAGGAGATTCTCCTGACAGGAACACCACTGAATCTCAATGAGATACTCCTGCTGCTACCGCTGCTGCCTGCCACAGAGTTGTGGTCTGGCCTTGCACGTGTGTGTGTGTGTGTGTGTGTGTGTGTGTGTGTGTGTGTGTGTGTGTGTGTGTGTGTGTGTGTGTGTGTGTGTTTGAGTCATTATATATTTGAATGCTTGTTCATACTTAGATTTGTGTTTACATTACATTGTAGTCAGACCTACCATAATAGTCAGACCTACCAGTCAAAATCATTGTAGTCATTCTGAGCTTCACTCCAGAAGTAGAGGAAGACCAGTGTGAGACAGAATGTCACGATGAGGAGTGCAAAGCTGGCACATTCCAACTGCAGGGGAGAGAAACCCAATAAGTCCCACATAGTGACTTCATAACAAATGCATAACCCATATACTGTTGGCATGGAAATGTACACTAACAAGTAATTACCAGTGATGAGGATTGACCCCACAACATATTGGTGGCAAGGCAGGGATTCACGGCCAGAGCCACTACCTTCGCCAAACCTTTTTCACTTCTATTTGTGTTTTCCCCTGGCATATGAGGTAAACAACTCAAGCCTGGGCTAACATTAGTCAATGGACTGTCACACAGCAAGTTTTTGCAGCATTAAAAGGAAAACTCCACCCAGAAACTATTAGTCCATTGTTGCTATAGTCCCAAAAATGTTTTGCATGTCAGCAATCAAGTTTTCAAGATATATAACTTTCAAAATACAGCTGCTATTTCTGTATTTTGAAAGTTATATATCTTGAAAAGTTGATTGCTGACATGCAAAACATTTTTGGGACTATATCAACAGTAGAACAATGAAACAAATACTAAAAGGAATTTTCCTTTAAATGCTCTTACAAAACACAAGAGTGCTATTCTTTGAAAGGGCTGAATGTATGCATTTATTGCATAGAATGCTTTCCATACAGTTGAGGGAATGCACTTTGAACTCTGAGGAGAGGGAGGAATGCGAAGAAAAGCTCCTTACTGGCTAAACAGTGATTGTAAAACTGTGACAGTAAAAATTATGTAAGACATGAAAGATATTGACAGAGTGAAGGAGAGAAAGAAAGAGAACTTGTGTGTGGACACGCATGCATATGTGCATGTGAGAGAGAGAGTACAGTGTAGTAGTAGTGTGTGTGAGTATAGTCTCTGTCAGGGGTATAAAACCATCCTGTGAAATGACCAGATATTTAACAAACAAAAACAACTTTTCACATCAAATGATCTCACTTGGGAACTCAATCCCCCCGTCCTGTCCCTGTTTGACCCCTGACATCCCTGACCTTGCTGCAGCAGCAGTCTCCCGGCATGGCGCGGGTCCTCTGGTAGCGTCTCCATTGACAGCCGTAGAGGCCGGCCAGGCATGAGACAAAGGGCTGGTGCTCGTAGCGCTGCAGTAGCCGACAGCGCACCACAGGCAGCTTCCCTAGGGTGGTCAGAGAGGGGGCCATGGCTCACACACACAACACCAATCACACACAAGAGATAGAGAGTGGAAGAAGTGGATGATGAGAGGAGCGTGAGGACCTGGGAATGAAGAGAGTAAAGGGAGAAATCGTGTTAATATTGTAGCGACCCAAACCAAAGCCTAACTGGCTACCCAGACTATTTGCATTGCCCCCCCCCCCCCCCCCCCCGTCACAAGCGTTGTTGTAGGTAGTGGACCAAACTGCAGCGGGTATATTTATCTTCTTCTTTATTAAAGAAAAACACTTAAACAAAACAAACGACGAAAACAGTCCCGTAAGGTGCACAGACTATACAGGAAACAACCACCCACAAAACACAAGAGAAAACTAACCCACAAAACACAAGAGAAAACTAACCCAACTAAATATGGCCTCCAATTAGAGGCAACGACAACCAGCTGCTTCTAATTGGAGGTCCTACCAAAACCAACATAGAAATAGAAAAACTAGAACATAACCCAAAACCCCCCGAAACACACAAACCAAACACCCTCTGCCACGCCCTGACCAAACTACAATAACAAACAACCCCTTTTACTGGTCAGGACGTGACAGTAAAGGTGCAGACCACGGATGCACCGAAACACAAAACACCCCACAAAAATAACCCCAAACTAAAGGGAGGGAAGGGAGGGTGGCCGCTGTCACCGACGGCTCCCGTGCTACACCCCCCCTCCCCAATCCTCCAACTACGGAGGTGGCTCAGGCTCCGGTTTTAGTCCCCATTCAAACCTGCCCACCCCCCTTGAAAGCTCATGGCTGTAGACCACTGCTGAAGGATCTGGGCTCAGGAGCGTCGCTGGAGACCTCGGGCTCAGGAGCGTCGCTGGAGACCTCGGGCTCAGGAGCGTCGCTGGAGACCTCGGGCTCAGGAGCGTCGCTGGAGACCTCGGGCTCAGGAGCGTCGCTGGAGACCTCGGGCTCAGGAGCGTCGCTGGAGGCCCCGGGCTCAGGGCGTCGCTGCAGGCTCCGGACCGTGGGCCGTCTCTGCAGGCTCCGGACCGTGGGCCGTCTCTGCAGGCTCCGGACCGTGGGCCGTCTCTGCAGGCTCCGGACCGTGGGCCGTCTCTGCAGGCTCCGGACCGTGGGCCGTCTCTGCAGGCTCCGGACCGTGGGCCGTCTCTGCAGGCTCCGGACCGTGGGCCGTCTCTGCAGGCTCCGGACCGTGGGCCGTCTCTGCAGGCTCCGTCGGTTCCGGACTGTAGGACGTCGCCGGAAGCACTGGACGGGGAACTGTCGCCGGAAGCACTGGACGGGGAACTGTCGCCGGACGCTCTGGACGGGGAACTGTCGCCGGAAGCTCTGGACGGGGAACTGTCGCCGGAAGCTCTGGACGGGGAACTGTCGCCGGAAGCTCTGGACGGGGACTGCGCATTGAACGCCTGATGCGTGGGGCTGGCTTTGGAGGCGCCAGACTAGTGACACGCACCACAGGGCTAGTGCGAGGAGCAGGAACAGGACATACTGGACTGGGCAGGCGCACTGAAGGCCTGATGCGTGGGGCTGGCTTTGGAGGTGCCAGACTATTTACACGCACCTCAGGGCTAGTGCGAGGAGCAGGAACAGGATACACTGGGTCTTGAATACGCACTGGAGGTCTGGAGCACACAGCCTGCACAACCCGTCCTAGCTGGATTGTCACTGTAGCCCTGCACGGGCAGAGTGCTGGCACAGGGCGAACTGGGCTGTGCCGAGGCATGATGGCTGCCGTGCGTAGAGCAGGCGCAGGGTAGCCTGGGCCTAGGAGACGCACTGGTGGCCAGATGTGCTGTGCCGGCGCACTTCTCCCTGGCTGGATGCCCACTCTAGCACGGCACTTGCAGGGGCTGGTATCAACCGTACCGGACTGTGCTTGCGGATGGGCGAGACCGTGCGCACTTCCGCATAGCACTTTTACTGGTCAGGACGTGACACCCCCCCTCTTTTACGCTGCTGCTACTCTGTTTATTATCTATGCATAATCACCTTAATACCTCTACCTACATGTACATATTACCTCGACTAACCGGTGCCCCCGCACATTGACTCTGTACCGGTACCCCCTGTATATTGCCTCGCTATTGTTATTTTACTGCTGCTCTTTAATTATTTGTAACTTTTTTTTTTATTAGTTAACACATATTTTTCTGAAAACTGAATTTTTGGTTAAGGGCTTGTAAGTAAGAATTTCACTGTAAGGTCTACACCGGTTGTATTCAGCACATGTGACAAATAAAATTTGATTTGATCTTGTCAAGGGGTTTCAGTTTTCACAAGGTCCCGGGTTCAAGCCCCGCTCGGGCCTTCAAGCCCCGCCTTCATCACAAAAGGTAGAGATTGTGGAGAAGGACAATGAGTAAAAAGAAGTCGAGTCTAACCTTAAACCTGGCTCCCAAACATTTAACAACTGCTGTAGGCCTGGATGATGAATCAATCAAACCATACTAGGTACGTGATTACAGGCTAGGTGAAGGACAAGCCCCATTCTGACACACATCGTCATTTTCACAATGCTTCAGTTTGGGATGGTTACAGTCTCTGAATTTGGGGATTTCTCTCTGAGGGATCCACAACTCACTAACTTGTACCTTGATTGTGGGCTAGTGGGCTACTACGTGTTAGTTGACCACCATCTATTATGTTTACTGTTAAATGACAAAGAAAGAGATTAGCCATGGATTACTGGAATAGCACTGTATAACAATTTATCCAAAAACAAATCATTTCGACTGTCAAATGTTTTCTTTCACAATATCAAAATAGAAACATCTCCTTGCTTTAAAGTCAAACCATATTTTTGGAAAGTTCATATGCTGAGCTAGCCATTAAAAAAGTATGGTCCACAGATCTAATTGAATCTGAAAATCCCTTTAACTAGAACATAATATGGAAAAATAGGACCTTGGCATCCCCTAATCCGAACCATAAATGTATACATAAATGTGTTCACAGTCTGTATTTAACACCAAGGAAACGTTTTATGATGAAATTTGTCCCAACTATTCACTGTGTCCCTTAAATCAGGTAGGCACATTCCTTCATATGATGTCGGAGTGCCCTGCAGTTAAAAATGCTTCTGGGGCAAAGTTACAACATTCATTTCGAAGTGCATGAATTTAAATATTCAATGCTTGCACCTATTATTTTATTTGACAATGATAACACCTTGAATCTCTCAATCAATCAGAGAAAAGTATTGCTGGCAGGCATCACTGGAGCGATATTTTTTTTTGGGGGGGGGGGGGGGGGGGGGGGGGGGTCTAAATGGCACCTCACTCTTTCCCATTTAACCAGGGATACAGTTACTGCTAGAAGTTATAACAAAATGATTGACAGCGAGAATGTGCTAGTAAAGGAACAATTGAGACTCTGGGGATGGATGGGTAGGAGTGGGACTGATAAGCAACCTCGTTTGGTGGGTGGAATGGGAAGGAGTGGGGCATGGTTTCCGGGTGGGGAGGGAGGATGCGGGCGGGCGGGTGGATGGGGAATGGATTGGGGTTATTTTGTATGCATTTCTTTGATTGTTTTTGTACCTGTAATCCCCCTCTGTAAAATGACTAAATTAAAGACATTTCACAAAAAATAAACTATTGTTGGTATTTATTTTTCATTTTTTTCTTAATATACAGTTGAAGTCGGAAGTTTACATACACTTAGGTCAGAGTCATTAAAACTAGTTTTTCAACCACTCCACAAATTTCTTGTTAACAAACTATAGTTTTGGCAAGTCGGTTAAGACATCTACTTTGTGCATGACACAAGTCATTTTTCCAACAATTGTTTACAGACAGATTATTTCACTTACCACAATTCCAGTGGGTCAGAAGTTTACATACACTAAGTTGACTGTGCCTTTAAACAGCTAGGAAAATTCCTGAAAATGATGTCATGGCTTTAGAAGCTTCTGATTGACATCATTTGAGTAAATTGGAGGTGTACCTGTGGATGTATTTCAAGGCCTACCTTCAAACTCAGTGCCTCTTTGCTTGACATCATGGGAAAATCAAAAGCAATCAGCCAAGACCTCAGAAAAAAGATTGTAGAACTCCACAAGTCTGGTTCATCCTTGGGAGCAATTTCCAAACGCCTGAAGGTACCACATTCATATGTACAAACAATACTACGCAAGTATGAACACCATGTGACCACGCAGCCGTCATACCGCTCAGGAAGGAGACGCGTTCTGTCTCCTAGAAATTAATGTACTTTGGTGCGAAACATGCAAATCAATCCCAGAACAACAGCAAAGGACCTTGTGAAGATGCTGGAGGAAACAGGCATAAAAGTATCTATATCCACAGTAAAACGAGTCCTGTATCGACATAACCTGAAAGGCCGCTCAGCAAGGAAGAGGCCACTGCTCCAAAACCGCCATAAAAAAGGCAGACTACGGTTTGCAACTGCACATGGGGACAAAGATCATACTTTTGGAGAAATGTCCTCTGGTCTGATGAAACAAAAATAGAACTGTTTGGCCATAATGACCATCGTTATGTTTGGAGGAAAAGGGGGATGCTTGCAAGCCGAAGAATACCATCCCAACCGTTAAGCACAGGGGTGGCAGCATCATGTTGTGGGGGTGCTTTTCTGCAGGGGGGGCTGGTGCACTTCATAAAATAGATGTCATCATGAGGATGGACAATTATGTGGATATACTGAAGCAACATCTCAAGACATCAGTCAGGAAGTTAAAGCTTGGTCGCAAATAGGTCTTCCAAATGAACAATGACCCCAAGCATACTTCCAAAGTTGTGGCAAAATGGCTTAAGGACAACAAAGTCAAGGTATTGGAGCGGCCATCACAAAGCCCTGACCTTAATCCTATAGAACATTTGTGGGCAGAACTGAAAAAGCTTTTGCGAGCAAGGAGGCCTACAAACCTGACTCAGTTACACCAGCTCTGTCAAGAGGAATGGGCCAAAATTCACCCAACTTATTGTGGGAAGCTTGTGGAAGGCTACCTGAAACGTTTGACACAAGTTAAACAATTTAAAGGCAATGCTACCAAATACTACGGGGGCCAGTATGAAAAAAAAAGGGGAGAAAAAAAAACAAACATGAAATGTATCACTACTGTAAGTCGCTCTGGATAAGAGCGTCTGCTAAATGACTAAAGTGTAAATGTAAAATGTGGATGTTTTACAGCTTCCGTCCCTCTCCTCGCCCCGAACCAGGGACCCTCTGCACAAATCAACAAGTGACACCCACGAAGCATCGTTACCCATCGCTCCACAAAAGCCGCGGCCCTTGCAGTGTAAGGGGAACAACTACTTAAGGTCGCAGAGCGAGTGACGTTGAAACGCTATTAACGCGCACCACCGCTAACTAACTAGCCATTTCACATCGGTTACATATGTAAACTTCTGACCCACTGGGAAAGTGATGAAAGAAATAAAACCTGAAAGAAATAATTATCTCCTATTATTCTGACATTTCACATTCTTAATATAAAGTGGTGATACTAACTGACCTAAAACAGGGAATTTTTACTAGGATTAAATGTCAGGAATTGTGAAAAACTGAGTTTAAATGTATTTGGCTAAGGTATATGTAAACTTCTGACTTCAACTGTATAATCTGTTGTTGGTGCCTAGGCTACTTAACGCGATCGTTATCTGACAACCAATGACAATATGCAGACATGCCATGCACTATGCTGAAAATGACAAATGTTTCTATGTTATTGGAAAAACTATTTGCATATGAATAGTAGCCCATAGGCTGCAGAAGTTAACGCCTTGATGTAGCTTGTATAGCCTATGTAGGCCTATAGTAGCTGCCCTATGGCGCGGAAATTTCCTCGGGGAACAACAGTATTTACCTGATACAGTAGGCTAACCTACGTGGACAGCTGTTCAAGTTCCAGTTTAAAACACCTATGATACAGAGTCGTCGTGCAGGAAATCGTGAATCCCCTAACATATTGACGAATTGTACACTGTCTGTTCAGGGAACTAGTCAGAGATACGTCTATCCTGTAAGACTGAAGTTATTCAAATGCTAAGAATGTCTATATGTAATATTCAATGCACATAAATGGCACACATGCAAATTATTCCCTATCTAAATCCTTTTCCCGATACTTTACTCTTTTAAATAACCTACCTCAGAAAAGAGTTCCGTTTGATTTCCTGAACTTCCGAAATCCTTGATGTGATGGTTACTCCAGGGGAAGCCGCAGTGCGTATAGTTCCTCTTCCCGGTAATGCACGCCGGCCAGGTAAAGGATACGGTGTTATGTCTAATTGACATCGACTGCCACCTGTTGCAAATGGAGATTTGCTTTCGTGTACAGTTGCGCTATTTCTTTCATCCGGACATCCCCCTCTACTGCACTGGCCTTTGATGTTGAATAACGACGGATACAACGTTACAATTTCCCGACTCTGTAGGCTACTCTTATCACATGACAGTGTGGAGTAGGCTATGGACTCGTTTAGTTACGGACAATATTGTAATCAGAGTTTCAATATCAGCTGACTATATTTCGTATGAAAAAACGTGTGTTATGCAGGGTGGAAAGCCCTAGGACAAATATGTGCTGTTCATTTGAATATGTATTGTGGAGGCGAGGGTTAGGGAATTAAATTGTAATCAAGTTTTTCAGTCTTACGTAACGTAAATCTTACAGCTGCAAATTTACAGCTTTACCAAAGATTTTTTATAACTACCCCAAGAGAGACCGCAGCCTGTCGTTTCCAATGGGAGCAAATTAATCACAGTGGGCAGAACAAGCAAGGAGATGAGCAGAGCCAAGCACGAGCTAGCGAGATCCTATTGGCGCGTTCGGGCATTCCCGTTAGGGAACACCTACTTTGAAGTGCGCGTGTACAATAACGCAATTCACCCTTGCACTCCTTCTAAACAACGCAATTTTTTAAAACTTTGGCAAAGGGTAAAGTCTACAAAACGGAGTACACTCTGTCCGTAACAGATTGTAGTTTTGGGAAGAGAAAGTGTATTGAGATTAAATGTTTCATCGATGAGAAAATTATCAGAATGTCTGCCAAAATCCATCTCAATCTTCTCCCACTGCCGGCCACTGGGCTTTACCTTATCTGGTAGTCGGTGGAAACGCAAACCGGATTCTTCAGATTTATACATCAGGTGAAACATCTGGCCCATCTGTGGCTTTACTGTGTGACATAATCAACTTTCAAAATAAAGGGCCCTAAGAAGTATTTCAAACTGTGCAACAAAGGGGGAAAAAGGTAGCCACAGACATTCTACAAGGATCTCTCTGTGTGTCCCTTTTTTCTTACACACTCAATTTGGCCACCATGAATTCTGAACAATAGTCTAATTTACAAAATAAACTAAACCATGATATTGTAGGGATTTCTGCTAACTGCGACAGTGTAACCCCCCTTGCCGGCCTCCAACAGGCCGACCTGCTAACCACTGCTCAAAAAACGGTTTAACCCTTTTGGGGGGATTGTAACAGGCCTAAGGCAAGGTTTGTTACACTATTCCCTCCTTTCGGGAGAGCGTGTCCCTATGCTTCTCCATACCAAGTACATCACACTTTACTATACCAAGTCCCTCACGTGTGCACGCCTCTCCGATGGCCCCCAAGGCAGCATTCCACCGCTGCCACCAATGTAGCAATTGTTGCTAACGACAACAGCCCATTGCGGGTCTCGAACTCAGTAATTATTTCTATAGGCTTGCTGCTTTGAATTTCTATTTTATTGACAGGACAGCTCTTGAACAAAAAGTCCTGCATATTCTCAGTAATATACATTTCTGGTACATATAGTAAATCAAATGAAAGACATAAAAATAGAAACAGATCCATGTTTTGAAAGATGCCATTTACTGGGTGGATTACCCAGATAATCCAATAGTATAGTCCATAATCTCATAAAAGACCTCTCCATTGCAAAGCAGATGCTGGGTGTGTGTAAGACTCTAACCATGAAAAAAGGGGTAGAACAAAGGACATGTTTCATGTTAGACAGCGCCATAGGAGTCTACTGCCATCTCAGGGAAAGCCCTGTTGGAAATCTGTCTGTTCTCTGCTGGTGTTTGAAGTATATGAGGTGCATTAGAAGTTGTTTGAAGCTGTGACACCAGCAGGTACCAGTTCCTTGTACAGCTTTCCCTCCCTCAATCCTAACCTTTAACCATTAGTGTGGAAAATTCTAAACTGACCCAAGATCAGCATCTAGGGGCAATTTAACCCTACTCTGTTTGATCAATAACAGCAAACTACACTCAAATCAAATCAAGTTTTATTGGTCACATACACATGGTTAGGAGATGTTAATGCAAGTGTAGCGAAATGCAGTAATATCTAACAAGTAATCTAACAATTACCCAACACACACAAATCTAAAGGAGTGAATGAGAATATGTACATATAAATATATGGATGAGCGATGGCCGAGCGGCATAGGCAAGGTGCAATAGGTGATGTAAAATACAGTATATACATATGATATGAGTAATGTAAGACATGTAAACATTATTAAAGTGGCATTATTTAAAGTGGCATTGTTTAAAGTGACTAGTGATCCATTTATTAAAGTGGCCAGTCATTGGGTCTCAATGCAGGCAGCAGCCTCTCTGAGTTAGTGATTGCCATTTAGCAGTCTGATGGCCTTGAGATAGAAGCTGTTTTTCAGTCTCTCGGTCCCTGCTTTGATGCACCTGTACTGACCTCGCCTTC
The DNA here is from genome assembly GCF_965601325.2 of Salmo salar. NCBI lineage: Eukaryota > Metazoa > Chordata > Actinopteri > Salmoniformes > Salmonidae > Salmo > Salmo salar. Next base: position 73,275,236 of record NC_138294.1, on the reverse strand, counting down.
TGAATGGTAGCGGTGTGAACAGGCAGTGGCTCGGGTGGTTGTTGTCCTTGATGATCTTTTTGGCCTTCCTGTGACATCGGGTGCTATAGGTGTCCTGGAGGGCAGGTAGTTTGCCCCCGGTGATGCGTTGTGCAGACTGCACCACCCTCTGGAGAGCCTTGTGGTTGAGGGCGGTGCAGTTGCTGTACCAGGCTGTGATACAGCCCGACAGGATGCTCTCAATTGTGCATCTGTAAAAGTTTGTCAGGGTTTTGGGTGACAAGCCAAATTTCTTCAGCCTCCTGAGGATGAAGAGGCGCTGTTGCGCCTTCTTCACCACACTGTCTGTGTGGTTGGACCATTTCAGTTTGTCTGTGATGTGTACGCTGAGTAACTTAACTTTCCACCTTCTCCACTGCTGTCCCTTCGATGTGGATAGGGGGGTCTGCTGTTTCCTGAAGTCCACGGTCATCTCCTTTGTTTTGTTGACGTTGAGTGAGAGGTTGTTTTCCTGACACCATACTCCGAGTGCCCTCACCTCCTCCCTGTAGGCTGTTTCGTCGTTGTTAGTAATCAAGCCTACTACTGTTTGTGTCGTCTGCAAACTTGATGATTGAGTTGGAGGCGTGCATAGCCACACAGTCATGGGTGAACAGGGAGTACAGGAGGGGGCTGAGCACACACCCTTGTGGGGCCCCAGTGTTGAGGGTCAGCGAAGTGGAGATGTTGTTTCCTATCTTCACCACATGGGGGCGGCCCGTCAGAGAGTCCAGGACCCAATTGCACAGGGCGGTGTTGAGACCCAGGGCCTCCAGCTTGATGATGAGCTTGGAGGGTACTATGGTGTTGAATGCTGAGCTGTAGTCAATGAACAGCATTCTTACATGGGTATTCCTCTTGTCCAGATGGGATAGGGCAGTATGCAGTGTGATGGCGATTGCATCGTCTGTGGTCCTGTTGGGGCAAACTGTATGCAAACTGAAGTGGGTCTAGGGTGGCCAGCAAGGTGGAGGTGATATGGTCCTTGACTAGTCTCTCAAAGCACTTCATGATGACAGAAGTGAGTGCTACGGGGCGGTAGTTATCTTTTCCTTCTTGGGTACAGGAACAATGGTGGCCATCTTGAAGCATGTGGGGACAGCAGACTGTGATAGGGAGCGATTGAATATGTCCGTAAACACACCAGCCAGCTGGTCTGCGCATGCTATGAGGACGCAGCTAGGGATGCCGTCTGGGCCAGCAGCCTTGAGAGGGTTAACACATTTAAATGTTTTACTCACGTCGGCCACGGAGAAGGAGAGGGGAGGGCACAGTCCTTGTTAGCGGCTGCGACGGTGGCACTGTATTATCCTCAAAACGGGCAAAGAAGGTGTTTAGTTTGTCTGGAAGCATGACTTCAGTGTCCATGACGTGGCTGGTTTTCTTTTTGTAGCCCGTGATTTCCTGTAGACCCTGCCACATACGTCTCGTGTCTGAGCCATTGCATTGCGACTCCACTTGGTCCCTGTAGCAACATTTCACTTGTTTGATTGCCTTGTGGAGGGAATAACTACATTGTTTATATTCAGCCATATTCCCAGACCTCTTTCCATGGTTAAATGATATTGTTTGCGCTTTCAGTTTTGCGCGAATGCTGCCATCCATCCACGGTTTCTGGTTAGGGTAGGTTTTAATAGTCACAGTGGGTACAACATCTCCAATGCACTTCCTTATGAACTTACTCACCGAGTCAGTGTATAGATTGATGTTGTTCTCTGAGGCTGACCGGAACATATCCCAGTCCACATGATCAAAACAATCTTGAAGCGTGGATTCCGATTGATCAGACCAGCATTGAATGGTTCTAGTCACTGGTACATCCTGTTTAAGTTTCTGCCTATAAGACGGTAGGAGTAAGATGGCGTCATGGTCGGATTTTCCGAAGGGAAGGCGGGGGAGAGATTTGTATGCATCGTGGAAGTTAGAGTAGCAGTAAATCGAGTGTGTTACCCCCACGAGTACTGCAATCAATATGCTGATAGAATTTAGGTAGCATTATTCTCAAATTTGCTTTGTAAAAATCCCCAGCTACAATGAATGCAGCCTCAGGATATATGGTTTCCAGTTTACATAAAGTCCAGTGAAGTTCCCTGAGGGCTGTCATGGTGTCTGCTTGAGGGGGAATGTACACAGCTGTGACGATAACTGACGAGTATTCTCTTGGGAGGTAATATGGCCGCCATTTGAGTGTAAGGAATTCTAGGTCGGGTGAGCAGAAGGACTTGAGTTCCTGTATGTTGTTATGATTACACCATGGGTCATTAATCATGAAGCATACACATGGCGAGTAGTATACTCGGGAGCGGTGGGCGATGTGCACATCTTCGGAGCCTGATCAGGAGGCCACTCCGTCTGCCCCTTCCGCGGCGCCGTTGTTTTGAGTTGGCTTCTGGGATTAGATCCATTGTCCTGGGTGGTGGTCCAAAACAGAAGATCCGCTTCGGGAAAGTCGTATTCCTGGTCGTAATGTTGGTAAATTGACATCGCTCTTATATCCAATAGTTCTTCCCGGCTGTATGTAAAAAGACTTAAGATTTCCTGGGGTAACAATGTAAGAAATAATACAGTTGAAGTCTGAAGTTTACATACTTTTACTACTAGTATTTGGCTAAGGTGTAAGTAAACATTCCCTGTCTTAGGTCAGTTAGGATCACCACTTATTTTACGAATGTGAAATGTCAGAATATTAGTAGAATGATTTATTTCAGCTTTTGTTTCTTTCATCATCACATTCCCATTGGGTCAGAAGTTTACATACACTCAATTAGTATTTGGTAGCATTGCCTTTAAATTGTTTAACTTGGGTCAAATGTTTCGGGTAGTCTTCCACAAGCTTCCTACAATAAGTTGGGCAAATTTTGTCCCATTCCTCCTGACAGAGCTGGTTTAACTGAGTCAGGTTTGTAGGCCTCCTTGCTCACACATGCTTTTTCAGTTCTGCCCACAAATTTACTATGGGATTGAGGTCAGGGCTTTGTGATGGCCAGTCCAATACCTTGACTTTGTTGTCCTTAAGCCATTTTGCCACAACTTTGGAAGTATGGAAGTGTCATTGTCCATTTGGAAGACCCATTTGTTACCAAGCTTTAACTTCCTGACTGATGTCTTGAGATGTTGCTTCAATATATCCACATAATTGTCCATCCTCATGAAGCCATCTATTTTGTGAAGTGCACCAGTCCCTCCTGCAGAAATGCACCCCCACAACATGATGATGCCACTCCCGTGCTTCACGGTTGGGATGGTGTTCTTCGGCTTGCAAGCTTCCCCCTATTTCCTCCAAACATAACGATGGTCATTATGGCCAAACAGTTCTATGTTTGTTTCATCAGACCAGAGGATATTTCTCCAAAAGTACGATCTTTCTCCCCATGTGCAGTTGCAAACCGTAGTCTGCCTTTTTTATGGCAGGTTTAGAGCAGTGGCTTCTTCCTTGCTGAGCGGCCTTTCAGGTTATGTCGATACAGGACTCGTTTTACTATGGATATAGATACTTTTGTACCTGTTTCCTCCAGCATCTTCACAAGGTCCTTTGCTATTGTTCTGGGATTGATTTGCATGTTTTGCACCAAAGTACGTTCATCTCTAGGAGACAGAACGCGTCTCCTTCCTGAGCGGTATGATGGCTGCGTGGTCCCATGGTGTTTATCCTTGCGTACTATTGTTTGTACAGATAATAGTGGTACCTTCAGGCATTTGGAAATTGTTCCCATGGATGAACCAGACTTGTGGAGGTCTACAATTTTCTTTCTGAGGTCTTGGCTGATTGCTTTTGATTTTCCCATGATGTCAAGCAAAGAGGCACTGAGTTTTAAGGTAGGCCTTGAAATACATCCACAGGTACACCTCCAATTTACTCAAATGATGTCAATCAGAAGCTTCTAAAGCCATGACACCATTTTCTGGAATTTTCCAAGCTGTTTAAAGGCACAGTCAACTTAGTGTATGTAAACTTTTGACCCACTGGAATTGTGATACAGTAAATTATAAGTGAAATAATCTGTCTGTAAACAATTGTTGGAAAAATGACTTGTGTCATGCACAAAGTAGATGTCTTAACCGACTTGCCAAAACTATAGTTTGTTAACATGAAATTTGTGGAGTGGTTGAAAAACGAGTTTTAATGACTCCAACCTAAGTGTATGTAAACTTCCGACTTCAACTGTACATAAAAAAAAAAGCGAGGCGACCATCTCTAGAATGAAGAATGATTATATCTGATAGAAGTCATAACCAACCAATCACAGCAACTCCAAAGTGTGATATAATACAGGCTATACAACAGGTGGGTCTAATCCTGGACGCTGATTGGTTAAAACCGTATTCCAGCCGGTGTCTATTCCACAAAGGTACCACCGGCTAAAGCTATGACATTGAAATGACTATTTATTCTGTTCCATCTCACTGCGCAATCCACTGTCTCATCAGCCCAGCAAGACAATTTACAAACTTGTTCTCCACTGTAAAAAGCATCTAGACATTATCTCCAATTTATTTTAGACTAGCAATTGGTTTTCAATAGCAGTGATTTGCATAAACTTTGCTGTCTGTCCCTCTGACATTAGCAACATTATTTTAATATTGAAATTCGAGCTCCAGCTGTCCCATAGTAATGAACGTGTAGGGGTCGGGACGAGACAGACAGGCAGACAGCTAGCTTTTCTCAGCCAGTCATGAATCTGCATTTTTATGAATATATACAAAGAAATTTCACTAGAAAACAGTTTCAACAAATGAAAATGCAGCTACTTTGATGTTATTCTTGCTGCACTGTTTGACGTGACTGTATGTTAGCCGTAGTTGGCTAGCTAGCAAGCAAGGGATAAGAACGTTGCCAGCCAGTATTGCAATAGAACATTTAGAACGAACGACTGGGTTGCGTCCATAGATACAGAACAAAAAGACTTAATGACTGGGTCGCGTCTCTGGCAACCGAACCGGTAGAACCGGTAGTAACCCTACATTTGTGACAGGACTAGATCTCATGGAAGGATGAAATAGTATGAATAAATTCATCAAAATAAAAATTTTTATGAAAATATGTTAATCATTATTTGATTATGTTGGTAACCCGTTGAATAAAAGTGATAATGCCCTCGAAGTTGGTGTTTGGAGGATATAGTACTGGCACGGTTTGCCGACCCTCGACTTCATCTCGGCCTAACAACACCTGTGCCAATATATCCTCCAAACACCGGCTTCATGGGCATTATCACTATTATAATGAAATACTGTCTTTGTTCATGTGATAGAAGGCAATGCCATACCCAATTACAGAAGCCAACTGGCCACTATGTTTCAGCCAATTACTGAGCACAATACTAGTTTCATAACAGAGGCTATGTTACCTAACCTGCACATGTGTCATACACTCAGGAGAAAGTGTCTTAGCACAAACTTACAGGCTGTGGCCACCCAATTGAAAGGCAAAATCCACACAAAGTAATCCTCCGAAACACAGCGATTCAAAGCTGTGATTGTCCCTAATTGCCCTAACGAGTTGTCCTAATGAGGCCATGACCTCACACAATAACACCAATGTACTGCCCAGTGCCCACCCATTCTCTCACTGAAGAGAAAAACAAAACTAACAATGCAGTCAGTTTAGATGTAATCAACTTCCAAATGGTTTATTTAATAGATTCACACACTTATACAGTACTGTATGTTGGTCTATGTATGGGCACTCAAAAGTACTGTCATGAGTTACCGGTACTGGGTTACCAATGATTCCAAGGAGCATCAGTATCAATTGTGCCTACTGTTTGTCATAATAAATGTACTTAATTTGAGTAAATTGAACTCCTAAATAAGGAATGTTGTCATTTTTATGAGCTACATTGATACTATTTTCCTTCTAAACATTTTTCACACCATCGTGGCACTTTTGTTTTATGTGTTGTTATAGCATTCAACCAACAATGTATTGTGCATTTGTTTGTTTTTTTAAATATCGAAAACTGAAAATCCATGATAATTTTGTAATAATCGAACCAAAACCAACCAACCTCAAAAAGCAATAATCACTCAGCACTACTAAAGTCCCTGATGCACAGAGCAGACTGGATTTTCCTGAGGTAATGGATTGTCCTGATAGCACGGTGGAGGAACAAAGCACCTTAATCGTCTCCAGTTGGCTAAATGCCCAGAGGCCAATCAAACCATAACACACAAAAACACAATTTTAACTCTTGCCATATATTTTGTGCATTTTCCACAGTTGCATCCTGTCAGAGCTAATAGTGGTGGAGTCCACACCATGAATTGCTCCACAGGGTGGTTGAGGCACTGTCTTTTTCACAGTGTGTCTGACTGGAACATAACAGTTGCTTGCTCACAGCTCAGCCTGATACAGTGACAGCAGAACATCAAGTCCCTCATCGATGCTTTTCTCTCCTTTGTGTCCAAGACTTCGTGGTCAATGATGTTCATAACATTCTTCTGAAAGTGAGGAAGGAGTGTGAAGGAGAGTGTATTCTGGGAGATTGTGTGCAATATGAAAACACACACACACACGTGCATAAAATGAACTAATCTGAAACACTTGAACCTGTAGTAAAGCCTTCATAGCGCTGTAGTAAAACCTAATAACGAACTTAAAACTATGAATGACTTAACATGAATTAATCATAAACACTGTCACGACACAAACATATTAGGTAGGCATGTTTGCAGGTCTGATCTGCCAGTATTGACTTAGCCTACAGTATACTTATTTACTCAGTGGTAAAACTGTTTGCTAATCCACACAACATCACATGATACAGTTTGGGCAGTCAATAGTGTTACACAATTTGTTACACAACTAACACCACTGCCTTCATTAGGCCCTGAAAAAATACCTAGGAATGAATGGTGTATTTAATCAAGTATGGGGCAAATCCTAGCTTCCACTTACATTTTTATTTAGGGCTCTATTCAATCTGTATCGCAGATTGCGGTATAGAAATGTAAAGGTAATTTTATGATCTGATTGGTCAAAAGACCAATTATTGAAAAAAATATCAGAATTGGGTCGCTGTCTAAACGCAGCCTGTGTCACAAATTGACATCAATGCATGACTAAGTTCAATTTTGTTTTAAATGGAAGTTAGAATTTGCCCCTTTATCAGTAGATTTTATCAAGAAGACATGAGCAGGGCCAACTATCATTAGTTAGTGAGGGGAAGGAATGAGAATCTTCATAGTTTTTCATACTTAAAACAAGAGGGGTCACTCTGGTTCAAGCAACATACCTTTACAGCTCATCACCCAGCTCATATGAAACAGAAAAGTTAAAGTAGCTTGTAAAGGATACATTGTATCCGTTACAGAATAGGAATGTATTCATTTTCTGAACGTTGAATGGATATGTGTAGCTGTTACATATTATCTGATAGCAAGTAAGCTATCATTATACTTTTGCAACTCTGGAGCATAGTCATTTGAAAAGACAAAAAACGAAACATTGGGTAATACAACAGGCATGTATAAGTTATTTTCTTCAAGAATCAATTTATTTAACTAGGCAAGTCAGTTAAGAACAAATTCTTATTTACAATGACAGCCTAGGAACAGTGGGTTAACTGCCTTGTTCAGGGTAGAACAACAGATTTTTACCTTGACAGCTCGGGGATTTGATCTAGCAACTTTTCGGATAATGGCCAAGCGCTCTTACCATTAAGCTACCTGCCGCCCCAATATCAATGGGTATATCATTCATTTAAATTCCATTGAACAGCAGAAAATATCCCAGTCTGTGCCTTTAATGATGTGCTAAGTCTGAAAATTAAAAAAAAGCCCCTGGAATGGATACAGCCTAATAAATAAATCCTTGTTGAATTGTGATATGTTGCATGGCTACTTTAATTGTGTGTGTAGTGCGCCCTCTGCTGTTCTTCCGGACACAAATAGTGAAAGCAACTTCCGTTTGTCGAGCTAGCCATTCGGCTCGCGGCGGAGGACTTTGATACATGTTGTCACTGACTACACAGAGGTCCATTAAGTTACCCAAATGTACGGTCGTTGAGAGAAGCGAAAAAAAAAAAAATGACAGACTTGGGGATTTCACTGGCACTACTGGCGACAACAGTACTTCTCTGCGAGGCGACGCGCAGACTGATCTCGCGCCTCTTCTCTGGCAAGGATTATGCGATTTACCTAGTGGAAATTGTCTCGACCTACCAGCTCTGTGCATGTACGCACGAACTCAAAGTCCTGGGCGAAGTTGGCAGAATCGAACCGCATATAGCACTCACACTGACTTTCATAATCACTGTGGTCCACGTAATAACTTTTCACGGGGCGTTCGCCAACCCAAATGGTGCTATCGAGAACGTTTACCGCAAGAATATCACAGGGAAAGCTGCGGTGGCGCGCATAACTTGTATGTTTATAGGTGGGGAAGCAGCGCAGCTCCTCGTGCCCCACATTTGGTCCTTGGGTCTGTCCGACCACCACCTCAGGCACAAAAGGTTCGGATTTAAATGCTTCAGTCCCATCAATGGGTCCCTGTTGGAGGCCGCTGGTGTGGAGCTGGCTTGCACTTTCGCTGTCCAAGCCGCAGTCCTCCACATTCATAAACTAGACGAGAGATTCCATGCCCCTGTCATCGCTGCTGTCATTACATCACTGGTTTACTCAGGTTTGTCAAGTTGATTTCCATTCTGATCATCGCCACACTGTTTAATAAGTCAGAAGTATAATAGCCTAGTTATCTGCTTGTGCCCTCATGTCATTTATACTTCAATTAAACTAATTTAATTTGTTTGCAATTACTAGACTTGGGACTGGGAATGGAATAGAAATGGAGACTTGGATTGTGTGTTTGTGCGTGCAAGCAGAGAAGGGGGGCGTGGGTGTATGTATTTACACTAACCTATATGAATATGAGAGGATGCTATCCTACTGAGATGTCAATTAACTTTCACCCTTTGCTCCCCTCCAATCTCAGGTGGTCATATTTCAGGGGCTGTTTTCAACCCAATCATGGCTTTCTCCGTCCAGTTCCCCTGCACTGGACACACCTTACTGGAATATGCTTTTGTCTACTGGCTAGGACCAGTCATAGGTAAAGTACTCGTGCTATTTTGCCTACCAGCTGTAAAGGAAATGGTAGCCTGGTCAACCAGACTGACAACAGCGCTCACACTTCGTTCCACTTCGTCATACGTGAAGTGAAACAGAATGTGAGTTGTCGTGATATCGTTCTGGTTCCACTAGGATAGAGAAATGGTAGCCTGGTCCCAGAACCGTTTGTGCTGTACAGACAATTTTTGTATTTTACCAGGTAAGTTGACTGAGAACACATTCTCATTTACAGCAATGGCCTGGGGAATAGTTACAGGGGGGTGAATGATCCAATTGGAAGCCTAGGATGATTAGGTGGCCATGATGGTATGATGGCCAGATTGGGAATTTAGCCAGGACACCGTGGTGAATACACTTACAATAAGTGCCATGGGCTCTTTAGTGACCACAGAGAGTCAGGACACCTGTTTAACATCCCATCCGAAAGACAGCATCCTACACAGGGCAATGTCCCCAATCACTGGCCGTGGGTATTGGGATATGTCTTTAGACCAGAGGAAAGAGGGCCTCCAACACCACTTCCAGCAGCATCTGGTCTCCCATCCAGGGACCAACCCTGCTTAGCTTCAAGGTGGTATGCTGCTAGCTCAAAGCCTATGGTCATTCACATGACAATTAGGGACCAGGCTAGAAAAATGGGTTCTTGTGTAAGACAATTGAGTTTCACCCTGCCCTGGGGTTTGGGACAAGGCTGGACTACAGAGGAAAAACTTGCTCCCAAGTGTACCCTGTATAATCTTTATCTATCTATATTCACAGGCATGGCCATGTGCATCCTGCTCTTTGACAAAATCATCCCACTCCTATCTGGGAAAAGCACAATGGGCCTGGGCATCCCTGTTGTCCAGAAGAAGAAGATACAGTAACACACAACTGAGATTGTGGCTTCAGCCCTCTGAGTAGGCTCTTTTATATATGATGGTGCCGGGGCGGCCGTTAGTATTTGATCATTATGGTCACCTTAACATGACTAGGTCTAAGGGCGCTCACACATACTAAGTCTTAACTTTGATTATTTTACCCCCCAAAAAAGAAATTGTAGTGGGCACAAGTCTATAATCTATTGAATTATCAATATTGGTGCCTGCCACAAACAAAAACAGTATTCTGTCTATGCTTAGGGCTAAGTGCTCATCCATGCAACAAACAGTTGCTACTCATTTTCTGTTTATGCTGCCCTAAAGGAAAAAAAAAAGGGCCATAATATCAGCTGTTGATCAGTAAAACATTTTTTTACTTAATGGAAGATTTTTATATGGAAAATGTGCTGAGAAAAGGCTCCCTGGACTTTGTCATTATGCAATATTTTAGTCATTAGTGCAGGGTTACCTCTAATGGCATAACATGTTCCTGTATGAACCTATCCGAAACTGTCATGGCATGAACTGAAATTACCCTTCTACTCTGGATGACTACAGCAATGGCATACAGTGCATTCGGAAAGTATTTAGACCCCTTGACCTTTTCCATTGTTACGTTACAGCCTTATTCTAAAATGTATTAAAATGTTTTTCCCCCCCCCTCAATCTACACACACACACACACACACACACACACACACACGCCCCATAATGACAAAGCAAAAACAGGTATTGACATTTTTGCAAATTTATAAAATAGGGAAATATGACATTTACATAAGTATTCAGACCCTTTACTTAGTTGAAGCACCTTTGGTAGCGATTACAGCCTCGAGTCTTCTTGGGTATGACGCTACAAGCTTGGCACACCTGTATTTGGGGAGTTTCTTCCATTCTTCTCTGCAGATCCTCTCAAGCTGTGTCAGGTTGGATGGGGAGTGTTATGGCACAGCTATTTTCAGGTCTCTCCAGAGATGTTCGATCAGGTTCAAGTCCGGGCCGCTCAATGACGTCCAGAGATTTGTTCCCGAAGCCACTCCTACGTTGTCTTGGCTGTGTGCGTAGAATCGTTGTCCTGTTGGAAGGTGAACCGTCATCCCAGTCTGACATCCTGAGCAGGTTTTCATCAAGGATCTTTATACTTTGCTCCGTTCATCTTTCCCTCGATCCTAACTAATCTCCCAGTCTCTGCCTCTAAAAAACATCCCCGCTGTGTCGTGTAAATTCATGTATACTGAGAGAGATTGATTGTTTGAATAATTGTCAATCTTTAACATTGATTCATTATTGCAATGAAGAAGCTGGTCGACCGCACTCTGAAATGTGTGTTGTTGCAGAGAGCTTAACCTTCCAGAGGAATCCTGGTTCTTATAGAGCCGACACAAATGCTTAGTCATGGCTGGTTCCACCCCTCCCATGCAGATCAGGAGACTCAGACACTTTGGGTTCATCTTGTGATTATCTGCCCCTGGTGCCGTTTTAACCCTCAACCCGGCTTTGTTTCTAATCATCCTTGTATTTGGGCAACTATGAGGGATTTTGTTCTACTCCTCCAGGCTCTCTCTGTTACACCCACCACATCTTGTCTATGGAATGTAGTCTTTAGGTTTTATCACCAAGTCAACGGTCAGCTCAAGCTCTCTCTAGTGACCATACGCTTAGATTAGCTGCAGGGAGCCAGAGTGTAGTCCATAAAAACACATTATTAGAACAGAAATGTCCCACTCTTTTTCAAATATATAAAATGTCAAACAAATCAGGTAAACACGTAATTTCTCACAGCTACCACCACCACCACCATGCTTCACCGTAGGGATAGTGCCTGGTTTCTTCCAGACGTAATGCTTGGCATTCAGGCCAAAGAGTTCAATACTTCAGACCAGATAGTCCTTTAGGTGCCTTTTGGCAAACTCCAAGCGGGCTGTCATATGCCTTTTACTAAGGAGTGGTTTCCATCTGGCCACTACCATAAAAGGCCTGATTGGTGGTGTGCTGCAGAGATGGGAGAATCTTCCAGAAGGACAACCATCTCCACAGAGGAAATCTAGAGCTCTGTCAGAGTGACCATCGGGTTCTTGGTCACCTCCCTGACCAAGGCCCTTCTCCCCCGATTGCACAGTGCTAGGAAGAGTCTTGGTGGTTCTAAACTTCTTCCATTTAATAATGATGAGGCCACTGTGTTCTTAGAAATCCTTCAATGTTACGAAAATGTTTTGATACCATTCCCCAGGTCTGTGCCTCGACACAATCCTGTCTCGGAGCTCTATGGAAAATTCCATCGACCTCATGGCTTGGTTTTTGCTTGACATGCACTGTCAACTGTGGGACCTTATATAGACAGGTGTGTGGCTTTCCATTTGAATTTACCACAGGTGGACTCCAAGTTGTAGCAACATCTCAAGGATGATCAATGGAAACAGGATGCGCCTGAGCACAATTTTAAGTCTCATAGCAAAGACTCGGAATACTTATGTAAATTAGGTATTTCTAAAATCCTGTTTTAGCTTTGTCATTGTGTAGATTTGAGTACATTTTTATTTAATCCATTTTAGATTAAGGCTGTAATGAAACCAAATGTGTAAAAAGTGAAGGGGTCTGAATACTTTCCGAATGCACTGTACCATGTTGTTGCTGTATGAACCTTATACCCTGGATGACTACACCAGTACAACATACTCAATATGAGCAGAATGAAAAAGACATGTCCCTAAGGGAGAGGCTATACAGACACGCTGGTGCCCAAATTGATGACTTTTGTCACGTAGCAAGAGCAGTGGAGACAAACATTTGGTTCAGTCAGAAACCTGGTCTCAGACTAGACGTAACATAATAAATGAAAATCCAAGACACTCAGTATTATAAGTTACATAAGACAAATGGCAAAAACAAAAAGTTGGTTGGGGTGGATAGGTGATCGTATATATCGAACGTCTACCAACCCAAAGGCTGTAAATTTGAATCAGGCAAATTTTAAAAATAATTAGCAACTAACTGATTTACTACTTTTCATGTTAGGTTAAAGAGTTAGCTAACCCTTCCCTAACACCTGAACTTAACCCGAACGTTAGCCACCTAGCTAGAATTTGTTTCATACATTTTGCAAATTCGTCACGTTGTACGTTTTAGCAAATTAACATAAGAATTGAAATTTGTAACATATACAAAATTGGTGATGGACATTCACAAACATAACATATACTAAAATGGAGTGTCTCGGCTTTACATACATAATAATAAGAAATGCTCTGACCACAGCTCAGCTGCAGCCAGTCGTCCTGATGAGCCCTTCAGCTAGCTAGTTTAATGATTGTGGCTAGTAACTTCAGCTAGAATTTGAAACTTGTCTGACTAAGTTGGGACATTTCAGAAGCATCCAGTTAAACCGGAGTAATAGTTTATTTAATAAAACCATTTGAACGTTAGATGTTCACTACAATAAAAATGTGCTTTAGTGTAGCCAATCAGGCCAGGGTGACTGCTATCTAGTGAGCAGTGTAGGTAGACTGTTTCACGGTAACATCCAGATGGTTACGACAAATATTACAAGTTAATTCTCATGTAGGCTGCTATCCTCCTCAAAATAAAATCAAGTGTGATGAAACAAAAATTGGAGATCGTGACCAAAACAAGTTATTTCTCCCTCGTCCATTGACAAACAGCACGTTTGTTTACAAGGGCTTATCAGGACGACTGACTGAACCAAACCCATTTGTCTCTACACTCGACTCTCAGCTGCGTGACATACAGTGCAATAGTATTCACCCCCTTTGGCATTTTTCCTATTTTGTTGCATTACAACCTGTAATTTAAATGGATTTTTATTTGGATTTCATGTAAAATGGACATACACAAATAGTCCAAATTGGTGAAGTGAAAAAAAATTACTTAAATAAATCACAGAAAAGTGGTGCATGCATATGTATGCACCCCCTTTGCTATGAAGCCCATAAATAAGATCTGGTGCAACCAACTACCTTCAGAAGTCACATAATTAAATAAAGTCCACCTGTGTGCAATCTAAGTGTCACATGATCTCAGTATATACACACGTTCTGAAAGGCCCCAGAGTCTGCAACACCATGAAGACCAAGGAGCTCTCCAAACAGGTCAGGGACAAAGTTGTGGAGAAGTACAGATCAGGGTTGGGTTATAAAAAAAATATCCTAAACTTTGAACAATCTCACGCAGCACCATTGAATTCATTATTTAAAAAAAGGAAATAATATGGCACCCACAACAAACCTGCCCAAAGAGGGCCTCCCACCAAAACTCACAGACCAGGCAAGGAAGGCATTAATCAGAGGCAACAAGAGAGACCAAAAGATAATCCTGAAGGAGCTGCAAAGCACCACAGCGGGAGTATCTATCCATAAGACCACTTTAGCTGGGCTTTACAGAGGAGTGGCAAGAAAAAAGCCATTGCTTAAAAAAAAAGTTAAAAAAGCAAATATGTTTGGTGTTGGCCAAAAGGCATGTTGGAGACTCCCCAAACATATGGAAGAAGGTACTCTGGTCAGGTGAGACTAAAATGTAGCTTTTTGGCCATCAAGGAAAACACTGTCTGGCACAAACCAAACACCCCAAGAACCCTATCTCCACAGTGAAGCATGGTGGTGGCAGCATCATGCTGTGGGGATGTTTTGCCATTGGCAGGGCCTGGGAAACTGGTCATAATTTAAGGAATGATGGAGGGTGCTAAATACAGGGAAATTGAGGGAAACCTGTTTCAGTCTTCCAGAGATTTGAGACTGGGACGGAGGTTCACCTTCCAGCAAGACAATGACGCTAAGCATACTGCTAAAGCAACACTTGAGTGGTTTAAAGGGAAACATTTAAATGTCCTGGAATGGCCTAGTCAAAGCCCAGACCTCAATCCAATTGAGAATGTGGTATGACTTAAAGATTGCTGAACACCAGCAGGAACCCATCCAACTTGAAGGAGCTGGAGTAGTTCTGCCTTGAATGGGCAAAAATCCTAGTGGCTAGATGTGCCAAGCTTATAGAGACATACCCCAAGAGACTTGCAGCTGTAATTGCTGCAAAAGGTGGCTCAACAAAGTATCGACTTTGGGGCAGTGAATAGTTATGCACGCTCAAGTTCTGTTTGTCTTCGCTTGTTTGTTTCACAATAAATAAATAAAAAAGGCATGTGTAAATCAAATGATAACCCCCCCCAAAATAAATCTTAATTCCAGGTTGTAAGGCAACAAAATAGGAAAAATGCCCAAGGGGCAGGGGGGTGAATACTTTCACAAGGTACTGTACATCCATTTTGGCACCAGGCCTCTCCCTAATGTCATCAGTCATTGTGACATACCTCAGTAGAAAGAAATTCTGCATCACAAATGGAGCCAGGCGTTTGCAGCCCCTCAAGTTTAATATGAACTTTCTGTTCCAAACGATGGAGTACCTTAGTCTTTGCATGTGTGCTGGTTTTTCACCAAGCTTCAACTGTCCCATTTTAGTGGCGTCATGGTACTATTCCAGGTATAAATTTGTCTAAAAACAAGGGTTATGTTATGACTAGTCTGGATCATGATGATTAGACATTTAAGGGGTCATATGCTCATGTCAAACAATGCATTATAACTGCAAAGGTCAGTTTGCTCTTTGGCAGAAAGAGAGAGCAAACTCAAATGTTTAGGCAGACACAGGCATTACCTTACTGCAGTTACATAACAGTGAGAGTCTTTGAAATGGCATCCTATTCCCTATATATAGTGCACTACTTTTGACCACAGCCCTATAAGCCCTGGTCAAAAGTAGTGCAACACACACACACACTTGTGAATAGGGTGCCGTTTTAGACAGTCATAGAAAACAAAAAAAATGCCTCTACTCAATCACTACTCCACATGTTGTTACAATGCTGTTTGGCCAGCAGTACCTCAGTAGCTTCTCAGGCCAAAGGAGTATTCCATTTGTTAAATGATGCATGGAGATTGTTTTGTTCTTTAAGAGAGCTGTATTGCTGTCAGTGGTGATTGTGCTACATAATTGAAAAATAAACATTTTTTTTAGAGGACATGAGGATTAGGGCTGCATTTAAATTTGCATCTGTATTTCTCGGTATGTCTAGATTTTTATCCTAGTGTTCGGTCTACGAGCTGCCTCCATTTTCAGTGTTCTGCTGCAATTCAGATGGGCAAATGGTACATCAAACTTTACATAACTACATACAAGCTGAAATGTATTTGAGACAAAGACACTTTTTGCTTTAGCTGAACAGAAGCTTGTTTAGTTAAAGAATTGCTAAAAAAGGAAAAAGTTCATGTTCAAAATAAAATGTTTTAAAATTTAAACAAATCTTCTGAAATATGGGGATTCTCAGACTATACCGTCACAATATTACCACATATCCCAGTCCCAACAGCCATAAGGAGTAATGCTAAAGGAAATTGCTTAAATGATATTGGGCATTTTCACCACTAGAAAACATTGAACCGTTTGTATAACCATGTTATCCTATAAAATCAGTATTTTAATCTCTGGGGAAGGCGATAAACTGGGTGGAGTGTCCGTCCTGTCCAGTTGGCTTTAGAGATTCAATCTCCATAATTGATCATTACAAATGAACAGTCAACACCACACAACTTCCTTCACTGTAGAACTTGTTAGCTCAGAATCTGATCCTGAAGATGACAAAAGTATTTAAAGTGAACTCACTTTTGAAGTGTGAATTTAAAACTTTGTTTCCACCAAACAGTTTAAATTGTTAGCTGGTTGTTCAGCAACATCCACATTATCCTGCATTTTTTTTAGAACTAGTGGAAACCAATATCAGTTAACAGTGCATTCCAAAGCAGGATAAAAAAAAAAATCAATTGGGATCCAGTAGCCTAATGCAATTTTTCATTAAGTAATTCTACATATTTTTTAATTCAACAATGCTTTCCCTCTGATTAAAATGCACACTGTGTGCAGAAAGTCTAGGGATGTCCATTTCCCTTCTGATGGAGAATGAACAATTAAAAGAGCAAAGAGGGCTGGGATGGTGTTTGGGCGCTGAGCGACCACTGTATTTCAGCATAAATCCTCTCCCTCTGAATCCATTCTTTCTCTGCGTGTCAGTAGAGCCAGACCCCCCCACACAAAGCTGCTTCTTTCTTTCAACAACTGGGGGGGGGGCGGGCAGTGTGGGCACCAACCCATCCGGAAGAGAAGCAGTCCTACAGAAATCCACTGAACCAGGGTGCCAGTTGGCAAACAAAGTATTTTCAGCAAACAAATGTTGTTATGGCTCTAGAGCTGGTCTTTGGCAGCCAACTGAACATCCCGCCAGCATTACATCTCAAATCCTTATCCTGCAATTGATCACTTGTTAAAACGCAGGTTGATAAGAATTACAGTAGAAGGTTGATAAGATTTACAAGTTGCTGTTTGAAAGTCTGCTCACTTCGGGTGACAGATTATGTTCGACTAACAATTCATCCATTCTCTCACACACACTTTGCTTTATACAAAACCAAGTTTTATTATTTGAACATACAAAGCTCAAAATAAATCTGCTGTCTGGTCTTTTCTTTCAGTAATAAAAATGGAAACGCTTCACAAAAGTGACAGTTGTTATTTGCTTTAGTCCTCCAGACTTCGAGGCCTAGCGTGACCTGCCAGTAAAGATTAGCTGGATAAGACTTAAAATTATTTATCCATACTCATTCAGAGACCCAGTGCCTTGGCTCTGCCTGCATCTGTGTTACGCAATCAGACCGTTAGGCCCCCCCCACACTTCGATTCCACCCTAATGCCCCCGTTTTCAAAAAGCTTTCGGTCAGGAGGGTGCGAACAAGGGCCTCTCTGTTCCATCTGCAACACAAGATCACATTTCACACGGCTGATTAGTGGCCAGGAACTGGACCTGACAATGGTGACATCATGGCCATGTTATCATGACTCATCATTAGTAAAAAAAAAAATCCTAAAGAAAATGACTGCTTAAACATGCTATAGGTGGCCTTTGGGTAAGGGACTGGAGCATGTGTGTCAATGATTAAGTCACACTAAAGTCTAGGGGGAACTTGTGCCACAGATGAATGGAAGGTGGAATTTATCAGTTGCAGGCCAAACTTGGCAGTCTCTGCCAACGAGAGTATTAGAACTACCCAGCTTGATTACAGTACAGGGATCGTTAGAGCTACGCACGGGAACAGAGCCGTTCATAATCACACTAAATCATTTACAACAGCACAGGAGTATAGAGCCAATCATGAGCCCAAATAATTGAGGCATAATAGCAGTGTTTCCCTAACCCCTGTTCAAGGACACCCAGCAGTTCCATTTACCGTAATTTCCAGACTATAAGCCGCAACTTTTTTCCCACGCTTTGAACCCCGCGGCTTAAACAATGACACGGCTAATATATGGATTTTTCCCACTTTTAATTTTTTTCCCCAAAAACACATTCTGTGATATGCTCAGTTTTTTGGCAGCATGAAGCTTTCATTAGACCAATGAAATTGCCGAACGGGTTAAGGTCAAACAACTTTTTTTGTTTACTGTTTAGATTAAATCGAGCGCTCTCAA
The DNA here is from genome assembly GCF_965601325.2 of Salmo salar. Classification (NCBI taxonomy): domain Eukaryota; kingdom Metazoa; phylum Chordata; class Actinopteri; order Salmoniformes; family Salmonidae; genus Salmo; species Salmo salar. The sequence continues at coordinate 73,256,766 of NC_138294.1, read as the reverse complement.
ACTTGATTCCTGAGGGCACAACAAAGTATTTGCAGCCACTCGACATCAGTGTAAATCGTGCATTTAAGGTGGCGCTCCGTGTTCAGTGGGAGGCCTGGATGACAAGTGGGGAGAAATCCTTCACTAAAACGGGCCGCATGCGAAGAGCAACTTATGGTCAAGTCTGCCAGTGGGTCCTGACAGCGTGGAGCATTGTAAAAAAAAATCCACTATCATTAACGGGTTTCGAAAGGCTGGACTGCTGCGTGTTGAAGAGGGCTCAGCGGGGGATTTCCTTCCGGATGAAAGTGACGAGAGCGACAATGAAAACGATCCAATATCGGATGAAGCAATTCTGAGGCTATTCAACTCAGACACAGAAGGAGATGGTTTCAGTGCACAGGAGGAGGAAGATAGTGACCAATGACTACTGCTAATTTTTTTATTTTTTGTTACAAGCCGTGTTTCGTTAAAGCCTGTGTAAAGTTCATTTGTTTCAATGTACCAGTAGGCACCTGCGGCTTATAGACATGTGCGGCTTATTTATGTTCAAAAAATATATATATATTTTTTTTTATTCAGTGGGTGCGGCTTATATTCAGGTGCGCTTAATAGTTCGGAAATTACGGTAGTCTATTCCAATACTAGCACACCTGACACAGCTAATAAAAGAGCTTTGACTAGTTGGATCAGGTGTGCTAGTGATGGAAACACTGAATTATATGAGTCAACCAGCTGGAGAAGTCTTCTATGTACAGTACCAGTCAAAAGTTCAGACACCTACTCATTCAAGGGTTTCTTTATTTTTACTATTTTCTACATTGTAGAATAAGTGAAGACATCAAAACTATTAACACATGGAATAATGTAGTAACCAAAGAAAAGTGAAATCAAAATATATTTTAGATTCTTCAAAGTAGCCACTCTTTCCCTTGATGACAGCTTTGCACACTTGGCATTCTCTCAACCAACTTCACTTGCAATTCTTTTCAAACAATCTTGAAGGAGTTCCCACATATGAGCACTTGTTAGCTGCTTTTCCTTCACAGAGCGGTCCAACTCATCCCAAACAATCTCAGTTGGGTTGAGGTTGGGTGATTGTGGAGGCTAGGTCATCTGATGCATTACTCCATCACTGTCATTCTTGGTCAAATAGCCCTTATATAGCCTGGAGACGTGTTGGGTCATTGTCCTGTTGAAAAACAAATTACAGTCCCACTAAGCACAAACCAGATGGGATGGCAGAATGCTCTGGTAGCCATGCTGGTTAAAACCTCTGGCGCAGGCGTGCCGCTAGCGACCCACCTCGACAACATCCGGTGAAATTGCAGCTCGCCAAATTCAAAAAAAGAGTCATAAACATTCATAAAAATACAAGTGTTATACATCGGCTTAAAGATTAACTTCATGTTAATCCAGCCGCTTTGTCAGATTTCAAAAAGGCTTTACGGCGAAAGCATACTATGCGATTATCTGAGGACAGCGCCCCGCTTACAAAAGCATACAAACATTTTCCAACCAAGTTGAGGAGTCACGAAAGTCAGAAATAGCGATAAAATGAAGCACTTACCTTTGAAGATTTTCATCTGGTTGCAGTCACAAGAGTCCCAGCGGCACAATAAATGTTTGTTTTGTTCAATAAAGTCCCTCTTTATATCCCAAAAACTCAGTTCTGTTGGCACGTTTTGTTCAGTAATCCACTGGCTCAAAGGCGGTCAAAACATGCAGACGAATATGTCCTAATAGTACCAGTAAAGTTCGTCAAAGCATGTCAAACGATGTTTATAATTAATCCTTAGGTTGTCAATTGTCTAAATAATCGCTAATATTTCAACCAGACAATAGCGTATTCAATAGAAAGGAAAAACAACAAAGGGCGCGCACACGGTCACGCGCGGAAACCAGTACCCTGACAGAAAGGTCTCCTTCATTTTTCAGAAAACAAGCCTGAAACAATGTCTAAAGACTGTTGACATCTAGTGGAAGCCATAGGAACTGCAATCTGGGTCCTAACCCATTAGATACTCAATAGGCATTCAATTGAAAACCACCCACATCAAAAAAAATCCCACTTCCTGGATGGATTTTCACCTGCCATATCAGTTCTGTTATACTCAGACATTATTTTAACAGTTGGAAACTTTAGTGTTTTCTATCTACATCTACCAATTATATGCATATCCTAGCTTCTGAGCCTGAGTAACAGGCAGTTTACTTTGGGCACGCTTGTCATCCAGACGTCAAAATACTGCCCCCAAGCCCAAAGAAGTTAAGTGTGCCTTGAATTCTGAATAAATCAGTGTCACCAGCAAAGCACCCCCACACCTCCATGTTTCACAGTGGGAACCACACGTTGAGATCCGTTCACCTACTCTGCTCCACAGACACAGCGGTTGGAACCAAAAATCTCAAATTTGGACTCGACCAAAGGACAGATTTCCACCGGTCTAATGTCCATTGCTTGTGTTTCTTGGCCCAAACAAGTCTCTTCTTATTGGGGTCCTTTAGTAGTGGTTTCTTTGCAGCAATTCGACTATGAAGGCCTGATTCACGCAGTCTCCTCTGAACAGTTGAGATGTGTCTGTTACTTGAACTCTGAAGTATTTATTTGGGCTGCAATTTCTGAGATTGGTAGCTAATGAACTTATATTAAGCAGAGGTAACTCTGGGTGTTCTTTTGAGGCTGTCTTCATGAGAGCCAGTTTCATCATAGCGCTTGATGGTTTTTGCAACTGCACTTGAAATGTTCAAAGTTCTTGAAATTTTCCGAATTGACTGACCTTCATGTCTTGAAGTAATGACGGACTGTCATTTCTCTTTTCCTATTTGAGCTGTTCTTGCCATAATATGGTCTTGGTCTTTTACCAAATAGGGCTATCTTCTGTATATCCCCCCCTACCTTGTCACAACACAACTGATTGGCTCAAACACATTAAAGAAAGAAATTCCACAAATTAACAACGCACACCTGTTAATTGAAATGCATTCCAGGTGACATCCTTCATGAAGCTGGTTGAGAGAATGCCAAGAGTGTGCAAAGCAGTCAAGGCAAAGGGTGGCTACTTTGAACAATCTCAAATATATATTTTGATTTTAACACTTTTTTGGTTACTACATGATTCCATGTGTTATTTTATAGTCGTCTTCACTATTATTCTACAATGTAGAAAATAGTAAAAAAGAAAACCCCTGGAATGAGTAGGTGTCCCAACTTGACTGGTACTGTACTTTTAATTATCCAATAAAAATCTAAATCACTATAACCTATTCCAAGGAGGAGGGTAAAGTCTTACCAATGATCAACGTCTTCAAACTGTCCCGAGACCCCTACTGCACCAGACTCTGGAGGTGGAGGGGAAGGGTAGGAGTCAGAAGTATTTCATGAAACAACTTGCCCTTCTGGACACCTGGGTCATGTTCAGAAGTGCAAACTGTAGCAAAATTTTTTGCAATGTAAAGGGAAAATGTGTTCACTGGATACCTCCCCGTTTCGCTCCATTCAAAAATCTTTCCCTACTGAACATGACACTTGCAGAGTATACCTACCCTAAGGTCACAGACCAATAAGGTTAGTGTCAGGTGTCAATTGCACTCTGCGATTCAGAAAAGACAGGCAGCAGCAAAGCAAAGCTTTGTGGAACCAGCAGCGTTGACCTATAGACTTTATGGAATGCATGCAACACAAGTGCGCTCCGCCATCCTGTTTCTAACACCTCAGTCACAACTCATAAACCTATATAGGACATTCGCTGTAGCATATACATGACAATACACCCCCGCCCGAAATGGAATGTGCTATGCTGGCATGTAATGTAAGATGGCGCCGACAGATATGGCAGCTCTGCTCTTAGCTCCTAAGCAACTTTGCATTATTTAGTATGGGTTATTTCTTACATTATTAGCCCAGAATTGTGTTATCCAAAAGTAATTTATGCCTGTATGTAATATCAGAGCGGCGGTAACTCACCAGCATTATAAATATAACTTATTCCAGAGGCTGCTCCAAAACACCGCCAGCAGAGAAGAAGTATTCGGAGTGGACTTCTAGTCCGATTCACGAGGCATGCACACCATCCACTGCTTCCGAGTATATTACTCACCAATGTTCAGCCTCTGGATAATAAAGTAGACGAGCACCTCCTTCCAGAGACATCAGGGATTGTAACATACTCGGTTTCACAGAAACATGGCTCTATCGGGATATACTGTCCATACAGCCAGCTGTGTTCTCAGTACATCGCGGAGACAGGAATAAATATCTCTCCGGGAAGAAGGCAGGGGTGTACGTTTCATCATTAACTACTCATGGTGCGATTGTGATAACATACAGGAACTCAAGTCCTTTTGTTCCCCCGACCTACAATACCTCAAATGTTGACCGTATTACCTCACAAAATAATTATCTTTGGTTATAGTCACAGCCGTGTATATTCCCCCTCAAGCCGATACCACGACGGCCCTCAAGGAACTTCACTGGACTTTATGCGAACTGGAAACCACATATCAAAGCAAATTTGAGGAAAACATTACCGAAGTTCTACCAACAAATTGACTGTAGTACCCGCTCCGGAAAAACATTGGACCACTGCTACTCAACTTTTCAAAATGCCTACAAGGCCTTCCCGCACCCTCCCTTCTGCAAATCTGAGAGACTCCATTTTGCCCTTCCATTCCTGTTTGAGTTTCTGCTTATAGGAAGTACCCATGCTAAGGTTAAACTAGTTTTAATGACTTCAACCTAAGTGTTTCAACCACTCCACAAATTTCTTGTTAACAAACTAGTTTTCGCAAGTCGGTTAGGACATCTACTTTGTGCATGACAAGTAATTTTTCCAACATTTGTTTACAGATTATTTCACTGTATCACAATTCCAGTGGGTCAGAGGTTTACATACACTAAGTTGACTGTCCCTTTAAAACAGCTTGGAATATTCCAGAAAATGTCATGGATTTCGAAGCTTCTGATAGGCTAATTGACATTTGACTCAATTGGAGGTGTATCTGTGGATGTATTTCAAGGCCTACCTTCAAACTCAGTGCCTCTTCACTTGACATCATGGGAAAATCAAAAGCAATCAGCCAAGACCTCAGAAAAAAAAAAAAAATGTAGACCTCCACAAGTCTGGTTCATCCTTGGGAACATCAAGACATCAGTCAGGAAGTTAAAGCTTGGTCGCAATGGGGTCATTGTCCATTTGGAAGACCCAAAGCATACTTCCAACGTTGTGGCAAAATGGCTTAAGGACAACAAAGTCAAGGTATTGGAGCGGCCATCACAAAGTCCTGACCTCAATCCTTTTGAAAATGTGTGGGCAAAACTGAAAAAGTGTGTGCGGGCAAGGATACCTACAAACCTGACTCAGTTACACCAGCTGTCAGGAGGAATGGGCCTAAATTCACCCAACTTATTGTGGGAAGCTTGTGGAAGGCTACCTGAAACATTTGACTCAAGTTAAACAATTTAAAGGCAATGCTACCAAATACTAATTGAGTGTTTGTAACTTCTGACCCACTGGGAATGTGATGAAAGAAATAAAAACTGAAATAAATAACTCCTAATATTCTGACATTACACATTCTTAAAATAAAGTGGTATTCCTAACTGACCTAAGACAGGGAATTTTTACTATAATTAAATGTCAGGAATTGTGAAAAACTGAGTTGAATTGTATTTGGCTAAGGTGTATGTAAACTTCCGACTTCAACTGTACCCCATAATGACAAAGTGAAAACAGGTTTAGAAGTAAAAAAACATTTCCATAAGTATTCAGACCCTTTGCTATAAGACTTGAAATTGAGCTCAGGTGCATCCTGTTTCCATTGATCATCCTTGAGATGTTCATACAACTTGATCGGAGTCCACCTGTGGTAAATTCAATTGATTGGACATGATTTGAAAAGGCACACCTGTCTACATTAGGTCCCACAGTTGACAGTGCATGTCAGAGCAAGCCATGAGTTTGAAGGAATTATCCCTAGAGTTCCGTGACAGGATTGTGTCAAGGCACAGGTCTGGGGAAGGATACCAAAAATAATGGCTGCAGAATATAAGGTCCTCAAGAACACAGTGGCATCCATCATTCTTAAATGGAAGATGTTTGGAACCACCAAGACTCTTCCTAGAGCTGGTCTCCTGGACAAACTGAACAATTGGGGGACAAGGGCCTTGGTCAGGGAGGTGGCCAAGAACCCGATGGTCACTTACAGAGCTTCACAGTTCCTCTGTGGAGATGGGAGAACCTTCCAGAAGGACAACCATCTCTGCAGCATTCCACCAATCAGGCCTTTATGGTAGAGTGGCCAGACAGAAGCCACTCTTCAGTTAAAAGGCACATGGCAGCCCTCTTGGAGTTTGCCAAAAGGCACCTAATAAAAGGACTCTCAGACCATGAGAAACAATGTTCTCTGGTCTGATGAAACAAAGAATGAACTCTTTGGCTTGAATGCCAAGCGCCACGTCTGGAGGAAACCTGGCACCATCCCTACGGTGAAGCAAGGTGGTGGCAGCATCATGCAGTGGGGATGTTTTTCAGGGGCAGGGACTGGGAGTCTAGTCAGGCTCAAGGGAAAGATGAACGGAGCAAAGTACAGAGAGATCCTTGATGAAAACCTGCTCCAGAGCACTCAGGACCTCAGACTGGGGCAAAGGTTCACCTTCCAACAGGACAACGACCCTAAGCACACAGCCGAGACAATGCAGGAGTGGCTTCGGGACAAGTCTCTGAATGTCCTTGAGTGGCCCAGCCAGAGCCCGGACTTGAACCCGATCTAACATCTCTGGAGGGAGAGACCTGAAAATAGCTGTGCAGCAATGCTCTCCATCCAACTTGACAGAGCTTGAGAGGATCTACAGAGAAGAATGGGAGAAACTCTCCCAAATACATGTGTGCCAAGCTTGTAGCATCATACCCAATAAGACTCGAGGCTGTAATCTCTGCCAAAGGTGCTTCAACAAAGCACTGAGTAAAGGGTCTGAATACTTATGTAAATGTGATATCAGTTTTTTATTTTTAATAAATGTGCAAAAATGACAAACTTGTTGCTTTGTCATTATGGGGTATTGTGTGTAGATTGAAGGAAAAAAAAAACTTAAATCAGTTTTAGAGCAAGGCTGTAACGTAACAAAATGTGAAAAAGATCAAGGGGTCTGAATACTTTCCGAATGCACCGTACATTAGTTGTACTTGTGTGCTAGTGCTTTAGCTTATATTTTATTTTTACTGGACTGCTGAACAAGCCTTGAAAACAGCTGAATTATGCTGCGTTTCTTAACCCTTAGCACTCATGAGAATTGGCCTATATCATGGACAACACTCAATTAAAATGTTTCTTACAGTAGAAATATGAAAAGCATATGCATAACCATGCTAGAAATTGAAAGCGAAGTCTGGAGATTATTGGGAAATTAATAGATTAAAAGTTGGACAAAACTGTCCAGCTGACTAGACTGAATCCAAAAATTACTGTTAATTTTGTGCATTTTCACATCTGTACTTTTTGCAGCAGTTGATAACGAAATGAATACAATCAGTAACATAAGGGCTACTTCAAACAATAGTGAAACGTAGCGTTATTCAGTTTGGAATTCCAGGCTAGCCTACTGATGGGGTGCTTAGTACTGTTTAACTAAAATGCTGGCAGGAAGTTCAGGACGGCAAATTGATTCCCTTCAATAATCTAATGCTGATGTGTCGCTGATGTTTCATACATCTTCATCAGAGCATCTTGCATTGTTCCGGACCTACCACAAAATGTCCACCCCTAGGACCTACTGTTACCCAAATCAAGGGTCTTCATTAGGCACCAAACAGAAAGATTGAAATGGTGAGGGACAACTTTTAGTCATTTTCCATTGCATGCACTAATGAACATGACCCATGTCCGTATACAAAGCAATGCAGACCACATTCCAATGCATTTCAAGCGCATACCATTGCAGCATCCTGTTGGGGTGTCCTCGGGCCTGACCCCGGCCATGCAGTGGTGTTTCTGGGATGCAGAGTCGGCCAGCATCCCCTCCAGTCTTTCCAGGGTGGCCTGGCCCTCCAGGTTGAGCTGGGACAGACCCTCCTCAAAGTTGTAAAATGTGGGCAGGTCTACCTGACCCTGTTCTGTGGGTGGGGAGACAGGAGACCGAAAGGTTAGTCGAATGTCCACATATAGTTGACATTGGGCGCCCCAATTAAAGTATTCTGTGGGACTGTAAAGTACGTTGTGGTTTTAAAATGAAAGTTCTGGCATCATACACCAGATATATACTTTGGTGAAAGTTAACCAACATAAATTATTCTTTCTGCACTGCCATAGTCCAACAACCTGAATTAGACAAATGAATGTGCTTCCTTATACTGATCGCAGAACAATTGTCGAGGAGGTGCACTGAGGACATTTGGGCATGAAACATCCAAGTCTAGATGTCAAGAAATAAGTTAATTTGTAGGCAAGAAAGATGGGTTGTGTTAATTAGTCACAAAAACGGCAGAAGACTAAAGCAGGGAGGGACTACCTGGACTTGTCCAATGGGAAAGGTTCATTTGTTTCCCGTTGCAAAACATTGTTGTGTGCCCTAATGAATACTGAACATGGTCATGGTGTGCTCACTCACCAGCTTCTTCAACGTCGTACTCATCTCCCTCAAAGTCAGAGTCGGAGTCTTCAGGGTCAGGGTGCAGGGCCTGGCATTCAGAGATGGCTGAGAAAATGGGCTCCACTGGAGGGTGGAAAACAAACTCAAAGTATTTTGGAAAGTTGTCCAAACCAACCCTTTCCCCAAACCATAGATTTACAGCTGTAAAAGGGACCATCAATTTGGTCTAAGTAACATTCCTTTGAGGTTCATTTTTCAAATTTAGCTCAGGCCTGAAGAATATCTATTACGAGTCCAAAACTGTGCTGATATAGCTCACATTAGGGTGAAGTATGCATGAATGGTATTCCACAGTTCCCACTTACAGGTAGCCTTATCACTGGGCACAAAACAGATCTCTGTAACAGGACTTATAGAATCAGCGTCGCAGTCATCATCGGTACTCTCATCCTCTTCCTCCACATCCTTCTCACAGTTACCTGGGGGGGGGGGGGGGGGGGGGCGGCAGAGAGAAGATTTGTTAGGCTACGTTTACATAGGCAGCCCAATTCAGATTTTTAGCACTTAAATTTGTCCAAATCAGACAGATCTTTTGCTACTAAAAATTGGGCAAAAGATCAGAATTGGGCTGCCAGTGTAAATGCAGCTATAGAGTCAGAAGTGGAACAGAGCTCTGTTGCAATCTCATGACACTCACATTATGGCACACCTGCATATGCAACTAGGGCTACTGGTGAGTGTATTCTCCCACACACACACAGAGCAGTGGAAACGTGTTCTCTAGCGTGATGAATGACGCTTTACCATCTGGCAGTCCAACGGACGAATCTGGGTTTTGCGGATGCCAGGAGAACGTCCAGTGCCAACTAAAGTTTAGTTGAGAGGCTGTTTTTATATGGTTCAGGCTAGGCCCCTTAATTCCATTGAAGGGAAATGTTAACACTACAGCATACAATGACATTCTAGACAATTCTGTGCTTCCAACTTTGTGGAAGCCCCTTTCCTGTTTCAGCATGACAATGCCCCTGTGCACAAAGCAAGGTCCATACAGAAATGGTTTGTCGAGAACGGTGTGGAAGAACTTGACTTGCCTGCACAAAGCCCTGACCTCAACCCCATCGAACACATTTTACATTTTGGGATTAATTGGAATGCCAACTGCGAGCCAGGCCTAATCATCCAACAGCAATGCCCAACCTCACTAATGCTCATGGCTGAATGGAAGCAAGTCCCCGCAGCAATGTACAAACATCTAGTGGAAAGCCTTCCCAGAAGAGGGGAGGCTGTTATAACAGCAAAGGGGGGGGGGGGACCAACTCCATATTAATGCCAATGATTTTGGAATGAGATGTTCAAAGAGGAGGTGTCCACATACATACTTTTGGTCATGTAGTGTAAGGTGACTAGGCATCAGGATATTTGAAACAGAGTAGCAGCAATGTAAATTAAGATTTTATGCGAGTGTGTGCGTAGTCAGTATAAATGTGTGCATGTTGTGTGTGTGTCGAGTCAGTGAGTGTGTAGAGTTCTGCAAGTGTGCATAGAGTGTAAAAATAAAATACAAGGGTCAACTCAGAATGGCTACACAGACTGTTAGCTATTTAGCAGTTGTATTGCTTGGGGATAGAAGCGGTTTGTGTCAGACTTGATGCACCGATACTGCTTGCTGTGCGGAAGCAGAGAAAAGTCTATGGTTTGGGTGGCTGGAGTGTAATGTTTTTTCTGGCCTTCCTGTCACACTGCCTGATAGAGGTCCTGGATGGCAGGGAGCTTGGCCCCGGTGATGTACTGGGCTGTCCCCACCACCCTCTGTAGCACCATGCGATTGAGGGTGGTGCTATTGCCATACCAAGCAGTGATGCAGTCAGTCAAGATTACAACTGCACCATTGAGTGCAGTTTGAGGATTTGAGGGCCCTTGCCAAATCTTTGATACTTCCTGAAGGGGGGGGGGAAGAGGCGTCATTGCATATGAGTGGACCATTTTAAGTCCTTAGTGATTTGGACACTAAGGAACTTGAAGCTCTCGACCCACTTCCATTGCAGCCCTGTCGATGTGGACGTGCTGCCCCGTTTCCTGTAGTCCACGATCAGCTCCTTGGTCTCACTGATGTTGAGGGAGAGTTTGATGTCCTGGCACCACACTGTCAGGTCACTAACTGTAGGCGGTCTCATCGCTGGTGATCAGACCTATCACCATCGTCAGTAAACTTGATGATGGTGCTGGAGTCATGCTTTGCCACGCAGTCGTGGGTGAACAGGGCTAGCTACCTAGCTTATTCTTTGAGCACTAAATTCCAGAGGTGGGACCAAGTCATTGTTTTACAAGTCACAAGTCCCAAGGCCTAAACTTGGGAGTTTTGAGTCCTAAACAAGTCATAATATGCTCTTCACCAAATGTAATACATATTTTTAACAAGAGTAATTACATTACATTTACGCAAATCATGAATCCTTTTAAAAATATCTATACATTTATTAATTTCCAAATAAACATATTTCCATGGAAATACATGGGAAGCCATGAGCAATCGGGCGATGTAGGCTTGTACACAATCGCCCAAACTTAACACACACTCTATGTGGTTACAGTAAGATAACGTATGTCAATGGTTTTAGGAACAGCAGTAACATCAGGCAGGGTTTAGGCTACAAACTGCCTAGCCAGTTGTAGCTCAATCTTGGCTGCAATGATCACGTTACCGCACTGACTGACTGTGTGGAGGCTCATTGATTTAACGTTACGTTAGCCTACATGATACACTAGTAAAGTAATAATTATATATATATATATATATATATATATATATATATATATATATATATATATATATATATATATATATATAGCTGTCGGTTATATTAGCCACGACTTACCGTTTTTTTGTCAGCTTCAAATGTCGAACAAACTTGGAAATTGTTGCGCCTCCGTCTGTTATTTTCTTCCCGCATGTTTTGCAAGTTGCAATACGTTTTGTTGATACAGCATCGTCTTTATATCCAAAAATAATCATTTTGGGTATCATTTTTCCAAGGGCTCCATCTGAATTCACCCGCCGACTGCACTGCCACGCACAACATTTTCTCAGCTGGCACAATTTTATTGGCTGCTGTCCGATTCAAACTGTAATCCGTTAAATGAAGAGTTGATGCGCTGCACACTTTTTTTAATAGCATCATTTTTTATATTTGGGCTTGGGGAGGGTATCAAGTCCGGTCGAGTCATAAGGCTCAAGTCCAAGTCAAGTCACTGGTGTTTAAGTCAAAGTCGAGTTGCAAGTAAGTCATATGTGACTCTGCTAAATTCATTATCTGATCCATTGATTGGATGGACAACATGTCAGTTCATACTGCAAGAGCTGAGGTTGGGCAACATCCTTCGGAAGTCGTCATAATTACGGTTAAAATCTATTTAAGGGGTTGAGAAACATGAGCCTCCAAGGTTTTGTATAGAAGTCAATGTACCCAGAAAATAGCTGTCCTCCAGCTACACCATGGTGCAACCCAAGAAGGTGCTGTTGAGGATACTGTTGACCACTGCAAAACAGTGTTTCAAATCAGTTATTGGTGATAAGTGAATATATCTAGTATTGTTTTATCTAAAAAGGATAACTTTGATGTTTAACTATTTACATTTCTGAAATTCACTGAGTAAGGGGCTTGATTCATGACATTTACTCAATAATGCCATGTTGCTCTACACATCTTGCCGTGTTAAACTGCAGTATTCGTGTAACATTCCTGGGTAATGAGATGTCAGACAAGTCTTGCCTACTCGGCAATGCACAAGACAACTTTTCAATCAGAACTGTATACAGATCCACCTTCGGACTTGGGAAAAGTGTTCCCAAACAGGCACCGCATGGTGGGTATATGTAATAGAACTAGACCAGAGATCCACTTGTTCTAGAACTTGGGTTAAGGAAAACCCTCCTCTCCCAAAGGATGTCAGCTCTTTCCTTTCCATAAAAGGAATGAAAGTCCCACAAAGCTTAACTCAAAGAAAAAATAAAACACTTTCATTTTGATCTTTCACTACCTATACAACCAATTGTCCAACATGCAAATGGAACAACATTTTATTTACATTTAAAACCATCTTTCCTACCAAACAAGTGTGAAGGTGGCCAAGCGGATTATGAATCTAAGAACACTACAATCAGAGTTAACTGGCATTAATAAAATGATCAAGTTTAATTTAAAGTTCCACATTTTATTAGTCATATGTACAGGATACACAGTCCAACAGAATGCTTACTTGCAGGTTCCATCGACAAAGCAGCAATTGGCACAACGAATAGTCATAAGCGAGCAAGTGAAGTCTATAACACAGTCAGTGTAGTCAGCTCAGCTATCCCCATTGAGACCCTGTCTGTGCCTCGATCTAGGTTGGGCAAAACTAAACATGGCGGAGTTCGCCTTAGCAATCTCACTAGAATAAAGACCTCCTCCATTCCTGCCATTATTGAAAGAGATTGTGATACCTCACATCTCAAAATAGGGCTACTTAATGTTAGATCCCTCACTTCCAAGGCAGTTATAGTCAATGAACTAATCACTGATCATAATCTCGATGTGATTGGCCTGACTGAAACATGGCTTAAGCCTGATGAATTTACTGTGTTAAATGAGGCCTCACCTCCTGGTTACACTAGTGACCATATCCCCCATCGTTTTAAGGCGGAGGTGTTGCTAACATTTACGATAGCAAATTTCAATTGACAAATTTTTTTGTACAAAAAATAAGACGTTTTCGTCTTTTGAGCTTCTAGTCATGAAATCTATGCAGCTACTCAATCACTTTTTATAGCTACTGTTTACAGGCCTCCTGGGCCATATGCAGTGTTCCTCACTGAGTTCCTAGCGGACATTGTAGTCATAGCAGATAATACTCCAATTTTTGGTGACTTTAATATTCACATGGAAAAGTCCACAGATCCACTCCAAAAGGCTTTCGGAGCCATCATCGACTCAGTGGGTTTTGTCCAACATGTCTCCGGACCTACTCACTGCCACAGTCATACTCTGGACCTAGTTTTGTCCCATGGAATAAATGTTGTGGATCTTTATGTTTTTCCTCATAATCCTGGACTATCGGACCACCATTTTATTACGTTTGCAATCGCAACAAATAATCTGCTCAGACCCCAACCAAGGAGCATCAAAAGTCATGCTATAAATTCTGTTTCAAGGACAGCTTTTTTCCATCTACGTAACATTACAAAAATCAGAAACTCTGTCCAAAAATGCAGAAAAATTCATCCATGCTTTTGTTACTTCTTGGTTAGACTACTGTAATGCTCTACTTTCCGGCTACCCGGATAAAGCACTAAATAAACTTCAGCTGCTAGAATCCTGACTAGAACCCCCCAAAAATGATCATATTACTCCAGTGCTAGCCTCCCTACACTGGCTTCCTGTTAAGGCAAGGGCTGATTTCAAGGTTTTACTGTTATCCTACAAAGCATTACATGGGCTTGCTCCTACCCATCTTTCCGATTGGTCCTGCCGTACATACCTACACGTACGCTACAGTCACAAGACGCAGGCCTCCTAATTGTCCCTAGAATTTCTAAGCAAACAGCTGGAGGCAGGGATTTCTCCTATAGAGCTCCATTTTTATGAAATGGTCTACCTACTCATGTGAGAGACGCAGACTCGGTCTCAACCTTTAAGTCTTTATTGAAGACTCATCTCTTCAGTAGGTCCTATGATTGAGTGTAGTCTGGCCCAGGAGTGTGAAGGTGAACGGAAAGGCTCTGGAGCAACGAACCACCCTTGCTGTCTCTGACTGGCCAGTTCCCCTCTCTCCACTGGGATTCTCTGCCTCTAACCCTATTACAGGGGCTGAGTCACTGACTTACTGGTGCTCTTCCATGCCGTCCCTAGGAGGGGTGCATCACTTGAGTGGGTTGAGTCACTGACGTGGTCTTCCTGTCTGGGTTGGCGCCCCCCCTTGGGTTGTGCCTTGGCAGAGATCTTTGTGGGCTATACTCGGCCTTGTCTCAGGATGGTAAGTTGGTGGTGGAAGATGTCCCTCTAGTGGTGTGGGGGCTGTGCTTTGGCAAAGTGGGTGGGGTTATATCCTGCCTGTTTTGCCCTGTCCGGGGGTATCATTGGATGGGGCCAGAGTGTCTCCTGACCCCTCCTGTCTCAGCCTCCAGTATTTATGCTGCAGTAGTTTGTGTGTCGGGGGGGCTAGGGTCAGTCTGTTATATCTGGAGTATTTCTCCTGTCTTATCCGGTGTGAATTTAAGTATGCTCTCTCTTTCTCGGAGGACCTGAGCCCTAGGACCATGCCTCAGGACTACCTGGCACGATGACTCCTTGCTGTCCCCAGTCCACCTGGCCGTGCTGCTGCTCCAGTTTCAACTGTTCTGCCTGCGGCTATGGAACACTGACCTGTCCACCGGACGTGCTACCTGTCCCAGACCTGCCGTTTTCAACTCTAGAGACAGCAGAAGCGGTAGAGGTACTCTCAATGATCGGCTATGAAAAGCCAACTGACATTTACTCTTGAGGTGCTGACTTGTTGCACCCTCGACAACTACTGTGATTATTATTATTTGACCATGCTGGTCATTTATGAACATCTTGGCCATGTTCTGTTATAATCTCCACCCGGCACAGCCAGAAGAGGACTGGTCACCCCTCATAGCCTGGTTCCTCTCTAGGTTTCATCCTAGGTTTTGGCCTTTCTAGGGAGTTCTTCCTAGCCACTGTGCTTCTACACCTGCATTGCTTGCTGTTTGGGGTTTTAGGCTGGGTTTCTGTACAGCACTTTGACATCAGCTGATGTAAGAAGGGCTATATAAATACATTTGATTTGATATGACCTTGGCATGACCTGAGACATGAAGCAAAAACACTGCTTATTGTTTAGTCTCTGCAGCAACTCAGCTGTAAATAAGCTCTCAAGAGCATCGGATGTCCGAGCAACTGTGACTGGCAGCTCGCCCATCCGCAACATGACAATGAGCCTCTCTAGGGGGTAAAAACGGGCCATTCAGCAGCGGGTGAGTATGTGTGGGATGAATGGTGGCTGTTCCTGACAGGACAACCTGGTCTCAAGAGTATTTTCTATTATTCTTGACGTAAATCCGAGGGACTTCATTTAGTATGACATTTCGTATGGTATGTATTCATTTGTGGTTGTCCATCACCCATTTCATATGATATGTTAAATTTGCTCAACGTTAAATATTTGACACCTTTTCCTAAAATGTTTGATATGTTACGATTTCTAGCTAGCTGGCTAACATTAGCTAGGCTTTGTTGTCAAGGTTAAGTTTCAGTTAGGTTAAAGGGTTAAAATGCTAAAGTTATCCGTGATAAGATTTGAATTCGCAACCTTTGGGATGCTAGGCGTTTGCTTTATACGCCCACCCATCCACCCTGTCCAACCACCCTACTTTTGTTTCTGCATTAAGTAACCAATCTGTCTTATGTAATCATACCAAACTAATTTAGGTATCCCGGGTTCACATTTACTATGTTATGTCTAGTCTATGAGACCAGGCAGGACAGGAGGCAAGCCAGGGTGGCTCAGATATTATGGTGAACAATAAATAAATGCTTTTGTATGTCATTTGGGATGTTGAGGGTTGCTTTTATTTTCATTTTTTTATGAAAAGGCATTAGTCAAATTAAGTTGCAAAACGTTTTGGCTGTTGCAAAATCGTGTGCAATGGAAACTGATTACGTTAACTTTAGGAAACAAAGAGAAAGAAACTGAGGGCCCTTCCTGAATTTGTCCAAGAGAACCTTTATACTCCAAAAGTAAAACGTTTTGTAATTTAAGGGTTTGTTGCAAAACGTTTTGAAACGGAATCAAAATAAATGAATACACCCTTACTTGTGTGTACAAAATGTTGGCATGACTGAGAAATGTTGGCATGACTGAGAAACCGCTTATGTCGAAGCAACGTCGAAGCAACGTTTTCGTGCATAATTGTATACAATAATTAGGTCTATGTACAGGCTCAACTTTTCATAACATGCCGCTCGTTTCAAACTGGTATGGTCTCATTGCACTTCGGAAAGTGAGACTATTCTGAATACACTGGAATTGAGAGAAAGACAAAGTATCTTTGGAGAAACCTCACCGTTGAGTTTGGTGTTGACCATGACGTACAGGTGCTCTCCTGGGTACGCGGTAAAGTCGCGTGAGATTGCATGGAGGCTGATTGACGGGTATTTCAAAGAAAACCCCATTCCAGACCCATCGAACCATGATACACATCTGAGGAGAGATTAGACAAAAATGTCATTAACAATACATTTTACGCACTTTAGGTAGCCAATATGAGGAAAGGCCTTTGTCAAACACATACTAGTCGACTTCAATCAAATCGCGCAGTTTCTTGATAAATAATCTGGAAAAACTCACGTTTCTGCAATGTACAGAGTCCCTGGTCCAAGCCCTTCGCCATTCCAAACAGCGGTGATTTCACCTTGATTGTACCGTATTCCTTCACTTGGAGGAGATACGTTTTTCAGATTCACCATCGTGGCTTCTCTGTCCTCCCAACCCGCCTGGAGTGAATTAAACATGTTGATAGGATAGTTTCCACCCATCTGCAGATTTATAAACAAAGACCTATGATGTCCGGAGAATTGAGGTTACCTGGACAATTCGGTTACGAGAATGATACTGCGCTCCTTTAATTGTTTTGCTGTGTTCTGAAAGTATTTTTGAGACCCCTTTCCGATTGTTGTTTTACTCTAAAGTTTAGTCTAAACGAACTGCTTTCCTCACCAGTTTCTGTAGTTGGCGGAGCGTAGTCTAATTGAGATTTGGGCGGGGCAGCAGATTTATCCTCTGAGCGCTGTAATTTGGTTGTTTATAAAGTGGGCGAGTTCGTTTTAAAAGGCCCAGTGTGCGGAGTTTGTTATTTGTAGACCATTCCATTGGTACGTAAATTACCTCTCCAATTCACCCGGGGCACCCGACCATGCAAAACAAACTCGCAAATAAACCATACGGATCTTTAATAACAACTAGGGGTGCCCTTGAGCCAAAAATCCACCTAAAGTAGACAAGTATTTTCCAGAAATGTCCTAATTTGACAGAAAGGGGCACACCTCTCCACACCGATTAGCAACAAAAACAACTACCTAAAATATTGTTTTCATGAGTTAAGACGTGTAAATAAACCATACAGCAACCACGCAAGTCAACATTTCTGGAGAATCCAATTGCAACTAAACTTCCATGAATGCATCTTTAAGGAAACATGCCCCCTCAACACTTTCTCCAGATGTTCTCAAATAAAATCAAATTTATTTATAAAGCCCTTCTTACATCAGCTGATATCTCAAAGTGCTGTACAGAAACCCAGCCTAAAACCCAAAACAGCAAGCAGGTGTAGAAGCACGGTTCTCAAGTGGATATGCCTGCATTAGTCAGAAAGCTGATTGTATCAATATTTCACACTATCATGCTGTACTCACGCCCCTTTCAAGCGACAGAAAACAAGTAGGCCTACCATTCCTTGTTTAAAAAAGCTTTTTATTATGACAAATGTACAAGATCGTATTAATATGAAAGAAAATAGAGTAAAGTTAACAAAAAGGTATTGAAGATTAACAGACAAAACATAGAAAACCAATCTACAAGCTAATGTTGATATACCAGACCTACAGTATAGTTGTCCCCCAGTCTTCCAATTCTACCTGTAATAAACAATAATAATGAACAAACACTTTTAAATCATTGGCACCAACTTCCCCCTGGCAGAGGACTGCCTGTGTCAGACTGCCCCTCCCAACTAGTGTACTCCTACCTTTATATGATCATTTGCTCCAACAGATTTGTCATTTAAAATTAAGTAGGCCCACCATGTCATACTCATGAAATACAGGTGATAAACGTAATCGCTTGAGAACATTACATCAGAAATCATACATTTCTTCATCCCAAAACGATGGTAAACTAACCCTAGTCATTTGCATCCGATTCCCACAATGCAATTGCCAGTAGAAGCTTTGGGGCAGTCCAACTAATGGTGCGGTAACTGTAGTCAATATTATCATGTTAGCTGAGTGCATTGCAGGCAGCTCAGAAATGATTTTAATTAGCCTCGGAAATCTTCCTTTACACTTTGAAGTATTAAACACATTGTGTGATTAACCAAGACTAATAAGAAGTTTACCATCAGTGATGAACACATGCCAACACTTTTTTACAAAAGACAAATTATCTTGAACTTTTCCCATGATTCTGACGATTGCCACCTTTGTGTCCAGGGTCATGTTCATTGGGGCACAACTGAAAATGAAAACAAGGGCTTCATATTGGACAAGTTCAGTTAGTACCTCCTCATTTCACTCTGTTTTCTACCATTTTATGCTTACTGAACACAACCATCAGTCCTGCCAGGTGTAGTCCGTGCCTCCAGTGGTTGGTTCATGCTCTCTTGTTCAGTAGCAAGACACAAGGAACACTGCTGAGCAAAGGAGTTTAGAGGTCTGTGGCTATTGAACCTCGTAAATCCTTAAAGGTGGCCAACGCATCTGCACATAACATAATAACATCCAACAAACATGCCAGATATCCAATGAATTCATTACAAAACAGTGGTGCCAATATCACAACCCCTCTACAAAGAAAACTATTATAAACAGATGCAATCATAAATAATTGCCAAATATATTTATTTCCATGATAAAAGAAAATGCCTCTAAATATACATTACAGCAAAAACTAGATATACACACTAACATTAGAGGTCAATTTATGGTCTGGACCATTTCCCCAAACAAGTTGCATTCTGGTATATCATTCCCTAACAAAGATGAATCCAGCATGCCGTTAATTCATAATCTTCTTTTGATTCAAGGCCAGAGCCTGCATTCACAGTCTCAGAGTAGGAGTGCTGATATAGGATCAGTTGCCTTTTAGATCATTATGAATAATATATGGACAGCACTCCTACTCTGAGACACTTTTTGAACATAGGCCCAGAAAGGCAGTGATTTACCTGACCTCAAAATGGAACCCTAAAACCAAAATGAGCTCATATTTGAGAACAAATGATAGGCTTTCTGAGATGGGAGACATTTATTTAGTCTCCAGTTGATGCAGTAAGATGTAGAGGGAAGACTAGAGCAAGGGTAGTGTTCTCTACAATCAACACTGGTAGTGGCAGAGTGTTCCGAAAAAACCAGGGGACATTTAAAAAATATATTTTTTTTTCAAAATAATAGTCTTGATGAACAACGACAGGTAGTTAGGTGTACACTCAGTAAGTACCTTTACTTCAAGGTTTTGAACCTACACACAGTATCGACAAGAAGGTACATAGGAAACAGTATGCCACTTGGTTTGCTAAGGAGGAAAACAATAAGTGGATGATTTGATATACAAAGAAATACATTATAAAAACACAACGTACGTAAAATAATGGTTAAAATGCTGACATGGTTATTGAGAGGAACAGAGAAAGTTGGCAGAAAATTCTGTACATAACAAATCCCTTCGAATATTAGCATATAAAAAAAGTCTAAAACATGGGCATTTAATCCATTGATAGTGTAGGCAGCACACACTAAAATTATATTTATACGTACACAAAAACTAAACTAGGGTTTTTAGAAACATGTGCACACAGAGGTGAGAAGATCAGGGTTGGTCTACTCTAGTTGGTGACATTAAATACACTCAAACCTCCATTTAAAGGAAAGTCTTGTCAATGTGGTGGTAGTTAACAGATTTGAATGTTGATTAAATGACACCTGTAATTTGGCGTGATGCACTGAGGAGCTAGCTGCCTTGATAGTGTTTTGTAACAATAATTAAAAACGGTTAAAATACCACTTGATGGGAACGTTTGATAAAAATAAAAACGGGATATAGGCTGCAGTACAACATTTCAATACTTTGGGTAAAAACAATTTACCAAATCCATGAGAAAAACACTTTTGGAGATTGTATTTTCTAGAAAGTATGGGATCGGTTGTGGGTCTGGTCTCCCAGTCTGTCAGTTAAAAAAAGCTGTTTCTAGCATGATGATGATGATGATGATGATTCTGTGTCCCGTTTTCCTATGGGAATTCTGACTTGAAAACGGTTATGCTCATGCTTTTTCATCCAGTGCTTGTTGTAAATGGTCTATAAAAGAAAGTGGGAAACCTGTGTAATGGTTTAGCTTATCAAACAACTGACTAATAGAATTGAACACATCAAAACAAAGAATAAATAGTTTGATCGATGTAAGAGGATTAAAATGTGGAATTCAAATATCAAAAAAGTGAAAGACATTCATATTTAAAGTTTGGGTTAAAGAGCAGGGGGATAAAAACAACGATTGGTTTCCAGCAGTTAATCCACAAAACTGTTCATTTAAGTCGTAAATGGAATGCAGTTTGACCCCTGACATCTATTCTCATAAAAATGTTGAACAACAATACACATCTACATCCTACCAAAAAACAATTAAGTAATGTCATACAATAAAATGTCCTCTATCCCAGGCAGGAACACTGAGAGGTGCCTCTCAGGAGAACAGGAAGTCATGGGTCATGTTGATTAGGTCACACAACGGAAAATTAGCATTTCTTAAATGGACAATGCAAGGCAGAAAACAGACAAATCCCTCTCGGTTTGTCTGTTTTCTGCCGTTTGGGGCCTAATGAACACAACCAAGAATTTGGGAGATGGACTCTTTGTATGTGGGGGTAGTGGATGGACCCCTGAGTAGACAACCCTGGAAGTTGGCTGGAGAAACAGGTAGGTTGATTTGTGTGTCATTTACGGTCAAGTATCTGACCCACATGTCCATCGGTGACCGAGTACAGAGGATAAGACAATGCAACGCAAAGTAACATGCCACTTAACAACCTTCGGAGTTAGTGCTCTCAATGACTGTACAATCACACTGCGAGAGGTGCTAAAGTGTGAAGACAATGAACTTTCCCCCCCATAAGATGTCCAGTTCATACGGATGGATGGGGTCATACTAATTGGGGGGGGGGGGGGGGGGGGACAAGGAAGATGAATAAAACATTTTTATAATAAGGACAGGACAAAAACATTTTAAAAAATACAACAGAAAAGAACAAACGTACAACTTGGGTTTTACAACATATCACTGTTGCAGACAAAGTCCACCAGGTCTGTGACCCCCAGCAGGTCATCCTCATCATCATCCTGTGGTGCCAACTCCAGTCCATTGGGCGCTATGCCGACAGCTGTGGCCCCAGGTTTTTGGGGCCCAATGTGAGCCAAGCCCTCTAGGGCCTTGATGGGACTCTGTCCGTTGGTGGGGGGATGCATCTCCACCAGGCTGTAGTCCAATGGGCTGGCTCCCTTCCCCAGCACCCCCCCTTCCTCCTCTTCCCTGGTTTCTTTCGTCTCCTTCTCCTCCTCGTCAGAGTCGTCCGAGTCGATGCGGTTCACACGCTTGCGGACAGGACGTTCTCCCTCCGATGATTCATCGGAATCGTGGTCGTCATCGTCCTCCTCAGAGGCTCGCCGCCGTTTCAGCGAAAGTCGTCTGCGGTGCTGCTGGGACTCTTTCTCGGATGAGTCGGCCCTCCTCTTTAACCTAGTCCTCTCCCTCTCGCTGTCGTCCGAGCCTCTGGAGGAGCTTGCTGAAAGAACCAGGTACATGGAAACAATGGACGTTAGATAAAACCATATTGTTAATAGCAGTCAAAAGTGATGGCAAGTGAGGACACGTTAAATAAACAAATGAATTAGCCAACTAACTACAGTTTACACACATCCTACAGAGAACCTATGCTAATGGCGGGGTCGGTGAGGCAAAGAGCACGCATTTAGAAAAATAAATGTCTGCCTGACCTTCGCTGTCTGAACTGGCGAGGCGCCGCCACGGTTTGACTTTGTCGCGGTTTGTGTTGGCCTTGGAGCCGTCAGAGTCTCCGGACGACTCGCAGTAGTTGACCTGCTTCGTCGTCTGACTCCGGCGGGATCGGCGTCGGCTACAGTCCAGGTCGCTATCGGTGAACTCGCTGGAGCCCTCCGACACTAGTTACACAGGTCAACACAGAAAGAGAGCCACATCACATACCTATGGGTTTTTAGAAGGACAATTACAAAATCAACACAGACATTTTCAGACCTTAAAAGCAAAAGATAGATCCACATCCCACACAATTGGCTGTGTCTAACCAGCGTACTGAAGGCCTCAACTCCAAATGAATGGAACCGATAAGCGCCACAAATAAGGACCTTTTCAATTAATTTTCGATTACGGCATAAAGCTGAATCAACAAAACAGATGGCCTGGAACTTGTCCCAAGAGAACACCACTTTTGAGATCTGAAAACATCTAACAAAGTTTGATTCCGGAGTGTAATGTCCTTTCAAACCACAGAGGAAATGACGATGCCAACGTACCCATTTCTTCCTCTTCTTCCTCACTCGTCTCCTCTTCATCGTCTGAGTACCTTCGTGGTCTGCGGCGCCGTCGCAGCCGAGTGCTCCTCTGACGTTTGGCTGGCCTCCTTGTCCTGGCGGTTCTGAGTTGTGTGCTGCCGAAGTCGCTGTCGTCATTGGAGTCGACTGCCACTTCGCTCTCTGCATCGCTCTTGTCCGACGCCACAAACTCCTCTTCCCCCGTACTACACGAAAAAGTGTGCAGTGGAGAGAGAAAAAAAACAGAGAATAATGAGTGACAAATTAATTCAACACCCCTTTGTGTCACATCTTTGTGGCTGTAATAGCCATCAATGAAGTGGAACCTTGGCTTGTGTTCATTATGGCACACAGTGGGGAAATGTTTAAAAACATTTTGCAGTGGAAAACAAAAAAAGTCCATGTAGTTCCTCCGCGTTTCAGTTCGTTGTCTTCCATTGGTGCCTTATGAACACAACCTCCCTGTTCTGATTCATGAACCCCTACCACTTTCCTAATGAACCTACCTGTCACTGAGACGGAACTCGTCCTCGCTCTCTTCCTCCTCCATAGTGCTGTCGCTGTCCAGGTCGTTGAGACGCCGGCGCTTCTTCCTGCGCTGGCCGGCGTTGGGCCGCGGCGGGCACCCATTCTCCTTGCCCTCGCCACCCTCTCCTGCTGCCAGGATAGTGGACATGTCCTTCCCTCTGCTATGGCCTGTGATGTTGGCCATGTCCTTGCCTCGACCAGCTCCTGTAGAGGGCAGCACATGTTAACATTTAGACCCAATACAACAGGCACACAAAGATTGTTTGCAGTCTACATAAGTTAAAAGGCTCTGAGGCTGCATTTCATTCAGGGAAAATCCCTCTTTTACCCTGGTTCACTCCTCCTGACAGAACTGATAGGAGTGGATATGTATACGAGGACAGAGAGGGAACATTATCTTAGGATGAAATACAGCCTCAGACTTCACTCTTCGTAAACCTTATTAAAGGAGTGCACAATTATTAGGGCATCTGAGCAAGCACCATGTTTGCACAGATGAAATGATGCAGCCAAAAATGATTTCAGAACATCAATAAAACGCAGCATAAATTATTGAATGAAAGTCATAATTCTGGGACTTGGTTGCCATATTCCATAATGTCTTGCTACCTCCACCATCAGCCTCTCTGATGTCTTCTTCAATTGCCTCCTCAATAGCCTCATCAAATTCATCAAACCTGCAAACAAGACATTGAAATTATTCAGGGAATTTATCAGCCACCATACTGAAACAATAAATTAAGACCAGCCACACACAGCACACAATGTTCTGATAACCATGAGTTCAGTGCAGACATCATACCTGTAGCTTATGCTTTTCTTTGCCCTTGTCGACCTTCGACCCCAGCTCTTGGTTCTCTCCTTCTTCTCCTTCTTCACCACCTCTTCCTCCCTTTCTTCCTCTACCTCCAACTAAAAATGACAGTTGGCAATGTGTCAGTTCACAGTACAATATAGGAAGCAAACATTTATGCTGACATCAGTCTAGGCTAGGCAATGAACAGTGTGACAGACCTTACACAGATGTCCTACAAACACACTGAATTCTGGATGTGTTGCAATTGACTTCCATGATGGTATAACCATAGCAACCAAATGCTGCCTACCGAGGGAGTGATGATGTTTTCAACACTGATTCCAACATAGACCAACCGCTCTTTTCTGGAGGGAGAAAATACAATTATTTAAAACAACCTTATGAGCTACATTATCTTCCTGTTGTCATTTGCTGTTTTACACCAAGGGTCATGGTTCAGAGGTTGGTACCGTCGCTCAGCGCGCTCCCTCTTTTTCAGGGAAGCATCGAGATTAGTAAGCTGCTCCTCAAGTTTGTCACAGAGCAGCTTCTGCAGGGGTCACAAGAAGAGAGGGGTAAGAATGACAAATAATACCACACATAAAGCAAGCCGTTAGTTTAAAACAATAATGTGGCTATCATCCAAACTGTAGTGCAACTACCAATTGTTTACCATCTGGTGGTTACTTACATGTTGGCAGGGTGGACAGAACCACTCCCCGTCTGGGATGATCATGAGAGGGGGTCTGAGGCAGGCTGTGTGGTAGCCGCTATCGCACGAGTCACACAGCAAAATCTGTGAGGGGAACACGAAGGAGTATTAGCTGGAACACATTATTTTGTAGTCTTATCAGTCAGTTTATTTACATATTATGAATATAGTATAACCACTGACAGCCCACCAGGGTTGGGGTCAATTCCATTTCAATTCAGAAAGTACACTGAAATTCCAATTTTAATTCGCTTCAATGCATTTAAAATAACAAACATGTGGAATTGGAATTTGATTTACATTCTGACTTGACTGAAACTTAAGTGGAATTGACCAGATCCCTGCAGCCCACCATGTGGGCAATTCCATTAGAATTGTCACAACTATATGCTACCCAATGTGCCATTTATTGAGCTGAGAAAATAGGGATCACATTTTCAGGACCCACCAGCTCAGGATGGTTGGGGAGGCCGCAGTGTTTGCAGGGGTCATCGTTAGGAGGGAGGTCATCATCCGAGGAGGTGTCAGAGTCGTCGCTGTGCCTCTCTCTGTTCCTCTTCCTCCTCTTGCCCCTCTCCACCTTAAAGCTCTCATCACTGTTGTCCTCCTCGCTCTCCTCTTCGCTCGACTCACTTTCATCGTCTTCACCAGAACCATTATTTTTGCGCCTTTGTGTTCGAGTGTTGGACCACCGGGTCTTTCTCCTCCGTCGCCCCTGAAAACAGATGTCATCTTGACAGCCAAATCATAAACACAAACATTCTAACTTTTGGGTTTCATGAAGCTAATGTAGGACAGCATACACATAAGTTCCTGATGGCTGACAATGTGTGAATCCCTGATCTAAAAGACACTGTTGATCCAAAAACATGCATTCACAATCCAACATATGAATGTAGAAATATCTGCAGTTACTGAAAGAACTTACCTTAGATTTGTACAGTCCATCTTGATCAACCTTCTCTCTCGGTTTCCTCTGAACAGTTTTCTCCTCCTCATCACCCTTCTCTACAGGGGGTGTGGCCTCTTTCTTCTCCAGCCTCCTGTCCTGGAACTCCACCCCCTTAGCGGTCGGCCTGCAGATCCTGGGTGACCTCCTCAGGGATCTCCCAGTCTCACCAGTATCTGACCCAGAGTCCCTCTCCTTTCTCTGGAGCTCAGCTCTCCTCCGGTGGGTAATCCCGCGTATTTTCAGGCGAATTCCCTCCTCTTGGATCTCTGATGTTGTTCCTGCATCCTTTTTTTCACTCTTGTCCTCATCCTCTTTGTTCTTGTTCTCATCTTCCTCAGACCCCTCACTTGCTTTTGCCTGACCAGATTTCTCTGCTACCGTTGAATTTTTGTCATCTTTCTCAGTTCTATCATCCTCTTTTTGGTCATTTTTCTTAGTCTGATCATCCTTACTCCCATCCTCTTTTTGGGGGCATCCCTGTGTTGTGGAATCTTCCTTGATTACTTTGTCATGGCTTTTGTATGTCTCACCCTCAGTCTCTGTGAGAGATGATACCTTCTTACTAACAGACTGTTTTTCTGATGGTGCATCACAGTCCATGGGCTTTGAGTCTTTGATAGTGTTGGTCTCAGACTTCACTCCACTTTTAACAGCCTTTTTTGGCCAGCCTTTTTCAGCATGTCCCTTGATCTTTATGTTGTCATGTGTTGACTTTTCCAAACGCATTTCCATAGGCTCCTCCTGTTTCCCCTCCACTGGGACAGACTTTTTGAGAGAGGGTAATTGCTTGGCGTCCTGAAAGGTGACAAGTTTCTCTCCTTTTTCTGCAACTGGCTTTGTGTCTGCCAGTTTCTCAGTTTCTTCAGAGGTGTCTGGTTTCTGTCCCCTAGAAGATAGAACAATCTTTTTAGAGGTAGTCTCTGTGTTTTTAGCCGATTTCTCAGCATCTTTAGGGGTAGGTGTAGCTGATTTAGCAGACTTCTCAGCATCTTTAGGGGTAGGTGTAGCTGATTTAGCAGACTTCTCTGAATCTTTAGGGGTAGGTGTAGCTGATTTAACAGACTTCTCTGAATCTTTAGGGGTAGGTGTAGCTGATTTAGCAGACTTCTCTGAATCTTTAGGGGTAGGTGTAGCTGATTTAACAGACTTCTCTGAATCTTTAGGGGTAGGTGTAGCTGATTTAGCAGACTTCTCTAAATCTTTAGGGGTAGGTGTAGCTGATTTAGCAGACTTCTCTGAATCTTTAGGGGTAGGTGTAGCTGATTTAGCAGACTTCTCTGAATCTTTAGGGGTAGGTGTAGCTGATTTAGCAGACTTCTCTGAATCTTTAGGGGTAGGTGTAGCTGATTTAGCAGACTTCTCTGAATCTTTAGGGGTAGGTGTAGCTGATTTAGCAGACTTCTCTGAATCTTTAGGGGTAGGTGTAGCTGATTTAGCAGACTTCTCAGCATCTTTAGGGGTAGGTGTAGCTGATTTAGCAGACTTCTCTGAATCTTTAGGGGTAGGTGTAGCTGATTTAGCAGACTTCTCAGCATCTTTAGGGGTAGGTGTAGCTGATTTAGCAGACTTCTCTGAATCTTTAGGGGTAGGTGTAGCTGATTTAGCAGACTTCTCTGAATCTTTAGGGGTAGGTGTAGCTGATTTAGCAGACTTCTCTGAATCTTTAGGGGTAGGTGTAGCTGATTTAGCAGACTTCTCAGCATCTTTAGGGGTAGGTGTAGCTGATTTAACAGACTTCTCTGAATCTTTAGGGGTAGGTGTAGCTGATTTAGCAGACTTCTCAGCATCTTTAGGGGTAGGTGTAGCTGATTTAGCAGACTTCTCTGAATCTTTAGGGGTAGGTGTAGCTGATTTAGCAGATTTCTCTGAATCTTTAGGGGTAGGTGTAGCTGATTTAGCAGACTTCTCTGAATCTTTAGGGGTAGGTGTAGCTGATTTAGCAGATTTCTCTGAATCTTTAGGGGTAGGTGTAGCTGATTTAGCAGACTTCTCTGAATCTTTAGGGGTAGGTGTAGCTGATTTAGCAGACTTCTCTGCATCTTCAGGGGTAGCCAATTTTTCTGCGTCTTTAGGCGCTGCCGATTTATCATATTTCACTGTGTCTTTAGGCATTGCTGATTTCTCTGTGTCTTTTGGGGTAGCACAATTCTCTGCATCTTTAGGGGTAACCGATTTCCCAGCATCTTTAGGGGTAGCAGATTTCTCTACCTTTTTGGGTTCATCCAGTTGTGATTGGGTTGTTTTCTCAGAGACGTCTGCCATCTCCATGTCTTTTGGTCCAGACTGCGTCTTAGTCGCTTTAGCAACAGTTCTCATTTCATCTTTACAGATAGACGCTGAGAAAACTTCTTTCTCCATGACAGCTTTTTTCTTCATCTCAGCGGCGGCCTTCGCATCTGTGCCTACAGCAGGTTTCTCCTTGGTGACAGCTGACATTTTAATGTCTTTAGGGTTATGACATTTCTCTGTATGTTTAGATGCCTCTGGTTTCACTGTCATTTTAATGACCAACGATTTATCAGTCTCTTTAGTGCTCTCCAGTGTCTCTGCATCTTTATTGGGAACTGGTTTGTCTGCCTTGTTAAGGAATGAGGACGTATTGTTCTCTTGAGAGATGGCCAGGTTCTCAGCATCTTTACTCTTTTCTGAAATCGCTGTCTTTTTAATTACAAAAGTTTTGATATCTTTAGAAACATCACATTTCTCTACACCCTCTTTGTCAGGTGGTTTCTCTGTATTTTTTATGACTGTTGGCATCTTTATGCATTTAGAGTGGTCTGGTTTCTCTGTAATTGGGTCAGGTCTCCCAGTTTGTTTAGTGATGACTGAGGTTTCTGGGTTTTTAGGGTTTGACCACTTTTCTGTACCTTTTGTGCTCGGTGGTTTTTCCATATCTTTCACGACAGAAAGGGGATAACCGTCCTTATTGACAACTGTTTTATCGGTTTCATCTGTTTCCTTAGAGACAGCTGACTTGACCTCTTGAGAGGTAATGGATGAATCTGTTCCTTTAGTTTCATCTGGTTTCTGTGACTTACTAGACAAAGGGTTTTTATCGGTTTCTATTGATGTATAGGTCGTGTGTTCTGTACGACACACTTTTACATCCCACTTGGATACCTTGACTTTTTGTTCCTCTTTACAATCAGAGTACTTCTCCGGTGGGCTTGTTGCATTCTTAGATGAAGTCAATGGCTTTGTCATTAGAGGAGACGGAGATTTAGCCTCTTTTAAGGCTGATTTTTTTACTTCCTCTGAATCTTCAGTGCATTCCTTTTCTGCTGGAACCATTTTCTGTAGACTTGTTTCATTGGCCATGGCCAACTCAGTGTTGCTTGCCATCTCCTCTTTCTCCTTGTCCAGGTTTATCTTACCTTTTGCACTAGCTTCTACTGCTTTACATTCTTCCCCAGCAGCAGCTTTTGTTTGCCGTTTTTTGCCATCAGCAGAGTCTCTCAAACCATCATTGACACTTTTTTCTGTTGCAGACCGAGCATCACCATTCATTTGATCACTTTTACACTCTATCGTCCCCACCGGGGCATCAGAGACCTCTTTACTTGTCTCCTCAACTTCAGGAGCTTCTTTGACAGGAGCAACAGATGGGTTTCGCACAAAGATACTACTGCCACCGCCACTATTATTATCAAAAGTTTCACAAAGTTTCATCTCTCTCTTTTTCAATGGGATTTTGGCCTGCTGGTCATTCTTCATCGCCCTTTGGAGTTCATTTGTAGTCTTCCTCTTGGCTTCCTCTGTCTGTGGCGTCAGACAAGGTTTCTCTGCAAGAGGCTCTGTAGCATTTGTGGCTGTGCTCTCTTTGGATTCTGACACCTCCATTGGCTCTTCTTTGATGGCCTGGGTGTGAATGGTGACCTTGTCATCCACCATAGGCTCCTCTGATTGGCTTTTTGACTCCGACTCGTCTTTGAGGCCACTCAATGAGGATTTGGCATCTGATTCGTCTAGTTTTGATTCCTCTTTTTCTGTAATCTCGTTTTTTGGGGAGACTAAGGAAGCTGTATCCTTGGAGGGTTTGTCCTCTTCATCCTCTGAGGTATCCTCTGTCTTTTTAACTTCCCCTATAGGAGAAAAGGTATAAATAGGAATTGCAGTTACAACAGAATGATATATTCATAGAACATAAAAGTACAAGATTTAGAACTGCATCTATCAGGGAAATAAGTTGTTTACCTTTGACAAAATAGATCCAATTCCAGGCAAATTACTTAACTCATGCAATATCAATATCATGAAAATGTTTGTGAGTAAACAACAAATAACAGACAACATTATTGGTGTAACAAGCCTTGTTGATATAACACTACCTTCTCCCCCAGTATTATTTTTCGCCTCATCTTCCTCCTCTCCTTCTTTCTTTGTCAACAGTGCTGGGTCGATTTGAGTCTTTAGCAGTGCCAGGATCTCAGCCAAGCTGTTTCTGTCTCTGTATAGAGATGGATAATTCAAATAACTCTTTCCAGTTTAGTAATCTTGTGGTAAAATTACATATAAATCAAGTAATCTATGATCCACCTGGAATACAAGACCTTTGACATTTAGGCTCTGCAGTACAACAGTATGCCTCTTTCATCCCCTGAATCACATCCGTCCCCTCATTCCAATGGTTCCACAGTACCTGACAATGCAGTTCCAGGAAGACCCGTCCAGGTCGTCCTGCTCCTCCACATAGACCCTCACATTCTTGTCCTGGTCAAGTTGGAACCAGTACATCAGGCCATCCTTGTCCTTGCCAATGGGGAGAAGCCGCATCTTATCGGGATCCTCCTCATTGATTGCTGTCTTGAACTTTACATTGTCATCAAACTGGCATTCACACAAATGCTGGATAGAAAAGAGAGAAAGTATGAGAAATGTTGCCTTTAGAAGAAAAAATATATATGTTAGTAGGGCTGCATGATATGGCCAAATATATTGCAATATTTTTTATGGAATATTGCAACAGCAATATGACTTGCAATACAACAACACACTTGGATGAACTGCACAAGTTATGTCCCACCACCACTGGCATGACTATTTTCAGAGAATTTACTTTTGTACCATACAGAAAGGCCTTATTTAAGAATGTGAAAATCAGCGTAATTCTTACCACCTGCATCTTGTTTGGAAATATATGTTGCATGTCTTTGCATGCAGAACTAGCCTAATTATATCTATATTGCAACCTTACTTTGAGGATTCCAGTCTTGCACTCCACAGACATGTCCTTGTATCCTTTATTTTCAAGCTCCCATGCCCAAGTACTGTTGAACTCATGGCACACCTGTAAGAAAACACATTCCATCAGCCATTGGTTAACCTCAATACTATCATCATTCAGAATGCCCAGACTCATGCCACTGCCTGTATTTTACAAAAATTGAATATTTTTAAATGTGATTAATAAAGCTAACTGTATCTGAGTGTACAGAAAATGTCCAGCCTTGTTCTGAGATCTATTTACCTTCACAAGGTACTTCTCCCATCTGTCTGCGGACACTGACTTGCCGATCTTCCTCAACAACTTCACGTGAAGGTCCACCAAGGTCTTTGGAACTGAGGGGAGAGGTGGGATAATGACACCATTTGGTAAACATCAATGTTTCTCAACCACATATCACCTATTGTATAGGCCAATAAATAGCTACAGTATGTATATCTTGAATATGAATCCCACTCTCACACTGTCACGAATCCATATTCTACGACATTTCATAATATTTATAGGTATTGGTCCACTAGCACTTCAAATGAATTAGTTTTGCATTAGTTAATATCAAATGGAGACAAAGGAATTAAAATAGGTTTTGATGAGAGTGGGGAATAAGAAAATAAACATTTCTTCACATATTAAAAAGAAAACTCCTGTGCACGGTTGCCCCAGTAACTGTGCATTAGAGATGTCGCCAATGAGTCTCCTCTAACGCACAGAAAGCTCTGATTCGACTGCTCTGCAAGCTTTATAATGTAAAAACTCAGAATAAATGAGTTACTCATCAAATACGGAATTTAGCTGAGCAACTATCTTCATTTACTCCTGTTATGGCCAGTATGTACTTCCAAAAAAAGGTCTAAATAAACATTTACAACAACCAAAATAAATTCCTCTTGGAGACCTCATTGAACTGTTGTAGACTTCCGACTTGTGCTTGGCAGTAAAGCCAGTTATTGGAGGTGCCAATAGGCATTTTTTTAGGTGGGT
Source organism: Salmo salar (assembly GCF_965601325.2). NCBI lineage: Eukaryota > Metazoa > Chordata > Actinopteri > Salmoniformes > Salmonidae > Salmo > Salmo salar. Next base: position 73,224,628 of record NC_138294.1, on the reverse strand, counting down.
TGTACATTTTTATTTAAACCTTCTTTGAAAGTACATACCGGACGTAACGAAGTAAATGAAAACCGTTGCTCACCGAAACTCCATATTTGCTGAGTAACGAACGTATTTTGACATTATAACGCTTGCAGAGATGTCTATTGGGAGTTTGAATTGGAACTTCCTGGGCGCTGGAGAGGAGACAAGTCATACATCTCTAAAGTGGAGACACTGGGGCAGTGCACAATACCAAAATTAAAGGCATGTATGATACAACATGGTTTTATTTATTAAAACAATGCATTGAAATTACATGTTTGCTAATTTCCTAACAATATAAAACAAAAACGTAACATGACAAATACAATAATATGGAAGTATGGAATAACAATGTAGTATGTGTGATACAAACAACCAAAATCCGTCAAAATAGTTTGAATAAAGCAGACCATTCTTTGCGAAATTCCAGCAGGACACCATTGAGCAGGAAGCCCTGAAGATGAGCGTGCGCATGCGCAATACAGCGCGAGCGAACCACTATGCCAAAACATTACTTAACTGTAAACACAATGTTGTCCATAACGCAACACACTCAATCCTAAACGGAATAATACGGGTGCCCAATAAACTTTAATAAATGTTAAAAACAGATCACCTTTGTGCAAAAGTTCAAAGCACAATATTTTCTGTAGACTGTGTGATGAAGTGCATTTCAGTGCCTGGCAGATAAAGGCTGGCTTGGCTTGAAAATAAATTGTCATTTAAAGCCCCAAATTTCACCGAAGCCCTTCGATCTTCGGTCAGTTCACGGTTAAACAAATGCATCTATTTCACCCTGGATCCTAATAATACATCTGGGACAACAATACATGTATATAAAATAGGTTATGTTTGGAAATCACACAATAACAGAACTAGTACGAACGACACAGAACACTATGCAATGTGGAGTCCCATCTTCCCACAGTAGCTCGCGCTTTTCAAACTATACCTGAGATTGTGTCTTGGAGATATCGCTCCAACTGTGGAAATGTAAGCTCCGGTAAATCAAGCAAGGTTCCATACCGCTCTAGAAAAGAGCATATCACGGCGTAGCTAGGGCAAAAACCGGGGGTAGAACCCGCCGATGCTGCCGAGGCAGCCATCTTTTCCGATGGAAGAGCAGCAGACAGTAACAAAGATGGTGGATAAATGAAGATAGTTCACACAAGCCGTTTACCATTGAAACAAATGGTCAGTTCCGGTCTACTTAACTGGGTGCGTCTCTCAGACTCCAATGCAATTGTAGCTGGGCCTGGTCGGGTCTACTTAGTTCATTGACATTAATTGAACCAGAAAAATACAGCGAGTGGGGTGTCTCTTTTCCTCTTCTCTCTCTCTGACAGTACGTCTCGGAGGACCAATGACTGCCCACAATTCACCGCGTCAAATAAATTAGTGGCCCAGAGTTCTTTGCGGTAAAAAAAAATATCCAAATGACTAATGTAAACAAATGAGAACGCGTGGGGAATGTTCACTCTGTTATAATGTCTGCACTGGTGGTGTGAACATTTTCATATTCTTCCATAGGTTATTTAACGCCAATTAACTAATGTAAAGTCGGCTATACAGTGGCTTGGGCCACTGAGCAGCTGCCATTTTGTTGCGTTTAGGACTGGCAACTTGATTTTGATACGAAAGCTTGCAGAATTTGTACAACGTGATCCAATGTTGCACTGTCCATTTTTTCGCAGTTGTATCAATTCGCTATTTGTAACATTTTCAACACCAACAACGCTACGATATTAGTGGCAATATACTTTTGGGGAAACAGCAGAATTATATTAATTACCTTGAAATAATTTAACAAAATAATCTGAAACAGGATTTTGTTAATGATTCAGAAGACTAGATTTGTAAAATACAATGCCAATGAGTGACAATAAATACTGACACATGTAATGTGATAAAAGTGGTTACATTTCAGCATTACACATGGGTCTTTCTATAAACTACCTTCACAAGTGAGCAATATTTGCAGTATAAAAAAAAAAAAAAAAGAATGTATGAAATATATGCATTCACTACTGTAAGTCGCTCTGGATAAGAGCGTCTGCTAAATGACTAAAATGTAAAATGTACAACTTTTTTGGAGCGGTTACAAAGCCATTAATAATACTGTGGCTTTTTTTTCTTCAATTTAATTACACACTGACCTTGATCCTGTGAAATTCCTGGATATTGCTGTCGGATACTTTTTTTGTATGGAGATGTCGGAAGTGTACTGTAACCTTGCAACATTTCGTATCTCCCTATGTTAAGGTGTGAAAACAGTTTTCATGGGCACACATATCCAAAATAATGTGTGCTTGAAAAATCCAACGCTTAGCAGAAAGAGTAACTTTAATATGATTAATACAACTAAAATCTATAATGTCATTCAATAATTACACATAATAGTTGTTTGATGTGAGTTTGATGTCTAGCTGTTTAGTTACATGCGGACATTATCGCGCGCAACATCAGCTGATTCAGGAAAGGATTTTCTTAATGACAGGCAAGTGATGAAGAGCTTGTGTGATACAGCACGCGATTTAACAACAGCCAAAATGAATTATGTTGATCTTGAGGCTTGACCGAACATTTTGGTGTCTATGTTGTCAAGATAGTAAGCATATGGATAATATGTACGTTTTGATCGTTTGTTTCTCGACTTAAAGCCGAGCAATTGGGAACGTGAAAACGGTTTGTTTGTTCGTTTTTAAAAGGAAATCGAAAAAAAATCTTGTTTTTGCATATGAAACAAAAAAACTTGATATTTCTATATTCCAATGTGGGTGGGATTAAATGTCGAATGTCTGGTCAAGTGCACAGCCAACACTTCCTGTTCTTTCAAAGTAGGAGGCCACCCTTCTAATTCCATTCTATGAATCTATTCATTAATGAATGAGCTGCTCATGCTGTTCCAAGATAAGGTAAGATTTCTCAATTTCTGATTTAGTGTTTATTTACTTATTATTAATGAACTGCTGTTACTGTAAATGGTTAGCTAACTGATATATCTTAGCTACCAAGCTAACCATTGGTAATCTTAAATTATGCTATACAGACAAAACAACAGTATATATTGCTAGATATTTACATTTTAGTCATTTAGCAGACGCTCTTATCCAGAGCGACGTACAGTAGTGAATGCATACATTTCATACATTTTTTCTCCGCACTGGTCCCCCGTGGGAATCGAACCCACAACCCTGGCGTTGCAAACACCATGCTCTACCAACTGAGCTACACAGGACAGTTTACACCTGTGCAAACTGTGTGTGTATATGTGTGTGTATAGCAATTTAATTAAACATCCAATCAATGCTTTAAGTGTTGTGCAGTAGGTCCACACCTAAAGGGTTGTAGGTTCCTGTCCAGAAACAACCCCTAGCCCTAGACACTTCTGGAGATCTGAGAGAATTGGACAGGTTTAAGCAACACCGGCAGATATATGCCCTAGCTATAGTTAGTCAGTGGTTGCACATCTATTTAGCTGGAATGAAGCATGGGTGTGAATAGTAGACATGTAAATATTCTTTCACAGTTTACAGCAGGTCTCCAGCTACCCAGACCTGTCTATTCAGCCTGATAGGGTGCTGTGGGTGTGTCCAGTTTACACCTGTGCAAATCTATGTGTGTATAGCAATTTAATTAAACATCCAATCAATGCTTTAAGTGTTGTGCAGTAGTTCCACACCTAAAGGGTTGTGGGTTCCTGTCCAGAAACAACCCCTAGCCCTAGACACTTCTGGAGATCTGAGAGAATTGGACAGGTTTAAGCAACACCGTCAAAATTCCACCATGCCTATCAGAGGGTAAGGTGGAGCTCTCACCGTGTGAGCCATCAATCCCTCTCAGATTTTCACAAGTGTCTAGACTCTGGGCAGTAGGGGCTAGGGGTTGTTTCTGTACAGGCCATGGGTATTATGGTAGCTCAGTCAGCCAGGCACTGTCAAAAAAACGTAATAGCTGTCACATACTTGTTTCCTTTGTCCTTGAGGGAATCTCAATTGCATTTCCTTGATTCGTTGCATCCTCTCTCCTCAAAACCCACTGGATGAAAAGGTCAGAGGTCTCTCCCCTCTCGCCTCTCGCCTTCTCATCCAATGGGTTTTGAGAAGGAAGCGAGGAGAGAGGATGTGAGGAATGAAGGAAATGAAATTGAGATTCTCCCCATGTTTCCTCCATTCCTCATCTCCCTCTCAAAGCACATTGGTTGGAGAGTAGTGAAAGTTCCTCCCCTCAGGCTCCAATGTACTTTCAAGGAGAGGCTAAGAGTGAAGGAAACAAGGACAGAGGATGCAAGAATGTGATGTCTAGTTTTCACACACACTGCTTGAAGAGTTTACTGATTATGATTTAATTGTCGGTTATTATTGTCAATGATTTTGTCGACAGAACCCATTGTATTATATTACTGAATTAAATTATATGAAATTTAGAAACATAGAATTGCAGTAGTTTTATCTTTTTCTTTCTTCTGGAATGTTTAGCATGGCTATAAATGATAGAGAAGTTGACTAAAGCACAAACAGACCTGGCTACTAGGTATGACAAAAAAACATGCAGTGTCCTTGTTTTATGTGACTAGGGCTGTTACCGTGACCATATTACTGCAGTCAAATTCCACATGACCATTTAGTCACGGTAACTAGGCTTCTCCAAAACTGCACTGATGCTGCTGATGGTCATTAGTAGCCTACCAAACTGGCTAACTGCCAGTCACTAATGCCCTGGTACTCAGCGATCTATTGTCCCTCTTATCACTCTGACATCAATGCAAATGTAATCGATAATCAACTCATAAACACTTCATGATTTGGGGCGTCAGGTAGCCGGCCTAGTGGTTAGAGCGTTGGACTAGTAACCGAAAGGTTGCAAGTTCCAATCCCCGAGCTGACAAGGTAAAAATCTGTCGTTCTGCACCTGAACAAGGCAGTTAACCCAGTGATGCTAGGCCGTCATTGAAAATAAGGATTTGTCCTTAACTGACTTGCCTAGTTAAATAAAGGTAATAAAAAATTAGAGCCCTATAAGGTTATGCCATTTTGTGAGAAAACAGAATTTTGATGGCCTTATTAAAAATAAGAGGATCCCATCAGCTTTCTATAGGCTAGGCCTACTATATTTATTTCTCAACTTTCCTAATATTAAGCACATTGCTTCGCTTTACAACATGAGTATAGTCTACCTGGCTGGCATGAAAATGACCTGCGGGAAAAGCATCCTCCATTCGCTATTTAAGTGCGTAGATTACAGGTATTTTTTCCCCCTGCCCTCGTTCCAACAGGTGCATGATAATGGTCCATTCTAAATCAAAACCAATTTCACACATATATTATTTAGTATATGTAAAAACTAGATTAAATTAAGAATAGTCTGATGGATAACAATATTATCACGTGTGAATGATGCCCACCATCTGCAGTAAGGCAAGAAACAGCACGTCTTTTTTTGCAACTTTTTCAAATCATAGTCACACACATCATGTAGCCTAGCCCATAGACCTATATGTTTTGATAAGGTTTGTATCACAACTAAAGTGACCAAATAACTCCAAACGTAGCCTACAGGCCTACAACCCCTGGAACACAGTTAGAGAGCACATAGTCTAGAAAGCCAAGTGAAACGTGTTCTTATAAACCCAGCCATTGCGCAATGGCATGTGAAAACAGAGTTTTGACTGGCCACTATTTAAAACAGGATCCCAGCTTTCTCGGGCTGCTATATTTATTGCTAAATTCTTAAAATTAAGCACATTCATCTGTTTTACAACCTGGCATACATAGGTGGCGCATGTGTTTCAAGTTTGGGGAAGCTAATTTTCACCATAAAAATGCATATTTATAATAAAGCATTCCATGCATCATTGCATTTGCAGACTTATGTAAGATAGCCTGTTATTCATAATGTGATGATTGGATAGTCATAATTTAGGCAACAACAAAAAAGACAGTTCAACGCATGGCTGAGCTCATATAGCATAGAGTAGGCCGAGGCTATTTTTTATGTATTTATTTTATTTCACCTTTATTTAACCAGGTAGGCCAGTTGAGAACAATTTCTCATTAACAACTGTGACCTGGCCAAGATAAAGCAAAGCAGTATGACAAAAACAACAACACAGAGTTACACATAAACAAACGTAGTCAATAACACAATAGAAAAGGAAAATAGAAAAATCTATTTACAGTGTGTGCAAATGTAGAAGAGTAGGGAGGTAGGCAATAAATAGGCCATGGAGGTGAAATAATTACAATTTAGCATTAATACTGGAGTGATAGATGCAGGGGCGAAAATCTGATATCAACTTTGGAGGGGACAATTACATGAAATTTTCTCAAGAGCAATTCCTGAGGGGGACACCAAAAGTAGTGCTGTATCACATAGCCTACATTGTAATATGGTAAATGTATATTGAGGAACCAAAGAAATAAGGTGTTTGCCGTACTCCTAACTACCGGTACCCAAAACTACACAACTAATCACAACAGCAATACCATTGCCATTAACAAATCTTAGTTCAGTCACCAGTTTAAGTTGAGAGTGGGGGTATCCATGGCATTTTCCAATTATGTTCCTATTTTACAAGTCAAAAAAATTGAGAACCTTTCATAATGTTGCCAAACAAAGACTCAACAAACTTACCTGAGACTCCCTGTCTCTGCCAGTCTGTCCCTGCATATCTGTCGCCAACTCTGCTGTCTGTGTGCCATCTGTTGCCTGCTCTGCCTAATGACATCATTGTGAAACATTTCCATTAGACTTTCATTTCTTTCTTATGAACATTTTATCAACTAGTCTTTGAGATATTAGGCTACTAGGGTTCTTACTATGCATTTTGGTGTATTAAAAAATACTCTGATGTCCGTCTTTTATTTTTCTACCTGGCTGGCTGGCTGGCTGGCTACACACACACACACAGTGTGTAGGTTATTTACAGTAGGAGATGGGCTTCTATCATCTTCTATCATTCTATTTGGGCTTCGATCTAAAAGGTAGCTAGCAAATGTGAAACGGATTAAAATGACAAGAGTTGACAGCTGTATGAGTTCACCATTTACACAACATATGCTGCAACCTTTTGTAATTTTAATAGTTTGTTTCATATTGACTGGCTTCCAACAATAGCTGAATTTGCAAAGCTAGCGAGCACCAATTGAGTTTCAGTGGTGTTTGCTATAATCTCTGCTACCCGGGTTAAATAAAGGTGAAATAAAATAAATAAATAAAAGTTCCCTTGTGACAATTTAGCTTTTGCAACGAGACCATTAAATATATTTAAGACAATGGTAGAAGAGAGTGTAGTTCTGTTCAGTTTGGACTTCAGTTTATCGCTAACCTTATCACAGGGCCTTTGAAGCACTAACTTACATCATCTGCATGCTGATCTTGAAATAAATTGACGATAGCAAAGATTCCATCTTTGACGACGCCACATAAATGGAATAGGTACTAGCTAGCTTAATAGTTAATATTTGCGCGCTAGCTCTGCATATTCAGCTAGTGTGTGTGCGCGATTGACTAGATTAACCTCACATCAGTTACATTCATTGAGTGCCTTTCAGACAGTAGATACGACCCCTCTGTTACCTTGCCAACTAAGGAACTGGCAGTGGATCAAACCATTGCGAGGCAAAGGGTGGGGGGGTCGCAATGTTTTGAAACTTAAAAACGTGCTATTAAGTGTCTATAATCAGCACAATTGCTTTCATTGCGTATTATTAATATTATTTAAATTACATAGTTATGTTTCAGTGATATATTGGGGGGGACAAATCATATTTTTCCCAGGATGGGGGGGTCGTGTCCCCCCCGGGATTTCCGCCCCTGGATAGATGTGCAAGTAGAATACTGTTGTGCAAGAGGGTAAGAAATATAATGGGGATGAGGTAGTTGGGTGTGCTATTTACAGATTGGCTGTGTACAGGTACAGTGATCGGTAAGCTGCTCTGACAGCTGATGCTTAAAGTTAGAGAGGGAGATATGACTCCAGCTTCAGAGATTTTTGCAATTCGTTCCAGTAATTGGCAGCAGAGAACTGGAAAAGGAAAGGCGGCCAAAGGAAGTGTTGGCTTTGGGGATGACCAGTGCAATATACAGTTGAAGTCGGAAGTTTACATGCACCTTAGCCAAATACAGTTCAACCCAGTTTTTCACAATTCCTGATATTTAATCCTAGTAAAAATTCCTTGTCTTAGGTCAGTTAGGATCACCACTTTATTTTAAGAATGTGAAATGTCAGAATAACAGTAGAGAGAATGATTTATTTCAGCTTTTATTTCTTTCATCACATTCCCAGTGGGTCAGAAGTTTACATACACTCAATTAGTATTTGGTAGCATTGCCTTTAAATTGTTTAACTTGGGTCAAACGTATCAGGTAGCCTTCCACAAGCTTCCCACAATAAGTTGGGTGAATTTTAGCCCATTCCTCCTGACAGAGCTGGTGTAACTGAGTCAGGTTTGTAGGCATCCTCGCTCGCACATGTTTTTTCAGTTCTGCCCACAAATTTTCTACAGGATTGAGGTCAGGGCTTTGTGATGGCCACTCCAATACCTTGACTTTGTTGTCCTTAAGCCATTTTGGCACAACTTTGGAAGTATGCTTGGGGTCATTATCCATTTGGAAGACCCATTTGCGACCAAGCTTTACCTTCCTGACTGATGTCTTGAGATGTTGCTTCAATATATCCACATAATTGTCCTTCCTCATGAAGCCATCTATTTTGTGAAGTGCACCACTCCCTCCTGCAGCAAAGCAACCCCACAACAGGATGCTGCCACACCCGTGCTTCACAGTTGGGATGGTGTTCTTCGGCTTACAATCTTCCCCCTTTTTCCACCAAACATAACGATGGTCATTATGGCCAAACAGTTCTATTTTTGTTTCATCAGACCAGAGGACATTTCTCCAAAAAGTACGATCTTTGTCCCCAGCAGGTACAGGTCAATATCCTCCAGGATACCTGGGCCAGGTCAATTAGAAAGGCCTGCTTGCTGAAGTGTTTTAGGGGGCGTTTGACAGTGATGAGGGGTGGTCGTTTGACCGCGGACCCATTATGCATGCAGGCAATGATTGCTGAGATCCTGGTTGAAGACAGCAGAGGTGTATTTAGAGGACAAGTTCGTCAAGATGATATCTAAGAGGGTGCCCATGGTTACGGATTTAGGGTTGTACCTGGTAGGTTCAGATACATTTGTTGTTTCTTTGCATGGCCTTTTATAAACACATTTCATGCAGTTCTACTACACTTTAAATGACTGGAGACATTAGCAGAATCTTTTTTAATACAACAAATTGTTATTTTTTATTTTCTTTTTATTTCACCTTTATTTAACCAGGTAGGCCAGTTGAGAACAAGTTCTCATTTACAACTGCGACCGTGCCAAGATAAAGCAAAGCAGTGAGACAAAAACAACAACACATAGTTACAGATGGGATAAACATACGTACAGTCAATAACACAATAGAAAAATCTGTAAACAGTCTGTTCAAGTTAATGAAGTATGGCAATAAATATGTGGCGAAGTCATTTCAATTTAGCAATTTACACTGGAGTGATATATGTGCAGATGAGGATGTGCAAGTAGAAATACTGGTGTGCAAAAGAGCAGAAAAACAAATATGGGGATGAGGTAGGTAGTTGTTTGGATGGTCTATTTATAGATGGGCTGTATACAGCTGCAGCAATCAGTAAACTGCAGCGATCTGTAAATTAATGATTAATTAGCCAACTGGAGCTCCAACATGCAGGACTAGTGAAATAAAATAATGAAAATGGTAATAAAAACAAAAGAAATAGAAGTAGCACTATATACATAATAACATTGGGGTGGAGGCAGAGTAAAGACTGTTAAGGGGGTGGGGTGGAATGACCATAGGGGGAGCAGCAGCATGATCATTGAGTTAAATAAAACAATATATATATATATATATATATATATAAACAATTGAAACAGTGTTGAACAATACATATGTCCATCTAAACTGGAGGAGGAAATGGGCAAAGCTAACATTTAAGTAGATAACTAAAATACGTTAGTATTTTCATTGTCTTCTCTTTACAGCTATAACCATTTGCTTTGCAAACTGTTTTTCTGCGATTGAATTTAGAAATATTGCGAAATTTGGAACTCACTCGTAACTCAACAATAATCTACCCAAATTGCCACACTGCCTTTCCTTCCGACTGTAGGCATTACGATTTAAAACAAGCGATTTATCCTCTGTCATGCTTTAGTAGCCTATTTTGAATTATTTTATGTATATAGACAGGAGTCGGCTATTTAGGCTATATAATTCAATTTACTTTACGAAAAGCTTAGCTTCCCCTAGCCTTATGGACGCGCTGCCTATGCGTGCATATTAAAAACGTAACCGCACCTAACCTCCATTCGCTATTCGATTGCAGGATGTAGATGAAGGCCATTCTAAATACAAAATATTCCACCAATAGCGTATATATAAAGACCAGATTAAATTAAGAAGTCTGATGGGTGAGAATATTGTCAAGTTCTTGTCAAATTGTGAATGAGTGATGAAGTCTGTGCAACAATTTAAAAGATTTTACTAAGTTACAGTTCATAGAAGGAAATCAGTAATATATTTATTAGGCCCCAATTTATGGATTTCACAGGGCCCACCAATCAAAATGTCAGATCAGGGCCCAATATAAGGACAATTCAGAAAATGCTATTCTGTTCTTTTGAAATAAGGCTGTGTTTTCTTCATTGCTTCTTTAAACTAAAATTAACCACTGGTCACTTTAATGTTTACATACGATTTTACCCATTTCCTGTCAACAATCAAGCAAAACAGGATGTGCCTGAGCTCAGTTAAGTCTCATTGGAAAGTGTCTGAATACTTATGTAAATAGGGTATCTGTTTAATACATTTGCATAAAATTCAAAAATGTTTTTGCGTCATCATTACGAGGTATTGTGTGTAGACAAAGTTTTTTTTATTGAATCCCTTTTAGAATAAGGCGGTAATGTAACAAAATGTGGAAATATGGAAAGGGACTGATTCCGAACTTAATGTATTTGTATGACGGTGTCTAGACATGGACAGTATGAATAGAAAAGGTGTGCTGCAGTAGTTTAATAGGATGAGCCTTGACTGGAATACAGTATATACACATAATGGGTAAAATAGTATGTAAACATTAAAGTGACCAGTGACTGTTCAATGACTATGTATAGGGCAGCTGTCTAAAGTGCAGAGTTGAGTACCAGGTAACAGCCTAGTAACAGGGACTTAAGTTCAGGGCAGGGTACTGGGCTACTTGTAACATTTGGGGTGTGTATCAAGGTAAGTTACTTAGAAAAGGATTTTAAAAGGCAAAAGGCTCAAAACATTAATAGTAAGGGAATTTGGTCAAATAATTGCTAAGACAAAACATTTTCAAATATTTTATTTGTTTCTCGACAAACACTTAAATGTATTTGGAGAATTTCCTCGACTCATGATGACCTGTAAAAGAACAGAAAGGGACATCATTGACATTTCGCCACCTTTAAGGGTCAGCAACGCTGGCCCCCGAAAGTTCAGTGAAGAAAAAAAAAACAAAAAGTCTAAATTGTAAAATGCACATCGATGTAATCAAGGTATGAAATTGTTTAAATACAATCTCTTATTGGGCTTAGTTGTGGTCAATGTGCAGTGTACAAATTATTAATTATGTTCTGGCCACCTGACCAAATCACTCCTGAATCTAGTTGCCTACTCTTGCTTTAAACCCTTCTAAGACTCTTTAAAAAGACATTCTGCAGTTCAAACAAAGTGGTACCCCACCATTGTTTCAGTAGACAGCTGAGGGATGGGCAGGAGAAATACAATCCCTAAAATTCATAGACATATGGATGCAAGGACTAACCATCCATGATATCAAAACATTTGTTTTAAATGATTTGAGGATAAATGCAAACATTGTTTACAAACAATGAAGTAAAACAAGCTTATATTTTGGGCTCTGATGGGGTATGACAGTTTAACTAAGCTCAAGGGGCATTTAAGTTATTCTTAAAGAAACAATAGGTATTAGGGCTATTGTTTGGTCGATATCTTGTTTGAGCAACAGCCTTTCTTTAGTCGAAGTCGCAAGTTAAAAAAATATGGTACAAGACCCCAAATTACACATATAGAAGTAGGTCTAGGCTACTTGGCCTGTGCTCAAATGTCAGCCTGTAAATGTGCCCATTTGGGCCCGTTTTGATAGTATTTCTGATTGTCTTAACTCACCAGCTGTAGAGTTTCTCCTCCCAAAAAATGTTCACCTCAAAACAGCAAGTAAACAAAGTATTTTTTTTTTGAATCCACCGAGAATGACAATAGTTCCTCAATGTATTTGACAAGTAATTCTGTCTCTCTCCCTTTCGATAGCCACTTGACATGAAAGGTTAAAGTGTAATGCTCTGATCCACTGGAAATGTCATAAGATAACTGATTACTTCTTATCCCCTGCACAAAAAGCCTACAGCCGTCTGTCCCGAGCTCACTGGTGCAGGAAACAGGAGTCCAGAATATTTGACACAATGTAAATTGGCTAGCACTAGCTTAGGGCCAGACAGTTGAAACAATGTTTCAAGTTCATGCAGACAGCCACTTGTAGCCAATGTGATTTCTTAGATTTTTATTTTAAAATCTAGATTTTTTTTTCTCCCTGCAGGCTGCAATGTTTTTAATTTCTCAGCTTTATGTAGGTTATTTTTATAGTTGGCAATGGCAAGTTACTTTAATATTTAGATCATTTAGAGTAACCACATGACAATGACAGATCCAAAGATATAAATTAAATAAATCCTAACTGGCACGCAGATCGGTAGAAATGGTAAGATAAATTGGCACTCCAGATGGAGAAGTCTGCTGACACCTAGTGTAGCCTATTAACAGGATCTTCAGGAGCATAGCAGCAGGAGAGGGTCGAAAGAACTTACTCTCGGTCAACCAAGATAACTACTATTTTTTGGTCGGGGACAACCCTAATGGGTATACATGATAATAATTTGATGTAGCAATCGCAGATTTCAATTTAAACAAAATGTATATATTAGTATGTCAATGGGTAACGTGTGTTATGATGCCAAGCGTCCCTGCCAGCAGTGTGATGCAGACAGGGATAGTAGGAAAAAGAGTTTGTGTGCAGGGGGAAAGTCAAATCAGCGCTGTAACTTATCCTGCCTTTAACACTTCACTAAACCCGTCTTACATTGAAAATGTGAGACGCTGGCTTGGGGTCCCTCATGGTTATGCTGTTGGGACGGGTGTGGCAGGTGCGACAACAGCGGCCTCTGGCTTGGCTCCCTTCTGCTCAGAGATGGGCGTTGAGGGGACCAGCTCGTCCTTGGGCTCCACGATGCTTACGTGGTCAGGGAGAGGCTTCTTGGGGCCAATCTTACCGCTGGGATCCCAGGGAAGCATGATCTTCACCTTAATCCCCAGCACACCTTTGGATAGGCGGAAGAGATTGCACCCCAAGTATTAGTCACCATTTCATCACTTATTATTTTGATCCTGTTGCATAACACGTCCTCTTGGTCATGGTCTGGCCCATCACTAATGCTTGATTCACACCACAGGGCAGACCCAAACCACTCAGAGCTAGCTTGGATCATTTATTCTCACTGTGCTTTCCTGTAATATCGCCGTTGTCCTGAAGTGTACACTCGTTCACTACTTCCCACAAATCTAAAAACATTGGAATGATGGAGGCATGGGCTACTGGGAATTTCAACCATATTTCTTATACCAGCCATTTCCTTTGAAATCAGTGAAAAGGAAGTGAACAAGTGTACACTTTGGGATGAATAAGATCATTGGGATATAGCCACATTGTCCATCACAGCACAGTTCTAGTAAACATGGTGGATGAGTAAAGAGGCCAGTGAAGACAGCTTGGGCCTATAGTGCCTTCAGAAACTATTCACACCCCTTGATTTTTCCACAGCCTGAATTTAAAATGGATTCAATTAAGATTGTTTCACTGGCCTACACACAGTACCCATAATTATGTTCAGAAACTTTTACAAATTAATTAAAATTGAAAAGCTGAAATGTGTTCAGTATCAAGCCTAAATTGAAAAATAGTCACAAAATAAGTTCCACGGACTCACTGTGCAATAGTGTTTAACCACATTTGAGTGACTATCGCATCTCTGTACACCACACATACAGATAATTGTAACGTTCCTCAGTCGAGCAGTGAATTTCAAACACAAATTCAAACAAAGACCAGGGATGTTTTCCAATGCCTTGTAAAGGGCACCTATTGGAAGATGGCTAAAAATAAAAGCATATATTTAAGATCGCTTTGAGCATTAGTGTTATTTTTGGGGCAAATCCAATACATTGAGTACCACTCCATATTTTCAAGCATAGTGGTGGCTGCATCATGTTATGGGTATGTTGGAAATCTAAAAACTGCGCAGTTTTTCCCAGAAAAAAAAACCCGAAATGCACCTAAGCACAGGCAAGATCCTAGGGGAACACCTGGTTGTGTGCTTTTCACCAGACACCGGGAGAGGAATTCACCCTTCAGCAGGACAATAACCTAAAACAAGGCCATATCTATACTGGAGTTCCTGAGTGGCCGAGTTACAGTTTGACGCAAATCTACGACAACGGTTATCTAGTAATAAACAAAAACTAATTTGATAAATCTTGAAGATTTTTGAAAAGAATAAATGGCTAAATGTTGCACAATCCAGGTGTGGAAAGCTCTTAGACTTCCCCAGAAAGACTCACATCTGCAATCGCTGCCAAAGGTGCTTCTACGAAGTATTGACTCAGGGGTGTGAATACTTATGTAAATGAGCTAATTATGCACTTAATTTTCAATACATTTACAAAAGTGTCTAAAACATGTTCTAACTTTCATTATGGGGTACTGTATGTGTAGATAAGTGAATAACATTTTTTTTTAATCAATTTTGAAATCAGGCAGTAACAAAATGTGGAATAGGGTATAAATACTTTCTGAAGGCACTGTATAGTGTGAATCAAGCATAAAACTCCTGGGTGAACTCACCTTGACGGAGGAGCACGTGGCGGACAGCGGTGTCGACGTAGTAGTTAACGGGGTCTCCACTGTGGATCATGAGGCCATCCACGAACTTCATTGACTTGGCCCTCTGGCCCCTGAGCTTTCCAGAGACCACCACCTCGCAACCCCTGGACCCGCTCTCCATGATGAACCGTAGGACACCATAGCAGGCCCTGCAACACAAAAACGAGCAGAATTAGAAATGACATATCTTCAACTTCGCTCCTAAACACAATTCATCCCACCATTTAGAAGTGTAAAATATTGACTTTATCAATAGGATCTTCCAGTTCCAACTAAGGAATAACTATTCACAAGAGGTGTAACACTGCATCACTTCACCATCTTTTCATTTGCATATTCATGATAATTATTCGTTAGCATTGTAAAGGTCAATTGTGGCTGAAGGCAGAGTTTACAGTATGCTGTCAGTTGTTCAAATGAATGGTTGTTCTAATACACAACTGAAAACTAAGCTTACCATTTTCACTGCACTTGACATACTCCACAAACATCTTGAAGTTGGACATTTCAGTACATATACATTTAACATGCCATATAGTGGCATTTCTAAATTCAGAGTACTTGTATTCCATATTAGCAATCAAACAATGAATCAAGTACTATACCTAGGTAGCGCTAAAAAAAAAAAAACAGGTCAAAGATCCTAACCTGCGGACAGCGAGACCCCCGAGAAGCTTGTAGCGCAGAGACTCTGCCTGGGCAATGGCGCAAAGACCACGAGTGGCAACCTTCTCAGCATATAGCTGATGGCAAGAGAAACAGACATGGAAAGTTACATAAAACACTCACAGTTTGGTGCAAACCTTTCATAGTACAGACCCCCCCCCCCACAAGGATGTTTTGGGGACAATGAGACAATGGTAGAATTACTGGTAGTATTTGACAAGGAACAAGCAAATATACTGCTCAAAAAAATAAAGGGAACACAAAAATAACACATCCTAGATCTGAATGAATGAAATAATCTTATTAAATACTTTTTTCTTTACATAGTTGAATGTGCTGACAACAAAATCAAAAATAATCAATGGAAATCCAATTTATCAACCCATGGAGGTCTGGATTTGGAGTCACACTCAAAATTAAAGTGGAAAACCACACTACAGGCTGATCCAACTTTGATGTAATGTCCTTAAAACATGTCAAAATGAGGCTCAGTAGTGTGTGTGGCCTCCACGTGCCTGTATGACCTCCCTACAACGCCTGGGCATGCTCCTGATGAGGTGGCGGATGGTCTCCTGAGGGATCTCCTCCCAGACCTGGACTAAAGCATCCGCCAACTCCTGGACAGTCTGTGGTGCAACGTGGCGTTGGTGGATGGAGCGAGAGATGATGTCCCAGATGTGCTCAATTGGATTCAGGTCTGGGGAACAGGCGGGCCAGTCCATAGCATCAATGCCTTCCTCTTGCAGGAACAGCTGACACACTCCAGCCACATGAGGTCTAGCATTGTGTTGCATTAGGAGGAACCCAGGGCCAACCGCAGCAGCATATGGTCTCACAAGGGGTCTGAGGATCTCATCTCAGTACCTAATGGCAGTCAGGCTACCTCTGGCGAGCACATGGAGGGCTGTGCGGCCCCCCAAAGAAATGCCACCCCACACCATGACTGACCCACCGCCAAACCGGTCATGCTGGAGGATGTTGCAGGCAGCAGAACGTTCTCCACGGCGTCTCCAGACTCTGTCACGTCTGTCACATGTGCTCAGTGTGAACCTGCTTTCATCTGTGAAGAGCACAGGGCGCCAGTGGCGAATTTGCCAATCTTGGTGTTCTCTGGCAAATGCCAAACGTCCTGCACGGTGTTGGGCTGTAAGCACAACCCCCACCTGTGGACATCGGGCCCTCATACCACCCTCATGGAGTCTGTTTCTGACCGTTTGAGCAGACACATGCACATTTGTGGCCTGCTGGAGGTAATTTTGCAGGGCTCTGGCAGTGCTCCTCCTTGCACAAAGGTGGAGGTAGCAGTCCTGCTGCTGGGTTGTTGCCCTCCTACGGCCTCCTCCACGTCTCCTGATGTACTGGCCTGTCTCCTGGTAGCACCTCCATGCTCGGGACACTACGCTGACAGACACAGCAAACCTTCTTGCCACAGCTCGCATTGATGTGCCATCCTGGATGAGCTGCACTACCTGAGCCACTTGTGGGTTGTAGACTCCGTCTCATGCTACCACTAGAGTGAAACCACCGCCAGCATTCAAAAGTGACCAAAACATCAGTCAGGAAGCATAAGAACTGAGAAGTGGTCTGTGGTCACCACCTGCCGAACCACTCCTTTATTGGGGGTGTCTTGCTAATTGCCTATAATTTCCACCTGTTGTCTATTCCATTTGCACAACAGCATGTGAAATTTATTGTCAATCAGTGTTGCTTCTTAAGTGGACAGTTTGATTTCACAGAAGTGTGATTGACTTGGAGTTACATTGTGTTGTTTAAGTGTTCCCTTTATTGTTTTGAGCAGTGTATAAACAGGTTGCTGTATGCAGGGGGGAAAGAACACTGCGCAAGCGTCACTGTAAATTATCCTGCAGACTGCCCTTCCTACATCTGATATGAAATGTAATTTACCTCAACACTGCCCTCTGGGAAGCCAAACCTCTTCTGGACCACTGCAGTCAGCTCACGTATACGACGCCCCTTCTCACCAAGCACGTTCTGTGTCCTGGAGAAAGAACATGGTCTGTTAGCACCTCATCAGTTTGATTCAACTCACTGGCTCTCTCAGCAGTAGTTACCAGAAACAAAACCTCCTCAAAAACAGGGTTTGTCAGATATTCAGACCTCATAAGCGGTCATATGTTGAGAAAAGTCAACATTACTCAGCTGTTGCAGAAAATGCATTGAAAATATTGGGAACATTGTTGCATTCACCGCAAACAGCAATCCCTTGTTTAAAAAAATAACAATGACTGTATACGCCACAATCCAAAATGAAGGGAACAGATTTGCTTCATGTAATTTCCAGATTTGCTGTGTTAAGCTCTACTATTAATTTTCAGTTAAGGAATATTGCTGGTCATGCACAAACAATAACATGGATTAATCTTGACAAGACTACTTTTGAGGTCAAAATATCCAACAAACTTTGATTTTGGAGTGGAACGTGCTTTCAAGATCATAAATCAAGTGGTCAGTCTTGAGTAGATGGCCGTCACTAGTACGAAGGGGGAAAAAAAATGTATGCATTCACTACTGTAAGTCGCTCTGGATAAGAGCGTCTGCTAAATGACTAAAATGTAAATGTAGTCCTCTGTGGTTGTCATGTCTGGATTTTTGGTCTCACCTGGTAGCCAGGATGATGATTTCAGTTCTAGTTGGGGTGACACGAACCTCCACACCTGAGTAGCCATCCTCAGCCAGCTCTCTTGTGAGGAACTCGTTCAGTTCGGCTTTGAAGATACCATCAGCGACAAACTAAAAATACGAGACAAACTGTAAAAATATGAGGACAGGCGGAGAGCGTGGTTATCAGCAGGGAACTTAGCCATATTAACAAGGACCTGGTTTGACAGACGGCAACCTGGCTACTTGTTGCAACAATCAGTAGACTAACCATTGTTACACTAACATGTCTAACAAAAGTAAATATTTAAGTTTAACTTACATGTAACATGCCAATAATATTAGAAAAAACTTGAACCCAACTCTATCCGGTGTAATATTTACATTAAGTAGTTTAACTAACGTTAATCGTTTTTCTAACGCACCTAGTCTTCAGCCTCGCGGTGATATTTTGATGTTTTATGTGAAACTGAAAATATTGCATAAGAAACATGCATGGCCAGGATAATAACCATCAAGGTGCGGATTGCGTGAAATCGAGGCTGCGCATATAAAAGGTAACGGTGGGTTAGTAAAGTAGTTAGTCTTTCGCTAGTTAGCTACACTAGTCAATTAGGAATATATTTCGGCACGCTTCAGCATGGGATCATGTGCGCGTGCTGGCTAGCATGCTAAAGAACTAGCTACCGGCAATGGCTTCAAAGCCACAGAATATCTTAAATTCTACTCACGTGACATGTGCCGCAGAAATTAACTGCCTAACTATAAGAATGGGTTCTATTTAGGTGAACTCAAAACTGTAAAACTAAAGATAAATCGGCACAAACCTTCCTCTTCTTGGAAATTTGCACCGCCATCTTGGGATGTGTCGTTAACCGGAAAGACTAATCTGTTTCCCGGAAATGCTAATATCAAACCGTTTTTATATCAACGCATGCGCGCGCATTCCCCTGGTCGGCTAGCCATGAGGTAGAATATTAATACATACAAAATCTCAATAGAGGTCTGACCATTTTATTTCCGTCTGAGATATGTGTGTGTGTGTGTGAGAGAGATATATATATATATATATATACACACACACACACACACACACATATATACACACACACACACACACACACACACACATACATACATACATACATACGCTACACAGCTGATGCCCCCTGGACTGTTTCAATAACATGGTACCTGATTTGGTTTACCTGTCCGCCCCAGCCTTGAACTCAGGTCCTGTATGTACCTAACTGACCTGCTCTGCCCATTCATCGCCATTTACCCGTTGTTGTCTTAGTTCTCCTGTTCAACACCTGTGATTTCTTTATGCCTCTCTCTGTCAATATGTCTTGTCTACTGATGTCTTGACTAATCTTTTCAAATTTAACTGTAGAGCCCTCAGTCCCGCTCAAAATGCCTTAGATAGTTCTTTCTTCCCACCCCACATACATGCGGAGACCTCACCTAGGTTAACTGATGCCTCCAGAGATGAAACCTCTCTCATTGTCACCAAACGCATAGGTTTACCTACACTGTACTCACATTCTACCATACCCTTGTCTGTACATTACGCCTTGAATCTATTCTACCACACCCAGAAATCTGCTCCTTTTATTCTCTGTCCCCAACGCACTAGACGACCAGTTCTTATAGCCTTTAGCCGTACCCTTATCCTACTCCTCCTCTGTTCCTCTGGTGACGTAGAGGTTAACCCAGGCCCTGTAGCCCCCAGTTCCACTACTATTCCCCAGGTGCTATCATTTGTTTACTTCTGTAACTGTAAAAGCCTTGGTTTCATGCATGTTAAGATCAGAAGCCTCCTCCCAAAGTTAGTTTTTTCCACTGCTTTAGCACACTCCGCCAACCCTGATGTCCTAGCCGTGTCTGAATCCTAGCTTAGGAAGGCCACCAAAAATTCAGACATTTCCATCCCCAACTACAACATTTTCCGCCAAGATAGAACTGCCAAAGGGGGTGGAGTTGCAATCTACTGCAGAGACAGCCTGCAGAGTTCTGTCATGCTAGCCAGGTCTGTGCCCAAACAGTTTGAGCTTCTACTTTTAAAAATCGCCCAGTTGTGCCCTCGACACCATATGTGAATTAATCAGCCCCCATTTATCTTCAGAGTTTGTACTGTTAGGCGACCTTAACTGGAATATGCTTAACACCCCGGCCGTCCTACAATCTAAGCTAGATGCCCTCAAACTCACACATTATCATGGAACCTACCAGGTACAACCCTAAATCCGTAAACACGGGCACCCTCATAGATATCTTGACCAACTTGCCCTCTTAGTACACCTCTGCTGTCTTCAACCAGGATCTCAGCGATCACTGCCTCATTGCCTGCATCCATAATGGGTCCGCGGTCAAACGACCACCCCTCATCACTGAAACGCTCCCTAAAATACTTCAGTGAGCAGGCATTTCTAATCGACCTGGCCCGGGTATCCTGGAAGGATATTGACCTCATTCCGTCAGTAGAGGATGCCTGGTTATTCTTTAAAAGTGCTTTCCTCACCATCTTAAATAAGCATGCCCCATTCAAAAAATGTAGAACTAAGAACAGATATAGCCCTTGGTTCACTCCAGACTTGACTTCCCTTGACCAGCACAAAAACATCCTGTGGCGTACTGCATTAGCATCGAATAGCCCCCGCGATATGCAACTTTTCAGGGAAGTTAGGAACCAATATACACAGACAGTTAGGAAAGTTAAGGCTAGCTTTTTCAAACAGAAATGTGCATCCTGTAGCACAAACTCCAAAAAGTTCTGGGACACTGTAAAGTCCATGGTGAATAAGAGCACCTCCTCCCAGCTGCCCACTGCACTGAGGCTAGGAAACACTGTCACCACTGATAAATCTACGATAATCGAGAATTTCAATAAGCATTTTTCTACGGCTGGCCATGCTTTCCACCTGGCTACCCCTACCCCGGTCAACAGCTCTGCACCTCCCACAGCAACTTGCCCAAGCCTCCCCATTTCTACTTCACCCAAATCCAGATAGCTGACGTTCTGAAAGAGCTGCAAAATGTGGACCCCTACAAATCAGCTGGGCTGGACAATCTGGACCCTCTATTTCTAAAATAATCTGCTGCAATTGTTGCAACCCCTATTACTAGCCTGTTTAACCTCTCTTTCGTATTGTCTGAGATCCCCAAAGATAGGAAAGCTGCCGCGGTCATCCCCCTCTTCAAAGGGGGAGAATCTCTAGACTCAAACTGTTACAGACCTACAGTTGAAGTCGGAAGTCTACATACACTTAGGTTGGAGTCATTAAAACTAGTGTTTCAACCACTCCATAAATTTCTTGTTAAACTATAGTTTTGGCAAGTCGTGTAGGACATCTACTTTGTGCATGACACGTAATTTTTCCAACAATTGTTAACAGACAGGTTACTTTACTTATACTTCACTGTATCACAATTCCAGTGGGTCAGAAGGTTAAATACACTAAGTTGACTGTGCCTTTAAACAGCTTGGAAAATTACAGAAAATGATGTCATGGCTTTAGAAGCTTCTGATAGGCTAATTGAGATAATTTGTCAATTGGAGGTGTATCTGTGGATGCATTTCAAAGCCTACCTTTAAACTCAGTGCCTCTTTGCTTGACATCAAGGGAAAATTAAAAGAAGTCAGCTTAGACCTCAGAATAAAAATTGTTGACCTCCACAAGTCTGTTTCATCCTTGGGAGCAATTTCCAAATGCCTGAAGATACCACGTTCATCTGTACAAACAATAGCACGCAAGTATAAACTCCATGGGACCACGCAGCCGTCATACCGCTCTGGAAGAAGACGAGTTCTGTCTCCTAGAGATGAACATACTTTGGTGCGAAAAGTGCAAATCAATCCTAGAATATCAGCAAAGACCTTGTGAGGATGCTGGAGGAAGCAGGTACAAAAGTACCAATGTCCACAGTAAAACGAGTCCTACATCGACATAACCTGAAAGGCCGCTCAGCAAGGTAGAAGCCACTGCTCCAAAACCGCCATAAAAGAGCCAGACTACGGTTTGCAACTGCACATGGGGACAAAGATCATACTTTTTGGAGAAATGTCCTCTGGTCTGATGAAACAAAATTAGAACTGTTTGGCCATAATGACCGTTATCTTTGGAGGAAAAAGGGGGATGATTGCAAGCCGAAGAACACCATCCCAACCGTGAAGCATGGGGGTGGCAGCATCATTTTGTGGGGGTGGTTTGCTGCAGGAGGGACTGGTGCACTTCACAAAATAGATAGCATCATGAGGAAGGACAATTATGTGGATATATTGAAGCAACATCAAGACATCAGTCAGGAAGTTAACGCTTGGTCGCAAATAGGTCTTCCAAATGGACAATGACCCCAAGCACACTTCCAAAGTTGTTGCAAAATGGCTTAAGGACAACAAAGTCAAGGTATTGGAGTGGCCATCACAAAGCCCTGACCTCAATTCTATAGAAAATTTGTGGGCAGAACTGAAAAAGCATGTGCAAGCAAGGAGGCCTACAAACCTGATCCAGTTACACCAGCTCTGTCAGGAGGAATGGGCCAAAATTCACCCAACTTATTGTGGGAAGCTTGTGGAAGGCTACCCGAAACGTTTGACCCAAGTTAAACAATTTAATGGCAATGCTACCAAATACTAATTGAGTGTATGTAAACTTCTCACCCACTGAGAATGTGATGAAAGAAATAAAATATTAAATAAATCATTCTCTGTACTATTATTCTGACATTTTACATTGTTAAAATAAAGTGGTGATCCTAACTGACCTAAGACAAGGAATGTATACTAGGATTAAATGTCAGGAATTGTGAAAAACTGAGTTTAAATATATTTGGCTAAGGTGTATGTAAACTTCCGACTTCAACTGTATATCTATCCTACCCTGCCTTTCCAAGGTCTTCGAAAGCCAAGTTAACAAAAGAGATCACCAACCATTTCGAATCCCACCATACCTTCTCCACTATGCAATCTGGTTTCCGAACTGGTCATGGGTGCACCTCAGCCACGCTCAAGGTTCTAAACGATATCATAACCGCTATCGATAAAAGATAATACTGTGCAGCCGTATTCATCGACCTGGCCAAGGCTTTCGACTCTGTCCATCACTGCATTCTTATCGGCAGACTCAGCCTTGGTTTCTCAAATGACTGCCTCACCTGGTTCACCAACTACTTCTCAGATAGAGTTCAGTGTGTCAAATCGTAGGGCCTGTTGTCCGGACCTCTGGCAGTCTCTATGGGGGTGCCACAGGGTTCAATTCTATGGCCGACTCTTTTCTCTGTAAATATCAATGATGTCGCTCTTGCTGCTGGTGATTCTCTGATCCACCTCTCAGACGACACCATTCTGTATACTTCTGGCCCTTCTTTGGACACTTAACAAACCTCCAGATTAGCTTCAATGCCATACAACTCTCCTGCCGTGGCCTCCAACTGCTCTTAAATGCAAGTAAAATTAAATGCATGCTCTTCAACCGATCGCAGCCCGCACCTGCCCGCCCGTCTAGCATCACTACTCTGGACGGTTCTGACTTAGAATATGTGGACAACTACAAATACCTAGGTGTCTGGTTAGACTGTAAACACTCGACTCACATTAAGCTTCTCCAATCCAAAATTAAATCTAGAATCAGCTTCCTATTTCGCAACCAAGCCTCCTTCACTCATGCTGTCAAACATAATCAGTTTTACGAGGGTATCTTACCGATCCTTGACTTCAGCAATGTCATGCCTCCAACACTCTACTCAGCAAATTGGATGCAGTCTATCACAGTGCCATCCATTTTGTCACCAAAGCCCCATATACTACCCACCACTGCGACCTGTATGCGCTCGCTGGCTGGCCCTCGCTTCATACTCATCGCCAAACTCACTGGCTCCAGGTCATCTACAGGTAGGTAAAGCACCAACTTATCTCAGCTCACTGGTCACCATAGCAGCACCCACACGTAGCACACGCTCCAGCAGGTATATCTCACTGGTCACCCCCAAAGCCAACTCCTACTTTGGCCGCCTTTCCTTCCAGTTCTCTGCTGCTAATGACTGGAACGAATTGCAAAAATCACTTTAGCTGGAGACTCATATCTCCCTCACTAACTTTAAGCATCAGCGGTCAGAGCAGCTTATAGATCATTGCACCTGTACATAGCCCATCTGTAAATAGCTCACCCAACTACCTCATCCCCATGTTTTTTTTATTTTTTGCACCCCAGTATCTCTACTTGCGCATTTATCTTCTGCACATCTATCACTCCAGTGTTTAACTGCAAAATGTAAATTATTTCACCACTATGGCCTATTTATTGCCTTACCTCCCTAATCTTACTACATTTGCACACACTGTATATAGACTTTTCTATTGTGTTATTAACTGTACATTTGTTTACTCCATGTTTAACTCTGTGTTGTTTGTGTCGCACTGCTTTGCCTTATCTTGGCCAGGTCGCAGTTGTAAATGAGAACTTGTTCTCAACTGGCCTACCTGGTTAAATAAAGGTGAAATAAAAAAATAAATAAAAAATGCTTCCTGTAGGCCAACTGCCCTAGCTTAAATCCTTTGTGAAATGTTGAACAGAACAAATAACAGATTTCAGCTAATTTTATTCACACCATTTTATTTTTTATATATTCAATGAAATAATTTTGTTTCTCTACTGTTGCTGTAGACTTCATCAGAGTAGCGTAGCGTTCTCTAAACTCAGTCCTGAGAACCCCAAGGGGTGCACGTTTTGTTTTTTGCACTAGCACTACACAGCTTATTCAAACAATGGGCTCATCATCAAGCTATGATTATTTGAACCAGTTGTGTAGTGCTAAGGAGAAAAAAAAAAAAAACGTGCACACCTTGGGGTCCCCAGGACTGAGTTTGGGAAACGCTCGTAGCGGGTCACTTGTTTCTACTGTATCTGAAAATAAATCAGAAACAGAATTAACTAAATAAACTTTACAATTGTGGAAAAGTGTGTATTTCACAACATGTAATTGTTCAATAAAACAGAGTAAATGTAAACTTTAAAAATAAGTTTGACATTCAGATCTTAAGATCAAAGAAAACACAGTAAACATGGCTGACAGATACCCATTTCTCTGATCAACAACTAACATTTATCAATAAGTTTCCATATGTTTTTATCCTCATAAAGTTGCTGCACAGATGTCTCCCAAGCTCTCTGTAAACTAATATTACATACATTATATGAAAAAGCATACCTCCAACACAAGACACTACAATGGCTATTTAAGACTAAATAAGTCAAATGCCTTTTAAAAAACCAAGTAGAACAATACTCATATCAATATAGTTGGAGCAAAAACAATTAAAGGAGAAACAATGCTGCATTCACAAGAGACCAACCAATAATACTGAAAAGGGCATTAACAAAAGAATTACAAAAAAGTGCTTCAGTATTTTAGTCAGTTCACATTTACTGTAGGTAGCTAGGAACTAAGGTGATTCTCCTCCCTGAACTTGAAGGCAAGTCCGACCCAGGGTCACATCACAGTACCAATGACGATCCCCACGACAGCGAATCACCTTGCGATGCAGTCCGTCCTGAACGATGACCCATCTGCATTCCTGACTGAAGAACTATTCTCACCAGCGACCATTATTATTGGCTAGTTTAAGCCTGGATTAGTATTGATGACAACATAGCTAGATCTTTGTTTTTTCAACAGAAAACAGCACAAAGATAGTCTACATTTACTCATAGATACACTACAGATAGCCCCAGGCTGTTTTGAAATGTCCCACCTTTTAATACAAAGAAATTGTACAAAGAAATTTGACATTTGTTATAGAGTAGGATTAATCAACAGTTTCAGGGGCAGTTCTGTTCTGGTTTCACATAGTGTGACCCAGATTTTGCTCTCAATGGGGCAATTTCTATCTATATCAGTTACATCCCTCCAAAATTGCCACTTTTCCCTTGTTTATGAAACGTTAAGAACACTTTTTTTGAAGACGTTGGTATTTCAGGTACAGGAAAGGTACCAGCCTCTGCCGTGTTGTGAAATTCCATGAAATGTGTTGACAACAAAAACACAACCCACCAAAAACCAAACAGATTTGGCTTGGACTTTAGCTGTTTAAAACTTTGTGACAGATGTACAATCCTCCCACGAAATTAGCATAACTTTGATGCATAGTAATCAAATGGTGATATTTTGCTTGAAAATACCCCCCATAGCTCAATGCCCAGTTATGAAGGTGAGTGAGATAGAGAAAGAGAGAAATAGGGGGAGGTAGAGAGAGAGAGAAAACATTGTGAGAGATACAGCACAAATAAAGGAGGGAGAAAATGAGATAGACCAAGGAAAACGATGGGTAACAGAAAAATAATAAAGAACGAGAGAGGATAGAAAGAGGGATGTGGGGTTGGAAACCGTGTCAGAAAGGCACAATTGTTTTGGATCTCCGCACCAAACACCATTTCAGCCCTACTGGCTTTCGACTGTGTGGACAGAGACGAGCCAAATCTCAGGCCTCATCTCATGGAGTCTCTCCAGTGGGGAGTGGGGATACCCCTTAGCTGGATAGGCTGGTTTAGGGGCTATAGAGCCTGTTGTCCCTCCCTGGAAGAGGGGGGGGGGGTCAGTCAGTCGGGGCACCTGGATCCACCAGGTCCGTTCTGACCTGGTGTGGTTGTGGGCAGCAGCCACCACCACCAGGGCGGCGCCATTACACCAGAGTGATCTCCACCTCCTCCCTTCTCTTCACCTGGCCGCGAGGCTGCTGCGGCTTGGGGGGTGGTGGAGCAGCGCGGACCTGTCCACAACATATAACTAGTTATTCCTTTGAGCTCCAAGTGGAGCCTCAACAAAATACAACAAGTGTGTCTTATCAAACAGGACAAGGGTCAGTATCCATACAGTATTTATGATGGTTTTCATTAGTTGACAGAAGTGTGTGTGTGTTTATGTGTTAACTTACAGGTCGAATGGTGCCTCCAGCACCACGATCTGCTGAGTACCTGGGGGGCTGGGTGGAGCTCTGGGAAGGACCTGAGGGTGAGGAGGGCAGACAGAATCATCAGCATCACGTCTTGGCTTAGAAACCACTAGAAACCACTACAGGACCGTGACATTGTGCTCTAATAAACACAACCCAGATATGTATCTCAGAATGAGGATTTTTTTAAATCCATGCTGTTGTTTATTACTTGTCTATGTCTCTACTTTTATACATGGTCTATTTTGCATGCATTTAATATGATAAATAACGTAGCCTGGTCCCAGATCTGGTTTTGCCAACTCCTACGTTTGTTGTCATGCCACAGACTATAATTCAGCACAAAACAGATTTGGGACCAGGCAATGAATTATGTTCAATGCGATAACATTTTGAATGCCAAATAATAAATATTCAGCCTTTGAGGAGTGGTTCTTACTCTGTAAGGGGCTTTTGAGTGGTGCAGGCGGTGGCCTATGGTGACCGTTGATGTAGGATGGTGGGCGAGGTATGGGGGAGGCGCTGGCACTGGAGGGGCTGGACTTGGGCGAGGGCAGAGTGGGGGTCTGGAGGGGGCTGCTGTGGAACGGGCCCAGCTGAAAGGGGCTCCGTGGGGAGCGCTCAGAAAGAGGAGAGGGTGACACCTGAAAGACAACATTCACCACAGATTTAAATAAAACAGTAATATACTGATTACTATCATTTGGATGAGGATGTGTGTCGTGATCGAGAACTTTAGCATGCATTTCATGATTGTAGAGTGTGCATCTAATGGCCGGTTTTCCGCACCAAGATAAAGCCTGGTCCTGGATTTAAAAAAATCATTCTCAACAGAAAATCTCCATGGAAATTATGTTTTACAGGATAAAGTTTAAACCGGTTTAAAGTGTCCATTCACGTGTGTAAACAGCGCCAAGGGTGGCTGCGTGTGTGTGTACCGGCGTGCTGCTGCTGGCCTCTCCAAGGCTGTCGCCATTCTCGCTGTCTGCACTGGCGCCGCCCTCCGCCAGCAGGTCCTCCACCAGCACGGCTGGGAAGACGCCAATGGCGCCGTTAAACTCGCCCTCCCAGAAGCCATCGTCCTCGTGGGTTTCACGGCTCAGCACGCGGATAATGGCGCCCTCAGGGAATGAGAGCTCCTCGTCTGTCTGGCCCGCATAGTCGTACAGGGCCTTGGCAAAGCACACTGAGGCAGAGAGAAGGGGGAGGGAGAGTGGGAGAGAGCCAGGGTGAAAACATGAAGGGGGAGAGGGAGGGAGAGACAGGGGGAGGGGGAAGAGTAAGAGCACGGAGGAAGAGATCAAAATGGAAAGAAAGGGAAAATAAAAAATGGTCCCAACATCTGAATGATCTCAATGGCATTGCCTTACATATGTATACTTGTTAATTCTGTGTGGTGCGAATCCTAACTAATACTTAAATCCAATTTCCTCTCAATACACTGCACTCACATTACCATGTGTATGTGACAAATAAAATTTGATTTGATCTCCCATTGACATCAATGCATGACTAAGTGAAAATCTGATTTAAGTCAAGTTCAGGATTCACTCCTGTGAGAATGTCAAGTCATGCTGTTCTGATTGTTTCACCCAAATTCACTGTGTCTCTCACCACTGCTGGAGTCGCCGTTGACGCTGGGCGTGCCCGGCGTGGGCAGCTCTGACTCGAGCAGCTCGGGCTCGGTGGAGTTGCTGGAGGAGTGGGATCGGGCGTCCAGGGCAGCCAGAGCCTGGAGCATGCTCAGTAGGCTGTTGGACGAGGGCAGCTGCAGGTACTTCTCCGGGACGTAACCCACCTGGCCCGTCTGGTTCCTGGCCTAGAGACAATGTTGGAACACACACATAGGGTTACCATTCAGTGATAGTAGGGCACACAGCAGCAAAATGTTCTGCAATGGATAACAGAACTAAAACCTCCCCATTTCACTCCATTAAAAAAAAATATCCCTATTGAACATGACCCCTGGTGTGTAGGCATATGATGACTTTAGAGTACAACTTGCTTTATTCGAGTTTAAAGCGCAAACAGTGAAGTATTGCAACTTTTGGAAAGCACTCTGTACCTTGACCCAGTCCTCCATGTCCCCATCATCAATAACCTCCAGCACTTCCTGTTCCTCGATGGTCAGCTCGTCTGGCTGAGACGCCTGGGAGAGGAAGGAGATCTCCTGTTTCATTACTGCTAGACTGCCCCAGTCAATTCTGTGCATTTTTTGTATGTTGGAGCTGTATTTGTGAAGTCTGAATTTTTATATTATAATGCATGCTGCAGTGCTCAAAGGACTTATATGGTAGCATATTGTTGTCCCGTGTGGCTCAGTTGGTAGAGCATGGCGTTTACAACGCCAGGGTTGTGGGTTCGATTCCCACGGGGGACCAGTACAGGATGAAATGTATGCATTCACTACTGTAAGTCGCTCTGGATAAGAGCGTCTGCTAAATGACTAAAATGTAAATGTAAAAAAATATTGCATCGTATCCAAGGCGCTGGGTTGATTGCCAGCTCAAAGGTGAGAATAGGACTACTGTTGTAGAGCACTCTGTGTGCGTGTATACCTTGTATGAGTACAGCACTCTGTGTGCGTGTGTACCTTGTATGAGTACAGCACTCTGTGTGCGTGTGTACCTTGTATGAGTAGAGCACTCTGTGTGCGTGTATACATTGTATGAGTAGAGCACTCTGTGTGCGTGTATACATTGTATGAGTAGAGCACTCTGTGTGCGTGTATACCTTGTATGAGTACAGCACTTTGCAGGTGAGGGGGTAGTTCCTGAGAGTACAGGAGGGGATAGAGCTGCTGTCGTCCAACACCTCTCCACTATCCTCCAGCTCCTCATCCTCCTCCTCTCTCTCCAGGTCAGCTGTACCCTAAACACACACACACCACACACCAGGTTGGATGGGATCACTTTGAGCAAGGCAAGCCACAGTATCGAT
Source organism: Salmo salar (assembly GCF_965601325.2). Taxonomy (NCBI): domain Eukaryota; kingdom Metazoa; phylum Chordata; class Actinopteri; order Salmoniformes; family Salmonidae; genus Salmo; species Salmo salar. Next base: position 73,194,389 of record NC_138294.1, on the reverse strand, counting down.
ACTTTTGATCACATAGTGACACATTATTTGGGATGCAAGGTGATTTGTAAATGAGTAATTCTGCACAATCTAACTGCAGAATCAGTAGCCTTGTTAAGCCAGCCTGATCTCAAGCTCACATGCAGTCAGCAGTCAGTCTGGTTTCACAAGGCTAGTCAATCTCAAACACACAAACACAGCACAGGATAAACTAGCACCTTAAAAGGAAAAATCCACCCAAAATCACTAATTCTTTTTAATTTACATTGTTAAATAACATTATGTGAGAATAATATTTTTGGGAACAAATGTTTCATTTTGCCCATATAATAAGGTTGGTAGCAACATGGAAAATCGTTGCAGCTCAAATTGACTACAAAATCCACAATGCAATGCTCTCTCTATGGGCTTGCTGGCTAGCTACGTAGCTAGCAAACAAAGCTAAAACACAATAATAACAAAGAAATATCAGCATGTAAAGTAGCTAGTCAGTGCAGTTTTAGGCGATTTAACCGCTATCAATTTAGGAGTCTACAAGCTCATCATGTTCAACATGCAGATTGATGAGCCTCACAAGGTGGAGTCTAACGTTCACAACAGCAGATATAAACTCAGCAACAACAACAAAAAACGTCCCTTTTTCAGAACCCTGTCTTTCAAAGATAATTCGTAAAAATCCAAATTACAATGAAGATCTGCAAAGTTAAGGGTTTAAACACTGTTTCTCATGCTTGTTCAATGAACCATAAACAATTAATGAACATGCACCTGTGGAATGGTCGTTAAGACACTAACAGCTTACAGACGGTAGGCAATTAAGGTCACAGTTATGAAAACTTAGGACACTAAAGAGGCCTTTCTACTGACTCTGAAAAACACCAAAAGAAAGATGCCCAGGGTCCCTGCTCATTTGCATGAATGTGCCTTAGGCATGCTGCAAGGAGGCATGAGAACTGCAGATGTGGCCAAGGCAATAAATTGAAATGTCCGTACTGTGAGACACCTAAGAGAGCGCTACAGGGAGACAGGACGGACAGCTGATCGTCCTCGCAGTGGCAGACCACGTGTAGCAACATCTGCACAGGATCGGTACATCCGAACATCACACCTGTGGGACAGATACAGGATGGCAACAACAACTGCCCGAATTACACCAGGAACGCACAATCCGTCCATGAGTGCTCAGACTGTCCGCAATAGGCTGAGAGAGGCTGGACTGAGGGCTTGTAGGCCTGTTGTAAGGCAGGTCCTCACCAGACATCACTGGCAACAACGTCGCCTATGGGCACAAACCCACCGTCGCTGGACCAGACAGGACTGGCAAAAAGTGCTCTTCACTGACGAGTCGCGGTTTTGTCTCACCAGGGGTGATGGTCAGATTCGCGTTTATCATCGAAGGAATGAGCGTTACACCGAGGCCTGTACTCTGGAGCGGAATCGCATCGGACTGAGCTTGTTGTCATTGCAGGCAATCTCAACACTGTGCGTTACAGGGAAGAAGTCCTCCTCCCTCATGTGGTACCCTTCCTGCAGGCTCATCCTGACATGACCCTCCAGCATCACAATGCCACCAGCCATACTGCTCGTTCTGTGCATGATTTCCTGCAAGAGAGGAATGTCAGTGTTCTGCTATGGCCAGCAAAGAGCCCGGATCTCAATCCCATTGAGCACGTCTGAGACCTGTTGGATCGGAGGGTGAGGGCTAGGGCCATTCCCCCCAGAAATGTCCGGGAACTTGCAGGTGCCTTGGTGGAAGAGTCGGGTAACATCTCACAGCAAGAACTGGCAAATCTGGTGCAGTCCATGAGGAGGAGATGCACTGCAGTACTTAATGCAGCTGGTGGCCTCATCAGATACGGACTGTCTTGATTTTGCCCCCCTTTGTTCAGGGACACATTATTCAATTTCTGTTAGTCACATGTCTGTGGAACTTGTTCAGTTTATGTCTCAGCTGAAAATAAATACAGCTGACAGTGAGAGGACGTTTCTTTTTTTGCTGAGTTTACATTTGAGGAGATTGGAAACGTTGCCCATGTTACATTGATGGGCAGCGCGGTGCATTCTTGGCGATTCTGCGACAAGGAGCACTCTCAAAGGAGTGAATGGGAGTCTACTGGGCGCTAGCTCAAAAATACAACATTAGCACAAATTTTGTCAACAAGTACAACATAAAAAAATATTTTCCGAGATGTGAGATAATTAACTTGCCTATCTGTAATATCGTATAGCTTTGGAATCGTGACATTACGTACTTGAGAAAAATAGCCACGTTTCTCGACATACACACACAGACTTTGAGAAGGGATTGTGTTATGATTAGTTTAGCAACGTGAACGCGATTGGTCCACAGTCTGCTGGGTGGGGCGTTACACATTCCTTCATTCATTGGATTCCTATCTCCTTTCTATAACATCTCTGGCAACGGCACCATGCAGTGCACCCTGGACAAATGAAGCAGACAAATAGGAAAAATGTTCTAGACCCTCCGTTAAATGACACATTTCGAGGTAGGAATATCTCAAACATGTTGATCAATGGCTCATTCGAGAGAAGACATCCTCCCGGAGTTATGACATCGGCCAATATTGAAATCTGACATGTACGATAGACGTTTTCGCGATGTAAATGTCGTATTCCTATTAACTTCCAGTGTAGTGAGAGCGACTTTACCACAGTGCCACGTCATACCGCCCAGATTTCTGCCTCCCTGAACGCCAAAAACTCAGATACACATGAACATAAAATGACCCAGGGAATCAATAGATCACTCAGAGATGCACAAAAACAATATAACATTCAAAATGGGTGAACTTTTCCTTTAAAGTTGAGAAACAGTACTTTAAAGAAACACCCTAGCTTCCTTATCATGTGATTTACATGAGCCCGGGAAATTTCTGTAGGCAGGTACAGGGGACAAAATGGAAGTCGTTGATGGGTTTGGGTGTATGCACAAAGATGTGAGAAAAAAAGCAATTTTTGTCTCATCTTTCAAAGTGTGTTTTGTGACTCACGGAGAGTGAAGGGTCATGGGTGTTCAGGTTAGCCCACCGCTCGTTCTCCAGCTCCTCCATCACCTGGTTCATGGCGCTCTTCAGCCACGTCTCCACAGTGATGCTTGCCTCTCTCAGCAGGGCCAGGCGAGCCTCCGCCTTCAGCTTCACCGTCTGGAGTTAGTGACATCATCATATGTTTTGTCATATTACGAATTTCTTGTTTATTCCCTCCTAATTCCAGCAATCTTCCCACTGGGATTTCTGGAAAAGCTGAGATTTTGCAACTCTAGTCATGACCAGTCAGCCATCATGTCATAATAGGCTTTCATAAGAATCTCTATCAAAACTACTGTATGTTGGATGTAGTCTGCCTCATCAACCAGCAGGGGGAATCAGAGGCAAGAGAGGCTGAGGTGACACAACCTACTGGCCCAATGATATACCAACCCCAGTAAGGGATCACACACACAAGTATGTAACTGGTGGGATCTGAACTCCGGTCTCTGGCTCGGGACACCAACATCTTAAACATTCCCTGTTGGCCAGATTTTAAGTCACAGGCAGGGTTACATTATCATGAGTCCTACTCACCATCGCCACACACACACAAGTTTACCTCAGCTCTCCGCAGGTTCTCCCTGGCCGCCTCCATTTTGAGCTCCAGCTCACTGCAGTTCTGCTCCGACGGCCCCTGCTGTGTCCTATAGTCCTCCAGGGCCTAAAAGGTCACAGATAACATGTAGTAAACAAACCAATCTCAATGACTGTCTGAAATGGCACCCTATACAGTACACTTCTTTTGACCAGCACCCTATGGGGGCTGTTGATGGAGCTCATGAGTTGGGCCTCTCTGAACTGAATTTGTGAGTGTTCGTGTGTGTGTGTAAATGATGTATGTACAATGTAGGCACCTGACCTGAGCCATAAGTGAGACTAGGAATCTACCACCCCACTATCAGATTAGAGGGGCAATGTAGCCCCCCCTAATGTTTTTGTCCCCCCACTTAGGTTCTGAAAATCTCCATCGCCCTCTAACTTGTCATTTTCGCAGATTAAGTGTTAGAGTTGGTAACATATTTATTGTTTACAAATTAGTTATGAATATATAGCACAACTTTGGATTTCGCCTCCATCTCAAAATCGAAATGGTTTTGACCATTTGGAATTTTAAGTGAGCTTCTTTTCTCCTCCCACTTTGGCCATGCAGTGTGCCTCGCAAAGTGATTGCTGTCTTTGTTATGAAATTATAAACTTAAGTAAAAATACTTTAAAGTACTACTTATTTTTTTTTTGTATCTGTACTTAACTTTACCATTTATATTTGTGGCAAACTTTACTTTTACTCCACTACATTCCTAAAGAAAATAATGTACTTTTTACTTCATACATTTCCTCTGACACCCAAAAGTACTCACTACATTTTTAATGCTTAGCAAGAAAGGAAAATTGTCCAATTCACGAATTTATCAAGAGAACATCCCTGTTCATCCCAACTGCCTCTGATCTGGCGGACTCACATAAACACATCCTTTCATTTGTAAATGATGTCTGAGTGTCGGAGTGTGCCCCTGGCTGTCTGTAAATACAAATAAAATAAAAACAATTTGCCATCTGGTTTGCTTAATATAAGGAATTTGAAATGATTTACACCAACTTTTGATACTTAAATATATTTTAGCAATTACATTAACTTTTGATACTTAAATATATTTAAAACCAAATACTTTTAGTCAAGTAGTATTTTACTGGGTGACTCACTTTTACTTACTCACTTAAATGTTTTATTAAGGCATCTTTACTTATACTCAAGTATAACAATTGGGTACTTTTTCCCACCACAGACCCTGTATATCAAAAAAGTACAATATACACAGAATCTTTAAAGCAAAACTACCAAAACTACAGCTGATGGTGAACCTGAACAAATGTAAATAAAATATATTGTAAGCACTGTTCAGCATGTAGCTTATAGCCAGATGAGTTGCGTCTCCCTTGTAGCTTACTTTTATTTTGGTAAAGCACATTTTTAATAGATAGAACAATAACCTAGCAAATTACATGGCCACTCTACTAATAAAGACTAATATTGCGCGGCCTGTTCCTGGTCGTGCGAAGCTGGGCAAGCTGTGCGCAGTTTGACTAGGCTACTGATATTCCCCAGTGTTGATCGGCATGCAAAATACCTTGTAGAGATCAATAACTGTCAACACAGTTACATGCTTTGTTCGACACTGAAGGAGAGGAAAAATTAGTTGTCACAAAGTGAGTAATTTTAATATAAGTATAATATTTAGTATAAGCAAAAAAAAATGAAATCGGCGATTCCTAACGTTTTAATGGATTTTCTGACCGATGCATGCCACATTTGGAACGGTTGGCAGTCGCGGACCGATGCAGTCGTATCTTACATTTAAAAAAAAAAATTAAAAATCAGGGACAGATGCATATATCTGCTTGAATATAGACTATCCCCTTTCTCGTCCTTCATCTATCCCTTCCTCTCTCACCCGCTGGCTGTGGATGATGCTCTTGTGTTCTCGTGCCACTCGGGTTGCCCACTTCCGTGCCTCCTTATCCAGATTGTGCTCCTCCGCTGTGCCACTCTGCTTATGCAGCTGCCCCACCTAGTGACCAGGGATGATGGATGGAGTAGAGAGAGAGTTTAATGGTCTGATAATATTCAGCTAAACATAATCTCTGTGTGTGTGTGTGTGTGTGTGTGTGTGTGTGTGTGTGTGTGTGTGTGTGTGTGTGTGTGTCAATAGGTCAAAAATATATTGAACAAAATATAAAACGCAACATCTAAAGTGTTGGTCCCATATTTCATGAGCTGAAATAAAACATAGCAGAAATATTCTATATGCACAAAAACCTTATTACTCTAATATGTTAGGCACAAATTTGTTTACATCCCTGTTTGTGAGCATCTCTTTTGTCAAGATCCATCCACCTGATAAGTGTGGCACATCAAGAAGCTGCTTAAACAGCATGATCATTACACAGGTGCACCTTGTGCTGGGGACAATAAAAGGCCACTAAAATGTGCAGTTTTGTCACACAACACAATGCCACAGATGTCTCAACTTTGAGGGAGCGTGCAATTGGCATGCTGACTGCAGGAATGTCCACCAGAGCTGTTGTCAGAGAATTGAAAGTTAATTTCTCAACCATAAACTGCCTCCAACGTCATTTTAGAGTATTTGGCAGTACGTCCAACTGGCCTCACAACCGCAGACCACTTGTAACCAAACCAGCCCAGGACCTCCACATCCGGCTTCTTCACCTGCAGGATCGTCTGAGACCAGCCACCCAGTCAGCTGATGAAACTGAGGGTTTGCACAAACTGCCAGAAACCATCTCAGGGAAGCGCATCTGCATGCTCGTCATCATCACAAGGGTCTTGACTTGACTGCAGTTTCTCGTCGCGACCGACTTCAGTAGGCAAATGCTCACCTTCAATGGCTACTGGCATGCTGGAGAACTGTGATTTTCACAAATGAATCCCAGTTTTAACTGTACCGGGCAGATGGCAGACAGCGTGTACAACACATTCGGAAAGTATTCAGACCCCTTGACTTTTTCCACAGTTTGTTGTGTTACAGCCTTATTGTAAAATGGATGAAATATTTTTTGCTCATCAATCTACACACAATACCCCATAATGACAAAGCAAAAACAGGTTTTTTGAAATTTTTGCAAATTTATTACAAATGAAAAACAGCAATACCTTATTTACATAAGTATTCAGACCCTTTGCTGTGAGACTCGAAATTGAGCTCAGGTGCATCCTGTTTCCATTGATCATCCTTGAGATTTTTCAACAACTTGGAATCCACCTGTGGTAAATTCAATTGATTGGACATGATTTGGAAAGGCACACAAATCAAATCATATTGTATTTGTCACATGCGCCGAATACAACAGGTGTAGTCCTTACAGTGAAATGCATACTTACAAGCCCTTAACCAACAATGCAGTTAAGAAAAATACGTGTTAATGAAAATAAAAGTAACAAATAATTAAAGAGCAGCAGTACAATAACAATAGCGAGGCAATATACAGGGGGTACCGGTACAGAGTCAATGTGCGGGGCACCAATTAGTCGAGGTAACTGAGGTAAGATGTACATGTAGGTAGAGTTAGTGACTACTGTATGCATAGATAATAAACAGAGTAGCAGCAGCAGTGTAAAAGGGGGGGGGGGCGGCAATGCAAATAGCCTGGGTAGCCATTTGATTAGATGTTCAGGAGTCTTATGGCTTGGGGGTAGAATCTGTTTAGAAGCCTCTTGGACCTAGACTTGGCGCTCCACTACCGCTTGCCGTGCGGTAGCAGAGAGAACAGTCTATGACTAGGGTGGCTGGTGTCTTTGACAATTTGTAGGACCTTCTTCTGACACCGCCTGTTATATAGGTCCTGGATGGCAGGAAACTTGGTCCCAGTGATGTACTGGGCCGTACACACTACCCTCTGTAGTGCCTTGTGGTCGGAGGCCGAGCAGTTGCCATACCAGGCAGTGATGCAACCCGTCAGGATGCTCTCGATGGTGCAGCTGTAGAACTTTGAGGATCTGAGGACCCATGCCAAATCTTTTCAGTCTCCTGAGAGGGAATAGGTTTTGTCGTGCCCTCTTCACAACTGTCTTGGTGTGCTTGGACCATGTTAGTTTGTTGTTGATGTGGACACCAAGGAACTTGAAGCTCCCAACCTGCTCCACTACAGCCCTGTCGATGAGAATGGGGGCGTGCTTGGTCCTCCTTTCCTGTAGTCAACAATCATCTCCTTTATCTTGATCACGTTGAGGGAGAGGTTGCTGTCCTGGCACCACACGGCCAGGTCTCTGAACTCCTCCTTGGTGCCCACATGGGAAAAACTCCCCAAATACAGGTGTGCCTAGCTTGTAGCGTCATACCAAAGACTCAAGGCTGTAATCGCTGCCAAAGGTGCTTCAACAAAGTACTGAGAAAAGGGTCTGAATACTTAAGTGATATTTCAGTAAAAAAAATGTAAATGTCATGATGGGGTATTGTGTGTAGCTTGATCAGGAAACCATTAAAAAAAAAAAAAAAAAAATTATAATAAGGCTTTCACGTAACAAAATGTGGAAAAAGTCAAGGGGCCTGAAAACTTTCCGAATGCACCGTATGTCGTCGTGTGGGTAAGAGGTTTTCTGATCTCAACGTTATGAACAGAGCGCCCCATGGTGACGGTGGGGTTATGCTATTTTTATTTATTTATCTAACCTTTGTTTAACTAGGCAAGTCAGTTAAGAATAAATTCTTATTTACAATGATGGCCAAAAGGCAAAAGGCCTCCTGCGGGGACGGGGGCCTGGGATAAAAATAAAAAAATAAATACAATATAAATATAGGACGAAACACACATCACAACAAGAGAGACACAACAAGAGAGACCTAGGACAAGATAAGGCAGCAAAACATGGGCAGGCATAAGCTACGGACAACAAACACAATTGCCTTTTATTGATGGCAATTCGAATGCCGAGATACCGTTACGAGATCCTGAGACCCATTGTCGTGCCATTCATCCGCCACCATCACCTCATGTTTCAGCATGATAATGCACCACGGCCCCATATTGCAAGGATCTGTACACAATTCCTGGAAACTGAAAATGTCCCAGTTCTTCCATGGTCTGCATACTCAACATTGAGCATCACTGGGATGCTCTGGTTTGACGTGTATGATATCATGTTCCAATTCCCGCCAATATCCAGCAACTCTGCACAGCCATTGGAGAGGAGTAGGACAACATTCCACAGGCCACAATCAACTTTCTGCGAATGATTTGGGTTGGGCTACATGAGGCAAATGGTGGTCACACCAAATACTGACTGGTTCTGATCCACAACCCTACCTTATTTTTAAGGTATCTGTGACCAACAGATGCCTATCTGTATTCCCAGTCATGTGAAATCCATAGATTAGGGCCTAATTCAATTATTTCAATTGACTGATTTCCTTATATGAACTGTAACTCAGTAAAATCTTTGAAATTGTTCCATGTTGCGTTTATATTTTTGTTCAGTGTACTTTGGTACATATAAAACAGCCATATACACCTAAAGATTTACGGTAAGATATTGGAACCGATATCCGTTTGAGGGTGAATGTTGGCAAATATTATTAAATGATATTTGAGAAATGGTGGCGTAGTAATAAAAAAAACGATTGCCTCAATGGCAGGATTCAGACAGCCAAACAAATGACGTGTTTGTGTCGAAAGGAAAACAACCAAGGAAAAAAACACTTGCACTACGGATGACCTCACAAGAGAAACAGTCAATCCATACGCCCCATTGGGATGAGAGGCAATGTCTCGAAATCAGGGATGTTATCAGGATAACATAGAAAATCATGAAACGTTGGATATTTGTTTGGGGGTTAGTCGATTCCAATAAAATAGGACTGGAGGTCAGATGAATATGGGAAAATCCTGTGCTTATTTCTCTCCACAACCCCTCTACAAGGCCTGAAGTGTCATTCTAGGTCATGTGATATGTTCTGAACATTGCAAAATAGAAATGGATGGTGGTATGATTCTCTGTCTACATGACAGAAAATCATACCACCCTGCATCCCACTGCTGGCTTGCTTCTGAAGCTAAGCAGGGCTGGTCCTGGTCAGTCCCTGGATGGGAGACCAGATGCTGCTGGAAGTGGTGTTGGAGGGCCAGTAGGAGGCACTCTCTCCTCTGGTCTAAAAAATATCCCAATGCCCCAGGGCAGTGATTGGCAACACTGCCCTGTGTAGGGTGCCGTCTTTCGGGGTGTCCTGACTCGGTGGTCACTAAAGATCCCATGGCACTTACCGTAAGAGTAGGGGTGATAACCCGGTGTCCTGGCTAAATTCCCAAGCTGTCCTTCATACCATCATGGCCACCTAATCATCCCCAGCTTACAATTGGCTCATTCATCCTCCTTCCTTTCCCCTGTAACTATTCCCTAGGTCGTTGCTATAAATGAGAATGTGTTCTCAGTCAACTTACCTGGAAAAACAACAGTTAAAAAAATAAATATATATGTTCTAGTACATTTCTATCAGAACCTTCTGTAATGCTATTTGCTCATTATCCACCAAACGGAAGAAAACGTCCTGAAACAGGGAGGGACAACCCTAGACTTCTCTAATAAGAAGCACTCATTCTTGTTTCCGGATACAAAATTGTTTTCCATCGCACACTAATGAACAGAGCCCTGGCTGGTTGGGATGATGGACACACAACAGGACCAGGAGGTGTATAGGTCAACCCCCATGACTGATGATCCCTGGCATGCTTCATGTGCACAGAGCTGACCCTTGACACAAGAATGAACACAGTCCAAATGGCAGATTAACTGAAATGTGCACTCAGCTAAAAATATGGTTTTTCCAACTACAGGTTGAAGAGGGAAAAAGAGCACCACAGGTGGAGCGCCGAGTTTTCTGTGTGTGTGTGTGTGTGTGTGTGTGTGTGTGAGAGAGAGAGAGACAATGTGGGCCGTGCGCAAGGCCCATAAATCAGTGAATGAGAGGAGAGACACACCTAGTTCCTGTTAGAGGCTGAGGCAGCCAGGTGTAGAAGAGTGGAGGAGGGATAAGGAAGGCAGGGGGTTGGAGTGAGCACACTGACGAGGCCCCCTTACAATGCCCCCTTTTCACAGATGCCTAGGCCGTCCATGGTCCTGCCTGCCTGCAAAACGCCCCCCACTCCCCTCCGGCCCCTCTTTCAGTGCAGTTCTTTTCCGGATCCCTCCGTCGTCTCGCACAGGGAGGTGGAGGGGGCAACTGCATCACTAAATGTTTTCTTTAGGAACAGGCCTCCGCTTGTTTGACTTCCAAGGAAAACAACAACGAGGGCCTTGGAGGTTTCTAACAATTTGTCCAGTGTAGCGGAGGGGCGGATGGGATGGGAGGAGGGGTGCGGGTGGAGGAGGGTGTGGACGAGTGCACTGGCGGGCAGATGGACAGACTGAGTCAGCTGAGAACAGGTTCCTAAAGCACGGGGCCTCGGGCACACAGGCACACCATATACGCACACGCCATACACATGCACTACCCACATGTCTTACACACACCATAAATACACACAAAGCTGCGCGCAACAAACACACTCCACACACTCACCAACACACATGCACCACGTGTAATAGACGTCAGTGTCGTTTAATAGCATTGTTTCCTCCCTCACAAGTTCGCTACTGAGATTGATCTTGTCGCCCTCTGTTTCGCAATGCCTTAGCCAGCTTTACCACCAAAAAGCTAGCAATTCGATGGCGCGGGTGGAGGCAATTCAAGCTGAAAAGTGAGCTTTCCTATTCAATTGTGTTACACAGACACAGAAGCATGTACGGTAAAGCAAGTTAGCTAGCCTAGCAGTGAGGAATGATCAGTGGTTCTATGAGCGGGAAGCTTTAGCATAGCTAGTGTTTAGCGTAGCACTAGCCACCACGTACCATGAGAACAGTAGCGTTAGCATAGCACTACTCCCCACCTTGTCAGTGTCGCTGGGTTGGAAGAGGATGGCTGGGGCGCTGTGGAACACTGGGTTCTGCTGTACAAACTGCAGCTGCTGGAAGTCCTGCGTCACCTGGAGAGAACACAGACACGCACACACTCAGAGCACAATAGAGGCATCTAATAATCTGGCAGAGGCATGAAGGGATTTGAATAGATAAAATATCATTATCATGACAGAAGAGGCTTTACTCAATCCTTTGAGGGTTTATTATGTCATTGGCGGGCAACCACACAGATCTTATTTAAGCCAGGGCCATGCAAGGACCACTGACCACAGTATGACCCAAAGTCATGGGGGAGGATTCACGGTCACCTCAAGGTTCACAGGAAGATGACCTGAGAGAGGTTCCAAACTATGCACGCACACACAGGCTGCTGTGTGGTGTCACAGTGAAAAATATCCATATGGGTCAACGGGTCGAAATTTGACCACTGTTAAAAAACAGAGCACCCGGAGCTCGCTGTTTCGCCAGAGATATACGGTCACGCTGGTCTGATAGGAAATGAACTGTAAACCAAGGTCAGGTTACAGAAAAGCAAGAAGACCAAGATATCTGGACTACGAGAGGCCAATAGCTGAGGGGTAACAGAATAGCTAGTAACACAATAGAGTATTGGGATAGGTAGATGGTCATCTCTAAATCTTTGATGGAAAAATAAGGACCTAAACCATAGTATTAATGTGAATATGACCGACTAGGTTTCAAACTCGGGTCTTCTACACCCCACAAGACTGTTAGCCATCTGAGCTAAAGCCTAGGTATTAGCTCAGGGGAATGTGAGTTTTCAGGTCTCAAGCAAGGTCACTGACTGAACCAGCGCTGTTACTCCAATTTCTGCTCATTTTCCTCATTAGGACATTAGGAGTCTGCAAGACGGCACAAACAGATCTGGTAGCAGCCTAGTTCAATTAAAGCTAATATGTGGGCTAGTTTCCATGCCCTCACCGCGTTGGAGCTCTCCAGGACGACATTGAAGGTGTCGTGGACAGCCTGGTAGGCCTCCAGCTCCATCTGGCTCAGAGAGACCAGGTAGTCCTTCACCTGCTCATAGATGCCCCCATCCAGAACCTGAGGAGCACAGGGCAACAAGGAAATAAGTTAAGAACTTAACTTGTAATTGACCAATAATGCAGCAATAAGCCAGCATCTCACTCACTCGCACATTAGTGGTGGTGTTCCAAGTTGTCTGTTTCTGCAGTCATGCAAACTATGTCATAGCAATCGTCTGAGATATGCAGCACGACTGCAAACAAAAAGATGACCTGGAATGCCCATACACGTGTGTGCTGACGCCTCACCTTGATGCAGTCGATCAGGTCCGTGTTGTAGTAACGCTGCTGGTGAGCATTAGCCGCTGCTAGCGTGAGCAGATAGTCGTTCCTGGCGTGGGTGGCTTTGGAGTTACACTCACTCCTTTTGGCTTTTAGCTGGTGAAAAATAAAGAATAATAAACACACTCATGGGGGCATTCCATGTCATCTTTAGTTTGATAGGTTGATGCCCCTATGCAGTCGAGTTTGTGGTCATGGCCAATTGGCCATACATACAATGTATTAATGTAACACCTTTATACTGGCCCGCTGCAGACTGGACCTGGACTGGAACATACTCAGTTTGGACCTGGACAGAACAGAAGGAGAGAAGGATCATGTATGTGAACCGAGTCACACAAGACCAGTGGTTCCAACCAAAAGTCTTACATTTTCACTCCTGTACATCTGAGCAGACACAGATAGGTAGCATTACTGTAATAGCTCCCCCTTACCTCCGATAGGTTTGGTGGAACAGTAGCCAGATTTCTTACCCATCTGATCCTCTCAGATCTCCACAAGGCTGTACGGGGGGATTTGGGATTGGACATACAGTGTGTATGTCTGCATGTACTGTACATACTTGGCATCCTGCTCAGCCTTGTCTCTGACAGCCTGGGCCATGGTCTCAGTCTCCTGGTACTTCTTCCTGGTCTTGGCCAGCTCCTTCACCGAGTCCTGCAGCTCTGCCTGCACCAGCGTCAGCTGGTCAATACACTAAGCAAACAACAACCAGAGGTTATCAGTATGTGGTACAGTATGTGTATATACACTAAACAAACCATTATCAATATATGGTACAGAACATCTCATGTGGTGAAATTCACACACACACACACACACACACACACACACACACACACACACACACACACACACACACACACACACACACACACACACACACACACACACACACACACACACACACACACACACACACACACACACACACACACACACACACACACACACACACACACACACACACACACACACACACACACACACACACACACACACGCGGGCGGCAGGTAGCCTACTGGTTAGAGCGTTGGACTTGTAACCGAAAGGTTGCAAGATCAAATCCCCGAGCTGTTCTGCCCCTGAACAAGGCAGTTAACCCACTGTTCCTAGGCCGTCATTGAAAATAAGATTTTGTTCTTAACTGACTCGTTAAATAAAGGTAAAAAAAAACAACAAAAAAAAAGGACACCCCTTCCAATTAGTGGATTCGGCTATTTCAGCCACACCCGTTGCTGACAGGTGTATAAAATCCAGCACACAGCCAAGACAAACATTGGCAGTAGAATGGCCTTACTGAAGAGCTCAGTAACTTTCAACGTGGCACCATCATAGGATGCAACATTATTAAACTTATATATATATATATAAAACCTCACTAATGCTTGTGGCTAAATGGAAGCGAATCCCTGCAGCAATGTTCCAACATCTAGTGGAAAGTCTTCCCAGAAGAGTGGAGGCTGTTATAGCAGCAAAGGGGGGACCAACTCCATATTAATGCCCATGATTTTGGAATGAGATGTTCGATGAGCAGGCGTCCAACATACTTTTGGTCATGTAGAATATATATGTCAGCTGATCAATACACTGGACAAACAAGTGGTTGCATAGAGTTATTAATTGTGAGATATACTTGGTAGGGATGTAAAGATTCATGGAAGGTATGCAGCACCTTCATTATTCAAATGCTAAAATATCTTGAGCAATATTAGGCCTTATTATTTGAATGACAACCTCTGTAATTTCCTAGGTTATTGTTATCTATGCGTCGTTGAAAATGGTGCTTTACCAGAATAAAAGTAAGCCACACACACAGGATTAACACCGGTAACCCGGATACCAGGAACGGTTCTGGGGGGGGGGGGGGGGGGCAGTGCCCCTGTGAACATGGTATTTTGCCTGCTAATGCCTGCAATGCAGTGAAGAAAACGATATGAGGACAATAAAGTCTAATTTAACTGGCCCCTCTAACAGTACAACTGGCCCCAGCTTGGCCCCCCCAGTTGAAATGGTCTAGAACCACCACTGCCAGGAACACTTAACATTTCCTGAAATATTTTTCATGACTAGACCCTGGATATTACAACATTTTCCCCCAATGTCGCAGTGCTGCAATTCCACAAAATACACCACATGAGCAGCAGCAGATTGGATAACGTGCAAAATAAATACATTTAAAAAAAACAGGTTGTCGCATGGAAGCCTTCAGGATACCGTATTTACTTCACAAAGTCACCTTAAATTCAAAGCACATGCATAACTGACACTGCCGGACTGCGCATGAGACACGAATGCAGTTTAGAGTTCTCATCAGAACTGAAAATTTGATCCCGGTCCGACCCAAGCCCGGTGAGCTGAAGCCCGAGCCCAGGTCTGACATCACAGAAATGAAATGAGCCAGCAGTAAAACAGTAGACTATATTGATTTAAACTGGTTTTGAGAACAATGCGGCAGAAGCGGAGTGAGGAGACGGCCATTGGGCCTAGAAAACGCGCAGAGGAAAACGCACTTTAGTTATGATCAATTGAATGATGAAAAAAGTAATATCCAACAGTTATATTAATTAAAAACAAATAGTCGTACGTGTGGTCACCTAGATTATTATTTCAGCATTGTTTTGATTGGGACAGCGCCGTCGTGCTACTTTGAGACAAGAGTGGGGGACTCGTCTAGACTAATCCATTCATGTCAGATTTTTGTTTTCACTGAATCTCTGTTTGATATTTGGTAATTAGGCTAGTGAAATGTTAGCTACATTAAGGTGCGTACTAATTATCATCTTTATTCTAGTTTGCTGATATATTGGCTGATTAGAAATTTTTTATAGCATGTTATACAAGTTGATTTTGCTCTTCAGCCTGGCCTACTTCCGACAAAAAGCCTGCGACTTGTCTGATAATCAACGTGATTTTGTTTCACTAAATCTGTCTGTATATTTGGTTAATTGATCTCTGGCTTCGTTTGCTCATCACTGATCAGAAACATTTACCATGCAACAATGTAGCCTTAATCAAGTGTACTATTTATCAATTGACTCACATAGCCTTATTTAGAGCCTATAGGCTATTTTCCACTGAAACCCAAAATCCTGACTCGCATGAAAATTACCAACTTTATTCTGTAATCCATAGGTTGCATTATCAAAGCACGTCTCGCCTATGCATGTCAAAATACAGCTATAACATTCCCCCGCTTCTCTGTGCCGTCTCAGATCGCTGCTCATATGACAGCTTCGGTAGAGAACGTAATCAAAAAACAGTCTGATTATAACGATATATTTATTATGATTATTTACATTTTATATGTATTTTTTTTTCTTTTCGGAGCTGGTCCCCGTTAAGATACCTTATTTAAACAATTTCCTGTCTTAAATCTCCCCATTATTAATTAGCTGATCTGCCATCTGTAAAATCATCAATTCGATTTAGCCAAATAGGAGATATTCTGTCATTCGTTGGAGGTTAGCTAGCAAGCTTAGCAACTTTGGTCATTTGACTTTTGTCTGATTACAGTTGGTATGATTAGGCAATGCTACATTCGGGGTTGCACTCGCTGCCTCAGCACATTCCGTGAAAAGTTAGTCTAGGCCTACTGCTGAAATGCGCTGAATTAATTAAACAACATGATAAAGCTCGGAATTTAAGAACTGCCTGTTTCACAACGTCATTGGCCATCAAAGTTACTCTATCATTACTAAATATCAGTTTCACTTGCTGAAAAATCTTTACATAGTGGAGCAGCCAAGCTGGCAATGTGGCGCAACACCCCTCCTATTTTGGGAGAACCCTGGCATTGTGACCATATCTTGGTTTTAAACTCTTTCAAAAATGGGCGTTTCTGATTTTTATGGTATTTCCTGGGACTCTCAGGATAAATATGAATTATTGCCAGTACTGAAACTTGGTAGATTCTCTGTAAAATATGAATCCCTAACACACGTATCTTTTACACACAGAGAAGTAATCTCAGACAGATCCAGCTCAGAGGCCCAGCTCATGAGCTCCATCAGCAGCATATTTTAATTTAGAATGGAAAATTAATGTATTTATGCAACAAATGTTAATGCATCAAATCAATTCGTTCTCTAATCAAACCGAATTGCACTGAATCGTTACAAACTAAAATGTATAGTTCCTGTATCTAGACACGTATCCAATCGTCTTGAAAGGGAATGATGCACATTCCTAATACTTGGCTATATTCAGATGCATTGCCAATACAGTTAACATGCCTGGAAATGCATGCCTGTCTATTGGTAACCCATTCTAAGATGTCCTAAGAGCTAACGTAATATTCTTATTAGGTTAGTCAGGGTGAACAAAGGGTGCTTGTTGATGGTAGCCAGTGGAATGTGGAGACTGGACAGAGGTAACTAGAGACCATGTGTTGGTCAAAGCCTGACCAACTTGGTAGGGCAGCAGTGTGGCCAACTAGCTGATAGGGAAGCAGGGGTGTATTCAGTAGGGTGAAAATGTCTCTGAATGGAGTAAAATGGGGGAGGATACTACCTGAACCTGTGCAATGAGATCACGCTATAGGGCGCTATGCAAATTGAACTGGGTATAGGGTTTCTGGGATAATGGTGTTGATGTGAGCCATGACCAGCCTTTCAAAGCACTTCATGGCTACAGACATGAGTGCTACGGGTCGGTAGCCATTTAGGCAGGTTACCTTGGGCACAGGGACTATGGTGGTCTGCTTGTAACATGCTGGTATTACAGACTCGGACAGTGGTTGAAAATGTCAGTGAAGACACTTGCCAGTTGATCAGCGCATGCTCAGAGTACACGTCCTGGTCATTGAAAGGTCTTACTCACATCGGCTGCGGAGAGCATGATCACACAGTCGTCCGGAACAGCTGATGGTCTCATGCATGTTCAGTGTTACTTGTCTCAAAGCGAGCATAGACGTTATTTAGCTCGTCTGGTAGGCTCGTTGGGCAGCTCTCGGCTGTAACGTCATACCCAAGAAGACTCAAGGCTGCAATCGCTGCCAAAGGTGCTTCAACAAAGTACTGAGTAAAGGATCTGAATACTTATGTAAA
The DNA here is from genome assembly GCF_965601325.2 of Salmo salar. Classification (NCBI taxonomy): domain Eukaryota; kingdom Metazoa; phylum Chordata; class Actinopteri; order Salmoniformes; family Salmonidae; genus Salmo; species Salmo salar. Next base: position 73,176,517 of record NC_138294.1, on the reverse strand, counting down.
TGTGATATTTCTATTTTTTATTACGAGGTATTGTGTGTAGATTGATGAGGGATTTTTTTTTAATAAGGCTGTAACATAACAAAATGTGGAAAAAGTCAAGGGGTCTGAACACTTTCCGAATGCACTTTGACTCAGTCAATCAGGAACATTAACCGTCTTCTTGGTAAGCAACTCGTGTAGATTTGGCCTTGTGTATTAGCTTATTGTCCTGCTGAAAGGTGAAATAATCTACCAGTGTCTGGTGGAAAGCAGTCTAAAACAAGGTTTCCTCCAGGATTTTGCATGTCCTTAATTCCATTCAGTTGATTTTTTATCCTGAAAAACTCCCCCTTCCATAACATGATGCAGCCACCACTATGCTTGAAAATATGGAGCGTGGTGCTCAGTAATGTGTTGTATTGGATTTGCCCCAACATAACTTTTAGTCCTAAATACAAAGTGTTAATTGCATTGCCACAGTTTTTGCAGTATTACTTTAGTGCTGTGTTGCAAACATGATGCATATTTTGGAATATTTATATTTCTGTACAGACTTACTTATTTTCACTCTCAATTTGGTTAGTATTGTGGAGTAACTACAATGTTGTTGATCCATCTTCAGTTTTCTCCCATCACAGCCATTAAAACTCTGTTATAAAGTCACCATTGGCCACATGTGAAATGGTTTCCTTCCTCTCTGGCAACTGCGTTACCTTTGTAGTGACTGGGTGTATTGATTCGCCATCCAAAGTATGATTAATAACTTCACCATGCTCAAAGGGATTTATAAATATATATATTTTTTTTATACCCATCTACCAATAGCTGCCCTTCTTGGCGAGGCATTGGAAAACCTCGCTGGTCTTTGTGGTTGAATCTGTGTTTGAAATCCACTTCTCTACTGAGGGACCTTACAGATTAATTGTTTGTGTGTGGTACAGAGATGAGGTAGTCATTAAAAAATAATGTTAAACATGATTATTGCACACAGAGTGAGTCCATGCAACTTATTATGTGAATTGTTAAGCACATTTCTACTCCTGCATTTATTTAGGCTTGCCATAACAAAGGGGTTGAATACTTATTGACTCAAGATATTTCAGCTTTTCATTTTTTATTAATTTGTAAACATTTCTAAAAACATAATTCCACTTTGACATTATGGGGTACTGTGTGTAGGCCAGTGACCAAAAACTCTAAAATTGAATAAATGTTTAATTCAGGCTGTAACAACAAAATGTGGAAAAAGTCCTGGGGTGTGAATACTTTCTGAAGGCACTGTAAATACACTGGTTGGTATCCAAAGAACAGCGTACTTCCCCTTAAGGCAGAAAAAAACCATCCTGAATTGTTTCAGTGGTTTCAACTCCCCAGCTGTATAAATGGAGACATACATCCAATGTAAGACATGAGAGCAGGAAAGAGGAGAGAGAGCAGGAGAGAGTCTGCAAACTATGCAAAGCTAAGCCATGTTGTGGTGGTTTGGCCTCCATACCTTCCTGAGCTGATGCTCCTTCTGCAGCCTGGCAGTCTTGGCCGGGTCCGAAACCTGGTTCCTGTAGTTCTCACAGGCCGTGATCCTGGACTGGGTCACCTGCACTGTGCCCTCCAAGTAGGCCTTCCAAACCGTGTACATGTTCCTATGACGACATGCACACACACAAATAAACATTAAACTTATGGAGACAAATACATTTATGTTCTACTGTGTTGTTTATACGGTTACAATTGGGCATAATTGTAGACACTGGTAAGCATGATTATGGAAAAATAACACTAACTGCTGTCCATTTCACCTGAGGGAGAGTGTGAGACAATACGATTTCTGATGATGCCACGGTGACGAGAGGTCTTACCTGTGGTCTGTGGGCTCCTCTGGTAGGCTGGCTGGCCATTCCCTCTTCAGGTACTGATTGGACAGCTTGTGTAGAGCCTGCGGGGGAGGAAGAAGAGAGAAGACCTTTAACCTTTGAACTTCTGACCCACTTTCTACCTCCCGATACTGCTGCTTCCAAGGCTTTCCATGATTACCTTGGTCTGGGTCGTGTTCAATAGGCACGAAACGGATGGGGTATTGTGTGTAGATTGATGAGGAAAAAATGATTTCATTTTAGAATAAGGCTGTAACGTAACAAAATGTGTGAAAGGTCAAGTGGTCTGAATACTTTCCGAAGGCACCGTATATCTAGGAACGTTTGATAAACTGGTGGTGCTGATCCAGACCTTAACCATTTTCTCTCCATTATTCTCCTAATTCTGAGATATTTTCTGGATCTATACAGGGACCCAGGAAGAACTCTTGGAATTCCATGCCTATCTAAACTCTATGAATGAACACCTTCGTTTCACCATTAACAATGAACTATCACAAATCAGTTCTTGATGTGATGGTTAAGGACAAAACCTCCCTCTCTACAGATCTCTATAGGAAACCTACAGACAGGAACACCCTCAGAGGTGACAGCTTTCATCCACGTCCACTTATTAAAAGTCTCCCTATAAGTCAATTCAGCCGCATCAGAAGAATATGCAGCTCTGATGCTTCTTAGCAGAAATAGACCAGGGGCCACACAACGCTTTTAGGAAAGGGGGTACAAAGACAATTGGGTAAAACATGCCAATGATCGTTTTTGAAGGACTAACACAGTCGGAAAGCATTCAAACCAAAAGTTTAAGAAAAATCTGAACATGTCCCCTCATGCTTCACCCAATATTCACCGTTGGGGAAGGCATTCAAGGACATTAAATCAGGAAGCACTGATACATTATTGATACTGACCCACAATTGAAACCCATCTTTAAATATCCCCCACGTATGGTCTTTAAAAGACCCCCAAATGTGAGAGCCATTGTGGTGAAATCTGTTTATCCACCAGAGAAAAAGGATACTTTCTTGGACAAGGTTCCAAAGGCTAATTACAAATGTAGCCAATGTGCTCAATGCAGCTTCACATACAAATGTAACCAATTTACCCACCCCCACACAGGATAAAGATTTAAGATCAAAGGCCTGATTGCCTGCATGTCCACCAATGTTATTTACATGTTGAAATGTCCTTGTCTTACATAGGGAAAACCAGTTGAAGCCTTAAGACCCGGATCAGAGAGCACCGCGGCAATATACGGACAGGAGACCAAAAAAAAATCTGGTTGCTGTTCATTTTGTACAAGCTAGACATCCTATTAGTTCTCTGACATACATTGGAACAGAATTGGTCAAGATGTCATGCAGGGGAGGGGACATTGAGAGGAAACGTCTTCAAAGGGAATCTTTCTGGATCCACAGGCTCAACAGTCTCTCCTCTTGGCCATAACTAGGAGGTCGACTTGAAACTGTTTTTATAGTATCAAAATTGTCCAAATTATAGTTTTTATCCTAATTGAATATAATCTATATATACACACACACACACACACACACACACACACACACACACACACCACACACACACACACAGTACCAGTCATATGTTTGGACACCTACTCATTCAAGGGTTTTTCTTAATTTTTTTACATTGTAGAATAATAGAAGACATCAAATCTATGAAATAACACTTATGGAATCACATAGTAACCAAAATAGTGTTTAACAAATCAAAATATATTTTATATTTGAATTTCTTCAAAGTAGCCACCCTTTGCCTTGATGACAGCGTTGCACACTCTTGGCATTCTCTCAATCTGCTACATGAGGTAGTCATCTGGAATGCATTTCAATTAACAGGTGTGCCTTGTTAAAAGTTCATTTGTGGAATGTCTTTCATTCTTAATGCATTTGAGCCAATCAGTTGTGTTGTGACAAGGTAGGGGAGATATACAGAAGAAAGCCCTACTTGTAAAAGACCAAGTCCATATTATGGCAAAAACAGCTCAAATAAGCAAAGTGAAAATGACAGCCCATCATTACTTAAAGACATGAATGTCAGTCAACGCGGAAAATTAAGAATTTTGAACGTTTCTTCAAGTGCAGTCGTAAAAACCAAGCGCTATGATGAAACTGGCTCTCATGAGGACCGCCACAGGAAAGGAAGACCCAAAGTTACCGCTGCTGCAGAGGATAAGTTCATTAGAGAGTTTCCAGCCTCAGAAATTGCAGCCCAAATAAATGCTTTACAGAGTTCAAGAAACAGACACATCAACATCAACTGTTCAGAGGAGACGGCGTGAATCAGACCTTCATGGTCGAATTGCTAAAAGAAACCACTCCTAAAGGACACCAATAAGAAGAAGACACTTGCTTGGACCAATAAACAAGCAATGGACATTAGACCAGTGGAAATATGTCCTTTGCGCTGATGAGTAGAAATTTCAGATTTTTGGTTCCAACCACAGACGCACAGTAGGAAAACAGATGATCCCCGCATGTATGGTTCCCACCGTGAAGCATGGAGGTGGTGGTGTGATGGTGCTTTGCTGGTGACATTGATTTATTTAGAATTCAAGGCACACTTTACCAGCATGGCTACCACAGCATTCTGTAGCAATATGCCATCTCATCTGGTTTGTGGGACTATCATTTGTTTTTCAACAGAACAATGACCCAACACACATCCAGGCTGTGTAAGGCCTATTTGACCAAGAAGGAGAGTAATGGTACTGCATCAGATGACCCGGCCTCCACAATCGCCTGACTTCAACCCAATTGAGATGGTTTGGTATGAGTTGGACCGAAGAGTGACGGAAAAGCAGCCAACAAGTGCTCAGCATATGTGGAAACTCCTTCAAGACTGTTGGAAAAGCATTCCAGGTGAAGCTGGTTGAGAGAATTCCAAGTGTGCAAAGCTGTCATCAAGGCAAAGGGTGACTACGTCGAAGAAACTCAAATATATTTTGATTTGTTTAACCCTTTTTTGGTTACTACATGATTCCATGTGTGTTAAATCATAGTTTTGATGTCTATTGTACAATGTAGAAAATAGTCAAAAATAAAGAAAAACCCTTGAATGAATAGGTGTGTCCAAACTTTTGACTGGTACTGTGCATACACACACACACAGTTGAAGTCGGCAGTTTAAATGTAGTTGACTAAGGTGTATGTAAACTCAGTTTTTCACAATTCCTGACATTTAATCCAAGTACAAATTCCCTGTTTTAGGTCAGTTAGGATGACCACTTTATTTTAAGAACATGAAATGTCAGAATAATAGTAGAGAATGATTTATTTCAGCTTTCATTTCTTTCATCACATTCCCAGTGGGTCAGAAGTTTACATACACTCAATTAGTATTTGGCAGCATTGCCTTTAAAATGGTTTACTTGGGTCAAACGTAGCCTTCCACAAGCTTCCCACAATAAGCTGGGTGAATTTTGTCCCATTCCTCCTGACAGAGTTGGTGTAACTGAGTCAGGTTTGTAGGCCTCCTTGCTAACGTCCCACCTCAACAGCTTCCAGTGAAATTGCAGAGCGCCAAATTCAACGTAAATTACTATAAATATTTAACTTTCATGAAATCACAAGTGCAATACATCAAAATAAAGCTTAACTTGTTAATCCAGCCGCCGTGTCAGATTTCAAAAAGGCTTTACGGTGAAAGCAAACCATGCGATTATCTGAGGACAGCGCTCAGCAGACAAAACATTAAACAGTTTGCAGCCAAGTAGATTAGTCACGAAAGTCAGAAATAGCAATAATATTAATCACTTACCTTTGATGATCTTCGTATGGTTGCACTCACAAGACTCCATGTTACACAATAAATATTGGTTTTGTTCGATAAAGTCCCTCTTTATATCCAAAAACCTCCATTTTGTTGGCGCATTTTGTTCAGTAATCCAATGGCTCAAATGCGGTCACAAGAGGCAGACGAAAATTCCAAATGGAATCCATAAAGTTCGTAGAAACATGTCAAACGATGTTTATAAATCAATCCTCAGGTTGTTTTTAGCCTAAATAATCGCTAATATTTAAACCGGACAATAGCGTCATCAATATAAAAGATAAACAACGAAAGGCGCACTCTCGGGATTGCGCACCAAACAGGTTGGGGAATTTCCACTGGCCTCTTATTGAAACTGCTCATTCTCCCTAATTTTTCAGAAAAAAGGCCTGAAACAATGTCTAAAGACTGTTCACAGCTAGTGGAAGCCATAGGGAACGGAATCTGGGTCCTATCGCTTTGAATGGTGGATAGCCTTTCAATGGAAAAACACCAATTTCAAAATAATAGCACTTCCTGGATGGATTTTCCTCAGGTTTTTCACCTGCAATTTCAGTTCTGTTATACTCACAGACATTATTTTAACAGTTTTGGAAACTTGAGTGTTTTCTATCCAAATCTACCAATTATATGCATATCCTAGCTTCTGGGCCTGAGTAGCGGGCAGTTTATTTTGGGCACGCTTTTCATCTAAAATTCCAAATGCTGCCCCCTATCCCAAAAAGGTTTTAACTTCCTGACTGATGTCTGGAGATGTTGCTTCAATATCTTCACATCATTTTCGATCCTCATGATGCCATGATGCCCTCCTGCAGCAAAGCACCCCCACAACATGATGCTGCCACCCCCATGCTTCACGGATGGGATGGTGTTCTTCGGCTTGCAAGCCTCCCCTTTTTTCCTCCAAACATAACGATGGTCATTATGGCCAAACAGTTCTATTTTTGTTTCATCAGACCAGAGGACATTTCTCCCAAAAGTACAATCTTCGTCCCCATGTGCAGTTGCAAACCGTAGTCTGGCTTTTTATGGCGGTTTTGGAGCAGTGGTTTCTTCCTTGCTGAGCAGCCTATGTCGAAATAGGACTCGTTTTACTGTGGATATAGATACTTTTGTACCCGTTTCCTCCAGCATCTTCACAAGGTCCTTTGCTGTTGTTCTGGGATTGGTTTGCACTTCTCGCACCAAAGTGCGTTCATCTCTAGGAGACTGAACGCATCTCCTTCCTGAGCGGTATGACAGCTGCGTGGTCCCATGGTGTTTATACTTGCGTACTATTGTTTGTACAGATGAACGTGGTACCTTCAGACGTTTGGAAGTTGCTCCCAAGGATAAACCAGACTTGTGGAGGTCTTGGCTGATTTCTTTTGATTTTCCCATGATGTCAAGCAAAGAGGCACTGAGTCTGAAGGTAGGCCTTGAAATACATCCACAGGTACACCTCCAATTGACTCAAATGATGTCAATTAGCCTATCAGAAGCTTCTCAAGCCATGACAATTTTCTGGAATTTTCCAAGCTGTTGAAAGGCACAGTCAACTTAGTGTATGCAAACTTCTGACCCACTGGAATTGTGATACAGTGATTTATAAGTGAAATAATCTGTCTGTAAACAATTGTTGGAAAAATGACTTGTGTCATGCACAAAGTAGATGTCCTAACCGACTTGCCAAAACTATAGTTTGTTAACAAGAAATTTGTGGAGTGGTTGAAAAACAAGTTTTAATGACACCAACCTAAGTGTACGTAAACTTCCGACTTCAACTGTATATATCACATTCCTTGTGTGTGATCATATATTTTGATACATTGAATGTTTAATATTGTGAACCTGTGTTATATATTTTTTACTGAGTACTGACCCTATATATAGGACCTTCCACCCCCTCCTGGGATATGGATGCCTGATGAAGACCTAAGGGTCGAAACATTATAAATAAAAATCACCTGGGAGCATGAGCAGCAGTGTGCAGCATTTTCCCTTTCTGTTTTGCCTATAACTCCAGCACCTGTGAAAAGTACCTTGATGTGCGTATGTTCTTCAGCTGAAAGTTTCCAATAAGAAATTCAATTTCGCTTTCTGTTGCAAAACGTTTTGTTACAGTGTGCCATAATGAACACAACCCTAGAAAACCACAGGTCAAAGTTGCAGTACGTCTACATTTTAGAAGGGTGGATGTTAAAGAACAAGGGGCCTGGGGACTTCCTTCTTTGAAGTAATCACTGATTAGAAATGATTGACAGGTTAACTTAAGGGCTCCACCTCATGACCCTGGATGCCATTTCAGATGCAGCCATGGACTCATTCACCTAGAGCATGGGTATAGTTAAGTGGTGGCTGCTGCAGGCTTGCAGCACATTTATGCTGAGTTGGGCTCATTTTTATTTTGTAATATAATTCATTTAGTTTAAACCACAGTAGCACTCCCTGAAATACCGCTTGCCGGCAGTGAGGTTTAGCTTTGAGGAACTGAAATAGCATTGCAGAGTAAACACAAAGACCAACTGAAATATTTCAGGCTTTTTCCCCCCAGTGGGGCCTTCAGTATGCGGGGGTGCAAAGTCATGCAGACGCGCACACACTGCTATACGGACCACATTCTCAGGTGAACAGAGACAGGTGATCGAAATGGCAACTTGGGCAAATGTCTGACCTAAACATAGCTAGCCTGCATTCTATCACCTACTAACATCCTGAAGGCCTACCGACCGAACATGTTTGAGATCAATTACTATCTGGCATCCAAAATGACTATTCATTATGATTTATAGATCAGTCAGTCTGCAGTTGCTAACTGTCCATCTCAAACACTGACTGACTGATTGCTATAGGGAGGTGAGTTCAATTCAATCTAGCCAGGTCCCAAATTGGTTTGTGCGGTCTTGCCAACTTCTATGGTCATTGCCATACCAAATAACTATAGGAATTGGCTATAAAGCACAAACCAATCTGGGACCAGGCTAAATTCAATCCACAAGGGACACACTCCCATCCTGACACACATTAGGCCCAGTCTCTGAACCCTTTGGTGTCACTGGGTTCTGGTGCCAAAGTTCCAAATGGCCAAACCCACCGCCACAAACCCAGCCATTGTGGGAGTCACAGAGTGTAGCCAGCAGAGCGGACATGTCTGAATGGTGTGGCGGGGGGTGAGGGAGGGATGGACAGACAGACAGAGGGAGGAGGGAATGGGAGGACGGGGTAAGGATGAGGGACAGAGGGGGTCATTTTATCACTTACTGTGATTTGAATATCAATCAGGTCATGGCAGCATGCAGGTGTTAAGAGAGAGAGGAAAAAGAGAGGGATAGAGAAGATGCAAAAGGGAAGAGGGTAAGTTAGAGAAAAATAAGCATTTCAGAGTCCACTGTGACTTGCTTTGATTCAACAGTCTAACGCTCATCTCTAATTTGGCACCCAAAAAAGCCATCTGCTGCTTCTACCAGTTCATTAGGGCAAACGTTTAGAAATGTTTTACAATGGAAAATGACTACAAGTGCTTCTTATTGGACAAGTCCAGGTAGTCCCTCCCTGTTTCAGACTGTTTTCTTACATTTGGTGCCTAATGAACACAACCCAATAGACAGTTCAGAGACAAAAGCTGCAAGCTGAGTGAGAAAAAGCATCCTGTTGCATCATCACAAGCAAACAACTATGTCATTGAAACATGTTGGGAAAGTCATATTGATTGCATGTACTGACAATCCTCATGCTTGGCAACTACAGTGTGCGCTTGGTGTAAGGTGAAGGTAAACCCAAGACGCTGATCTTGTGTCAGTTTAGCATTTTCACAGCTAATGGATAAGGTGAGAATTGAGGAATGGGAAGCTGATCCTAGATCTGTACATAGGGAAAATGTGTGTTCAGGGAAATCAAAATGGCCATAATCAAATGACCTAGTATGAGTCACTGGAATACATAGGCACAAACACGAGACAGGTAGCCAGGTGGTGTATTCATTAAGCCCCAAACAAAAGAAATCAGGAGGGGACTACCTAAACTTGTCCTATAAGACATGCTCAGCTAAGGTGTGCCCCAATGTATACAACCCAGGGAGCACACAGTGCATTCGGAAAGTATTCAGACCCCTTCCCTTTTTCCAAATGTTGTTACGTTAAAGCCTTATTCTAAAATTGATTATATTACTTTTTTCCCCTCATCAATCTACACATAATACCCCATAATGACAAAGGGAAAACAGGTTTTTAGAAATTTTTGCAAATGTATTAACAAAATAAAAAACAAATACCTTATTTACATGTGTTCAGACCCTTTGCTATGAGACATGAAATTGAGCTCTGGTACATCCTGTTTCCATTGATCATCCTTGAGATGTTTCTACAACTTGATCGGAGTCCACCTGTGGTAAATTCAATTCATTGGACATTGTTTGGAAAGGCACACACCTGTCTATATATAAGGTCCCACAGTTGACCGTGCATGTCAGAGTAAAACAAAGCCACAAGGTTGAAGAAATTGTCCGAAAAGCTCAGAGACAGGATTGTGTCGAGTCACAGATCTAGGGAAGGGTACCAAAACATTTCTGCAGCTTTGAAGGTCCCCAAGAACACAGTGGCCTCCATCATTCTTAAATGGAAGAAGTTTGTAACCACAAAGATTCTTCCTAGAGCTGGCCACCCGGCCAAACTGAGCAATTGGTGGAGTAGGGCCTTGGTCATGGAGGTGACCAAGAACCCAATGGTCACTCTGACAGAGCTCTAGAGTTACTCTGTGGAGATGGGAGAATCTTCCAGAAAGACAACCATCTATACAGCACTCCACCAATCAGGCCTTTATGGTAGAGTGGCCAGACAGAAGCCACTCCTCAGTAAAAGGCACATAACAGCCCTCTTGGAGTTTGCCACGAGGCACCTAAAGGACTCTCAAGACCACGAGAAACAAGATTCTCTGGTCTGATGAAACCAAGATTGAACTCTTGCGGCTTGAATGCCAAGCGTCACATCTGGAGTAAACCTGGCACCATCCCTACGGTGAAGCATGGTGGTGGCAGCATCATGCTGTGGGGATGTTCTTTAGTGGCAGGGACTGGGAGACAAGTCAGGATCCTTGATGAAAACCTGCTCCAGGGCACTCAGGACCTCATACTGGGACAAAGGTTCACCTTCCAACAGGACAACAACCCCAAGCACACAGCCAACACAATGCAGGAGTGGCTTCGGGATAAGTCTCTGAATGTCCTTGAGTGGCCCAGCCAGAGCCCGGACTTCAACTCGATCGAACATCTCTGGAGACCTGAAAATAGCTGTGCAGCGACTCTCCCCATCCAACCTGACAAAGCTTGAGAGGATCTACAAAGAATGGGAGAAACTCCCCAAACACGTGTGCCAAGCTTGTAGCATCATACATAAGACAAAGGTGCTTCAACAAAGTACTGAGTAAAGGGAATGAATACTTTCGTAAAATGTGATATTTACGTTTATTTTTTATAAATTTGAAAAAGATTCTCAAAACCTGTTTTTGCTTTGTCATTATGGGATATTGAGGTAAAAAAAATGATTTAATGCATTTTAGAAAAAAGGCTAACCTAACAAAATGTGGAAAAAGTCAAGGGGTCTGAATACTTTCCTAATGCACTGTCTCTCTCAGATTGACATCTCCATGAGATAGAGACTATATATTACTGAGTGGGGGTTGTTTGGAGAGTGTGTGTGCGCACGCGTTTACATAATCTTGCCCCCAGGCTCAAAATGCTGGCGCATAGTGGTAACAGTGTGGGACTTTGGGACTCAATTCAAATTCTGAGCTAGTCACACGACTATGAGGCTGGCTCCAAATCGAGGCAGAAAAGTGTTTGTTATGGTGCACCAAGGAAATAATTCCCCGGAGTGTAAGGTGGTAGGAACATATCACCATTCATGTATGGCATGTTGTGTATTGTTTTTATGCAGTTGCATACCCAATTACCCTAGACAAGCATCAGTAATACATTGTTTACAGGATGGCTTCAGGGCATGACAACTACACAGGAAGTAGCACAAAGATGCTATTGGTGAATAGATGTGGTGATGAGAATTATTCAATGTCCTTGTTTATAGTGTGTGTGTGAGTGCGCGAACATGTTTGTGTATTGTGCACAAAAGACTTGCATGCTATTTATGGTTTTGTTGCGTTGCACCCTGAATCTTCAGCCGGATAAAAGTGTTGGTTTAGAGTGGGTGTGAGAAAGGGTCTTGGAAGTGCTCTGTCTTGAGGGTGACTCTTCATATATAGAAAAATGTGGTACATACAGTGCTTTCAGCAAGTATTCACACCCCTTGAATTTTTCCAAATGTCATTGTGTTACAGCCTGAACTAAACATTTATTACATTGAGATGTTTGGTCATTTGCCTACACACAATATAATACACCCATAATGTCAAAGTGGAAAAGATTAAATGTCTTGAGTCAATAAGTATCAACCCCTTTGTTAAGCCTAAATAAGTTCAGTTGCAAAAATGTGCTTAACTTCTCTAGGGTAGGGGGCAGTATTTTGACGTCCGGATGAAAGGCGTGCCTGTAGTAAGCTGCCTGCTACTCAGGCTCAGAAGGTAGGATATGCATATTATTAGTAGATTTGGATAGAAAACACTCTAAAGTTTCTAAAACTGTTTGAATGATGTCTGTGAGTATAACAGAACTCATATGGCAGGCAAAAACCTGAGACAAATCCAACCAGGAAGTGTGGAAAACTGAGGTTTGTAGTTATTCAAGTGATTGCCTATACAGTATACAGTGACTTAGGGTTCATTTAGCACCTCCTAAGGCTTCCACTAGATGTCAACAGTCTTTAGAACGTTGTTTCATGCTTCTACTGTGACTGGGGAGAGAATAAGAGCTGACTCAACAATCTGAATGCGCGAACAAAACGGAGGTGTTTGGACATAAATATGGAGTTTATCAAACAAAACAAACATTTCTTGTGGAAGTGGGAGTCCTGGAAGTGCATTCCAAAGAAGATCAGCAAAGGTAAGTGAAGATTTATAATACTATTTCTGAGTTTTGTTGACTCCAGAACTTGGCGGGTAACTGTATAGCTTGCTTTGATGTCTGAGCTCTGTACTCAGAATATTGAACAATGTGCTTTCGCGGTAAAGCTATTTTGAAATCTGACACAGCGGTTGCATTAAGGAGAAGTGTATCTATAATTCTTTCAATAACTGTTGTAAATTTTATCAACGTTTATGTTGAGTATTTTTATAAATTGATGTGCTCATTCACCGAAAGTTTTGGAGGCAAAACATTTTCTGAACATCATGCGCCAATGTAAAATGGGGTTTTTGGATATAAATATGAACTTTATTGAACAAAACATACATGTATTGTGTAACATTGAGTCCTGGGAGTGTCATCTGATGAAGATCGCCAAAGGTTAGTGATTAATTTGAGCTGTATTTCTGGTTTTTGTGACACCTCTGCTTGCTTGGAAAATGACTGTGGTTTTTCTTGTCTCAGCGCTGTCCTAACATAATCTAATGTTATGCTTTCGCCGTAAAGCCTTTTTGAAATTGGACAATGTGGTTGGATTAACGAGAAGTGCATCTTTAAAATGGGATATAATAGTTGTATGTTTGAGAAATTTGAATTATGAGATTTTTGTTGTTTTGAATTTGCCGCCCTGCTATTTCACTGGCTGTTGAATAGTGTGTACCACAAATACCAGGGAAGGTTTTCCAATGCACCAAAAATTAGTAGATGGGTAAAAATAAACAGTTACTCCACAATACTAACCTAATTAACAGAGTGAAAAGAAGGAAGCCTGTACAGCAGCGGAGGCTCCTCAGAGGAAGGCGAATTAATGTAAAATTTCATAAAAAGTAGTGAAACATAAAAAAACCTATCATTTTAAGATAAAACTATTTTAAATATATTCATATGTTACCAAATAATTGATTAAAACACTGTTTTGCAATGAAGGTCTACAGTAGCCTCAACAGCACTTTCACGGGTAGTACCATGGTGTAGCTGGAGGACAGCTATTTTCCATCCTCCTCTGGGTGCATTTACTTCAATACAAAACCTAGGAGGCTCATGGTTCTCAGCCCCTTCCATAGACTTACACAGTAATTATGACAACTTCCGGAGGACATCCTCCAACCTGTCAGAGCTCTTGCAGCATGAACTGATGTTGTCCACCCAATCAAAGAGATTGAATCTATTACTGAAAGCATAAGCTACAACTAGCTAACACCGCAGTGCATAAAATGTGGTGAGTAGTTGACTCAGCTATATTTCATGGTATTTTTTTACTTTTCACTTACTTCGCTAGTTTAGCCTACTCAAACAAAACACCCGGCTCAAACAGAGAGGGATGCTATGTTAGCTAGCTGGCTGTCCAACACTATAACCTTTCCAAGTCAAGGTAAGCTTTCGGTTTTATTAATTTATTGCCACCGGTGTAACTGCTAAACGGCCTTTGACTGTACTGCATGATTGTAGCGGGTTTACTAATGCGTTAGTTCTATTAGCTATGTAGACTATGACGTTGGATAATATGGTGACAACGATGTAGGCTGTGTGTTGCGCGTAGCGGTTATGATATGAAGGTTTGGCTTGTAAAGTTTTTTTGGGGCCTGGTCACAGACAGCTGATGTGTTGTGCACTGAAGTCCACAGGCAGAGTGAAAAGGTGAGGAGGAGAGCACGTAGATGCAAAAAGGAATTACAACGAGCAAAGTGATCATTCAGTTTGTATGTGGCTGCTATGAAAGTAAACTGTGTTTGCATGTGATAAGGGGTGTATTCATTCCACTGATTCTGTTGAAAAACTTTCCATATTTTCAAGCATCATGTTATGGTTATCTTTGTAATCGTTAAGGACTATGGAGTTTTTCAGGATAAAAAAAAAACAGAATGGACCTAAGCACAGGCAAAATCCTAAGAAAACCAGGTTCAGTCTGCTTTCTACCAGACACAGATGAATTCCCTATTCAGCAGGACAATAAACTAAAACAAGACTAAATATACACTGGAGTTGCTTACCAAGATGATATTGAATCTTCCTGAGTGGCCTAGTTAGAGTTCAGTTCAATCTACTTGAAAATCTATAGCCAAGACCTGAAAATGGTTGTCTAACAATGATCAACAACCAATTTGACAGAGATTGAAGCATTTTGAAAATAATGTGTGAATATTGTACAATGCAGGTGTGCAAAGCTCTAAGAGACTTACCCAGAAAGACTCACAGCTGTAATCCCTGCCAAAGGTGTTTCAACAAAGTACTGAATTAGGGGGTGGAATACCATTGAAAAAAGATATGCATTTCATTTTCAATACATTTGGGGAAAAATGTAAAAACATGCTTTCACTTTGTCATTATGGGGTGTTGTGTGTAGATGTGCGAGATTTTTTTTAATCCATTTTGAATTCAGGCTGTTACACAACAAAATGTGGAATAAGTCAAGGGGTATGAATACTTCCTGAAGGCACTGAATGAATGGTATATGAGCAGGGTGTGAATGAAATCCTCAAACAAAACAAAAACACACAACAGCAATCTCTTTCGCCCTCTCACTATATTACACACCATATTACACCCAATGAAATGGCTGGGTACTGCCTGGTTGGGGAACTCCCAGGTCAGGGTCCTCTTTTCTCACAGTAATGGTTTACATTCCACACAGGGATGCAAAGCCGGAAAAGACCAAAGCAGAGGGGGGATTTTCAGACAGTAAATTGACATCCACAGGAAACTGTGGCATAAACAACTCGACGACAAGGAAGTGGGCCACACAAAACACCACAACTGAGACAAAAACCTTTAAAAGTGGTCCTCTGTGATAGATGAGAAATGCATCGGACCACAACTGAGCCCAGATCCACCCAACAACCGCAACCTTACTCGAACCTCGTATGGTGAAGCAATTGGCGCCTTTGTAGGAGGTAAGTTATTTTTTGGGTGCCCCAAAGCTGAAGACAGCAACGCCACAATGAAATGGCATCCGCATGCAGAAATGAACACGCCTCCAGAGGGATAGAGAGAGAGAGAAGGAAGGACGGAGAGAGATACTCACCTGGGCATAGTCCCTCTCTACAGCAGCTTTCTTCTGACTGAATGTCCTACAAGGAGTAAAGGTAGAACCACAGAATGATATACAACATAATAAATAAACTGGGAAAAGAGACTGAATGGACACTACCGTACTATATAAATTAGGCAAAGCATGATACATTTAGTACGGCTGACCCCATTTAGTCAACTGGTCGATTGTTTGGTCGATAGGCTGTTGGTCGACCGAGATATCTTTAATCGAGCAGTCGCAATTTTTTATGTTACCAACGGGACATTAAAAACTGAAATATCTTATGCTTCATGGAGTCGTGGCTGAATGATGACAGCTGGCTGGTTATACACTGGCTGGTTATACACTGAATCGGCAGGATAGAACAGCGGCGTCTGGTAAGACAAGGGGAGGTGGACTATGCATATATGTAAACAGCAGCTCGTGCGCGATATCTAAGGAAGTCTCAAGATTTTGCTCGCCAAAAGGAGAGTATCTCATGATAAGCTGTCGACCACACTATCTACCTAGAGAGTTTAAATCTGTATTTATTGTAGCCATCTACATACCACAACAGACCGATGCTGGCACTAAGACCACACTCAATGAGCTGTATTCCGTCAGAAGCAAACAGGAAAACACTCATCCAGGATGCGGTGTTCCTAGTGGCCGGGGAATTTAATGCAGGGAAACTTAAATCAGTTTTACCTCATTTCTACCAGCTTAAAATGTGCAACCAGAGGGGAAAGAAATACTCCACACAGAGACATGTACAAAGCTCTCCCTCGCCCTCCATTTGGTAAATCTGACCATAATTCTATCCTCCTGAGTCCTGAACACAAGCAAAATTTAAAGCAGGAAGCACCAGTGACTAGATCAATAAAGAAAAGTGGTCAGATGAAGCAGATGCTAAGTTACAGGACTGTTTTGCTAGCACACACTGGAATATGTTCCGGGATTCTTCCTATGGCATTGAGGAGTACACCACATCAGTCATTGGCTTCATCAATAAGTGCATCGATGACGTCGTTCCCACAGTGACCGTGCTTACATACCCCAACAAGAAGCCATGGATTACAGGCAACACCCGCACTGAGCTAATGGATAGAGCTGCCGCTTTCAAGGTGTGGACTCTAAAACAGAAGGTTATTAGAAATCCCGCTATGCCTTCCAACGAACCATCAAAAAGGCAAAGTGTCAATACAGGACTAAGATCGAATTCTACTACACCGGCTCCGACGCTCGTCGGATATGGCAGGGCTTGCAAACTATTACAGACTACAAAGGGAAGCACAGCAAAGTGACACGAGCCTACCAGACGAACTAAACTACTTCTATGCTTGCTTTGAAGCAAATAACACTGAAACATGCATGAGAGCACCAACTGTTCCGGACGACTCTGTGATCATGCTCTCCGCAGTTGATTTGAGTAAGACCTTTAAACAGGTCAACATTCACAGGGTCACAGAGCCAGACGGATTACCAGGACATGTACTGCAAGCATGCGCTGACCAACTGGAAAGTGTCTTCACTGACATTTTCAACTTCTCCCTGTCTGAGTCTGTAATACCAACATGTTTCAAGCAGAGCACCATAGTCCCTGTGCCCAAGAACACTAAGGTAACCTGCCTAAATGAATACCAACCCAGAGCACTCACGTCTGTAGCCAGTGCTTTGAAAGGCTGGTCATGGCTCACAACACCATTATCCCAGAAACCCTAGACCCAGTTCAATTTGCATACCACCCTAACAGATCCACAGATGATGCAATCTCTACTGCACTCCACACTGCCCTTTCCCACCAGGACAAAAGGAACACCTAAGTGAGAAAGCTATTCATCGACTACAGCTCAGCGTTCAACATCACAGTGTCTCAAAGCTCATCAATAAGCTAAGGATCCTGGGACTAAACACCTCCCTCTGCAACTGGATCCTGGACTTCCCGACGGGCCGCCCCCAGGTGGTAAGGGTAGGTAACAACACATTCGCCACGCTGATCCTCAATACAGGGGCCCCTCAGGGGTGCGTGCTCAGTCCCCTCCTGTACTCCCTGTTCACTCATGACTGCAAGGCCGGGCACTACTCCAACACCATCATTAAGTTTGCTGATGACACAACAGTGGTAGGCCTGATCACCAACAACGATGAGACAGTCTATAGGGAGGTGGTCAGAGAACTGGCCGTGTGGTGTCAGGACAACAACAACCTCTCCCTCAACGTGATCAAGACAAAGGAGATGATTGTGTACTACAGGAAAAGGTGGACCGAGCACGCCCCCATTCTCATTGACGGGGCTGTAGTGGAGCAGGTTGAGAGCTTCAAGTTCATTGGTGTCCACATCACCAACAAACTAACATGGTCCAAGCACACCAAGACAGTGGTGAAGAGGGCACGACAAAACCTATTCCCCCTCAGGAGACTGAAAAGATTTGGCATGGGTCCTCAGATCCTCAAAAGGTTCTACAGCTGCACCATCGTGAGCATCCTGACTGGTTGCATCACTACCTGGTATGGGAACTGCTCGGCCTCCGACCGCAAGGCACTTCAGAGGGTAGTGCGCACGGCCTAGTACATCACTGGGGCCAAGCTTCCTCCCATCCAGGACCTCTATACCAGGCGGTGTCAGAAGAAGGATCTAAAAATTGTCAAAGACTCCAGCCACCCTAGTCATAGACTGTTCTCTCTGCTACCGCACGGCAAGCGGTACCAGAGCGCCAAGTCTAGGTCCAAGAGGCTTCTAAACAGCTTCTACCCCCAAGCCATAAGACTCCTGAACAGCTAATCAAATGGCTACCCAGATTATTTGCATTGCTCCCCCCCCCCCCCCTTTTACACCGCTGCTACTCTTATTATCTATGTCACTTTAACTCTACCTCCATGTACATATTACCTCAATTAACCGGTGCCCCCGCACATTGACTCGGTATCGGTACCCCCCCGTATATAGTCTCGCTATTGTTATTTTACTGCTGCTCTTTAACTACTTGTTACTTTTATTTCTTATTCGTATTTTTTCAACTGCATTGTTGGTTACGGGCTTGTAAGTAAGCATTTCACTGTAAGGTCTACAACTGCTGAATTCGGCGCATGTGACAAACAATTATTATTTTTATGGTGCACAAGACACCAGTCTGATTCACGCCTGTCTCAGTGGACTAATCCATTGTGGACGCCACGGGGATGGCACAATCCATCACTCCTAAGTCATTTGATAATGAAATTGTATATGGTTATATTATGTAAAAATAATGGTGCAACACTAATCAATCTCATTATCTTATAACAAATGCTCAATCTTCAGTGCGCCGTAGAATTGGCACCTTTCCCTATGTTGCTATGTGCATAATAGCAAAGTTAATCAGTATAGTGGGATTGAGAACAATGCGGTGGAGGCAGCAGCAGCGACAAAAAAACAGCCTTTGCCTGAGCCTTGTCTAAGAAAATTGAGGAGAGAGACTATTATTTACACTGTTGCAAATTGCCAGAAAAAAATTATATTGTAATCTAACAACTGTTTGACACACACAATACACAGTCCTTGCTCCTATACCCTCCTTTTTCTAGATCTCCAGTAGTTACCACAACTTAGTCAAATGACCTCCAAAGATCTGACTTCCCCTCCTGAGCAACCAGTAAACATTCGCCCATTTCGAGTTTATTTTTCATGTCCTCCAAATCCATTTTGCTGTTATAACCAATTTATTGACGTGATTATGATAGGCTATAGGTGAGGTCCTATTGTTCACATGCATGTGATGCTCACGCATTTCATGTAAAGAGAGCAAGGGTTGAGGGAATGTTTGTCATAAACAAATTAGGGATTTCGGTAACAGAACAAAACTTCAGTCAGAAACTAAATGGCTGTAATGATGTTACAGCTTCAGCATGGACAGTGCAATAAACACCGCTATGTGTTTAAACAGAGCGAGACAACGTGCCCCAGTCACAAACACCGTCCTTTTTTTAACAGTTTGACCATCGGGTTCTTTGAGTAATTTCTGCGTCTTAATTATGTAATCAAACAGTATGCTTAAAGCACAAGACAAAGCTCAGCGCATATGTTATTCTGTCTATATAAGGAAAAATAAGGTTAAACAGGACTCAGCCAACCAATATTTTTTTTTGTCGGGGACAGCCCTAAGATTCAACAGCCAATGACATGCTAGGCATCATAAATGATGTATCAGACTGATATCTAGGGAGTTGTGGCTTGTTGAATAGCATGTCAGATTATAAACCTGACAAATTGTTTGAGATCAAAATAGTAGTAGTGGTGCAAATAAGCAGCATAGACACGCTGTAGTATTTTTTCTCCATTTGCATTGTGTTTCCATTGATCATCTTTGAGATGTTTCTACAACTTGGAGTCCACCTGTGGTAAATTCAATTCATTGGACATGATTTGGAAAGGCACACACCCATCTATATTAGTTCCCACTGTTGAAAGTGCATGTTTGAGCAAAAACCAAGCCATGAGGTCAAAGGAATTGTTCGTAGAGCCTGGAGACAGGATTATGTCGAGGCACAGATTGGGGAAGGGTACCAAAAAATATCTGCAGAAATTAAGGTCCCCAAGAACACAGTGGCCTCCATCATTCTTAAATGGAAGTAGTTTAGAACCACCAAGACTCTTCCTAGAGCTGGCTGCCCGGCCAAAAGGGGGAGAAGGGCCTAAGTCAGGGAGGTGACCAAGAACCTGATGGTCACTCTGACAGTTCCTCTGTAGAGATGGAAGGTTCTCCCAGAAGGACAACCATCTGCAGCACTCCACCAATCAGGCCTTTACAGTAGAGTGGTCAGACGGAAGCCACTCCTTAGTAAAAGTCACGACAGCCCACTTGGAGTTTGCCAAAACGACACCTAATGGACTCTCAGACCATGAGAAACAAGATTATCAGGTCTGATGAAACCAAGATTGAACTATTTGGCCTGAATGCCAAGTGTCACATCTGGAGAAAACCTGGCACCATCCCTACGGTGAAGCATGGAGGTGGCAGCATCATGATCATGTGGGAATGTTTTACAGTGGCAGGGACTGGAAGACTAATCAGGATCGAGGGAAAGATGAACAGAGCAAAGTACAGAGAGTTTCTTGATGAAAACATACTCCAGAGGTTCATCTTCCAACAGGACAATGACCCTAAGCACACAGCCAAGACAATGCAGGAGTGGCTTTGGGACAAGTTTCTGAATGTCATTGAGTGGCCCAGCCAGAGCCCGGACATGAAACCCGATTGAACATCTCTGGAGAGACCTGAAAATAGCTGTGAAGCGACGTTCCCCATCCAACCTGACAGAGCTTGAGAGGATCTGCAGGGAGGAATGGAAGAAACTCCCCAAATACAGGTGTGCCAAGCTTGTAGCGTCATACCCAAGAAGACTCGAGGCTGTAATCGCTGCCAAAGGTGATTCAACAAAGTACTGAGTAAAGGGTCTGAATACTTATGTAAATGTACGTTTTTTATTTGGAATACATTTGGAAAAATTCCTAATCACCTGTTTTTTCTTTGTCATTATAGGGTGTTGTGTGTAGATTGATGAGGAAACATGTAATCCATTTTAGAATAAGGCTGTAACGTAACAAAATGTGGAAAACGTCAAGGGGTCTGAATACTTTCCGAATGCACTGTACAGGTCTTGGATGACAGGGAGCTCGGCCCCAGTGATATACTGGGCTGGCCACACTACCCAATGTAGCACTTTGCGATCAAGGGTGGTTAATTTGCTATAGCAAGCGGCAATGCAGCCAGTCAGATGCTCTTGATGGTGCAGCTGTATAACTTTGCCAAATCTTTTCAGCCTCCTGAGGGAAGAGTCGCTGCCGTGCCCTCTTCACGATTGTGCGGGTGTGTCGACCATGTTAAGTCCTTAGTGATGTGGACGCCAAGGAACTTGAAGCTCTCGACCCGCTCCACAACAGCCCCGTTGATGTGGATGGGGGCGTGCTCTTCCCTCTTTCTCCTATAGTCCCCGATCAGCTCCTTAGTCTTACCGACGTTGAGGGAAAAGTTGACATGTCCAAATAGTCCCTCCCTGTTTCAGTCCGTTTTATTATGTTTGATGTCTGATGAATATGACCCCGGTTGTGTTGTTTGGAGTCTTTACAGTTCCAGGAGTGAGCAGAGTATGGCACATCTTGTCTCTCTCACGTGTAAACAGTACAAGAACCACAGTGTCAACTGGCCTAGTCCTTCTGTGATCAATGTCTTTTTCCTCTCTCCCACATTAGGCACCAAATGTAGAGAAATTTACTGAAACTGGGAGGGACTACCTGGTCCTGTCCAATAAGAAAAATGTATTTTCGTTTTCCATTACAATATGTTTTAAGTGGCAACTGAACACAACCCAGCCTCCTTGACGAGTCAGACACACAGTCAGACACCCCAGGGCCACAGTCAGTTCCTTTTGATTGATGGGTGAAGTAGGCAAATTGGCTTTGACTAGACTGGTCATGTACACTGGGCATTTCATTGGAAATTAAAGCTAGAAAGCTTAGTTTCTACATCCATTTTTGTACTTATAAATGAATAGCCCAAATTCCACATGGGTCACTTCAGGCTAAAACAAGACATTACTGGTCTGAGTGCTCTAGTATTCAGCAAAGCCAAACTGACACAACCAATCTGGCTTCCCCTCAAGTGATTTGCATGTCCTCTTGGCCTGTTCTTCCTTTCCCTCTGCATGGGTCATGTTCATTCAAGGCTAAGTTTTAGTTTTTCCATTGCAAACTGAGTGTTTCTTATTGGAGTCCAAGTAGGCCAGCGTTTCCCAAACTCGGTCCTCGGGACCCCAAGGGGTGTGTGCTGCCATCCTGTTAGAAGGTAACAGATGGTTTATTACAAACGCTACGGTGCAGGTCTTTCAGTGTAGCCATTTCTTGTCACGCTTCAGCCTCGGAAAATATTTGTTTGTAAGTTGGATTCAAGCATTTAGCTAGTGATGATAATCTTGTTATTGATAGAGTTGCTTACATATCAATGTTGGTTGGTTGTATTTACGCACACAAATTGCAATGCTTTTCATGTATGCCGTCAGCTGTATTACTTTGCTCGTGCGTCATGCAAACGAATTGTAAAACATACAATACTGAGGTTTTGTTACTGTTTCTAATGTAATATGCTTTGTTATTCTACAGAGATGGTCGTACATTATTAGAGTAATGAAAGGAGTTAGCCAATTACCATATGATTAACAATTAGCTATATGGTTGGCATCATGCCAGATGCATGATACCTTGGCACGTGTTTTGTATTTTCATGCAACTTCAACTTGAAAAGGTATAATGTACAGCTACAATATGTCGATTTGAATTGAATACTAAAGTATATTATTTTCTGTATTTTGCAGTTTCACAACATAAACGTTTTCAATATATTCATTCAAGAAAAGTCACGCCTTGGGAGTTTTATTGAAGACTTAGTTGTTATCTTTCTGTCTAGTATTGCATGGGAAATCAATAAAAGGGCAGAATAGGGTGCATGTTTTGTTTTTTGCCCTAACACTACACAGCTGATTCAAAGCTTGATAATTAGTTGATTATTTGAATCAGCTGTGTAGCACTAGGACAAAAAAATAAACGTGTACCCAGGCCGGGCCCCAGGACCGAGTTTGGGAAACCCCAAAGTAGTCCCTACAATTTTTGTTTGTTTGGTGCCTAATGAAGGAAAAGGAGATACCTAGTCAGTTGCGCAACTGAATGTATTCAACCGAAATGTGTCTTCCGCATTTAACCCAACCCCTCTGAATCAGAGGTGCAGGGGGCTGCCTTAAAATCGACATCCACTTCATTGGTGCAGGCAGATTTTTTTCCATCTTATCTGCTTAGGGATTCGAACCAGCGACCTTTCGGTTTACTGGCCCAACAGTCTTAACCGCTAGGCTACAGCCGACCTTAGGGAACACAACCCTGGGTCGCATTCAATAGGACCAACGTTTTGGAACATTCAAATAGAATATTTCTATGTAGATCAAACATGCCAGTCATGTAGAGCAATGTTTTCCAACTCCAGTACTCCCAACAGCACACGTTTGTTGTATCCCCAGAAAAAAACACCTGATTCAACTTTAAGGGTTTGATGATTAGTTGACAAATAGAATCAGGTGTGCTTGTCTGGGGCCACAACAAAAATATGTACTGTTGGAAGATACTGGAGGACCGGAGTTGGGAAACACTGAAAAATCACACACACCAATAGCGTTTGTCGCCCGAGAGTACTTAACACAGCTTTTCCCAAACTTGGTCCTCAGGATCTCACAGGGTGTACGTTTAGTTTTTTGCCCTAACACTACACAGCTGATTCAAAGCTTGATAATTAGTTGATTATTTGAATGAGCTGTGTAGTACTATGGCAAAAAACTAAACGTGCACCCCATGGCGTCCCAAAGACCGATTTTGGGAAACCCTGACTTAGCACCTCTGAACAGAGTGCCAGCTGTAATTTGCAAACCGATTCTACATGTAGAATCGCGCGAAAATGTCGTCAGTCTGACACTCACCAGCGAGCATGTGGTCCCTAAAACACCACGCTGAACGAACGGCAGATTGACATTTGGTGAGGTGTGTCTGCTCCCTTACAAATTCCAATAATAGAGCCGATGTGATTCCTATCTGCAACCTTTGACAACAGAACTTGGCCTTGCTCTCCCTCTTCTTCCCTATACTATATCACTGCCTGTCCCTATCATTCTCCCTCTCCAACTATCAATATTTTTTTATTCTGGTAACCAAAATTCCCATTTGGAGGATTCTAAGATTTCCTTACTATTCCATCCTGATTCCAGGAATCTTCCAACTAGGAAGATTCCAAAGTTATTTTTATCCAAAACCAATTTTCCTCCAAGAGTGACTGGCTGAACATCTCTGGCTCATTTGATCTTTAGTGATTTTTCATCTCTTTGTCACCCCCCACCCAAGCCAAATGACAGGTAGCCAGACCCAAGAGTACTGTCCCCTTCCAAATAAACCCCTACCCCACAAGGGCACTTCATATCATAGACATGTACAAAGGTTGGATAGGTTTTTACCAATATGGTAATAGGGGCTAGGCCCTCTGACAGGCTAGGTGGAATTGTAGCCATTGATTATGCATATCCAAGTCTTTTACAACTACACAAGTACCTAGGTAGTAGGGGATAGGGGTTGATTTGAAACTGGGGATAGAGAAGCAGCCTCCACTGCCATCCACCGGCTCCCTCCACCCTCATCTTATAGCCCTCCACCCCCCTCTATCCTCCCTTACCTCAGGTCCTCCAGTAGGTCACACTCTGTCTGATGTTTGATGTGTAGTCTGCTTATCTGTTCAGCGTGAGTGTGTTTCAGCTCCTGGGTAACCTTGACCTGAGAGGCGCAAAACAGTTATATCAGAAGTGGGCAAGACATCCAAATCCAGCTCTTGTATATGGAGCAGAATACAGTCAACTCCTGATAAGAGCACTGCATGTCATATACAGTTGAACTCAGAAGTTTACATACACCTTAGCCAAATACAGTTACTCAGTTTCTCACAATTCCTGACATTTAATCCTGGTAAAAATGCCCTGTCTTAGGTCAGTTAGGATCACCACTTTATTTTAAGAATGTGAAATGTCAGAATAATAGTAGAGAATTATTTATTTAATCTTTTATTTCTTTCATCACATTCCCAGAGGGTCAGAAGTTTACATACTCAATTAGTATTTGGCATTGCCTTTAAATAGTTTAACTTGGAACAAACGTTTTGGGTAGCCTTCCACAAGCTTCCCACAATAAGTTGGGTGAATTTTGGCCCATTCCTCCTGACAGAGCTGGTGTAACTGAGTCAGGTTTGTAGGCCTCCTTGCTTGCACACGCTTTTTCAGTTCTGCCCACACATTTTCTATAGGATTGAGGTCAGGGCTTGTGATGGCCAGTCCAATACCTTGACTTTGTAGTGCTTAAGCCATTTTGCCACAACTTTGGAAGTATGCTTGGGGTCATTGTCCATTTGGAAGACCCATTTGCGACCAAGCTTTAACTTCCTGACTGATGTCTTGAGATGTTGCTTCCTCCATATATCCACAATTTTCCTACCTCATGATGCTATCTATTTTATGAGGTGCACCAGTTCCTCCTGCAGCAAAGCACCCCCACAACATGATGCTGCCACCTCCGTGCTTTACAGTTGGGATGGTGTTCTTCGGCTTGCAAGCCTCTCCCTTTTTCCTCCAAACATAACGATGGTCATTATGGCCAAACAGTTCTATTTTTCTTTCATCAGACCAGAGGACATTTCTCCAGAAAGTACGATCTTTGTCCCCATGTGCAGTTGCAAACCGTAGTCTGGCTTTTTTATGGCGGTTTTGGAGCAGTGTCATCTTCCTTGCTGAGCAGCCTTTCAAGTTATGTCGATATAGGACTCGTTTTACTGTGGATATAGATACTTTTGTACCTGTTTCCTCCAGCATCTTCACAAGGTCCTTTGCTGTTGTTCTGGGATTGATTTGCACTTTTCGCACCAAAGTACATTCATCTCTAGAAGACAGAATGCGTCTCCTTCCTGAGTGGTATGACGGCTGCGTGGTCCTATGGTGTTTATACTTGCGTACTATTGTTTGTACAGATGAACGTGGTACCTTCAGGCGTTTGAAAATTGCTCCCAAGTGCAAACACATTATTTTTAACAGTCTTTGGATATCTGCGTGTTTCCGGTTGACACATTCACAACAATACCAAGCCATTAAATTGATCTAGGTCGTGTTCATTAGGGCACCGCACAACAAAATTGAGCATATCTTATTGGAAAATGACAATTCCCCTCCCTGTTACGGACCATTTTATTTTCGAGTGAACAAGGCCCAGAAGTCAACTATGTACTAATCCAGAGGCAGATGAAGCCGTGTAAAATGCTTCTCTCTGGGGCTGGGTGGAGGAAAGCAGAGTTGCCTCTGTAGACTTCTAATTGGCCCCTGGGTTAGGTAACCCAGTTTCAGGGCTAGTAATTGGGTACGTGTTCAACTGGGAAACCATTAGGGCTCAAACTACACTCACTGACCTTATAGGCTATCCTGAGAAGATCATTCTGTCATCATGCATGGTGTTTATCGTGACTTGTCATTCAATCTCAAATTGATCTGGACCGTGCATTAGTTGGTGTGTTGCACTGTAAATTATAATACAGTATTTTGTAGTGGTGATTTGACTCCTATTTCTGAAGTGAACTGGTGAACCACAGCCTACTGTACTGTATTATTATACTATTATCATTACTTATAACACAGCTGATCATTAGGGGAAATATACTAAGGTTAAAATTAGAAGGCTATATTCAGGCAACTACAAACAAGTCAAGTGGTTGATCTAATAGGCCAAGGTGTGTTTCTATTTCAGGAAATGACTCATCTGTAGTGCTACCACTGACATTTGAATGGTTTTTGACTTTTCCTCAGCAATTAATAGGCTAAAGCAACCCGGGTTGAGAGAGAAATTAATCCATAAACTAGCTTATCATGAATATAACAAAAATGGCAAACGTATCATAGTGATAATTGTTTTTCCCATTAACATATTTAGAACATCATTGTTAAAAATAACAAATCTGGATTTTACATTATTTGATATACAGTCCAGGTTCAACTTCAACTGATGGAATTTTAACAAAACACAGTAAAATTTCTTATCCGACCCGCAACAGACTTCGGCGACTTGTCCGATGGTGTGTAATGTTTCTGCAACATGATACCGTAACAGGATTCCCATTACAATAATTGTTTTGTTATTCTAGCTACAGTTGTGTTTCTATTTTATTTACACAGGTCCAAATTCAGTCATCCATCACCACCATAGCTTACTACAAATTATCTCCACCAAAAGCAAGACTGTTACGATGTATCTTTGTCAGTTTGTGAGCCAGGCAACGGCTACAACCCATTTGGAACCGTGAGAAAATGTGTTTTCCTTTAATTGAATACTAGGACATTTCTTAGTCTACCTTGGAACATTGAAAAAATATAACCGTTTCAAGAAGTAGCCTTCTAACAAAAAGGTCGTATTTCCGTTTGATAAAAACGATACAACTTTGTTCCGACGTAGTGGGCACATATCTTAAAGTTGGACTGCAACAAAGCGTGCATCTTCCAACATTCGTCGAAACATTTGCAGAGGAAAGTAAAAACTGGACAACTCACCTTTCTCGGCGGAGGCTGCATGTTTGAATTTTAACCCCCAAGAAAAATCCTAACAAATATTTGCGTTAATCCAGAAATCCCGTGCAAAACTTTCTGTAATTCAGATACAATCGAAAGATAACCATGCACTGTGAGTATTTAGCTAGTCTGGTTCAGGCGGCCATAACGACGAAGTCCTGCTAAAAATTGACTGCCTCCGCGAACATAAAAGTGAAGTTTGCGATTCAGTGGGGTTTCCGGTGGAGGAGAGAAGAATGGCGACACGCTGAGGAAAAGCACGGGATTTTTCATGTGGATTGAATTGCTCTGGGTTGTGATGAAGACTCGCCGTGGGCTATATCTCTCTAGTGGCAATGTCCTCTTTATAAACATTGGGATTAGTTGGGGATTAGGTGATACAGTACATCTCCCTGTACATCTGTGCGTTTAGGCCCTCAGAAATACACCTATTTTATTATTCATTCTCTCTCAATTGTCTCAGATGAATATAGAGATTTATCCCTTCCACAGATAAATGACACGTAAAGGCAAAAGTATACATATTTCTAGTAGGCTATCATTCAACATGGTTGACTAAAACAATGTCCAGGTTGTCTTGTGTTGTAGGCCTACTTTTGTGATTAAAGTAGGCTATTGGTCGTTAGCAGTGCACTGAGTCTGATGTGTTTATAATATAAGAGATTCATGGGAGAATGCAATTACATTTGTGAAATGGGCATTTAACAGGGACAGGCTCTTGAACAGCTTCTATCCCCATGCAATAAGGCTGATAAATAGCTAACAAAATATCTACCCGACTATCTGAGTTAACCTTTATTTTTTATTTTTGCACTCTCTATGCACACTCACAGGGCCCTACACACACACACACACACACACACACACACACACACACACACACACATTCACTCCATCATCTGCTCACTCACACATAACATGCACGCACACTATACACGCACACCCCTCACATACAAGCTGTTGCTACTCTTATCTCATATCCTGTTGCCTAGTCACCTTATACATATATACCTCCATCACTCCAGTATCCGTGCACATTGTAAATATGGTATTGGAACTGACCCTGAATATAGCATGCTTACTTACTTACTTATTGTAATCTTCATATTTCTTCTTATTTCTCATGTTTTTTTTTCTAGTATTACATTGTTATTGATTATTTCATTGTTGGGTTTTGAGTTAGCAAGAAAGACATTTCACTGTTCTTGTGCGATGTGACATAAAAATTAAAACTTGAAACTTGAAACTGAAACTAGACTGGGACTAGAACTTCCACCCAGGGATTTCTAACACACCAAACAATGTTTTCCTCAAGGCCCCCACACCAGCCCATTCTTTGCAAAATAATGATATTTCGGCGCTAAAACCCTAATTTAGACAGGCCCACTGGGCTAAAGATAGACCAGCTCATTTCCCAAAATTGTCCTATGGCCAGAAGACCTGGGCCCGTATCCATAAAGCATCTCAGCGTAGGAGTGCTGAACTAGGATCAGCTCCCCATCTGTCCATATAATCGTAATCATTACTATCTAAAATACTAAATTGATCCTAGATCTGCATTCCTACTCTGAGACACTTGTGGATATGGACCCTTTAAATACTATTTAAGGTATTTGAATTACTTTCAACGTCATTTGGAATTAAGTGTTTGAATATTTTTTATTTGAAAACACAAGTAGTTAAGTATTGGAAAGTATTGGCATGTATTTGAAATACTCAAGCACACAGTAATTATACAAATACATAAATACTCCCATGCATTTGAACCATGTTTGTTTGGTATTTGAAATAATGTATTTGAAATAGAAATAAGTATTTAAAAATACTTTCAAATAGTAGGCTATTTATAGGAAATTATTTGAAAATACTTTCACATACACTGTACATCCAGTAGTTGATTCGGGCCACATCATTTGAAAATACTCAGATACACAGAAAATAATTATTTAAATAACAATTAGTCAAATGCACATATTTGAACTCAGGTCTGATGGCCGTCTCTGGCCTTAATTGATAAAATCCCTGTGGAGGAGGTGGCTGTCACCCTTACACAAAAGGTGTTATGACTTAAAGGTTGAGAAATTACTTAAAACAGCTGATTCGGGCAATTTAAAACATACTGGTAGCTATAAACCAGTGGTTGTCCTGGTTGTCTTTAGAAAGGGTCACCCCCTTTCAATTACATTTCTCCACTGATGCATAGCTGATGTTGGGAATCTGAAGTGTAGTCTACGTCTTATCCTTTGACTGATCGCTTTGTTGCAATTTATAGAGGCCACAATTAAGATGAATTGGCGGAGGACACAAATGTTACACAAGTAAACGCTGGGCTTTTTGGGAAAGATTTTAATAGTTATTGAATGTTCTACATCGTACAGTAAGTATTATACAATTACAAACTTGCCTTAATTCTGTCACCAGAATCACTGAATGATCCTCATTAGAATGACATAAAAACAAAAACAGATTTACACTTCATATACACAAGTCTGATGTGGGTCTCTGCTTTACAAACGTCCCAATCTTGTGTTACAAAAACATTCTGCCAGTGTTGCTGCAACCATGTGACAGAACGTTGCAAGAGCTCTGGGGGCCATTAGTTGGGAAGTCATTTTAATCTCAAGGTGCTGACTCTTTTAAACAATTTCTTGGATTCTTTTTTGGGGAAGACACAAGTGTATACTTCACTCTCTCGAAATTAGTGTTCAAATCAAAGGTATGACAAGGCCAAAGCTCATTGTGACCAAAGAAAACCGACAAAGCAAAGAGATTGTGTGTTCAACCTTGGTGGGACTGCTTGCTTCTCAAACCCCAGGCATTAAGACACTCAGGAGCAGTTCCCATAGCCTAGAATTCAAACTGAGTTTGCTACATTGCATGGTTGTTACATAACATGAAGTGAAACAATGGTGAAACATAACAAAATAAGTTTCAATCCCAGGCTACAGCTCTCATGCTTCAGTCCGCAAACTGTGGACCCATACACTTTAGCATGTTTCAATAAACATAAATTGTAGTGTAAGGACTTGACTCTGGGCTAACTTTCAGTCTATGCCCAGTTAGCACATTAGGTTCCCTGGATGTTCTGGGAACGTCGGTTTATGGTGTCAGTTTGGTTCTCGGAACATTCCTCTCGTGTTTCAATGCCCTGGGTCTTTGAGGGGAAAAGGCCAACGAGTAGGAGGGACCTGTATGCCAGTCGCTTCTGACTGGGTTGCCAGATTGTGTCCCCCCGCACATCTGCTCCACTCATCCTACAGACTTGTGTTTTGAAATGCCCTCTGAAGCCCCAAGAGGCAACCCACTTGAGTTTGACAATAAAGATCTTCTATCTTAAGAATAATAAACATCAATCAATAAACAAAACCTTAAATAACACTTATGGTAAAAAGCGCTTAAATTACATACAAGAAATTAAAAGTTTATCATTCTTTTGAGCGTTTTTTAAAACACTGCAGTTATACTCATAGTACACATGGTTGAGTTATTTTTGAGGTTTTGAACCTCCAAAGATTTAGCACTCAGCATAGCATTCACAGACTTGGGCCTGTGCAACTAGTCATATGCATTGTTCAGCTCTTGCATCACATTACATGTTCTAGTGAATAGCACTACAAAACTATATTTTGAGATGGTCTTCCCTCTAATGTCCCCAAACAATGTGGCACAATACATTTACTTTTGAGACTTGTTTTCAATGTTCTTGTTCTGTTTGGCTCTGTGATAGGCTACTGACAGGGGAGAGTAGCGGGTGGATAACGTTAGCTCTACAGTCTGACCAGCGCCATGTTGGGAAAAAACTCTCACACAGGACTGTATACATGCCTCACTCATCTACACATCTATACCTCATTCACTAGCGAATGCTACTGTATCAATTGTCATATGTTGGGTGCAGGATGCCTCTCCTTTAAAGAAATGTTTTATTTCCATTGGCGATGTAACACTGTGGCAAATAAAATGGCATTTTGCATTTTACGTAGAAGTTAACTGATTGTAACTGATTGAAAAAAGCCGTAGCAATTATTCACAACAGATATTCTCTTAAATGTACAGTTGTTGTTTATTGAGACCAAAGAGTACCCTATCAAACGCACTGAACTAAATGAACTCTTAAGAAATCTCTTAAAATATGAGCTAAGTACCTGGTATTTAGTATAGATTATTACTTTTAGATGTTTGTGCAATACATTTTTGACACACTCACATGATAACTCTGATATGTGGTCATGACATGGTAACCTAGTACTGAACCATAATAACCTAGTATGGAACTCCTCCTCACAACCTTTAAACTCCACCCAAGCGGAACCCTGCTTCCTTGCCAACTCTATTTCTGAATTCCAAATGGATCCCTAGCCCCTACACCCTAGTCACTCCTGTGGATGTAGGCGGACTGGGTCAATACACTGTAAGCATTATGGTAAAATCTTGCCTTCTGATTGGCTGGGTGGAAATGTCAGCCATATTGATTTCACCTATCCCAATCCTCTCAGGTCTTCAGGTGTAGGGGCTAAGGAGGGAGTAGAAGCTAGGGAGTACGGCTTAGGGGTTGATTTGGAGTCAACACATGTCCCACATGGACCTCTCCCAACTCAGTGCCCCTGTCATAGGGTTTTTGGCCCCGACTAAAGGGACATGATTGAAACCTTTCTAAAAATGTTCCCAATTTCCTGATAGAACACAAATTCTTCCTCTCATACACATGATTCCCTTCACGATCCTAACTCCCTTCCATTGTGTCTGCTATTGGATGCCCTGGAAACAATGATGTCCTGAGCCTGTTCTATTGGCTACTCTGAAGGGAGGGAGGGCCTAGAGGGAGGCCCTAGCAGGTTGGCCAACATGACAACTAAATGTTTCCTTTCACCTATAAGTCCAAAATAATGTGTTTTAGAGCATTTTTACACCTGCCATTGTTTAGAAGTGTTCACAAGACAGGTGAACTAGTGTCAATTGCATGGACTACGGAGTAATATACACATCGAGGCCAGATTACACAATTCTCTGGATTGAAACACATCTCTGTTGAGGTCAGTCTGGCTTCTAAAACCTTGTTTATGTTCCAAATAGCACTCAATTCCCTATATAGTGCCCTACTTTTGACCAGAGCCCTATTTAAGAAGGGAATAGGGGGTCCTTCTAAAACCCTGAGCCAACCAAGCAGTGCACTAAAGGCGTCCGAATGCTTCCCATCCGAAACAGTTTGGAACAGTATGTGTATATATTATGACTACATTTGGTGGGGTTTTTATTAGTTTTGGTCTTCGGCAAGGGTTTTTCGGCTGTTCGTGCACACAATTTTTTTCTTGCAAGGCAAGCCGAAGTTTGGCAGCCGAAGTTTACACCTTTTCATCGGCGATTGGTCAACAGTAGGAATTCCTCAATTAAGTGTTTGCTGTCATTCAATGATAAACGACTCATTTTCATGCAAATGTTTTCATTTGAGAAATACTCCACCAAACATCATAGTTAGATGTAAAATTGCACAACTAAGATCTCCTTTACAAAAACATCAAAATGAATGACACATTTCTAGATTAATTTGGACTATTTTGGCTACGGAGTCCCAAAATGGACAAACAGTACTATTGCGTTTTTTTCCCTCTTTTTTTCAAGCGAAGGTAAGGTCGAAGGTATGCGAGCTCACTCGTTCGGTTCGGCTAGGCGCCACCCAAACTGAAGCGTGCGGAAGAAGCCTTAACTCTGCTGCCTGCCCTGCACCCCTCACTACTGCCCTCTACCGGTCACCTGAAGAACTAGTGACACTGATCAGGGCCAGTTCCCGAGAAAACGTTTTGAAAAAGACTAAAACAGGGCGATACTACCTGAATCTGTCCAATAAGAACACCAATTTTCGTTTTCCAATGCAAAACGTTTTGCTCTGGCGTGCCTTGCTGAACACGACCCAGGTAAATGGTGCAGTTTAGGGCCTAGATATCTATTAAACATGTAAACATGACATCACATGGGATCTTTATTGCGAATAACACTTATCTCCAGCCTGTGAGATCAATGGGATGCATGCAGCACAAGGCTATGGGCATAGATGCTTGACCACAACACAATTTAGATGCTTTTCTTCCTTTTTCCACTCACTACTCCCCTTGTATTTCTTTATCCTCCTCTCTTCTATTGACCGTAAATCCCTTGAATCCTTCAACTTAGCTATCCCTGGTCCAACTGACAATTTGCCTCACCCTTCAAACTCCATGCACTTCAGTTGACACTAGATTAGAATTGGATTCAATTCCCAACATAGCCTGCAAGTTATGAGGGAGACCCTATCCAGCAATCTATCCATCGCATCCTATGATATCTACACTTTTGTGTCTGTGATGTCTTATAAATCTGTATATGTATTGTGTACATGTGCCACTACTCATACCAACTGAAATACCTAAATGTGAGTGTGTTTTTAAGTTTGGCGAGCTTTTACGTGTACAAAAGAACCACAAACGCGCACAGGCGCTCGCTCTCACGTCAGTATTCCTATATATAATATATATTCATGTATAGATATTTAAATTGCTTACAATACTCTAGTAGACGTAAAAGCTAATTATGTCCACTGAACTTACTGAAAATGTACTCTACATGGTGTGTAACTATTACGGTACTTACGGTATTAGTCTTTCTTCTACCACATGACTGATATACAGTGGGTATAATCTTACGAAGCCAAGTTAATGCACTGTTGCTACAAGCTGGAAGACGACCCTTGTTATCTTGTGCTGGAAGATGGTTGTGTTTGAACGTAAACCGATATGGGAATGCAAATCAATAAAAGTGGAAAATAATCTAGGCGCAACACAAAAGAAACCAGGCGCGACACTCGTACGGCGCTTTCCCCCCAATGTTTTTTAAAACATTAGAACATTTGGCAGCATACAAAGACGTGTACATTCTCACGGCTGAAGGGACTGGCGTTGCGTCGGAACCAGTGTTCAGAACAGAAAAATACACACACACACACACACACACACACACACACACACACACACACACGCACACACACACACACACACACACACACACACACACACACACACACACACACACACAATTGTTTAGCACAAATGTACTATAAATGTACTATACTGCTGGTCAGTGTGTGTCTGGATTATAAGAGAGTCAAAATCAAAAAAACAAATCAAAAAAATCTGAGGCTGGTAAAAAATAATAAAAACATGAAAAAGCAGCTTTTCCAAATCACAAAATAATGCATAGTGACCCTTGCACTTTAGTTTTTTGTTCTTGCTGACAGACTTGGTGCTTGTATGCCAGACCTCCTGCACCAATGTAAGACTTGAGTTGTGAGCAATGTTTGACTCCTGATCTGAGGAGAAAGAGTGTGTGTGAGAGAGAGAGAGAGAGAGAGAGAGAGGGGGGGGGGGAGTAAAGGGATGGAGAGGGGAGGGAGAAGAAATATGTATTATATATGTAATTTACAAAGAAAATATCACATTTGTCCTATCAATTCATTTTCTAAGTGAAAATAACTCAGAATTACAGTTACTCATATATATTGTTTTATAATAATAACAAATCTAAGCACTTACGTATCAAAGCACTATCAATAGATCGGCCTTTAACTCTCCTAACCATAGACTGGGATAACATTGTGTTAGGTTAAAACGGATCTAGGACCAGTAACTTACATGAGTGGGGCCCAGTGGGGTCTACCAGTGAGGAGGCACATAGCTGTACCCAGGCGTCCCCTGGGGCCGGTAGGTTGGCACGGTGACCGGATGTCCACCAATGTGCTGAGTGGCGTGCTGAGGCGTGGTCAGCAGAGTACCTGGGCAAAGAGGGTCAATCAGACAGACAGAGGTCATCAACATGGTAACACGGCCTGACAGTTGTCATCACCATGGAAACATGTCGGTGGCCAAACTTCTTGAGAACTAATCGATCGAATACTGTTATAAACATGTTATAAATACAGCCTTTACTCCAAACAGAAACATTACTGTAAGTAATAGTTGTGTGAACTATTTGTTTGAGTTGTTGATAGGGTCACAAAATTCCCTTAACTTTACCAAAATGCTCAGGTTTTCCAGAAATCTTGGTTGTAGGATTCCCAGATTTCCTGGTTATTCTCTCCTGATTCCACAAATCTTCTAACCGGGATTTCTGGAAAGCCTGGGACTTTTGCAACCCTAGTAGTTGAGTGTTGACTTCTTACCAGCAGACATGGCCATGGTTGTGCCAGCCACCATGCCCATGGCCATATGGCCGTTGGAGCGGGGCTGTTGGACAGGGGCAGGGTACAGGGCGTTGGGGAGGCTGTTGGGCTGCACCACCGTGGTGTGGTGGATGACGTGAGGCTGAGCCGCATACATCGGCTGTGTGTAGTACGCACCCTGAGAGAAAGAGAAGAAAAGAGAGAAATGGTTTTTGGAACGCTTTGGCAATATTAAATATGGAAAAATGTAGAATTTGGCTTATCTTACTTTTCTAGCACAGCTAATTTTACACAGCAAGCTAGCTGTCTTCTAATAATCCCCCCAAAAGTAGAGAATGGTCATCACTCATCTTATAAGCAGGTACAGTAGGTGATATTGTCAAACAGACAGCCAACCCCAGTGAGTAGAAACCAGGCCAGGTCCTTACCTGAGCATAGAGGTTCTGTTGGGGATAGGCACTTCTGATAGGGTACATGGCCGTCTGGTAGGGGTTAGGGGACGGGGAGTAGGGAGGGGGCGCCCCATTGGACTGACCAGGGGGGACCTTGTAGGGTGTCCCAGCAGTGTATCCTAGATGAGAGAGATAGGGAGAGGGAAGGATGGAAAGCGAGAAAGCAAGAGAGAGGGAGAGAAAGAGAGAAAGCAAGAGAGGGAGAGTCGGGGAGAAAAAAGCAAGAGAGAGAGAGTAAGAGAGAGATCAAGCCGGCAGAGGGAAAGATGGAGAAAGAGAAAGCAAAAGAGAGGGAGACAGAAAGAGAGAGAGAGAACATGTGGTGAGCAAGACCTAGTTTCAGTTTCCAGATCATTTTCAATTGTCTTGACATTCAGAGTGTCTCATTGGAGGAGGAGAACAGTTAGGAATGACAGTGCTCCTTTACAAAATACATGTAGCCTCCAAGATATATACAGTTGAAGTCAGAAG
The DNA here is from genome assembly GCF_965601325.2 of Salmo salar. Taxonomy (NCBI): domain Eukaryota; kingdom Metazoa; phylum Chordata; class Actinopteri; order Salmoniformes; family Salmonidae; genus Salmo; species Salmo salar. The sequence goes on along the minus strand of NC_138294.1, from coordinate 73,139,613 downwards.
TTTACATACACTTCGGTTGGAGTCATTAAAACTACTCGTTTTTCAACCACTCCACAAATTTCTTGTTAACAAACCATAGTTTTGGCAAGTTGGTTAGGACATCTACTTTGTGCATGACAAACGTAATTTTTCCAACAATTGTTTACAGACAGATTATTTCACTTATAATTCACCCACGACTTCAACTATATATACAATTCCTGACATTTCATTTCAAGAATGTGAAATGTCAGAATAATAATAGAAAGAATTATTTATTTCAGCTTTTATTTCTTTCATCACATTCCCAGTGGGTCAGAAGTTACATGCACTCAATTACTATTTGGTAGCATTGCCTTTAAATTGTTTTACTTGGGTCAAACGTTTAAGGTAGCCTTCCACAAGCTTCCCACAATAAGTTGGGTGAATTTTGGCCCATTCCTCCTGACAGAGCTGGTGTAACTGAGTCAGGTTTGTAGGCCTCCTTGCTTGCACACGCTTTTTCAGTTCTGCCCACAAATCTTCTATAGGATTGAGGTCAGGGCTTTGTGATGGCCACTCCAATACCTTGCCTTTGTTGTCCTTAAGTCATTTTGCCACAACTTTGGAAGTATGCTTGGGGTCATTGTCTATTTGGAAGACCCATTTGCGACCAAGCTTTAACTTCCTGACTGATGTCTTGAGATGTTGCTTCAATATATCCACATAATTTTCCTCTCTCATGATGCCATCTATTTTGTGAAGTGCACCAGTCCCTCCTGCAGCAAAGCACCCCCACAACATGATGCTGCCACCCCCGTGCTTCATGGTTGGGATGGTGTTCTTCGGCTTGCAAGCATCTTCCTTTTTCCTCCAAACATAACGATGGTCATTATGGCCAAACAGTTATATTTTCGTTTCATCAGACCAGAGGACATATCTCCAAAAAGTACGATCTATGTCCCCATGTGCAGTTATAAACCAAAGTCTGGCTGTTTTATGGCGGTTTTTGAGCAGTGGCCTCTTCCTTGCTGAGCGGCCTTTCGGGTCATGTCGATGTAGGACTCGTTTTACTGTGGATATAGATACTTTTGTACCTGTTTCCTCCAGCATCTTCACAAGGTCCTTTGCTGTTGTTCTGGGATTGATTTGCACTTTTGCACCAAAGTACGTTCATCTCGAGGAGACAGAACGCGTCTCCTTCCTGAGCGGCTGCGTGGTCCCATGGTGTTTATACTTGCGTACTATTGTTCGTACAGATGAACGTGGTACCTTCAGGCGTTTGGAAATTGCCCCCAAGGATAAACCAGACTTGTGGAGCTTTCCAGTTTTTTTTCGGAGGTCTTGGCTGATTGCTTTTGATTTTCCCATGATGTCAAAAAAAGAGGCACTGAGTTTGAAGGTAGGCCTTGAAATACATCCACAGGTACACCTCCAATTGACTCAAACAATGTCAATTAGCCTATCAGAAGCTTCTAAAGCATGACATAATTTTCTGGAATTTTCCAAGCTGTTTAAAGGCACAGTCAACTTAGTGTATGTAAATTTCTGACCCAATGGAATTGTGATACAGTGAGTTATAAGTGAAATAATCTGTCTGTAAACAATTGTTGGAAAAATTACTTGTGTCATGCACAAAGTAGATGTCCTAATCGACTTGCCAAAACTGTAGTTTGTTAACAAGAAATTTGTGGAGTGGTTGAAAAAAGAGTTTTAATGACTCCAACCTAAGTGTATGTAAACTTCCAACTTCAACTGTATATAGTTTCCACAGAGCTTTGGACATATATGAAGCAGAACCAGCTGTATTATGAATGCCCAAAGAGAGGCCATGGGGTTGGTTGACATTGCAGCCGAACGTGATGCATTTTGGGTCAATTTTGACTGATCTACAAATAATAATAAGTAGTTATTTATGATGCAAGGTAATTTGTAGATCAGTCAGTCAACAGTCGGCTGCAATCGTGAACAAGCCCTGTGTGAGACAACTTAGCCATGACTAACAACACACAGAATGTGAACATTATTATAATTATTTTTTTACTCAAACACTCAAGCACACACACGTAGGCACACACACAGAGAAGTGTCCGTTCTGGTGGGTTTTAGAGGACACTGATCATTACATTCATGTTAGGAAACCACCAAATCACTTCCATGACTCAAACACACATTATCTATCCAACTGAAATGTAGTTACACTCTAGGAAAAGAATGTATGCTGCAGAAGCCAGCAAACATGTTATATGATACAACATAGCACTAAGCCAAGCAAGATGCCATCCCACAGCCCCTCCCCCTATATCACTTCCCCCTGTGATGTCACTCACTACCTCACATCCCCCATCGACCTGTCTTACTCCAAACCTTTTCCTAACACCTTTTTCCCAAGAGCTGGAAACCCAGCCCCGCTCTGACTGTTTCCCCAGCCATGCCAACGTGTATGTGTATGTGTATGTTTGTGTGTATGTATAATACCGTTCGAAAGTTTGGGGTCACTTTGAAATGTCCTTGTTTTTGAAAGAAAAGCACATTTTTGGTCCATTAAAATAACATCAAATTGTTCAGAAATACAGTGTAGACATTGTTAATGTTGTAAATGACTATTGTAGCTGGAAACAGCTGATTTTTTATGGAATATCTACATAGGCGTACAGAGGCCCATTATCAGCAACCATCACTCCTGTGTTCCAATGGCACGTTGTGTTAGCTAATCCAAGTTTATCATTTTAAAAGGCTAAATGATCATTAGAAAACCCTTTTGCAACTATGTTAGCACAGCTGAAAACTGTTTTCCTGATTAAAGAAGCAATACAACTGGCCTTTAGACTAGTTGAGTATCTGGAGCATCAGCATTTGTGGGTTCGATTACAGCCTCAAAATGGCCAGAAACAAAGAACTTACATTAATTAATAAATAACAAAACACAGCTGTTTTCAAATACAATCTAGGCCTCTCTAATTTAAGTTAGCCCAGGCATGAACATTTTAGTTAGGCCTAATAAATAACAAAACATAGTTGTCTACTAACACCAGGGCTGGTCTGTCATCCCTAGAAGGGCACTAGCTTTTTCCCAATTAACATCAGACTTAACTTTTTGTAGCAGGTTAGGAGAACTTACCCAGCAGGCTAGGATAATTACGGTTAGCTAAAACTTTTGACGTTCATTTGACAAAAGGTAGAACCCTTCTAGCCTTGACCGAGCCGGCTCGCCCCACTCCCCATTCCCACTGCGATTCAGCACCACAGCAGTAGAAAGCGGACACTCTAGGCGGCCACAAAATGAAGAAATTATAAAACTGATGTTGGACAATCAAATTCAATATGTAAATAAACGAAAATAAGGCTGGTTCATTGAGAGAAAGCTTATTTTACAATGCTCCTGTGAAACGAGGCCTGCACCATGCATTCATGAAAGCACTTATTTCCAAAGCTTAAATTATATCTCTTTTCACAGTTCTACTAGATGATGTTAATAAATGTTATGCCTATTGTAATTTGAACTATCGTGGAGTCTTGACTCGTGTCATATCTGATATATGTGGCTTATTGATAACAACTCTGTTTCCTACTATAGGCATTTGGCTGACTAGTGATTGCAACGTTGTAACTCTCCGATGTTTATAGCTGGCAACAATGTTTTGTTTTCAAGCGCTACTGAGCAAGTTCAGCTGAAATGCACCAATTGCGCCTGATACACATCATTACTCTAGTTTATTAATCCATTCCAAATCTTTATACTATACATGACACAGGAGCGGGATATGCTGATCTGGCCCAGGGCGGCAGCAGAACTGCTAGGACCGGGCCTGACCAACACAATCATTGCCTTTAATTTACTTGTGTTTGCGGCGGACCTTGACCTGAAGTGAGCCGCTGCTGTTGGGAAGTCAAAACTGTCCAACTCCTTGGAGCAGTTTGATGTGCATCAGCCTTGTTACTTTGTCCTAAAGAAGGCGTGATCTTGAGGCAGTCTTTACTCTGTTGTGGAGAAAGTATCCCCTCTCGGCGGGCACACTGGAAATGGGGATAATCAAGACAATCTTCGCCAATTATGTCCAGTCAGGGTACACTTACCTGAAGTCTCTAATGAGGACCTAGTCGAGGTACACTTAGCTGAAGTCTCTAATGAGGACCTAGTCAGGGTACACTTAGCTGAAGTCTCTAATGAGGACCTAGTCAGGGTACACTTAGCTGAAGTCTCTTATGAGGACCTAGTCGAGGTACACTTAGCTGAAGTCTCTAATGAGGACCTAGTCAGGGTACACTTAGCTGAAGTCTCTAATGAGGACCTAGTCGAGGTACACTTAGCTGAAGTCTCTAATGAGGACCTAGTCAGGGTACACTTAGCTGAAGTCTCTTATGAGGACCTAGTCAGGGTACACTTAGCTGAAGTCTCTAATGAGGACCTAGTCAGGGTACACTTAGCTGAAGTCTCTAATGAGGACCTAGTCAGGGTACACTTAGCTGAAGTCTCTTATGAGGACCTAGTCGGGGTACACTTAGCTGAAGTCTCTTATGAGGACCTAGTCAGGGTACACTTAGCTGAAGTCTCTTATGAGGGCCTAGTCAGGGTACACTTAGCTGAAGTCTCTTATGAGGGCCTAGTTGGGGTACACTTAGCTGAAGTCTCTTATGAGGACCTAGTCGGGGTACACTTAGCTGAAGTCTCTTATGAGGACCTAGTCGGGTACACGTAGCTGAAGTCTCTTATGAGGACCTAGTCGGGGTACACTTAGCTGAAGTCTCTTATGAGGACCTAGTCGGGGTACACTTAGCTGAAGTCTCTAATGAGGACCTAGTTGGGTACACTTAGCTGCAGTCTCTTTTGAGCACCTAGTCGGGTACACTTAGCTGAAGTCTCTTATACGGATCTAGTCGGGTACACTTAGCTGAAGTCTCTAATGAGGACCTAGTCGGGTACACTTAGCTGAAGTCTCTTTTGAGCACCTAGTCGAGTACACTTAGCTGAAGTCTCTTTTGAGGACCTAGTTGGGTACACTTAGCTGAAGTCTCTTTTGAGCACCTAGTCAGGTACACTTAGCTGAAGTCTCTAATGAGGACCTAGTCAGGTTACACTTATCTGAAGTCTCTTTTGAGGATCTAGTCGGGTACACTTAGCTGAAGTCTCTAATGAGGACCTAGTCAGGGTACACTTAGCTTAAGTCTCTAATGAGGACCTAGTTGGGTACACTTAGCTGCAGTCTCTTTTGAGCACCTAGTCGGGTACACTTAGCTGAAGTCTCTTATACGGATCTAGTCGGGTACACTTAGCTGAAGTCTCTAATGAGGACCTAGTCGGGTACACTTAGCTGAAGTCTCTTTTGAGCACCTAGTCGAGTACACTTAGCTGAAGTCTCTTTTGAGGACCTAGTTGGGTACACTTAGCTGAAGTCTCTTTTGAGCACCTAGTCAGGTACACTTAGCTGAAGTCTCTAATGAGGACCTAGTCAGGTTACACTTATCTAAAGTCTCTTTTGAGGATCTAGTCGGGTACACTTAGCTGAAGTCTCTAATGAGGACCTAGTCGGGTACACTTAGCTGAAGTCTCTTTTGAGCACCTAGTCGAGTACACTTAGCTGAAGTCTCTTTTGAGGACCTAGTCGAGTACACTTAGCTGAAGTCTCTTTTGAGCACCTAGTCGGGGTACACTTAGCTGAAGTCTCTTTTGAGCACCTAGTCGGGTACACTTAGCTGAAGTCTCTTTTGAGCACCTAGTCAGGGTACACTTAGCTGAAGTCTCTTATGAGGACCTAGTCAGGGTACACTTAGCTGAAGTCTCTTATGAGGACCTAGTCAGGGTACACTTAGCTGAAGTCTCTTATGAGGACCTAGTCGGGGTACACTTAGCTGAAGTCTCTTATGAGGACCTAGTCGGGGTACACTTAGCTGAAGTCTCTTATGAGGGCCTAGTCAGGGTACACTTAGCTGAAGTCTCTTATGAGGACCTAGTCGGGGTACACTTAGCTGAAGTCTCTTATGAGGACCTAGTCAGGGTACACTTAGCTGAAGTCTCTTATGAGGGCCTAGTTGGGGTACACTTAGCTGAAGTCTCTTATGAGGACCTAGTCGGGGTACACTTAGCTGAAGTCTCTTTTGAGCACCTAGTCGGGTACACTTAGCTGAAGTCTCTTTTGAGCACCTAGTCAGGGTACACTCAGCTGAAGTCTCTTATGAGGACCTAGTCAGGGTACACTTAGCTGAAGTCTCTTATGAGGACCTAGTCAGGGTACACTTAGCTGAAGTCTCTTATGAGGACCTAGTCGGGGTATACTTAGCTACAGTCTCTTTTGAGGACCTCGCATCTTTTGCATAAGTAAAAATACCCTACACTACTTTCCAAGCAGCTTAATGGTTTTATTAGCATATGAAGTATATATGCCTTTGAAATTGGAGCACATCGACTGGTATGTCCTTCAATTAATAAAAAGCATAATTTTGCAATGGATTTTTTCTTTCCTGGACAATTTGGTCGGCAACAATTTTATTTATCAGCTTGGCATTTTGGTGGGGGGGAGGGGGGAGCCAGCATTTACCGGCTAACAGAAACCCTGCTGCGTGCATACTGTGTATTTATGTGTGAGAGTGAGTGAGTGCAAACGTGTGTGTGTGTGTGTGTGTGTGTATGTGTGTGTGAGTATGTCTGTGTGCATACATATCTGTGTGTGTAGAGTACATAGGGTCATATTTACTGAAAGCTGCGGCTGAGGCCTGGTACTGGCGGCCCTCTGAGCCTGCGTCCATGGCCAGGTCATAGGAGCCCTCTGGGGCCACTGCAGCACCGGAGGCCTGGGGCCAGCCCTGCTTCACCAGCAGCACTGTCCCAGACACAAACACAGAGAGATTACACACACACCCTCACACACGTAGAACACAGAGACAGATATAGAAGACAGACATGGATAGATAGTAATAAAACACACACAGCATGCAAATGCACTCACACAAGCACGCACATAGAAAATACACACAAACAGAGTAGACACAGAGTACACAGTTCACACTTGGTCGCTAGTGAAAGTCTACACACCTTTTGCACAGTCCTTACATTTTGTTGCCTTAAAATTAGGAAACCCTGCCTCAGTCTTCTGAAAACCTAACCCTGGGATATAGTTTTATTTTTCAGCAGGACAATTAAAAATGTTAATGCCAAAGACACACCAGAATGGCTTTCCAATTGGTGTTCCTAAGTGGTCTAGTCTAAGTCCTGTCTTAAATGTGCTTGAAAATCAGAGACAAGGTATGAATATTGCTGTCCATCAATGACTCCCAACCAAATTTACTTAGCTTGAGCAATTTTGACAAAGACAATGGATATATGTTGCACTAAGAGTTGTACAGAGTTGGTAGAATATTATTCCAAATTATTCACATCTGTAATGGCTGCCAAAAGGTCCACCAAGTATTAACTTTGGGGTGTGAAGACATACGCAATCAAGACATTTTCATTTTTGTTATTAATTTGGAAAATGTTACTTTTACTTTGAAAATGGTGTAGGTGGTGTACATAAAATGTTATACATTTTTTGTATTTAATTTAAAGGCAGCAAAATGTGCAAGGGGTGTAGACTTTCACCAGACACTGTATACATACACACAAACAGAGTACACACACACACACGCACACACACACACACACACACACACACACACACACACACACACACACACACACACACACACACACACACAGAGAACAGAAATAGAGTACATACAGTATCAGTCAAAAGTTTGGACACACCTACTCATTCAAGTTTTTGAAAACGTTTTTTTAAATTATTTTCTGCATTATAGAAAAATAGTGAAGACATCTAAACTATGAAATAACACATATGTATTAACCAAAAAGGTGTTAAACAAATAAAAAAATATTTGAGATTTTTGATTCTTCAAAGTATCCACCCTTTGCCTTGATGACAGCTTTGCATTCTCTCAACCAGCTTCATGAGGTAGTCACCTGGAATGCTTTTCCAACAGTCTTGAAGGAGTTTCCACATATGCTGAGCACTTGTTGGCTGCTTTTCCTTCAGTCTACGGTCCAACTCATCCCAAACCATCTCAATTGGGTTGAGGTCGGGTGATTGTGGAGGCCAGGTCATCTGATGCAATACTCCATCACTCTCCTTCTTGTTCAAAGAGCTCATACAGAACCTGGAGGTGTGTTTTGGGTCATTGTCCTGTTGAAAAACAAATGATAGTCCCACTAAGCGCAAACCAGATGGGATGGCGTATCGCTGCAGAATGCTGTGGTAGCCATGCTGGTTAAGTGTGCCTTGAATTCTAAATAAATCACCGACAGTGTCACCAGCAAAGCACCCGCACACCATCCCAGTTCCTCCTCCATGCTTCATGGTGGGAACCACACATGCGGAGATCATCCGTTCACCTACTCTGCGTCTCACAAAGACACGGTGGTTGGAACCAAAAATCTCAAATTTGGACTCAGATTTCCACCGGTCTAATGTCCATTGCTGGTTGGCCCAAGCAAGTCTATTCTTCTTATCGGTGTCTTTTAGTAGTGGTTTCTTTGCAGCAATTTGACCATGAAGTCCTGATTCATGCAGTCTCCTCTTCAGAGGCTGGTAACTCTAATGAACTTATCCTCTGCAGCAGAGGTAACCCTGGGTCTTCCCTTCATGTGGCGGTCCTCATGAGAGCCAGTTTCATCATAGTGCTTGATGGTTTTTGCGACTACACTTGAAGAAACTTTCAAAGTTCTTGAAATGTTCCGGATTGACTGACCTTCATGTCTTAAAGTAATGATGGACTGTCATTTCTATTTGCTTATTGGAGCTGTTCTTGCAATGATATGGACTTGGTCTTTTACCAAATAGGGCTATCTTCTGTATACCACCATTACCTTGTCACAACACAACTGATTGGCTCAAACACATTAAGGAAAGAAATTCCACAAATTAACTTTTAACAAGGCACACCTGTTAATTGAACTGCATTCCAAGTACCTCATGAAGCTGGTTGAGAGAATGCCAAGAGTGTACAAAGCTGTCATCAAGACAAAGGGTGGCTACTTTGAAGAATCTCAAATATATTGTGATTTGTTTAACACTTTTTTGTTTACTACATGAAAAACCCTGGAATGAGTAGGTGTGTCCAATCTTTTGACTGGTACTGTACACACAAACAGAGTGCACAGTGCACACACACTAACACAAACAGAGTGCACAGTGCACACACACTAACACACACAGAGAATACACACACACACACACACACACACACACACACACACACACACACACACACATAGAATACATAACATTTCACACATTCAACACACTGACATACAAACATTAACAAACACTCACACATCTTTCATCCATTCCACTGTCGAACTTGGGCTTAATGTCGGACGCATTATCTTATGTTTCATGCCTAGTGAACATGACCCAGTCCAGTAACAGCAGAGCTGCAGCGCACTGTAGAGCGACAACATGACCCAGTCCAGTAACGGCAGTGCTGCAGGGCACTGTAGAGCGACAACATGACCCAGTCCAGTAACGACAGTGCTGCAGGGCACTGTAGAGCGACAACATGACCCAGTCCAGTAACGGCAGTGCTGCAGGGCACTGTAGAGCAACAACATGACCAAGCCCACTAACGGCAGTGCTGCAGGGCACTGTAGAGCGACAACATGACCCAGCCCAGTAACGGCAGTGCTGCAGGGCACTGTAGAGCGACAACATGACCCAGTCCAGTAACGACAGTGCTGCAGGGCACTGTAGAGCGACAACATGACCCAGCCCAGTAACGACAGTGCTGCAGGGCACTGTAGAGCGACAACATGACCCAGTCCAGTAACGACAGTGCTGCAGGACACTGTAGAGCGACAACATGACCCAGTCCATTAACGACAGTGCTGCAGGACACTGTAGAGCGGCAACATGACCCAGTCCAGTAACGACAGTGCTGCAGGGCACTGTTGAGCGACAACATGACCCAGCGCAGTAACGGCAGTGCTGCAGGGCACTGTAGAGCGACAACATGACACAGCTCTCACTGACCTACTTCACTCCACTCTCTGATGATCAAACCCTCTGGAGCTCCAGGAGAAATGCAGTAAAACCAGACTCTGCGCATAACAAATATGGATCACCACAAACCACAACACAAACTACTAGCTACCAGAGCTGGGGTCAATTCCATTTCAGCTCAGTCAATTCAAGAAGTAAACTGAAATTCCAGCTCCATTTTTTCTCACAGAGAAGCATTAAGGAAAAGTTGAATTGAATACTTACTGAATTGAAAAGGAATTGACCCCAACCCTAATACCTACCCAACCTTTGCCTCTCCGTGCACAGAGGTGGAGAGATGCATTCTATTGAAACTACATTAAATAATTCTAGCTAACACAAGGAGATGCTAGAGAGACCAACACTGCTTCTAGCCATCTCAACGACAAACAGTATTACAGTATTTACAGTAATAAAATGCCAAACAACCCCAGGTTATATCACTTTCACTAACTGACAGACATCTCAAGCCATCCTCTAACAACAAAGGGCAATGTTACCACAACCATACGCAGAATCGTTTATCACAATAAATCAGAAAATAAATTAGGAATCATCTTATTAACAGTAATTCTAAAGTCATTCTCAAGTTCACACCAAAACACAACATTACACACAGACACACACATTTCTGTACAGAATGTTCTAGAGCACTGTATGGATACAATATGAACAAAGCCTCTCTATCAGCTCTACATACGAGTTCTCAAGGCATTGTGAAGGCTCTGGGGTGAAGTTTCCTGTAGGTACAGATCTAGAATCAGCTTTCCCTCACCCAATCTTAACCTTAACCATGACTGTTGAAAATGTTAAACTGACCCAGAGTCTAAGGGAAACTTCTCATGACATACATGTGGATAAGACACATAGAGAGAGAAGATGTTTGAGTGTGTGTGTGTGTGTGTGTGTGTGTGTGTGTGTGTGTGTGTGTGTGTGTGTGTGTGTGTGTGTGTGTGTGTGTGTGTGTGTGTGTGTGTGTGTGTGTGTGTGTGTGTGTGTGTGTGTGTGTGTGTGTGTGTGTCTGTGTGTGTGCGCATGTGGGTGTTTTTACCTTTGAGTAGATTGCACCGCCAATCTGATTCATATAGTGTGTGTTGTATCACGTGTGTATATTCTTACCTTGGGGGATAGAGTGGACTGCTGGTTTGATCAAACTGCGTGTGCGCTTGTGTGCATGTCTGTGTGTTTGCGTGGCATATTTGTGTGTGCATGCGCGGAAGTTTGTGTGTGCTTGTTTGTGCGTGCATGCATTTGTGCGTGTGTGTGTTCTTACCTGGGGGATAGCCTGGACTGCCAGTCTGGTAGAGGTTGGGTGTATAGGTAGGAGTCTGAGGATAACCTGCAGGATAGCCTGAGGACAGAGAACAGAGGCCTTTAAGAACATCATCGCCTGGAGGTGTGTGTGTGTGTGTGTGTGTGTGTGTGTGTGTGTGTGTGTGTGTGTGTGTGTGTGTGTGTGTGTGTGTGTGTGTGTGTGTGTGTGTGTGTGTGTGTGTGTGTGTGTGTGTGTGTGTGTAAGTACATGCAAGTTAATATATGAGTGGATGTGTATGTGTTGTAAGATGAAAGGTCAAAGGTAGGACAGAACAGAGACAGTGTAGTTCCAGAGTGCCTGTGTGGATGGGATAATCACTCTATGGAGCCTCCATCTCCCAACATCCCCCTCACAGTGATTTACAGCGCAGCCCCGCCCTCCTGCACCTGATTCATAAAACAATTGGCCAGGACACTGCAGTGAATACCACCCATCCATATAGGTTGGATGTCAGTGATTGCTGACAGTTCAGATAAGATAAGGTTGAAGTCTCCTGGGTCGTATTCATTAGAGTACCGACTGAAAGAAAACAGACTTAAACAGGGAGCGACTACCTGAACTTGTTCAATATAAGAAATGCTTGTTTTCTTTTTACGTTGCAAAACGTTTCGTTTTGTCTTAATTAATGAATACGACACTGGTTCAGTTTCAATGGGACGTATTGAGGTACTTGGTGACTCATAGGTGATCTTATATAAAAGGAAATAGGAAGGAAGTGCTTTAGAAGGGGAAACGTGCCATCCAGGAACGGTAACTATAATATTTTAAGCTATTATCTCTGAATAATACAGGAGCTATGAAGAGATTGAGATAAAACTGTCCACTTTGAGTGTTTGTTGCAGCTCGTTCCAGTCGCTAGCTGCAGCGAACTGAAAAGACGAGCGACCCAGTGATGTGTGCGCTTTGGGAACCTTTAACAGAATGTGACTGGCAGAACGGGTGTTGTATGTGGATGATGAGGGCTGCAGTAGATATCTCAGATAGGGGGAGTGAGGCCTAAGAGGGTTTTATAAATAAACATCAACCAGTGGGTCTTACGACGGGTATACAGAGATGACCAGTTTACAGAGGAGTATAGAGTGCAGTGATGTGTCCTATAAGGAGCATTGGTGGCAAATCTGATGGCCGAATGGTAAAGAACATCTAGCCGCTCGAGAGCACCCTTACCTGACGATCTATAAATTACATCTCCATAATCTAGCATGGGTAAAATGGTCATCTGAATCAGGGTTAGTTTGGCAGCTGGGGTAAAAGAGGAGCGATTACGATAGAGGAAACCAAGTCTAGATTTAACTTTAGCCTGCAGCTTTGATGCTGAGAATGACAGTGTACCGTCTAACCATACTCCCAAGTACTTGCATGAGGTGACTACCTAAAACTCTAAACCCTCAGAGGTAGTAATCACACCTGTGGGGAGAGGGGCATTCTTCTTACCAAACCACATGACCTTTGTTTTGGAGGTGTTCAGAACAAGGTTAAGGGTAGAGAAAGCTTGTTGGAAACTAAGAAAGCTTTGTTGTAGAGCGTTTAACACAAAATCCGGGGAGAGGCCAGCTGAGTATAAGACTATCATCTGCATATAAATGGATGAGAGAACTTCCTACTGCCTGAGCTATGTTGTTGATATAAATTGAGAAGAGCGTGGGGCCTAGGATCAAGCCTTGGGGTACTCCCTTGGTGACAGGCAGTGGCTGAGACAGCAGATGTTCTGACTTTAAACACTGCACTCTTTGAGAGAGGTAGTTAGCAAACCAGCCCAAAGACCCCTCAGAGACACCAATACTCCTTAGCCGGCCCACAAGAATGGAATGGTCTACCATATCAAAAGCTTTGGCCAAGTAAATAAAAATAGATGTACAACATTGTTTAGAATCAAGGGAAATGGTGACATCATTGAGGACCTTTAAGGTTGCAGTGACACATCCATAACCTGAGCGGAAACCAGATTCCATACCAGAGAGAATACTGCAGACATCAAGAAAGCCAGTCAGTTAATTATTTACATTATTTTACAACACTTTTGATAAACAGGGCAAAATAGAAATAGGCCTATAACATTTAGGATAAGCTTGATCTCCCCCTTTAATTAAAGGGAGAGATCAATGGGAACCTCCCCAGAAAGGAGAGACAGGTTAAAAAGGTCAGAGATAGGCTTGGCGACGATAGGAGCAACAACCTTAAAGAAGAAAGGGTCTAAACCATCTGACCCAGAAAAGAAGGTCCAAGCGTCTTCAACAGAGGGGATCAAGCTGATTTTATACCATTTTATGGAGGCCAGTTAATGAAGGAAGGCTTGATCATTGAAGTTTTTTTGCAAGCGTCTATGACAAATCAGGACAGGTCGTTTCACTGGGCAGCCATTGCGAACACAGGCTGTAAAACAGTGATCCCTAAGGTCATTACAGAAAAACCAGACTGATACCTATCAGGATTATTTGTGAGTATAACAGAGGGGAGTAGCCTTTTCTAGGTGTTTGGAGTGGGATTGGTAATAATCTGAGAAAGATTTAGGGAGTCCCATTACTTTTGGACTTGGTCAGGTGGTTTAAGTACATCCCAGTTTAGGTCACCTAGCAGGACAAATTCAGACTTAGTGTAAGGGGCCAGGAGAGAGCTTAGGGCAGGTAGGGTATAGACCGGTGCTGATGGAGGATGATAGCACCCAGCAACAGTCAACAAAGAGCTATTTGAAAGTTTAGTGCATAAAACCAGCAAATCAAATTGTTTGCAGACAGACTTGCTGGAGACAACCGAGCACTGAAGGTGATCCTTGGTAAAGATTGCCACTCCCGCACCTTTGAAAGATCTGTCTTGCCGAAAAAAACACTCTTCCTTAACCACGTCTCAGTAATGACCAACACATCTGGATTGGAGCTGTGAACCCACACTTTCAGTTGATCCATTTTAGGTAATAAACTTCTAGATATTAACGTGCAGAAAACCCAGGCTTTTACGAGAGCAGAAATCAGTGAAGCAGATATCAGAGCACAAGTCAGAATTGGGGCTAGCAACAGTAGATGGGTCAGGGTGTACATGCACATTTCCATATATCATCAGCAGTAATACAATCAGGGCACGACAGAGGACAGTGAGAGCTCTGCAGTGCTGATTTATGACATTTGAATGTGCATTAGATGGCAACAAGAGCCTATTGTACAGCAATTTCATCAGGTAACATGAATACAAAGCCGGTGAGAGGTGGTTAGAATAGGATGGGAGGCCAACAGTCTGTGTAACCAATAGAGAGTCACTTTCTGAAGGCACTGTGTCTCAGTTAGGTCACACGGAGTGAGCAGATCCACCTAAAGGGAATGTTCTCAATAATACTTAATGGGCATAGAACAAGGTGCTGTCGTCGTAAGTATTCATGACCACTTGTCACCCTAGAGAAAGGCTGAGTCCCAAATGGTACCCTATCCCTATAAACAGTAGTGAACTTATATTGACCAGGGCCCATAGGGTGGAAATCAGATGGAAACTTAAAGGCACACAGCATTTTCCTGGAAATTGAAAAGAAGAGGTTGGGTAAGATACAAAGAATAGAGTACAATACTCACCGTCGCTGGACCAGACAGGACTGGCAAAAAGTGCTGTGTTTATCTCCTTCCTGAGGCTACACACCACCCACACAGCCAGATCCGACCGACCGACCGACCGACCGACCACCACACACACACACACCACACACACACACACACACACACACACACACACACACACACACACACACACACACACACACACACACACACACACACACACACACACACCTGATCACATAGCAATCACACTAAAACAAAGTAGCCTATTATTGGAAATAACAAAGCATGCAGGAGCAGCCATTGTGTGTGTGTGTGTGTGTGTGTGTGTGTGTGTGTGTGTGTGTGTGTGTGTGTGTGTGTGTGTGTGTGTGTGTGTGTGTGTGTGTGTGTGTGTGTGTGTGTGTGTGTGTGTGGTGTGTGTGTGTGTGTGTGTGTGTGTGTGGTCGGTCGGTCGGTCGGTCAGATCTGGCTGTGTGGGTGGTGTGTAGCCTCAGGAAGGAGATAAACACAGCACTTTTTGCCAGTCCTATCTGGTCCAGCGACGGTGGGTTTGTGCCCATTGTTGCCGGTGATGTCTAGTGAGGACCTACAAATCATTAAAATCCAGACAGAAAATATTTACACAAGAAGCAACCTGATATCACACAGTCAAACTCTCATTTCATTTAGTAAGTTCACCATTCTGCCGTTCTCACTGTTAAACATCGCACAGTGTTCAACACAACGGCTCTTTATGTCAATCATTTGATCTGATCAGTCAACACCAGTTTTTTTTTTCTAAAGTAATCTAGTATCATTTCATTTCAACCCAACAAGCCCTCAGTCCAGCCTCTCTCAGCCTATTGCGGACAGTCTGAGCACTGATGGAGGGATTGTGCGTTCCTGGTGTAACTTGGGCAGTTGTTGTTGCCATCCTGTACCTGTCCCGCAGGTGTGATGTTCGGATGTACTGATCCTGTGCAGGTGTTGCTACACGTGGTCTGCCACTGCGAGGACGATCAGCTGTCCGTCCTGTCTCCCTGTAGCGCTGCCTTAGGAGTCTCACAGTACGGACATTTCAATTTATTGCCCTGGCCACATCTGCAGTTCTCATGCCTCCTTACAGCATGCCTAAGGCACGCTCACACAGATGAGCAGGAACACTGGGCATCTTTCTTTTGGTGTTTTTCAGAGTCAGTAGACAGGCCTCTTTAGTGTCATAACTGTGACCTTAATTGCCTACCGTCTGTAAGCTGTTAGTGTCTTAACGACCGTTCCACAGGTGCATGTTCATTAATTGTTTATGGTTCATTGAACAAGCATGGGAAACAGTGTTTAAACCCTTTACAATGAAGATCTCCTTCCTGAGGCTACACACCACCCACACTGCCAGATCTGACCGACCGACCGCACACACACACACACACACACACACACACACACACACACACACACACACACACACACACACACACACACACACACACACACACACACACACACACACACACACACACACACACACCCACACACACACACACACACACCTTGCTAATTAGCCTCTGTATTTATGGAACAGTGTGACTGTGGACTAAATGTGAGCAAAAGAGAAGCAGCCTGAGACAATTAGGGAGAGAGAAGAGGGAGGGAAAAACAGAGGAACAGAGGGAGGGAAGAATGGAGGGAGGGATGGAGGGAGGAACAGAGGAAGGGAGGAATGGAGGGAGGGATGGAGGAACGAAGGGAGGGAGGAATAGAGGGAAAGAGGAATGAGGGAAGGAGGAACAGAGGGAGGGAGTGGAGGGATTCCTACTGTCAGAAGTATCTGAGATGCACCTGCTGCTCACCGGTAGCTCACCTGTGTTCCCTAGAAATGCTGTTAGAATTAAAAAGATTTGTACCAACACACTGAAGAAAGCTGCAAAGCCGAAACATCTGTGTAAGCTATCCCTGATGCAGTGAAAAAATATTTTCAAATGAAGTAAGCTTTATGCGACATCTTTTGGAGTGCGGACCCATCACACTTTTTTGCTTATCTGAATTTATAGGTTTTACGCCACAACCAACATTTTGGGAGAGCGCAATAGTCCTCTTTTAATTATCAGTATCTGAGATGACATGGAGGGGGCCCCAACCACACTCCTTTGGTCAGCTGTCCCCAGGATGTGTGTGTGTTTCTGTGTGTATGCTCCTGCGTGTGTATCCCTGGCCTCCCGCCACACAGACTCCATCACACAAGGCTACTGCAACCACTGCAGGTGTCTGTCCTTTCTCTTAACTTGCTGATCAGCTGCAGCCTAAAGACGAACAGCAATGCATCATGGGTATGAAGAAGCGACAGGAGAGAAAGAGAGAGACCATTGAGAGCTGAGAGCACCTTTAAAATAAACTCCCTCTTATCAAAGCCATCGCTGTGGTAACAGCTTGGCCAATGAACCACTAGCCGAGTGGCAGTAACGGGCCCTGCCCCCTCGAGCCAGTGGAGGAAAGCACCACCAGTGTAATCACATTTCTATTTCCACACTCTATGTCCTCTTCTCCTCTTCCCTTTTCTTGTCTTCCTGCCTTCTTTTTTTCTGCCTGTCTTTGTACACGCCATGTGAATACTCCATTTTCACACAGACGGCTCATTCAATGCATAGACTCATCCAGTGATGAATGCACTCATAGCCGCGGGAAGTAGTTTGGGGGTGGGGGTGTATCATCTATATTGGTCCCCTAATACAGGACTAGTAAAGGCCCAGCGCACTACTTTTGTGAGAAAAAAAAGTTAACTAAATGTATTTGAGTGTTTACCAGCATTTGAATCTGATAATTATCTGTACAACAGTTAATCTGATAATACTTGTGGAATATAAAAATACTTGCTTGGTATACAATATGTTTTCCAGTTTCTTGAAATACTTGGCAAATGCAACTTATTTCTATGTGAAAGCTGAAATCCTCTATTCATTCCTTTTCCATTTTATCCAGAGCAACTTACCGTAGTGAGTGTATACATTTTCATACTTGTCCCCTGTGGGAATTGAACCCACAACCCTAGCATTACAAGTGCCATGCTCCACCAACTGAACCACATCAGCACAAACCACTTGACGTCTCAATGTACTCAATTACTGTATTTTGCATGGTTTTCTTCATGGTGACGGTAAGTCTACAGATACAAACCTAGATGACCAGCTTTTATATTGTCCACTAATACTAGTTAAGGCCCAGTGCACTACTTTTCTGAAAAAAATTGTTTATGTTAGCGGGGACACCTCAAATGCTGCACTGCCCTTGTAAAACAAACAACAAAATTAATCTCCATCGTAAACACAGTCATGAGGATGACAGAAGTGAAAATGCAAAGCAACTGAAATGAATTAAAGCACAAAAGAGAATCAAAGTAATTTCAGTTATTGCCAAGTCATTTCAGTTATTGCCAAGTCATTTCAGTTTATTGCCAAGTCATTTCAGTTTATTGCCAAGTCATTTTAGTTTATTGTAGAAGTGAGACAAGGAGAGCAGGGATGTGGAGGAAATATGTAGGTGATCTAACGCATATAATTAAATAGAGCATCATCCCCTCTAGTAAATTATATATCTCTATGACGTAACTAATCAGTATAAGAACATGATAGAATGCATCTAAAGCTATACATAGGCCTTGCCGAAAGGGCCAAGAAATATTAAGGGAGTACCTGACCACTGTATTGGTACGGTACTGCTGGTTGCTTTTGTTGTTGTTGTTTTGGCACTCACCTGCGTATGCCATGTTCTTGGGGTTCCCGTACGGTGTCCCGGGCTGGACAGGACTATACACAGGATTCATGTCGGAAGACAGTCTACTCTTACTGCAGGGAGAACAGACAGATAGAGAGAAAGAGACAGAGAGACAAAAATAAAAATAAATTCGCAATTAAGTTTTGGAAACATCTACAATACAGTGACCCCCTCTCATATCATTACCAAGCCCTGCAATGCCAAGAACTGAGCAAAGAAAAGAGTCCCCTCATCCAGCTGGTCCTGGGGCTGAGTTCACAAACCTGTTCTACTAACACACTGAAGCCTCAGGACCAGAACATCCAATCAATCAGAATAAACCAAATTACAACACATCTCAAAACAAAACTACATTGCTTATTGGGAAACACAAGCACAAACACAAAGCAAAATGCAGTGCTATCTGGCCCTAAATCGACAGTACACCGTGGCAAACTATTTGACCATGGTTACTGATCAAAACCTTAGAAAAACCTTGACAAAGTACAGGCTCAGTGAGCACAGCCTTGCCATTGAGAAGGGTAGACACAGGAAAACATGGCTCCCTGTAGAGGAAAGGCTGTGCAACCACTGCACAACAGCAGAACATGAGACAGAGCTGCAATCAGAGAGTGTAATTTCCCCAAATTTGAAACCCTTATTCAAGGTTTCAAAGACCTCTCTGATGAGGATAGGCTACCCGTCCTGTTGGGTGAGGACGCAGAGAGCTGTGGGTTGGCAACACACTACATTGCTGCCTGCCATAAGATGAGGGACAGTGTCTGACAGACCAATCAACCTGCACATGTCCTCTATGCTTATTGTTCAATGTATGGTTATTTTGACCCTTGGTTATTGTTGTTACTGTTGTCCCGTTGACAATTTTGATTATTATTATTTTAATATTGTAAATATTCAAAGTAAGCTTTGGCAATATGTACATTGTTACGTCATGCCAATAAAGTAAATTGAATTGAAAAGAATTGAGAGAGAGAGTGAGAGAGAGTGAGAGAGAGCGCAAAAGAGAGAGAGACATGAAAGATTAAATACATGGCTTTCAATAGTTATTAGTTGATGAGAGGAAAAACATGGCTTTCAATAGTTATTAATTGATGAGAGGAAAAACATGGCTTTCAATAGTTATTAATTGAGGATATGCATTAGCTCAGAGGTCCCCATCTTGGAAATGTTCCAGAGCCAGCTTGAAGACATTTGACGTCTGCAAAACTAAACTGTACTCCACAAAAACTACAGTAACTCTCATAATATTGTAGCAGGTATGATCTTGTAATTCGTTTTTTACGATGTCCGTGAGAAGGCAGCAATTTATTTTCACTGGTTAAAAGTAATCCGGGAGAAAATGCCAAGCACACAATACAATCGTTACTCACAAAAATCGGAAAAGAAAAGTATTACGGTATGATGAGCATTACGGTAGTTTAGACTGTTTGGAACATGGGTCAACAGTAAGAACACACAAAGTACAAGCGTGACATACAAGGAAATTCTTCAGCCTGAGCACTTTTGTTCTCCATCCTTTTTTCTCCTTTCCACAACTTCTCTCCACCTCTACCTTTTATCAAACTGTTTCCACCACCAATCTCTTTCACAAAAATGCACGTTTCATATTGGGCAAGATCAGGCAGTCCCTCCCTGTTTCAGTCTATTTTCCCTAATGAACAATAACACGAGCCTGGTTTCCTCATCAGCTGTGTGACCATTGATCAGTCAAACTAGATGAAAGTGACCTCCCGAGTGGCACAGCGGTCTTAGACACTGCATCACAGTGCCACTAAAGTCTGGGGTTTGATCCAACCAGCCGTGACCGGGGGCCCCATAGGGAGTTGCAGCGATGACACAAGATCGTAACTACTATGGATATCACAAAATTGGGGATAAAAAAGGGGGTATAATAATAAAATAAACTAGATGAAAGCAATATGATAAAAGGAAAAATACACACAGGGGTTTCCCGCCTATCCAGTCCTTTCAGTTCAGTGGTCAAAATGATACATTGAAACACAAAGAGGTTTATGTATTGAATTGAAAAAGATAGAGGAGAAGGAGGAGCAGCCAACCGGAGGACATATCAGCAGGGTGTATGACAGTTTATGACATGCAACAATGTTTTGGAACAAGGTTGTCGATTTTCGAAACAGTACACACAAGACACAGGACTGAGACCTTTTGCAAAACAGTAAATGCATTTTTTTGTACGTAGTTGCCTTCTCAAAACAGCAAATACACTCATCAAAAGAACATGACTGCCTGCAAAAAGATTATCACAACCATACTAATCTCCTGTGGACAGGTGCACGTAACATAAATGGTAGTAGCATCTGTCGACTGTGTGACGCCACGACTAACGAGGAACTTGGTCACTGATCATTTGGACAAATCATGACTTCACAGGTGCTCACATCTTCGGAAGGGGAGGGGACATTTGGCCCATAGACTTTCCTGAAACTGTCTGAGAGTTTCCTTTCAGAGAGGTAGTCTCGGTAGTACATTTTCCATTGTCCAAAAATATAACCACATATACCCCTTGAGTCAAGCTGACAAAACAAAAATTGAGTCTATCTATTATAAAATCCCATTTATCAACAGATTTTATTTGCAGTCACTAAATCAACTATCAATACAACTATCAAAAGGTGCAATATTATGGGCAATTACTCTCCTTTTTCACAAAATAATTTCATACACATCAAATCAAATATTGTTCGTGAGCAAAAAGAAAATGGAAAATAAGCACATTGTGTGCAGGAATAATGAATTGGTTTCATCACAATCCAATTCCATGTATTCGTGTGCATTCAGAAAGTATTCAGACCCCTTCCCCTTTTCCACATTTTGTTGAGTTTACAGCCTTACTCTAAAATGGATTAAATAAAAACAAATCCTCATCAATCTACACACAATACCCCATAATGACAAAGCTTTTACAAAAACAGAAATACCTTATTTACATAAGTATTCAGAACCTTTGCTATGAGACTCCAAATTGAGCTCAGGTGCATTCTGTTTCCATTGATCATCCTTGAGATGTTTCTACAACTTGATTGGAGTCCACCTGTGGTGAATTCAATTGATTAGACATGATTTGGAAAGGCACACACCTGGCTATATAAAGGTCCCACAGTTGACAATGCATGTCAGAGCAAAAACCAAGCCTGAGGTTAAAATAATTCTCCTTGACACAATACAGATCTGGGGAAGGGTACCAAAACTTGTCTGCAGCATTGAAGGACCCAAAGAACACAGTGGCCTCCATCATTCTTAAATTGAAGAAGTTTGGAACCACCAAAACTCTTCCTCGAGCTGGCCGCCCAGCCAAACCGAGCAATAGGGGGAGAAGGGCCTTGGTCAGGGAGGTGACCAAGAACTCGATTGTCACTCCGACAGAGCTCCAGGGTTCCTCTGTGGAGATGTGAGAACCTTCCAGAAGGACAATCTCTGCAGCACTCCACCAATCAGGCCTTTATGGTAGAGTGGCCAGACAGAAGCCACTCCTCAGTAAAAGGCATATGACAGATCACTTGGAGTTTGCCAAAAGGCACCTAAAGGACTCTCAGGCCATGAGAAACAGGATTCTTTGGCCTGAATGCCAAGCGTCATGTCTGGTGGAAACCTGGCACCATCCCTACAGTGAAGCATGGTGGTGGCAGCATCATGCTGTGAGGATGTTTTTCAGTGGCAGGGACTGGGAGACTAGTCAGGATCGAGGGAAAGAGGAATGGAGCAAAGTACAGAGAGATACTTGATAAAACCTGCTCCAGAGCACTCAGGACCTCAGACTGGGGCGAAGGTGCACCTTCCAACAGGACAACGACTCTAAGCACACAGCCAAGACAACGCAGGAGTGGCTTCGGGACAAGTCTCTGAATGTCCTAGAGTTGCCCTGCCAGAGCCCAGACTTGAACCCGATCGAACATTTCTGGATAGACCTCCCCATCCAACCTGACAGAGCATGAGAGGATCTGCAGAGAAGAATGGGAGAAACTCCCCAAATACAGGTGTGCCAAGCTTGTAGTGTCATACCCAAGATGACCCGAGGTTATAATCACTGCCAAATGTGCTTCAACAAAGTACTGAGTAAAGGGTCTGAATACTTATGAAAATGTGATATTTCCATTTTTTTTATACATTTGCAAACATTTCTAAACCTGTTTTTGATTTTCATTATGGAGTACTGTGTGTAGATTGATGAGTAACATTTTATTTAATCAATTTTAGAATAAGGCTGTAATGTAACAAAATGTGGAAAAAGGAAAGGGGTCTGTATACATCCGAATGCACTGAACAAAAATATAAACATGTTAAGTGTTGGTCCCATGTTTCATGAGCTGAAATTAAAGATCCCAGAAATGTTCCATATGCACAAAAAGCTTATTTCTCTCAAATTGTGGGCACAATTTTTTTTACATCCCTGTTAGTGAGCATTTCTCCTTTGCCAAGATAATCTATCCACCTGACAGGTCTGGCATATCAAGAAACTGATTAAACAGCATGATCATTACACAGGGGCACTTTGTGCTGGGGACAATAAAAGGCCACTCTAAAATGTGCAGTTTTGTCACACAACAAATGCCACAGATGTCTCAGGTTTTGGCATGCTGACTGCAGGAATGTCCAACAGAGCTGTTGCCAGAGAATTGAATGTTGATTTCTCTACCATTAGCCGCCTCCAACGTCGTTTTAGAGAATTTGGCAGTACGTCCAACCGACCTCACAACCGTAGACCTCGTGTAACAACGCCAACCCAGGACCGCCACATCCGGCTTCTTCACCTGTGGGATCGTCTTATATAAGCCACCCGGACATCTGATGAAATTTAGGACTATTTCTGTCTATAATAAAATACAATTTGTGGGGGAAAAACTCATTCTGATTGGCTGGGCCTGGCTCCTCAGTGGGTGGGCCTATACCCTCCCAGGCCAACCCATGGCTGCGCCCCTGCCCAGTCATGTGAAATCCATAGATTATGGCCTAAAGAATTTATTTCAATTGACTGATTTCCTTATATGAACGATAACTCAGAAAAAATGTTGAAATTGTTGCATGTTGCATTTACATTTTTGTTCAGTATATAAACTCAGCAAAAAAAGAAACGTCTCTTTTTCAGGACCCTGTCTTTCAAAGATATTTTGTTAAAATCCAAATAACTTCACAGATCTTCATTGTAAAGGCTTTAAACACTGTTTCCCATGCTTGTTCAATGAACCATGAACAATTAATGAACATACACCTGTGGAACGGTTGTTAAGACACTAACAGCTTACAGACGGTAGGCAATTAAGGTCACAGTTATAAAAACTTAGGACACTAAAGAGGCCTTTCTACTGACTCTGAAAAACACCAAAAGAAAGATGCCCAGGGTCCCTGCTCATCTGCGTGAATGTGCCTTAGGCATGCTGCAAGGAGGCATGAGAACTGCAGATGTGGCCAAGGCAATAAATTGAAATGTCCGTACTGTGAGACACCTAAGAGAGCGCTACAGGGAGACAAGACGGACAGCTGATCGTCCTCGCAGTGGCAGACCACGTGTAGCAACATCTGCACAGGATCGGTACATCCGAACATCACACCTGTGGGACAGATACAGGATGGCAACAACAACTGCCCGAATTACACCAGGAACGCACAATCCTTCCATGAGTGCTCAGACTGTCCGCAATAGGCTGAGAGAGGCTGGACTGAGGGATTGTAGGCCTGTTGTAAGGCAGGTCCTCACCAGACATCACTGGCAACAACGTCGCCTATGGGCACAAACCCACCGTCGCTGGACCAGACAGGACTGGCAAAAAGTGCTCTTCACTGACGAGTCGCGGTTTTGTCTCACCAGGGGTGATGGCCGAATTTGCATATATCATTAAAGGAATGAGCAATACACCAAGGCTTGTACTCTGGAGCGAGATCGATTTGGAGGTGGAGGGTCTGTCATGGTCTGGGGCGGTGTGTCACAGCATCATCGGACTGAGCTTGTCGTCATTGCAGGCAATCTCAACGCTGTGCGTTACAGGGAAGACATCCTCCTGCCTCATGTGGTACCCTTCCTGCAGGCTCATCCTGACATGACCCTCCAGCATGACAATGCCACCAGCCATACTGCTCGTTCTGTGCGTGATTTCTTGCAAGACAGGAATGTCAGTGTTCTGCCATAGCCAGCGAAGAGCCCGGATCTCAATCCCATTGAGCACGTCTGGGACCTGTTGGATCGGAGAGTGAGGGCTAGGGCCATTCCCCCTAGAAATGTCCGGGAACTTGCAGGTGCCTTGGTGTAAGAGTGGGATAACATCTCACAGCAAGAACGGGCAAATATGGTGCAGTCCATGAGGAGGAGATGCTCTGCAGTACTTAATGCAGCTGGTGTCCACACCAGATAATGACTTTTGACAATGGAGGAACACAACTGATTTGAATCGATAGGCCTAAATCCACACCAAAGTAAACCTCTAAAACGGAAGGTCACAATGTTGGAAATGACAACTTAGGAGTAACCCGAACTTAGAAGTAACCCAACTTTATTGTCTGCATCTGTGCATGCAATGTTGTCAGAAATCCTAAAAATTAGACAGTCCCCATCACCTAGACCTTTCCATTTATTGTACATGAATTTGCGCTGATGGAGTGATTTCGAACTTTGTGCACTTGTATTTACTGATTGCTGGAGACAGTACACACATTTCTCTTCTGATGAAAACAATGTTTTAATATTCTGGGAACAAAACGGGAATTTTGTATTGACTGATGAGGCAAGAAAGTGATCAGAAGTATGGCAAGTGCATTAAGGCATTTGATAATTGTTGTTCTGCTGTAGATATATTAGACCCCAGAAATGTGATTGAGGGAAAACTGGAATAGCCAAGAAACAGCTGCAGATGGAGAGATAGCGCTTAAAGAAAAGCAGAGTAAAAGGAATGGACAGATAAGAGAAAAGTAAACAGATGGATGGGTTGTGTGTGAGTGTGTGTGTGTGTGTGTGTGTGTGTGTGTGTGTGTGTGTGTGTGTGTGTGTGTGTGTGTGTGTGTGTGTGTGTGTGTGTGTGTGTGTGTGTGTGTGTGTGTGTGTGTGTGAGGAGTATAAGAGTGATAAACAAAAAATAAACGAAGAGCTCGTCAGATACAAGAAGATGACTGACAAACGACAGAATAAAAAGACATGATCACATGATGGCGGCAGGTAGCCTAGCGGTTAGAGCGTTGGACCAGTAACTGAAAGGCTGCTGGATCGATTCCCTGAGCTGACAAGGTACAAATCTGTTGTTCTGCCCCTAAACAAGGCAGTTAACCCACTGTTCCCCGGTAGGCTGTCATTGTAAATAAGAATTTGTTCATAACTGACTTGCCTAGTTAAATAAAGGTTAAATAAAATAAAATAGATGTCCATTGGGTGGTGGACCATTCTTGACAGACACGGGAAACACCAGTGCTCTTAGCACCTAC
Source organism: Salmo salar (assembly GCF_965601325.2). Classification (NCBI taxonomy): domain Eukaryota; kingdom Metazoa; phylum Chordata; class Actinopteri; order Salmoniformes; family Salmonidae; genus Salmo; species Salmo salar. Next base: position 73,113,598 of record NC_138294.1, on the reverse strand, counting down.
TACCATACCCCGTTCAAAGGCACTTAAATATTTTATGGCATACATACACAATTCATGTCTCAATTGTCTCAAGGCTTAAAAATGTTTCTTTACCAGTCTCCTCCCCTTCATCTATACTGTTTTAAGTGACATCAATAAGGGATCATAGCTTTCACCTGGTCAGTCTGTCAAATCATGTTCTTAATGATTTGTACACTCAGTGTATATACTACATTGGCCATATACAGTACTGCACATACATATTGGCCAATTACAAATATATTGGCCATATACCACACATATATTGGCCATTTAGAATGTAACCTACCCAACCCTGAAAGCATATATTCTAAATGTAATCCGTTACTGTTACTAGTTACCTGTCCAAAATTGTAAATCAGTAACGTAATAGTGGTCTCTGATTATGTGGTCAGACTCGCTCAGGTGGAACAAACTTAAACTTGTGCCCTTTTTTTAATGCTGAATTGAATGTCATTGAAAAAACAAAAAGGTGTCATAATGTATTTTTTTGCAAACATCCTTTCTGAATTTAAAAGTAATCCAAAAGCAATCATCTATTTTTTTCAAAAGTATCTGTAATCTGATTACAATATTTTAGTTGGTAATGTAACTGATTACAGTTAGTTTTTTTGTACTCATATTACATGTAATCAGTTACTCCTCAACCCTGTATGCTTTCTACATGTATAGTATTATAATTCACTGTATAACATAAGGCCTATACTCTATCACTGAGTAGCAGTTAGAGATATAGAGGAGAGCGTACACTTGAAATCAATCATATGTTTTCACCTAAAACACATGTTTGATATGTCCATGTAGGGGTTTATAATTTAGCCTTTAACACAAGGCCTTTACTCTGATATGACTGTCACTGAGCAGCAGATATGGGAGGGGACTGTAAACCACGGATTGGTAGACACAGAAAATGCAGAGAGGAGAGAGTGGAGTAGGAGGACAGTGAGTAAGCAAATCCTCCTCTCCCTTTCTGTGCTCTAGTGGATAGATTCAAGCACTCCTGCCACTGTCTGGCTAATCATGGATCCTTCTGTAGGTGTTAACACTGCCAGTCTCAGAGGCACCAACACAAACCTCTCATTCAACCATACAAATGTTTACGACGCAAGCATTCACTGTAATATAGTAATAGTATTGTATAGAGTGGAGACAACACGTAAAGCAATATATTGTGCATAAAGGTTGGGAAAGACAATAATATCATAGGAAAAAAAGTACACAAATAGAGAACAAGTCAAGACCTCTGCATTCCACCCAAACCTGTGACATGGAAAGTGCAGAAATAAAACAACAATTTATTCAGGTTTCTCGGTACCAACTCCTTTTTGCATATACTGCAGAGAAAAAAAGTTAAATGTTGAATTATATCACGCTTGTACACTGTAATATATAAATACTGGTAAGGCCTTACGTTGTGTTCATCCACTTTGCATAATTTTGCATTCATCACTTTCAAACATATTCATTTGGTGACATGTTTAGAGGTCGGCAAGACATGAACCTCAACCTGTGTAGCCTATTCAGTGAGGTGAACAATTTCTGAATTTTAGATTGTAATGGACGCATATGATGTCTGTAAAATACTTTTTTGAAGGTTGTACTGATTATGATGAGCTAATGCTAAGCTAATTACCAGCTATATGTGGCACCATGTTTGTTGACATTATACAATGCATTCTGGTTGTAACGTAAATGTCTGTCAGACCAAAGATGTTATAATAAAATGAGGTGAAGGGATGGTTCACTCATCTTTCCAGTACTTCCGGAAGTGAATGATGGTATACGACACACCCCCTTCAACATGCACACTGCAAATAGACCCAACTCATCTTGTAACATCTTATCTTGGTTGACATGATAAAACTGTGTTTGTGCAAAATGTTTGTGAAAAAACTGTGGCCAGCTCAAATGCTGACTGTTGCATCAATCGTAACTTGACGTTCTAAATAAGTGTTCTAATCACACCGGTTTGAGTGCACGCTGCAGGGACCGCTGTAGAATGACCACACCCGTATGTTCATAAGTGTCAAAGGGTTAAGTTCATTGGCTCTCAAAGTTGTCCGTCAAACCCAGTATTATCTCCACCACGGCACCTGCAGTGAAGCGCACTTCTTCTTATTTTTGTTCTTGGGTTCTTAGCCAGATGCGATAAGAGGTAAGTTGCACTTTAATTACCTTCTGCCTTTGGAATATGATATATTTCTGGAGTAAGATAAGTATTTCTAAGATATACAGTACCAGTCAAAGGTTTGGACATACCTACTCATTCCAGGGTTTTCCTTTATTTTTACTATTTTCTACATTGTAGAATAATAACAAAGACATCAAAACTATGAAATAACACATATGGAATCATTTAGTAACCAAAAAAGTGTTAAACACGTCAAAATATATTTTATTTTTGAGATTCTTCAAAGTAGCCACCCTATGCCTTGATGACAGCTTTGCACACTCTTGGCATTCTCTCAACCAGATTCATGAGGTAGTCACCTGGAATGCATTTCAATTAACAGGTGTGCCTTGTTAAAAGTTAATTTGTGGAATTTCTTTCATTCTTAATGTTTGAGCCAATCAGTTCTCGACAAAGCATTTCTGTATGGACCTCGCTTTGTACATGGGGGCATTGTCATGCTGAAACAGGAAAGGGCCTTCTCCAAACTGTTGCCACAAAGTTGGAAGCACAGAATCATCTAGAATGTCATTGTATGCTGTAGCATTAAGATTTCCATTCACTGGAACTATGGGGCCTAGCCGGAACCATGAAAAACAGACCCAGACCATTATTCCTCCTCCACCAAACTTTACAGTTTGCCCTATGCATTCGGGCAGGTAGCATTCTCCTGGCATCCTCCAAACCCAGATTTGTCCGTTAGACTGCCAGATGGTGATGTGCGATTCATTACTCCAGAGAACATGTTTCTGCTGCTCCAGATTACAATGGCGGCGAGCTTTACACCACTCCAGCCGACGCTTGGCATTGCGCATGGTGATCTTAGGCTTGTTATGTGGCTGCTCGGCCATGGAAACCCATTTCATGAAGCTCCTGATGAACAGTTCTTGTGCTGATATTGCTTCCAGAGGCAGTTTGGAACTCGGTAGTGAGTGTTGCAATCGAGGACAGACGATTTTTACGCGCTATATGCTTCAGCACTCTGCTGTCCTGTTCTGTGAGCTTGTGTGGCCTACAACTTCGGGACTGAGCCATTGTTGCTCCTAGACGTTTCCACTTCACAATAACAGCCCTTAGAGTTGACCGGGGCAGCTCTAGCAGGGCAGAAAACTGACTTGTTGGAAAGATGGCATCCTATGACTGTGCCATGTTGAAAGCTAACTAGTAACTAGTTAGCTAGCTTTGGCTAACCCAGAATCTGACAGAAAAAGTTTAATCTCCTGTTTTTAGCTCCCCATATGATCTCTGTTTGTTTGCCTAACTAGCCACCTTGTCGTTGGCATAAAGAGTGACTAGATTAATCAGATGTGTGTGGCAATAGCTAACTAGCTATCACATTAGGTTACAACTAGATAAGCTGTCTAAGCTAGCTAGCTAGCTGCAGTGTCAACCATGTAGCTAGCTAACATTAGCTAGATCTACAGGTCAGTTCCCCACAGCATCCTTCCACGCATTGCTCTCTCACACTCTCTCTGTGTGAATGTCTAAATGTCATTCTGTTTTTAGGACAAGGCCTATAAGCACCTCTGTAATACAGTCAGTGTATCATCTCAGTAAGCTTTTTGTGCCATATATAAATCAAGACTGTTTTGTGTGTCTTTTTATTTACCGCTTGTTGCAGCACAACCGAGTGGCCAGCCAAAAAAAGAAAATACCCTTCAATGTGGAAAGGAGAGACTCGGAAGAGGAGGAGGATGTAGTGTAAATCCAGTTTTGTCTAGAAGGGTTACAGCGTTTGTCAAAAATGTACTTTTCATAGCAGGCTAGGAGGAGTAGGTTAAGGTTAGGAAAAGGGTTAGGGTTAGCTAAAATGCAACAAAAAACTTTCGACGTCAATTTAATTCCATGGTGAAATGTGTCTGATTTGCGTACTAGTAACATGATTTATATTGACATTTCGGTATTGATTGTTTGACCGTTGTAACACTTACCTGTTCATTCTGAGTGAAAAATTAAACATCACACTTGGTGTAAATATTTTTTGTATGCATTCACCATCACATGTACTTGAAACGATAATGTAAAATACATTTTTATTAATGCTATTGAAATTGTAAAATTATTCCAATGTCTCGAGTACCATATACCTTTTTATGAAATTGTGCACATTGTTAGATATTCAATCAACATTGAATGACCGAAATTGAAACTGTACAGCCTTTGTTTGACGTCAGTCTTCTTTGAAGAATACCTGTGCTGGGGGACATTTGCAAGATGGTGCTGACAGGCTTTAACAATAAATTAATGTCAAATCAATTGTTGTCTTTTTGGTTTGTTGTCACAGTTTACCATAAGGTGCAAACATTACCAGATATGTTTGCCCTCTGGTTGGTATTGTCATCGGAACAATTTAGTCCTTTTTGAGCAGACTAAGGGTGATGTATCTATTTGATAAGCATTCTGTACAATAGAAATAAAGTATTTCCTAATTTTCCATGGCAATCTACTGTGGCAATTTACCCAACACTTTTTATGAATGGAAACTAATGTTGGTGTACTGTTATTTTATTTGCTTACTATTTATGTTATCCAAAAGTGTCTGGTATGGTAATTTCTTATCAAGAAAAATAAGGTATGGTCCTGGACTGTCCATATTTGAAATGTCTAACTACATCAAGTCAATCAGTAGATTGCATTATTGGTATCAGAAGGGCTTGGGGCAGAATCAAACCCACACCAACACGGTAGGCCTATACATACGCTGAAGGCAGTGGCCCTAACTGCTACACCACCCCAGGCCACGATTTAACTCAATTTTGACAGTTCATTTGTAACCTTCGGATACACTCGATTCTTATTATTATAAAAAAAATATATATATTGTTTTATCTTCACCCCTTTTTCTCCCCAATTGGTAGTTACAGTCTTGTCCCATCACTGAAACTCTAGTCCAGACTTGGTCGAGAGCCATGCGTCCTCTGAACCACGACCCTGCCAAGCCGCACTGCTTGTTTAACCCGGAAGCCAGCCACGCCAATGTGTCGGAGGGAACACTATCCAGCTGGAAACCGAAGTCAGCTTGTAGGAGTATGAGTGCAATGGGACAAGGAAATCCCAGCCGGCCAAACCTTCCCCTAACCCGGACGACGCTGGGTCCATTGTGCACCACCTCATGGGTCTCCCGGTCAAAGCTGGCACACAGTCTGGGATTGAACCCGGGTCTGTAGTGACACCTCAAGCCTTAGACCGCTGCGCCACTCGGGAGGTCCCACACTAGACACTTGTATGTCATAGCCTAGTGGAGACCAATAACTATCTTGCGTTATTAAGCTATATAAAACAACATTTGTTGATGTGTATGTGTACATGTCAATGTTGCAGTAATAGGACCTAAGCCTATAGAGATATAATTATTTTAAGATACTGAGCCCTGATCCCAATGACTCGACTGCCCCTGAGTGGAAAGAAAGAGAACTGCTCATTTTTAGCCAACCACAAGGATCATTTTCCTGATGCATCAGGAAAATTCTCTGCAACAAGAGTGATCAAGTTAAGATCTGACATCTGTAGATCTGATCCTATCCATGATATTGCCTTGGTATTTAGCACAGCCAGGTTAGAAGGTCAATGTGATGACTTTATAGGCTACCTTCAAAAGAACCTCCCAGAATCACTAATTCCTTATCCTATCACCCAGCACCATCTATTGCCTTTAATCACCTCCTTTCTCCTTTTCTCTTCCTTCCTAATTTTATCCTTCCTTTTTTCAAACGAAAAACCTGCTGAAACAGAGTTAAAAAGCTATATAGTAGCACACACCACTGCAGGCTACTCTCTGATAGATGGAGAGGAGAGTACAACGCTTTGGCTCGCCAAGCTCCAGAACTTTTCAGGAGCTTTGCAGAAGCGTTGTGGCTTAGCCACGCGTCATTGGAATGCATTGCAGCCAGGACTACTCCACTCCTGATTGTGGAGGGCTGTCTGTTGCCAGGCCCCGTATATCGAGCACCGAGAGTCTCCAAGAAGGAGATACATTTTTCGCATTTTGCTCCCCAACGGCAAACAAGTGTTTACATTCTTGCCACCCACAGGCGACATGACATGGCGGCTATTATAGTCTCCTCAGACGCAGACACTCGGATCAAGGTAAACAAAATGGCAGTGCGAGAGAGTGACTTATGATCGAGTCAAAGCAACATCTTTCGAGCTTATTCCATAGATCTCTTTTTTCAAGTCCAGTGCTGAATCCTCATCCTCAACTATAAGCGATGAGAAAGGACTGGGGTGGAGATTTGTTGTCTTTTTTTTACATACCCGGCTGCACCTATCGAGATAAAGTGAGACAAAGCTATGACCCTACAGGTTAAGAGCCGATAGGCATCCTAAGGTTGTTACGAGTCATTGTAGACTCAAACACACCCCCTTTGGCAGCCTCCTGGGGAGGGTTCAGAGGTACGACGTTCCAAAAAAAACAACTCCGACATTCCATCATTCCACAGTACATAGAGGAGGCCTATGGAACGGCAGAAGATAATGTTGTACACACATTCCAGCCCTGAGCTAACCCATAGAAAAATCCTGTGTCTGTCAGCTACTCAGATCTTCATCAAATCCCACAAATGAAGGGGAGGGAAGGGCTCAAGAGAACATATGGAGGTTAGAGGAAGAGAGGAAAGGAATGAACCTATGACGTCAGAGGAGGTAGAGAAAGGAGGGATGAGTTTTTTTGTGCCTCCTTTACTATAGCAAAACAGAGCAGTTACAGAAGCTGCAGGACTGGAGAATGAGATGGGGTGCATCCAAAATGGCATCCCATTCCCTATTTAGTGCATTACTTTTGACTATATAGTGCACTACTTTAGACTACAGCTTGCATAGAGCCCACCAAGGACTTTTTCTTTCTCTCTCCTCAATTTTGAGAACAGAAACCATTTCAAGATCGCACTCCTCTCCTCCCTGAGATAGAAAATGATTTGTCAGCCAGCAGTCAGCCAAGAGATGAAATGACCACTATTTTCACTGTGAGCCTGCATGCCTCACTGGGTGGTTGTGTCCGTCAGGGTTTCCGTTAGGTAATAGGCGGCTTTTGGACGCATTCTTCTTTTTTAAACTGGTAAATACAATTGTCATCGGCCAGTTGTCCAGGAGAAGAAAAAAATCCCATTGCAAAATAATGCTTTTTTGCCTATTCATTGATGGAAATATCAGCCAATGCAAATACATTTAACCGGTCATGCTTATTGGTCTATGGGTTAATTTGCACAATTCTGCATATAGATACAGAGCCAAGTTTGAGTGGAGTCAAACATGCGCTTTTATAAGCACAATCATTGTACAACAATTCTAAATGCAATCGTGCGTTAAACAGTTTTGATGGTTACGATTAAAAAGAGCTACTATTTGTATTTTTCAACTGGTAATTGAAGTGTGCTTCTCATTCGCCATTCAAGTGCTTAGGCAATGGTAGGCAGGCTTCAGCGTGTCAAACCACTTTGCAATGTGAGTTGGAGCTAGTATGCATTTTGAAAACATAAACGTAATTGTGTGAAACCTGAACATTTTACCTTGCTTCAAAGTAGCCGAGACAAAATCTGTTTCTATAAACGTGGAGGCAAATATTTTATAAAGACTTCTATATGCCATTGAAATGTGGCACATTTCTCTCATATTCCATTGGTTTTCAAACCAACTTTCTTTCATTGTCCAGTAGCCAAAGGCACAATCCTAGTCATATTAGCAACCCATGCTAGTTGTTAAACATTTCTAACTGATATTTTCATCCGAATGTACAGTGCGCATTTGACAAATGTTTTTCCCACAAACATTCGCGCGTGTGTGCATTGCTGCCCTTATAATGTTAAGAAACAATAGTTTATCAACATTTTAAGCTAAACATTTTGATCTGTTTCATCAACCTCAATGCCCTTTAAAGTTATTTTGATGTACTGGTTGTATGAATTTGGGATCTATCGTCCCACAACTCTCTCAGAGTTAGTTTGGAATAGGCTATTTATTTTTTGCACGGAATGGCACGCTGACCAATAGTATAGGTCAACTTTTTTACTATGGGGTATAATAGATTGACAGAGACTAGTGATTTGTCTGTCCGTTACTCGTTTTGTTGGCAGATGAAAGGCAAATGTGGACAGTTATTCTAACATCTTCAGTGTGCATCGGAATTCGTAAAGGACGCACCCCGTTTCATCCTGGAGTTGCATGTTCTGTTCAAATGAATTACGATAATCTAAATGTGTTGTCTGTCATTCTGAGCACTGTGGGTGGACGCCCTTACACAAACAATGCATATGCGTCCGGTAAATTTCTCAGATGTCAGGTAAATTTAAAATGCTACCGTGAAATGTCCGACGCCACATTTTTGTAACATAAACCCTGTTATGTGTGTGTGTGTGTGTGCATGTTTGTGAGTGTGGGAATGAGTTGTTACTGCAAGTATGTTTGGGATGAAGGAGGGCGGTCCATGGCCAGTTCAGATTCCATCAGACATGACTGCCCCTAAGGACAGAGCAACGATCCAATCAGCTTCCTACTTCTTGGTCCGATCCTCCCACTGACCTGACCCCTCCCCTTCACACAAGTTTCCCCTAGGTACAGATCTAGGATCAGCTTCTCCTCTCAGAGTACTGACCTTAATCATTAGTGGATACAACTTCACAGCACTGCGGCTTTCACTACAAACTATGGGTGTGAACGTTTCAACGAAATTGGGATCCCTAACGTTAAGAAAAATCCCTAACGAAAAACGGTGTTTTTTTATTTGTTTTTCCCACGTAACTAAAATCACAGTGCAGCTGGCTCGCCTGCTCTTTCTCTTCGCTAATGATGTGAGTGTGTGTTCAGTCTGTGAAATACAGCATTACATGCAGCTTTTAATTGCCGATAGATGGCCTAGTGCACGGTTCTGACTCCATCTGTTGACCTGTCTATACGGTTCCCCTCTTCCCTCTCCGTCCCTCGCTCGCTATGAAAGATGCAAGTGTTTGTGTTCTCGGAAGTATGGACACTAATCAGTCTCATCTGTTAAACAATTGTGAATCTTAGAAGTCGATTCCTAGTGGAAGATGTGTTTTCTTTCTACTAAATGTCCTGGTAAGTCACAGTATTTAACTTTAGTGTACTTTTTTGGAGAGAGAGGTCTGCGTGCAGGCAGCAGACAGGCTGCGCACAGCAGCTCGATATTATTTGATTGACAGTTCTGGTCACCTAGTGATGGACGTTAGTCCAGCTTCAGAAGCAGCATTCCTTTACATTCAAGTCAAATACCCATTTCGTTGCGCTTCGAAACGATCTCCAGACAAGGTTTTGTGTCAGCATTAAACAAACATGCCGTAGCTGAGGCGCTTTCAAGGGTATTTGACTGCGATAGATATACAGTGCCTTGCAAAAGTATTCATCCCCCTTGGCGTTTTTCCAATTTTATTGCGTTTCAACCTCGCATTTAAATTGATTTTTATTTGGATTTCATGTAATGGACATAAACAAAATAGTCCAAATTGGTCAAGTGAATTTAAAAAAATAACTTGTTTCAAAAATGTCTAAAAAAAATAACAAACGGAAAAGTGGTGCGTGCATATGTATTCACCCCCCTTTGCTATGACGTCCCTAAATAAGATCTGGTGCAACACGTTACCTAAAGAAGTCACATAATTAGTTAAATAAAGTCCACCTGTGTGCAGTCTAAGTGTCACATGATCTGTCACGTGATCTCAGTATATAGACATCTGTTCTGAAAGGCCCCAGAGTCTGCAACACCAATAAGCAAGGGGCACCAAGCAAGCGGCACCCTGAAGACCAAGGAGCTCTTCAAACAGGTCAGGGACAAAGTTGTGGAGAAGTACAGATCAGGGTTGGATTATAAAAAAATATCTGAAACTTTGAACATCCCACAGAGCACCATTAAATCCATTATTAAAAAATGGAAAGAATATGGCACCACAACAAACCTGCCAAGAGAGGGCCGCCCACCAAAACTCACGGGCCAGGCAAGGAGGGCATTAATCAGAGGCAACAGAGACCAAGGATAACCCTGAAGGAGATTTAAGCATACTGCTAAAGCAACACTCGAGTGGTTTAAGGGGAAACATTTATGTCTTGGAATGGCCTAGTCAAAGCCCAGACCTCAATCCAATTGAGAATCTGTGGTATGACTTAAAATAAGTTAAAGATTTCTGTACACAAGTGGAACCCATCCAACTTGAAGGAGCTGGAGTAGTTCTGCCTTGAATGGGCAAAAATCCTAGTGGCTAGATGTGCCAAGTTTATAGAGATATACCTCAAGAGACTTGCAGCTGTAATTGCTGCAAAAGGTGGCTCACCAAAGTATCGACTTTGGGGCGATGAATAGTTATGCACGCTCAAGTTCTGTTTTTTTGGCTTATTGCTTGTTTGTTTCACAAAAAATATTTTTTTTGAAGAAATTTATTTCTTAAATGGAGGAGCAAAACAGATATTTTGGAAACATTTTCCACTTAGCTAGCAAATGCAGTTAGCTAGTTTAGCCTACACAACCACCCTGCTCAAACAGGGGTGCTAGCTGGCTATGACTATCCAACACGAACTCTTCCGAGTCAAGGTAAGCTTTTGGTTTTACAAATGTATTGCCACTGGGGACTGCCGGTGTAACTGCTAAACTGCTTACTACACTGCATGATTGAAACGGGTATACTAACGCATTAGTTATATTAGCTATGTTGACTATGACGTTACTTTAGCTAATATGGTGAGCTAGCTGCGGTGATGATATGAAGGTTTGGCTTGGAACGTTTTTTTTTGCCTGGTCACAGACAGCTGATGTGTTGTGCATTGATGTCCACAAACGAAGGGAAAAGGTGAGAAGAGGGCGCGTAGATGCGTGAAGGAATACAACGAGCAGTTTGAATGTGGCTATGAAATTGAACTGTTTGCGTGTCAACAGAGGTGCATTCATTCCGCCGATTCTGTTGAAAAACGTTTCTTAAACGGAAGCAAGTGGAACGAAACGGGGATAAACATATCTGAATTTGTCGAAAAGGAACTGTTTTCAACTGTTGGACTAATGATTGTTCCCTAGGTCAGCTAGATGCAGGCAGGAGTGTGCAAGGCGATATTCGTCACTGTCTGTCGGAAGTGTCACTGTCTGTGACCTAAAATCATTCTCTCGACCTGTGTCGAGCAACCTCATGATGGGTATAGGGAACATTTTTGTATCATGTAGTAGCCTAAACCTATCGCTGTTAAACTGGGTGAATGGAATATGCTGTAATAGAAATAAGTCTACGCTCATTAAATTTTTTTTGTCTTAAACCGTACTGACCGCCACTGGTGATAAAGAAACAACGTTCTGAGTTTAAACATGGCCAAGCTAGTCATTAAATCATTTATTTAACTAGGCAAGTCAGTTTATAAGAAATTATTATTTACAATGACGGCCTAGGAACAGTGGGGGCAGAACGACAGATGTTTTACCTTGTCAGCTCGGGGATTCGATCTGGCCCAACGCTCTAACCACTAGGCTACCTGCCGCCCCATGAGAAACATTGTATCAATAACAAAGAAATTAGCCATTTAGACACGTTAAAACATTAACACTGGAACAAGTGCTTCTCCACAGATAATGGAGCGCCCCCACATCTCTGGGGTGTGTTTTGTCTCACTGCCCTCTGGAGCCCAGCAGAGCACATAGCGGCACTCTCTCTCACACACACACACACAGATGGTGAGCAGCAGATTCGGCGCCCCGACATCACAGTCCAGTGTTTACCTGGAATCATGTCAGCTATATATATTCATGACATTTCTATCTGCAAGGTTCCACAATGTTTTGCCTATTGAACGTCCATGCTCTCTAAAGCAGCAGCAATTGTCAACTACATTTTCCAAAATGTAAAATGTTTGGACATGGAATAGGCCATTGGCTAGTGATCGGTTCCTTCAAAATGAAATGAAAAACGGGTACAATATTTTCATAATGAAGCATTCTTATTCTTCTTGTTATATTGTAGTGTTTACAGTAATGTGTATTATGCATGCTTGTATTATTAAACAGCTTAGATGTGACCATATTTGATACCTTGCGCAATTAGTCCACCTCCTATTGTAACTTCATAGCTTCTAGCTATTTTGCCATCGTATCAGCCTACTTCCCAAACGCATCATAACCACCGCAAATTGTGAGTCATAACAAAAACGGCTATTGTACGCATACAATACTGTCAGGTCTTGTTCTATATCACACCGAAAAAAATACTTGCGTCCAGCTGATATGAAAAAGTGAAAATTAATAGTTTTCCCTATGTGGCCTCTCTATCGTGTGGACTCCTGAAATAATTGCTGCGCTCAGAAATTCACTTGGCTTTTTAAAATGGTCACACAGTCAAACTCCCGACACCATTTTGAGCCGCACATATCTTTACCAAAATCCGATCTGCTGCTACATGAGTAGAAAAAATAGCCAGGACAAGGGGTCGGCTGCGTTTCCTCTGCACTCGCTCTCAGCCCATGTCACATTTTATAATGCATCCTTGAGATCCAAGGCCGTTGCTCCGGCGATTACATTGTTACACACTTATGTCTGATTTTATTTGCCAATGGACCACAGCGACCTATGGCTTGGAACGTGTAGCCTAGTCTTACCCATTTTGTAATATTTTACAACATGCATGTCCATGAATTTTTTTTATATATGCATAGCAAATATATATATTTACATTATCAGGCAGGACACGTCTGTCTCCAAGACTATGAACACGTTATGATATCAAACTCACCAAATGTCCAAGGGAATTTATTATCGTGGAGCACCTCGTCTTTAATTTTATGCTGAGTCCGGAGTCACTGATTTCCCTTGTTCAATGCTGGCGGTTTTCTCCAAGGTTTGCTTCGGTTGTTTCTCATAAGCGGCGTTGGTAACATCGACATCCACATAAAGTGGGGGGATGGGAATATCGAGAGAGAATGAGGGTTAACGGAGGGGGGCAGTAAAACCTTGCAAACACAAGGGGAGGACCTTTTTCTCCTACGTGACTGTCAAACAGGGACCAATTCAGAAGTCTCACTACCTCACATCTATCATCAAGTTCACTGGAGTTGGAAATATAGGCTACATTTATTAATAAAAATTATGACATGATCCTTGATTTAAACTTTCTGATTTATGTGTTCTCACATCTCTGTATGTTGGTCCTGTTTAATGTGTATGTAGCAGTGGGAAAGATACATTTTCAAAGAGGACCGCTTGAATCCCTTATAGAATGATCATGACAGCAGAGAGGATTTCATATAAGAAAAAATGAAAATCAAACTGGAGATTTATGGTAGATGACAGAATAGAACAGAATATTTTTGCTTTGCAAAACATACTAGGCATCCCTGCCTTATCTGTGTTTTTGCTATTGCCATGTCAATCATGATGTATGTATATAATAGCAGCATTATCTGTCATTCAGGAAAGATGGGGCTTTTTTAGCCAAACAATTTTTTGCATGTTATTTTGGCATTAATACATGTCACATCAGTTTGCAAACAATGTAAAAAAAAAAAAGATATACACAACCTTTCAAAAGTTTTGGGTCACTTAGAAATGTCCTTGTTTTTTAAATAAAAGCACATTTTTGGTCCATTAAAATAACATCAAATTTATCAGAAATACAGTAGACATTGTTAATGTTGTAAATTACTATTGTAGCTGGAAACGGCAGATTTTTATGGAATATCTACAGAGGCCCATTATCAGCAACCATCACTCCTGTGTTCCAATGGCACGTTGTGTTAGCTAATCCAAGTTTATCATTCTAAAAGGCTAATTGATCATTAGAAAACCCTTTTGCAATGATGTTACACAGCTGAAAACTGTTGTCCTGATTGAAGAAGCAATAAAACTGGCCTCCTTTAGACTAATTGAGTATCTGGAGCATCAGCATTTGTGGGTTCGATTACAGGCTCAAAATGGCCAGAAACAAAACTTTCTTCTGAAACTCGTCAGTCTATTCTTGTTCTGAGAAATTAAGGCTATTCAATGCGAGAAATTGCCAAAAAACTGAAGATCTCATACAACGCTGTGTACTACTCACTTCACAGAACAGCACAAACTGTCTCTAACCAGAATAGAAAGAGGAGTGGGAGGCCCCGGTGCACAACTGAGCGAGAGGACAAGTACATTAGTGTCTAGTTTGAGAAACGGATGCCGCACAAGTCCTCACAACTGGCAGCTTCTTTAAATAGTACCCGCAAAAAAATTGCTTTTCTTTCAAAAACAAGGACAATTCTAAGGCACCCCAAACTTTTGAACGGTAGTGTATATAATTGAGTTGACAAAGTCGCATACAAACAGTCTCTTTTTTTTGGTTTTCTTGGATTATTGCAGCTCCAAAATGCAGGTGTTTCAGCATAGCTCAGTGCTTTCTGTGGTGATGGGGCAAGCCAGCAGAAAATACGGAGTGTTGCGCAGTGATTGGCTCAGTGTTCTGTCACTCATGGGGACACTACGTCACCACCAAGTCTAAGAGTAGAGATAGAAAATTCTAGCCCCTTGGGTGCTGCCAGAGTTACATTAGAAGTTTGCGTCCAAGAAGGCTCAAGGTCATTGGCCACAGATAAAATTACATCAAATCACGTTATATGTACAGTAACATCATACTTTCAAAATCTTAGCTAGCAGTAATCAATAATCAAGTCGACAATCTACTGGCAAAACCTTTTTAATCCTTGTCATATGAAGAGAAATTGAGGTAGATAAAACATATCGGTGCTCATCGGCCATTGGACATAAACATTACACAAGTTGGAAATCGCAAATTCAACAATGAGTGGTTTGGAAGGAATCAGTCACAGTGGCTAACATTAACTGCATGCATTGCAACGCAATCACTAGCCTGCTGCTCAGTGGAGTGGCTGTGTGGTCCCAAATCTGGGATTAAGGGGCTCTTTTCCAAGTTTAAAATGATAAACATTGGCCATGCTGTCAATGAAGCATGCTTTGTGTCGTACTCAAAACAACTTAAGTCGGAACTGCAAAAACTTGACTTGGAGATATGTATACTGTAGCTAAGAAAGTAATGCTGTGTAGTAAGAGTTTGTGGGCACAGTTTGTCACTGTTATAGTGCAATTAATGTATTGTTTAGTGTTGTGTAGTGGCTTCACAGGCATGATTCCCACTTTTTTTTTTTTTTTGCCCCACCAAGATTTGCATGCTAAAATCGCCACTGGATAGCAGTAACATGTTTTGTTTGACTGAGTTGTATAGAATCAGATTAACATTGCAAGTCACTATTAAACAAAATTCTTAAAAAAAATAAAAAATGCAACCAACCACCTCCATAATTCTGCTACAGTACTTGCTTATCTCAACTACATAAAGATTCCAATGATAGCCTTAACCATGTTGCTCCAAAAACCTTACCGCAGCCCCAAAAAGTTATCAAGAGGTTTTAAAGGGCCAAAACATGCAACAGAATTTAGGGGCAAGAGTCGGAGGTAAATGTATTTTACAAAGGTTCAATCAGGAAGGCTGATCTGAATACTCGTTTAACTTCATGCAGTAAGCATACCATTCACTTTTTCTTATTCTTCGGGCTTAGTGGGAATGAATACAAAAATATGATCAGCATAGCGTCTTCTTTCTTCTCCTCTTTCCTTTAAGCCAAGTGAGGAATGTTGTACATCTATTTACCTTATAGCCTATAAGCACGGCACAATAATGCACATTCCTCACGCTTGCTGTTTACCCTATGGGCTCACGCTTGCAACTATCACTTTCCTCGCTCTCAACCAATGGCAGTAAATTGTGGGATGTAGTTATGTCAACTCTCCCATGTTCTCTCACTTGCTCTTTTTCAGCAACAGTTTTCAACAACCATCCACCTCCCCACCACCAGCTATAATACCCTTAAGGCCAGTCATTGGAACTCCTTTCCCCAAAGGACAGCAGACCCTGTCATATCATCTGACCATTCCCCAAACTATTTAATAAAATGTCATATTGCATTCCGTCTTTGTTGTTCTTTCAGTTAAGCCTGTACTCGATTGTCCTGAAGAAAAACACTCCCGACAAAGAATCTCCAATCCAAAATTAAATCTAGAATTGGCTTCCTATTTCACAACAAAGCCTCTTTCACTCATGCTGCCAAACATACCCTCATAAAACTGCTTATCCTACCGATCCTTGACTTCGATGTCATTTACAGAATAGCCTCCATCACTCTACTCAGCAAACTGGATGTAGTTTATCACAGTGCCATCCGTCTTGTAACCAAAGCCCCATATACTACCCACCACTGCGACCTGTATGCTGTCTTTGGCTGGCCCTCACTACATATTCGTCGCCAAACCCATTGGCTTCAGGTCTTCTATAAGTCTTTGCTCGGTAAAGCCCCGCCTTATCTCAGCTCACTGGTCACCATAGCAACACCCACCCGTAGCATGCGCTCCAGCAGGTATATTGCACTGGTCATCCCCAAAGCCAACGCTTCCTTTTGCCGCCTTTCCTTCCAGTTCTCTGCTGCCAATGACTGGAACGAATTGCAAAAATCACTGAAGCTGGAGTCTTATGTTTCCCTCCCTAACTTTAAGCATCAGCTGTCAGAGCAGCTTACCGATCACTACCTGTACACAGCCAATCTGTAAATAGCCCACCCAACTACCTCATCCCCATATTGTTATTTATCCTCTTGCTCTTTTATACCCCAGTATCTCTACTTGCACATCTATCACTCCAGTGTTAATGCTATATTGTAATTATTTCACCTCTATGGTCTATTTATTGTCTTACCTCTCTACTCTTCTACATTTGCACACACTGTACATACAATAGAAAAATCTGTTATTGTTTGTGTAACTCTGTTTTTGTCACACTGCTTTGCTTTATCTTGGCCAGGTCGCAGTTGTAAATGAGAACTTGTTTTCAACTGGCCTTCCTGGTTAAATAAAGGTGAAATAAAAAAAGATGATCTTAAACCCAACCAAATGCTGAGTGCCAACAAAGCACAAACATATTCAAACAGAAATACTAATACAATATTATAACATGCTATAACTCTGTTAGGCTTTTACAACATATTATGGAGATGTACTGTTACTGGGCCTGATGATGTGCATGTTTGCACTGAATCGGAAAAATCGTTACGCTGGTTTGGTGTAAGGTAGTGATGTGAGCTAGCAGCAGGTAAGTGGAGAGCACAGCCTTCTGAAATCTAATGACATTTGCAGACCCTGCAGTCTAATTCCACTTGTATCACAATAAGTAAAGGGATAGGCCTGTGCTGTTCACAGAATTACTTTACTTGAGCATGCTTTCCTACAAGCCAAATAATTGCTTGCTGTCATAATAATGTCCTAACAGGTGAGAGCTGATGTGGCATAATGTCACATCTAGTTATTTTGCAAGTTGGCTGGTGTTTTACCAAGCAATTTAGCTGAACCACACAGTGGTTTGTGTCATCGCGATTGTTGAGAACTGTTGAGACACTAGATGTCATGAATGTTATTGATATGTTATGTAGCCCCTTATAACAGAGGACTCAACACAAGTGCTACCACCAAGCTTTTCAAACAGCTAGACGTCAGTGTGATTTCAGGCAGGGCAGGCCAGTGGATAGGGTTAAAGGTCTGTTCTTATGGAAAGGTGGAGTAAGTCTAAAAACACTTACACTCTAAACATTGCGCTACTGTGTCAGTCACCACCAAGTACCATTGACCTCCGTTTGAGTACTAGTCCCAGTATCCTACAGAGCACACTAGTAGAGAGATGTGTGTATTTTAGAATGGCTACAAGTTCAGATTTCAGAGGTCCTCAGGTTTGCTGGGCTATGGTGAATGTTGAGGGACTGTCATGTGATGTCATGGAACACAGTGGGTCACTGCTGACTTCGCTGACCATGATCTCCAATAAAAATACACAGCGTGTGGTACTGATAGGGGTAGGAATAGGGCCATCTAGTGGCAACGGAGTGTAAGTGTACAAAGAGTATAAATAGAGTCCCTTATGTTGAAGGTCAAACCCTGAGAGGAATCCAGCGTTCCCACAGTCACAATACAATGGCCAACATTCAGTCCCAGGCAGCAGTATGTCATCAGAACATCTGGCTAGCAGTTTTTCCCCACTAGGATACCCTTCATGACTCACATGGTGAAAATAGAAACTGATCATCACCAAGCAGGGTTGGGGTCAATTCCATTTAAAATCCAGTCAATTCAGACAACCCTGGACCCCCCCCCCCCCCCCCCCATAACAGATCAGAAGCCCCCCCAAAAAACTAATTTAAATATCAATTTGAGGCCCAACCCCACAATTGCCAAAGATATCGACATCAGGCACCCCCATGACATTTTAGGCTCCCCAAGAGTCAATATATAATAAGAACCCTGTGGCTAAGTTAGCATTGCTACTGTCTTCCTGAAGTAGGGCTATTGTTAGACACAGACTCAGCACTGCATTGGCTTTTCTGGGTCAGTGGTATTACTGGTGCTTCTGGAGGACGTTGTGGCATGGGTTCGAATCTTGGGTCCACCATGGCAGGGATGAACCACATTATAGATGCATTAATTTTAGAATATTAGTGTGATTAGTAATAATGCATCTATAAACAGCTAATTTCTCATAAACAATATATATATATATATATATATATATATATTGTTTATCTGACCTTGAAAACAATTATATCCTCATTGGCTATATCCAGATCATTCTAACCATCTCAAACTCTCTATTTAATACACTGACCTGAAGCAGTGACCATGATACAGGCACAAGAAATGAGGTCATCATTATACCTCCATGGGATTGGCTCACTGAGGGAACAGAGTCTTCTAGTAAGGTTTAAAATAGAGCCAGGGTGATTCCTTAGTGAATCAATCTAATACACCTTGACATTTCTGCTGGGTTCACTTCAAATAATTGACTTCTTTCTCAGCAGACCCACATTTGTGCTTATAAAAGTGCTTGGGCAGCTTTCATAATGTTACAACAGTAACTCAAGTATGCTCAGGTCAAGGGTGCACCTGAGTTAAAACAGGAATCAGAAACGGATAGGGCAAATGGCAGATGGGCTGGTCCATCTTTAGCCCAGTGGATTGGTAAAAAACATTTTTTTGACCAGAATTACCATTATTTGGATAATAATGGGTGTCTAAAGGGAAATAAATGTGGCAGTGTGTTAGATATGCCCCAACCGATTTCTGGTATCAGTCTGTCCCTGACAGGAAGGCTCCCAAAGAACTATAACAGTTGGCTAATTCTCATGGTGTTATTTTAATGCAGGGATTAATGTGTTTGAGTGTTATGCCTTTTTCACTACGTGCTATCAACACATGCAGTAGTCCAATAACCCCAGTTCCTAAAGACAGATGACAACACATGCAGTAGTCCAATAACCCCAGTTCCTAAAGACAGATGACAACACATGCAAAATATAAAGAAGGGCAAAGCAGAGACAATTTAGTAAATAGTGGAGGAATAAGGAGTTGGAGAAGGAAGTGAAAACATTCCAGCCAGAGAGGGAAGCAGAAGATAAATCAGGAGAAGGTGTGGCCAATCCAGGCCCACTAATCCCAAATGATCTAGTTCCGCCCCATTCTCCGCCTCTCGCTCTCAGATTAGAAGTGAGGGCCAGAATAAACAATAAAGGCATCGTAAAGGCATCTCTGTCTCTCTGCAGACGACTCCTCAAACAAGAACAAACACTTGACAAACATAAAACATACACCCCTGGCACAAACACGCTTCTGGGTTTCCTCTCTGGATTATTTGGGGTGAGGAATTGTAACATGGACAGATCTCCGACCATACACATAGCTCTGCTGAAGTCAGGCTGGCTTTGGAGACAGAGTGAGTACTGTAGATTCAATGTTTCTCAAATAATGTCATGTTGTAGTCTAACCTCGTGTCTACCTGTTTTGGTCTCAGATATAGCCTTAGCCATTGCAGGTACTATCTTTACCAAGTGTAGACCTCAACGGCTAAACATAGCATAAGAAGTTGTGGGGCACTAGTATGAGAGAAATATCAGCACTGTATAGAACACTTTGAAAGACAGGTTAAGGCCAGGCACCACAGGCTGAAATGACATGTTTGCATCTACCTATCAAGTTTGAGATTTGTTTGCCTTTTGGTCCATTAATATTTTCAAAAACTAAACAGAAACATGCTCAAATCTTGATAAATGTTGATTTTCTTTATTTTATCATACTAGTCATCAGAATGTCATGAATTTTAACCACTTTAAAATGGCCATACATCCATAATTTCAAAGCTCACTACATTTGAATTAAACATCATTTAGAAGCCCATGTAATAGAGAATGTCACAAACAATTTAGCATATTTTAATACAATATTTCAGATAGTTTTAAGTTTAATATTTGTCTAAATTCAACTGGTAAATTGATTGTGATATAATTATGCCTGGCCTTAAGTGGTGTGTGAGGTCTGTAGCAAGCTTTGCTCAAGTCCCCAGTCTGTGCCACTCTCTCCAAAAACAGTTCTCCCATGTTCTTAAAACTGACTCCACTGAAAACAAAATGGAGGACTCTGTTGATGTCATCAAGATCGCTAACAGATTAACCTACAGTACCTACCATTTAGCTTGTTTTGATGAAGCCAATGCACTAAAGGGCATCTTTGCCCTATTTATTGAGTTGTGGTTGCTTGTGAAAACTATTGGCTTTTTAAATAAGATCAGAATCGTTATAGAAGGTGAATGTTACAACTGTTATGAAATCCCAACCCTTACTCTGCTTGTCCAGCCTGGCCATAATCTAATTAGCTTCCTGTCTGTTAGCAAATCAGTGACTCACGCAGAAAGGCCACAAGCCAACCACTGGGGATTCACACGCCAGAGAAAAACGTATACAGATTTATAGCTTCAACGATATAAATACAAAACACTCAAAATAGGGTTACCCATTATAGACCCACTGACTAGAATGCGTCTGAGATTCTTGTAATAAAAATTGCTATATAAATGTAATCTATTGTTATTAGTATTATTATATGCTGAATTGAGACAATCATATCTGGCTGACAGTGCATTTCAGTTAATGTGGATAAATAAAAGTATACAAAATGGTCAAAGTCCAAACTGACCGTTAGGAAAGTGGACATCTTAACCTTACCCCAACTCTACTTCACTTCACCCTCCATCTCTCCCCCCACGCCCTTCCTGCCTCCCTTCCTTCCGTCAGCATCCATCTTAAAGCGGTGGAAGCTGAATTGGTGTGACCTGTGGATCGATGGGAGCCTGGTCTTCTACAAGACGGACAGCAGGCGAGAATTTGAGCACCGAGTGGGTCTCAAGACCAGCTGTGTGAGCGTCAAGTCTGGCCTGGAGAGTGCAGGTGAGGAGGGAGTGTCTGGAAAGATGGGGATGTTCAACATGACAATGCATGCTTCCGAAATGGCAATCTATTCCCTAGGCCTATAGTGCACTACTTTTGACCAGAGCCCCATGAGACATGCTGTATGTTTTATTACAGAAATAAAGTGGACTGAGGAGTCCAAATATCTGTATTGACCTCCAAAAGATTTTGGCCTTTGCTGTGGACTTGTGTGTGTGTGTGTGTGTAACCCTAGCTGTCTATGTTGTACAGGTCTCTCTCCCCCAGAGAACCACCCAAGTGAGAACATGGTGGTGGTGCAGCTTAGAGATGGCTCCACTGTGATCCTGTGTGCCAACAGTGAGGACGAGGCACTGTGAGTCTATTTCTCTCACACACACACACACACACACACTCTCTCTTACAGTGCACACACTCTCTCTCAATCTATTTCCTCTCTTTCTCCTTTTGTCATTCTGTTTTTGCAGAGCATGGAAGTTGACAATTCTAGAGGCGAGACGAAACCCAGTAAGTAAACCAGGGTTTCCCAAACTCTGATTCTTAGAGGACATTATTGTCTTATTGTCTTGTCTTTCCCACTTAGTTCCCGTATGACCCATACGACGACTCGTACCAGTCCGTCCCAATGGACGGCAACAACACCATCTACCTCACCCCTGGATCAGGTAAAGACAACGCAACACCCAAGCTCTGAGTCGTATTCATTATTGCACACTGTGGCAAAATGTTTTGCAACGAAAAATGAAAACAAGCGTTTCTTATTGTACAAGTTCAGGTAGTCCCTCCTTGTTTAAGTCCATTTTCTACTGTTAGGTGCCTAGTGAATACGACTGATTTCAGCAAGTCAACAGGGTGACTCTAGCACTCCTTTCCAAGACTCCCTGAAATCAGTTGTTGACATAACTATCCTGGTTACATCAAATCAGAAAAGTCTAATAAAACACACTCATATTAACTTATGCTCCCGTAAATACTGTAGTACATCCTATATTCAGCATCCTGTCCCTCCCTCCCGCTCCCTCTCTCAGGTACCCACCACATACTGATCCAGAGAGACCCATACGACGGCATAGGAGAGCAGGTGGCACTGGGGCTACTGGCGGGCATGGCGGCGGGCGCTGCCATGCGCTCCTTCCTCTGGATGCCCTTGTTCTTCTGCTGATAGAGAAGGTCTCTGATCTGGACCAGGCTGCTTGCTTGGGCGCCCTCCCCCAGTGCACTAGCTCCATGAGCAGGGAGGCACGGTTGGGAAATTCCCAGGCTGCTGTAGGCCTCATTCCTACAAGTCTTATTGTATTTCACATATATTTTTTTCCCGGTTGCAGAATAATAGTGCACGAATGTGTGCGTTTTAATGTCACATGCACACGTACAGTGAAATGCCTTTCTTGCCAGCTCTAACCACAACAATGCAGTAATCAATATCAATGTAATACTAAAAATAACAACGTATAACAAAAACACAAGATATAAAAATAAGAACACGATAAAGTAAGTAAGCATACTATATCAGGGTCATTGTATGTGTGAGCGAACGTGTGTTGACAAATTGGTTTACAGAACAGGTTGATGGTAACATAAATATGTCCTTTATAACATATGCTGTGTGAACTCAACCTATTTAGTAAAAATGCATATGAAATGTATACTGTATGCAACATACAGGGTGTATGAAAAACAACGTCCCGATCCGCATATTCATTTGCCTGAGGTTAATGGAACCCCCCCCACACAGCACCATTGACTGCAATTATTTTGAGGTGCAAAAAATGTATCACTTTTATTAACCTTACATTCTGTACATGAGCTTAAATACAGAATCTAATTCACTAGTACAATGCTGCTGTTGTCAAATTTAATAAAGGTTTTCAAAGCCATGGATATGAGAATTAATATTCGATGACAGAATACTTCCTTGCTTAATTCCTATATGGAACATAAGGCTACCTGTCTGGAGATGGTGTTCCATGACAGACCACAGTCCTTCATATCCGTCTCCACTGTTCACCTACATGGCTCTTTGGGGCGGCCACACTTTCTTTCTATAATATAAGAGAGAGACAAATATGTAATCAATATGTTAATGTATTACACATCAGTAGTAGCCTACACACTAGTCACTCACAATCTACGTTGATGTCATTTTTCTCAAAACAATATTCACATGATGGTGAACTTCAGAGAAGCACACCAGTAGAGAGAGACAGAGCTCATGAAACTAACCCATCTCCTACCAACTCAGTTAGCCTACATTCAGGGGTGAAATTGATGGGGAATGACTGGGAACTGAGTTCCCAAAGTGACACTCATTTTAACATCTAAACATATCTTTAAAAATGAATTCACACTGACACAGAGGGATTAAAAATCATTTTAAAAACCTGTTTGTTCATGTGGTTTTTAGCATCGATTCATAAACCAAGAATCTGAGTCTGACCCTTCCACATCCATGCCTTCCCAGTTCTCACCATAAAAAAATAAACCATCCTACAAAATCAAGGGTTGTTTTTTGTGGTTTGAAATGACATTCTCCTTAGTAACACTGTTATTCAAACTGGTTAATCATAATGGGAAGGCTGTTGTAAAGTAGAGCTACAGTAAGCGAAATTATGCACTATATAAATTATAAATGACTTAATCTCTAAATGATAAGATTACATATTTAGTCATTTTTTTTCAATGAAGCTCTCAAATCATGACTAAACAAAACCCTTGATGTTGCACCTTAAATAATCGATGATATTCCCTTTTGACGATCAATTGGCATCCAATTATGGTTTCAAAGAGTTCATGGTAGGATATACTGAGATGTTTCTCTACATGGATTACAATATTAAGGTTTAAATGAATGAAAACAACCCCTGAATTAAAGAGGCTATATGGAACTTTTACCTCTGGCGTGCTCTTGAGCCAAAAAGGGTCCCAAAACGACAAATGTTCCAGAAATAACTTTATAGGTCTTAATGACACTCAGAGGGAACCATTAGCCTATAGCCTTGCTGTAATGTTATGCCATATGAAGAAAAAAAACACATTTGCTTTCTTTTACCACTTTCCCAATTTGTGTGATCTTGTATTTTCTTAAGAAAATGTCACCAAACTGCCATATTTTCATACACAAGCCGCGGCCTGCCTAGCTGAGATACCCCCAACTGTGTTCTCTTACACCGACACGGAGGCGATTAAAAAACTGGCGATTTGATAGCTACAACATTGTGTCACCATCACTCAATACTTGTAAAAATGTAAATTCTGAAAACGCTTTACCAATGCTAGTAATGTACAACCGCGGTCCTTCCGCGTGGTAGTGAAATTCATACTTTTAATAAAAACTTGAATCGAATACAACAGCCTACTTTTTCGTCATTTGTGTTGCTCAACTGGAGACGTAACGTCCTTCATGGACTGCTGGCTGGGCTGCAACCTAAACTGAGATTCAATTGGCACATGTGTATTTGCGCTGAGTTGGGCAACACAAATGCGCTCGCTATCCAACCACAGATAGAACAACTGAATGTATAAATATGAAGCATCCGCTTGGCGTTTCTACGGTAGTGAGATAAAGCCCACTGGCGCGCAGTGGGAGAAGGTGGAACGAGATGGATTTTGGCCTACATTCTGCAAATGTTGTCATCGATTAAACGTTTGATCTTAATACAGTTTTCTGTTCCCAAAAATAGAATTCATTATGATCAGAGTGGACTAAGTTTTGTAGACTTTAGCCTTGCACACGCGCATTTCACATAGTAGGCGTTCCCTAACAGAAATATGCAGATATATGCTAGAACAGAACAATAGGATCTCGCCAGCTCGTGCTTGGCTCTGCCCACCTCCTTGCTTGTTCTGCCCACTATGACTCATCTGTTCCCATTGGAAACGACAGGCTGGGGTCTATCTTGGTTTAGTTATAAAAATCTTTGGTCCAACAGCGCCATGCCAGCCAGGATGCCTGCATGCCCCATGTGCCCTTGTTTTTTTTTTTTTTTTTTTTTAAACAATGTCAGGTACATACAGGGATGACAGGAAGGGTAGTGGTTTTTCTGGCTCAGGTTCAAAGAGACATGCCATTCCACTGAACCTGCCCTGGA
Source organism: Salmo salar (assembly GCF_965601325.2). NCBI lineage: Eukaryota > Metazoa > Chordata > Actinopteri > Salmoniformes > Salmonidae > Salmo > Salmo salar. Next base: position 73,088,056 of record NC_138294.1, on the reverse strand, counting down.
GACGGTTCCTTAGCCACTGAAGAGCCTCATGTGTGGACTCTCAAGACAGAGGGCTGTAGTCTTTGGCCGGGTACAGGTCCTCCACTGACTGCACCTGGTTGTGCATGGCTGGCTTCGTAGGGCCAATATTGTGAACTGTCAAAATAGGCTGCATGGCTACACTTTTGAGCTCCATGTAGGCATTCACATGTGGTAGAGAGAATCCCCTGGTCACCTGCCAAGAGGAAGGATGTTAAGTGCCATATGCCTTTCAATACATGACTTTGAACACCTTGAAAAGCATTTATTGCAAGAAATGTGCTATATAAATCAAGTTTGATTTGATTGATGACATTACAGCTGTAGAATATTTAATCAACTAATTTTCATGAGGACATTTGCAATTTGGGATTTTATCACCTGACATATCAATCATATAGTTGGAAGGATCCTATAAATCAAAACTATGTGAATGCAGGTACCAATCAGAATAAATAAATACTGTGCGCTGAAGATTTGTCTCATGTCAATTCTGAATGTCAATAGATTTTTAGATTCATTCTCATCAATGACAACATTCTAGAACTGAGTTATCACTCATGTAAGTCTGGTATCCGGGGTAATCTGGTTAATAATTATATAACTGATTAAGTGTCTCTTCCTTGAAGAATGCTGACAGCTGTATATAATATATTGTATTTAATAGCTACACTCACCAACACAGGATATCCCTCATGCTGGACCTGACCAAACTGATAAATTGCCCCTCACTATAGTTGCACTTCTCCACGTGGCTAGACTTATAGTGGTCTTTTAATGCTATTATGCTCATCCTTGAAAAATGCCATAAGGTCTGAAATAGACACCAAAGTCAACATACTGTACAAACTATTATCTAGGCTAAGTAATACACAATTATTTGATCTACTGCTCTGCTAACTAGCTAGCTAAAGTGTAATAAGTGGCTATCTAAAACAGGGAAAGAGTACAGAAGATTGGGAAGAAGTTCAACTCTTTATTCCATTTTTTTCCAAAACAGCACATGGATTCATCATGGTTTGGGCAATGGTATCCGTTCGCCCTGGTGAACGGTAGCCGACAGTGTCGGATAGAGATGATGTCCAGGAATTTGGTCTTGCTGAGGTCTTCTGTTACACGTCAGTTATCTTCCAGTCTGAGATCTAGAATGAGGCCCGAGTTCCTAAATTGAAATTCCGAGTTGGATGACCGTTCAAATCGATTACAAATAAATGTAGGCAGTTGTACTGAGAGGAGACTGTGCCACTATGGCATAGTAAACGCTTTTGAAAAAGCAGACAAATTCAAGCAGTTACAAATATCTGTGGTTACTACCTTATCATTACTTTCACAAGTAATTGATTGAACACCTTAGATTATTTCGTATTAGATTACTTCGAATCGATAAAGAAATCACTAGAAAGCAATAGAAATGTTACTTTCAGGGAAAACTCCAACCATCAGAAACGATGTTTACAAAATGAAAGCAGTTGCATTATGGGAGAACAATGATTGACACGGCAGCCATTTTCCTACGGGGCGCCCTGTTCCCATTGTGTGAGAGATAGTAAATACTGACACTGCTAGAAAACCATAACATTTATTTCCTTGCGAAAAAACGTTTATATTCACGTCAGGTAAGTGGCACATTTTGGCATATATTTTTGTCTAAAACACTTAACCACTGTTTTATATAAGTTTCAGATGGGTTAAACTTCATTTTATTTTAAAATAGCATTTTATTCCGTCGGTGTGGAAATGGAGAAGCGACTGCCGCGATGCTAGAGAAAAATGCTTTCTACTTCACTGGCCGAGGCAGATGTAAATTCCGCTCCAGTTTCATGTGCATTTTTACTTCGCTTGTACGGTATAAACAAACGTTCACCTACAACTCAGAGCGACTTTTTGGATAGCTACAGTTGTCTAGTTTTATGTTTTAATGTTCGTAGTTCTGAACATTGTTTAGTTTTTCGAAGATTTTTGAAAGTTTCTGTCCCGCTCTTTGCCTGTATATTGGTAGGCTCATTCGATTGCTTCTTCATCTGCGGCCATAATCTTGCGGTTTAGAGGGCGGAACTAGGGTTTGTGGACCCACCCATACGCTGTAAACCGTGTATCTCGATTGGTCGACAGCGACGACATTGCCCACTGGATTGGATGTTTTTCGATAGGCGATCTGCATACTAGTTTTATTGGTTGGGCAGTATCCCAGTATTCACGGATAGGATAGTGGCCCGCTGTTGCTGGTTTGCAATGTAGCTGATCAGCAAAATAGAAAGTTATCATAACAGAGTAGTACTCCAGACGGAAGCGTTTCAGTCATCATTTCTCAATAATAGCAACACACTAGTATACATCTAACATTTAACACTTGTATTGCAATATATTTGCAACTCACATACTTTTTTGGAATTGTATCTAACAGAGCATTGTCGACACATAAAAATAAACATTTAAATGTGTTTTTACCTGTCTCTCAGGTGATCACTAACTCGTCATGGCTCGTACCAAGCAGACCGCCCGTAAATCCACTGGAGGAAAGGCTCCACGTAAGCAGCTGGCCACCAAGGCTGCCCGCAAGAGTGCACCGTCTACTGGTGGGGTCAAGAAGCCCCATCGTTACAGGTAAAGTATCGGTTCACCTCTAGAAATAAACATTAGTGTTTACCACAGATCGTACATGTCATGGTCAGCTAGCAGTGGTGTAAAAAATACTTTAAAAACTTTTACTTAAGTACAATTTTACTGGATGACTTTTACTTTAGTCATTTTCTATTAGGGCATCTTTACTTTTACTCAAGTATGACAATACGGTACTTTTTCCACCACTGTCAGCTAGCGATACAGCTTGTGTAAAGCTTGTGCGAAACCACAGAGGTGGTACCAATTCATATTGGTGTGGAAATGACTTGACACTCCAATTGGTCACTTGGTGTGTTCAAAATGGCACCCTATTCCCTATATAGTGTACTACTTTTGACCTGAACCCATAGGGAATAAGGTGCCATTTCAGATGCAGATAATGTTTTCAATGAGCAGTTCCACAATCCTTATAACTAAGCAGTGCCTGCTGGTAAACGTCACCACTCAATATGTGGGGCAGCAGGTAGCCTAGTGGTTAGAGGGTTGGACTAGTAACCGAAAGGTTGCAAGATCGAATCCCCGAGCTGACAAGGTAAAAATCTGTCGTTCTGCCCCTGAACAAGGCAGTTAACCCACTGTTCCTAGGCCATCATTGAAAATAAGAATTTGTTCTTAACTGACTTGCCTAGTTAAATTAAGGTACAATTATTATTTAAAAAAATCTAATTAGCACAGCCAGACACGACCAGTAGAATTCAGCATGGGGGAAATGATCGATGAAGTACTTACTATAGTAGAATATAATCACCCCCCCCCCCCAGTCATACTGACTGTGTGTTGGTTCCAGGCCCGGCACCGTGGCCCTGCGTGAGATCCGTCGGTACCAGAAGTCCACTGAGCTGCTGATCCGCAAGCTACCCTTCCAGCGCCTGGTGAGGGAGATCGCTCAGGACTTCAAAACCGACCTGCGCTTCCAGAGTGCAGCGATCGGAGCCCTGCAGGTCAGTGGCTGTGTGTGTATGTGAAGCTCTGTCCCCCTTAATCCAGATCCTGACCTAATTGGCCTACTGCACACACGGTAACAAAACAACATGCTCAAATTCTTTTTTGTATGCTGACTTATGCATATATATGTGTGCGTGTGTGACATTTCTTCTCTCTGTCTGTCTGCAGGAGGCCAGCGAGGCATACCTGGTGGGTCTGTTTGAGGACACCAACCTGTGTGCCATCCATGCCAAGCGTGTCACCATCATGCCCAAAGACATCCAGCTGGCACGTCGCATCCGCGGGGAGCGTGCTTAACCCGCCCTCCTTTCCTTTTTCTCTTTAATGTTTCACCTCTATTCTCTTTGTTTCTTTATCTCTCACCGTCCTCACTCCCTCATTCGCCCCGCCCTTCCATCTCACCCCCCAGCCCCCCTCTCCCTGTTTTCTTCTTGGTAGACTTTAGAGTAACCGTGATTATGATGAGAGAAACGTATTGAAAAGTCTCGTCTCTCATAGTTTTTGTCTTCAGCAGATGTTTTAGGGTACCTTTTTCGTGCATGTAGTAGGTGTCGCTGATCAGACACACACACACACACAGGTTTGTGCGTCCTCAGCTCTCATAAAATAAAACTCACTCACATGCACAGGTGGGCAGACCAGAAGGGCGTCGCCCGGGGGCTAGTCTGCTTAAGGGGAGTGGCAACTTCCACAGCAGGGTGCTACTAAAACTAACCCCAGGGCTGTTGGTGTGTGGGTGTGTGAGCGAGCTCTGATCAGCCAAGCAAATTGTATTCAACAGCAAACAAGTATCATCTTGGTTACTTAAAAATAATTGATGATTACTATCATTGTGGATATTGTCTATTTTTTTTAATATATATATAATTCATACATATACACCTTTTCTTTTGACTACTGCCAGAGACATCAAAATAATAATAAGAAGAAAAAACGAAGTGATTGACGTTTGGCAAACTTCTGTTTTTACAGAATTATTTTTAAACCAATCAGAAAGAGCTTCTCAGTTTCATAAGAGCTACTGTTCCAATGGCAGCCACATGGGGGTGATATATACCAGCCCCCCTCCTATTTAGCTTTTTCTCACTATTATCTGTCATTTTCCATGATACTACTCTCAATCTCTTTACCCTATCTCCTTCTCTTAAGGTTAGTTGTGTTCGGCATTAGAGTTGTTACACCAGTATGAGTTGACTTTGTAGTAGCGAGAGTTACTCTTCAAGTTTGGGTTATTTTCTGACTTTCTCTCACTTCCTTTGTATACTGAACAAAAATATAAACTTAACATGCAACAATTTCAACGATTTTACAGTGTTACAGCTCATACAAGGAAATCAGTCAATTGAAATCAGTTCATTAGGCCCTAATCTATGGATTTCACATGACTGGGGCGGGTCGCAGCCCTGAGAGGGCATAGATCCACTTGGGAGCCAGGTCCACCCACTGGAGAGCCAGGCCCAGCCAATCAGAATTTGTTTTTCCCCACAAAAGGGCTTTATTACAGACATAAATACTGTTTCATCAGCTGTCCGGGTGGCTAGTCTCAGACAATCCCACAGGTGAAGAAGCTGGATGTGGAGGTCCTGGGCTGGTGTGGTTACACAAGGTCTGTGGCTGTGAGGCCGTTTGGACGTACTGCCAAATTCTCTAAAACGACATTGGATGCGGCTTATAGTAGAAAAACTAGCATTCCATTTTATAGCAACAGCTCTTGTGGACATTGCTGAAGTCAGAATGCCAATTGCACGCTCAACTTGAGACATCTGTGGCATTGTGTTGTGTGACAAAATCCCACATTTTAGAATGGCCTTTTATTGCGCTGTGTAATGATCATGCTGTTTAATCAGCTTCTTGATATGCCACGCCTGTCAGGTAGATGGGGCAGCAGCGTAGCCTAGTGGGTACAGTGTTGGACTAGTAACCGAAAGGTTGCAAGTTCAAATCCCCAAGCTGACAAGGTACAGATCTGTTGTTCTGCCCCTGAACAAGGCAGTTAACCCACTAGGCTGTCATTGAAAATAAGAATTTGTTCTTAACTGACTTGCCTAGTAAAATAAAAAAATATCTTGGCAGAAGAGAAATGCTCACTAACAGGGATGTAAACAAATTTGTGCACACAATTTGAGAGACAAGTTCTTTGTGCATATGAACATTTCTGGGATCTTTTATTTCAGCTCATGAAACACTACATGTTGCCTTTATATTTTTGTTCATTAAAGATCTGACCATAGAATCTGTCAGTTTCCTCAATTTGTGATAAGCAATATAACCTCATGTTTGTTTTCTTATATTTGTTCTTATTCCTCAAGATTTTCAGATGTTTAAGCTGATCTTTGTATTTTCCAAATTCCTCATATTATGGTGGTAATAAATAGATGTTACACAAAGTAGGTGTCTTTGTCAGTTTCCTTTTCTACAAATGTTTCACTCTTTGCTTGTGTGCATAGTCTGTAAGATTTGTACGATTTTGATTGATGAAACATTCCAGTGGGCTACCTCTTGATTTGAAAGAATATAACTTCTAGATACAACTAGATTACCTTATCATAACAAAAAAACTAAAGACCTAGAACTCGTGTTTTTGCAGGCAAACAAATGGCAAAGCTTCAAATCATGTTTTTAAAAAGTAATGTACTCTCATGGAATGTCATTACAGAAACCAACTGCTGTTTGCATGTGAAACCAGTAGAATGTTCACTGCTTAACTCTTTTCCGTAAATGTTTTATCCTGAAAATCTCCCCAGTCCTTAACGATTACAAGCATACCCATAACATCATGCCCATAACACCACTATGCTTGAAATATGGAAAGTGGTTCAATTATGTGTTGTATTGGATTTGCCCCAAACATAACACTTTGTATTCTGGACAAAAAGTGAATTGCTTTGCCACATTTTTTGCAGTATTACTTTAGTGCCTTGTTACAAACAGGATGCATGTTTTGGGATATTTTTATGCTGTACAAGCTTCCTTCTTTTCACTCTGTCAATTAGGTTAGCATTGGGGAGTAACTACAATGTTGTTGATCCATCCTCAGTTTTCTCCTATCGCAGCAATTAAACTCTAACTATTTTAAAGTCACTTCTTTAAACCCTGGGCGGTTTCCTTCCTCTCTGGCAACTGAGTTAGGAAGGACGACTGTATCTTTGTAGGGACTGGGTTTATTGATTTACTGCTCGACTGAGGGACCTTACAGATTATTATATGTGTGGGGTACAGAGATGTTAAACTATTGTTCCACACAGAGTGAGTCCATGCAATTGATGAACTTATTTAGGCTTGCCATAACGAAGGGAAGAAATACTTGACTCAAGACATTATAGCTTTTCATTTTTAATTCATTGTAAAAAAAAAATCTAAAAACATAATTCCAATTTGACATTATGGGGTATTGTGTGTAGGCCAGTGACATAAACATCTCAATTTAATCCATTTTAAATTCAGGCCGTAACACAACAAAATTTGGTAAAAGTCAATGGGTGTGAATACTTTCTGAAAGTACTGTATCAGAGATCTGTGTGCATACAGGTAGACAGGCCTGTTTTCTTTCCTAGTTCTTGTTGCAATGCCTGACCAGAGGGTGGAGAAGTTGAACAGCAGTAGATTCAGCACAGTTGTAGCTGTGTAAATTGAGGTTATGTTGAGCCAATGGCAATTTGAGCAAATATAAGTGTTTTTCCCCCCAGATGTAATGCGAGGCATTATCGCTGGGATATGAGGCTAATGTTAAAAGTGTTAAAAGTGTTGAAAAAAAGTGCTAAGTGTATAATAGGTGTTAAGCCTGTGTCAAAAGATGCTTAAAATTATTGTCATTGTATTGAATTGTGTTTGGGAAATAAAGATAGACATGGTTTTAAAAAGTATAAAATGGAAACTCAAATGGTAATGTATAGATGCATCACTGACTACACCAAAGTATAGCAATTATATTCTATTCACTAAGGCTTCATTTTCTGTTGCAAAACCATTTGATACTAATGAATATCACCCTGGTCCTGCAGAGTTGCAGGGGTTTGCTCCAGCCAACACAGCACCAAAATACCTGATAGAGCTTATAAACTCAAGGTATCAATAAACTGAATGAAGTAGACTTGTGTTGGGCTGGAGCGAAACCATCCACGTCCACTAGCTCTCCAATGATCACCATGGTCAGTGACCATTGCTTTACAATATAAAAAACATCAGTTTTGTAAGGGTTTATGTGCAGTTGAAGTCGGAAGTTTACATACACTTACGTCATTAAAACTCGTTTTTCAACCACCCCACAAATTTCTTGTTAACAAACTATAGCTTTGGCAAGTTGGTTAGGACATCTACTTAGTGCATGACACAAGTAATTTTTCCAACAATTGTTTACAGATTATTTCACTTATAATTCACTGTATCACAATTCCAGTGGGTCAGAAGTTTACATACACTAAGTTGACTGTGCCTTTAAACAGCTTGGAAAATTACAGAAAATCATGTCATGGCTTTAGAACCTTCTGATAGGCTAATTAAAATCATTTGAGTCAATTGGAGGTGTACCTGTGGATGTATTTCAAGGCCTACCTTCAAACTCAGTGCCTCTTTGCTTGACATCATGGGGAAATCAAAAGAAATCAGCCAAGACCTCAGAAAAAAAATTGTAGACCTCCACAAGTCTGGTTCATCCTTGGGAGCAATTTCCAAACGCCTGAAGGTACCACGTTCAATAGTACGCAAGTATAAACACCATGGGACCACGCAGCTGTCATACCGCTCAGGAAGGAGACGTGTTCTGTCTCCTAGAGATGAACGCACTTTGGTGTGAAAAGTGCAAATCAATTCCAGAACAACAGCAAAGGACATTGTGAAGATGCTGGAGGAAACAGGTACAAACGTATCTATATCCACAGTAAAACGAGTCCTATATCGACATAACCTGAAAGGCTGCTCAGCAAGGAAGAAGCCACTGCTCCAAAACTGTCATAAAAAAGCCAGACTTTGGTTTGCAACTGCACATGAGGATAAAGATCGTACTTTCTGGAGAAATGTCCCTGGTCTGATGAAACAAAAATAGAACTGTTTGGCCATAATGACCATCGTTTTATTTGGAGGAAAAAGGGGGACGCTTGCAAGCCGAAGAACACCATCCCAACCGTGAAGCACGTGGGTGGCAGAATCATGTTGTGGGGGTGCTTTGCTGCAAGAGGGACTGGTGCACTTCAAAAAATAGATGGCATCATGAGGTATGAAAATTATGTGGATATATTGAGGGCAACATCTCAAGACATCAGTCAGGAAGTTAAAGCTTGGTTGCAAATGGGTCTTCCAAATTAACAATGACCCCAAGCATACTTCCAAAGTTGTGGCAAAATGGCTTAAGGACAACAAAGTCAAGGTATTGGAGTGGCCATCACAAAGCCCTGACCTCAATCTCATAAAACATTTGTGGGCAGAACTGAAAAAGCGTGTGCAAGCAAGGAGGCCTACAAACCTGACTCAGTTACACCAGCTCTGTCAGGAGGAATGGGACAAAATTCACCCAACTTATTGTGGGAAGCTTGTGGAAGGCTACCTTAAACGTTTTCCCCAAGTAAAACAATTTAAAGGCAATGCTACCAAATACTAATTGAGTGTATGTAACTTCTGACCCACTGGGAATGTGATGAAAGAAATAAAAGCTGAAATAAATAATTCTCTCTACTATTATTCTGACATTTCACATTCTTAAAATAAAGTGGTGATCCTAACTGACCTATAACAGGGAATTTTTACTAGGATTAAATGTCAGGAATTGTGAAAAACTGAGTTTAAATGTATTTGACTAAGGTGTATGTAAACTTCCCACTTCAACTGTAGTATACATGTATCAGTTTACCCACTTTTTTATTTGTGTGAATAGGGTTTATTTTGTGAATACGTTTTTTTTGCATTAGGTACCCACATCTTTTACCACTACATATTGTCTGACCTAAATGACAAAGTTATCAATACTCTGTTATTCCATTTGGCTGACATCTCCATCATTGAGAAGTTAGGGTAGTCATTGGACTCAAAAGATGAAACTGATGTGACTAAGTGGTTGTGTTCCCTTATGCCCCAAAGAGAAAGAAATGCATTACTTTAAGGGATCATGAATTGGTCATTTTGGTCTTATGTGGTTTAGGGTTTTGAGTTTGTAAGTATACTTCAGAGAGAAGAGTTGGGAACGGTCTTGGGTGGCCAGGGTCATGTTCATCAGGGCACAAAATGGGAAACATTTTAAAACACTTTGCAACAGATTTTGTTTTTCTTCAGCTATTCTTCACCTTGTGTCTGTTTGCTTCACTTTGGCAGCTAATGAAAACGACCCACATTGGGATATAATAAGGAACGCTGTGTGTCTCTATGTTCACCTTCCCCAAGGTCTGCTGGGTGCTGCTGTCCATCCCTCCCTCTCTTGCTCCATCCCTCCCCCACCACATCTGCTCCTTTTAGAGATTACCGGCAACATGTCTGTCTGTCTGAAACTATCCGTGCTGACGACCAGCAGATTACAACCGCACTGCACCCTCCGAAAGAGATTAACCAATCAGGACGCAGACAGAGACAGAGAGGGCAGGGATTAACCAATCAGACCACAGAGAGGGAGGGCAGAGGGATTAACGTGGCGCGGAGTGGGATTAACCCAGCGAGTTGAGTGGGTATGTCGTGTGCGTATTCAGTGCGCTATGGAAATCTCTCTAGTTTCCCTTTTACGTCTAAATACTATACTGTGTAATGCTTGTGTTCAAATGAACACTTCATCAGTTGAGGAAAATGGCAAATGCACTCCTATGTTATTCATTCCCAACATTGTTAGATACATTGAAGTTTGCTGCTCTCTGAAAAATAAAGTTATTCTATTCTATAAATGAATAGGGTATGTATTCATTTTTAGAGTCCCCATTTGTCCAAACTTAAAGTACCAAATTGTTAACCTGTCACCACATTAGAAATCTAGTTATCTCCAGACACTGTCAAATATGTTATGGAATCTGTCTTTTGCCGAGTCTAGACTCCAACACACACTCATAATGAAGACGTCTTATGTGCAACGATAGGAGCATTGCTGCAGAGTAACTCAGTGAACTCAGTGCCCATCTCTGTTATGACATACACACACATCACATACACATCACGTACACATGTTGTACTCACAAACACTCACATACAAGTATACACACTCACACACATTTTCACTTGAAGTCAAATTACATGGCATGTAACCAGGTCAACTAGGGATTACTGGGTTGTCAGAAGAGGAGGGTGAGGTGGAGTAGTGGGTGTGTGGAGGGAGGCAAAAGGGGGGTAAGAGACTGGTAGGGATGGGGGAGAAGAGATGTGCTGGAGGGGAGGGGTTGCACATAGGAAGAAGGTACTGTACCCCGAGGGACAATAGACAATACTTTATGTCACAGATGATAGCTTTGATTGTTTTTTTGACATTGAGACATTAGTGTAAGGAAAGAAAGGGGAAGTAATTACATTGTCCTCCATGATAGCAGAGTTTGAATTCAGCTGTAATATGTTTTAACCATGGCCTGAGTGTTTCAAATCAGTTTCTAGTCAAGTCTTTTCCATATAGCATTATCATCAAGGGCATTGACCTTCCTTAATTTTATAGAGTATATGGTATACTTTGCCTGTTCAGAGAGAAGAGAAGTGATTGAGACCATTGGTGCAGAAGATTGAGAGACATGTTAGAATAGTAGAATACTCAAGGTGCAATTTTGAAACTTGGTTGTGCATCAGCAGTTTTCCTCTTGTTATGTCAATCGCTGACTGAGGGAAAGTGAGAAGGGAGAGGCAGAGGTGGGGAGAGAGAGACAGAGGGAGAGAGAATAAAGAGTTACAGAAATGGGAAAAAGACAGAAAGATGGTGACAGAAAGAAGGATGGGGAGATAGAGAGAAGGAAAGAGAGACAGAGGGGTAATCCTGACTAATTCACTTAGGACATTGCTGAAGGGAGGGTAAGAGGATTGAGCCACTCCAGAATCAGATGAGCAAAAATAACCGACAGCAAGATGCACTGGAGAGCCATGTGGGCCAAGGTGGAAACACGACAGAAACTGTTAAGAAACACAATAGAAACCATAGCTAACTAACAACATGGTGACTGTTATCCTCAGAAGTCAACTGGTCACTTGTTTAGTTCTGGGTCAGTCATGTCCTTGAACTGAACTAATTTCGATTCCGAATACCAATACATGATGTACAGTACGTTTGAATGCAAAAAAACTGATCACTTCCTATGAATTGTGAAACCAAAATGTTACTCAAACTTGTAATCACAATTTTTGTTGGGCATAAATGTAGATTCAAAGTTAGCTCTAATATTTCAACACAACAAAACATATCAATTTTTTTCTCCATCAAAATATAATAGCATTGATGCTAGCCTAACACTATAGTAACACTTTAGCTCCAAAAGCCTAAAAGTAACCAAATGAAAATCTAAATTGTAACATAGAATAACAATGACTAAACTCAAATTAACACTGACGGTCTTTCAGAACAAAAAAAGAAAGAGACTAAGAGAGTATCAAAGCTCTGTAAATTTGATCTATTGTTGTGTTTCTTGAAAACAAAACTCAAGCCATCAACAGCAGAAAACACACCAGAGGAATGATTGAGTTTAGCGTGGTTGTACCAGTAGAATTCTCTTGAGGATGTCTTTCCATCACAGACCAATCAATGCATCTGAACCATGGCGTGAGTTTAAATCAGTTTCTAGCGGCGAGTCTTTCCCATACAGTAGTATGAACCTCAGGGGCATCCTTCCCTTCTACTGTATGAGAAAGTAAATGGACCTGATATCCTGCAATCACAGTCAGGAGGTATCAATAATGTCCCCTGGTCTCTCTTCTCCTCTCTACCCTGAATAGAAAACACATTCTACAGAGGTTGTAAAAACCAAGCTTACAAACGAGAAATGGAGAGAAAAAAAGAAGTGTTCAGTCAGAATAATTTGATCGTATTTGATTGTACTGTATATCTGGCGAGAGCCTCATTCATTCACAACTCTTCACTCTTCTTCTTCCTCTTCTTCTTCTTCTTCTTCTTCTTCTCACTCTCTCTACAGCACCTGGAACTTCCAGGAATTCTGGTCTTTGTGGTCCAGGCAGTCCATGGTGCTGAAGCCCAGCTTCCAGGCCTGCTGGTCTTTGTAGTCCAGGCAATCGACAGAGGTGAAGCCCAGCGAGGCGGCCGTGCCGTAGCCCTGGGAGGAGAGCGAGGCGGGTGACTGGCTCAGCGAACCCCCCATTGAGGGCACGGTGATGGGGCTGAGGGCACCGCTAGCCGACAGCTGCGAATGCATGGGCGACAGGTAGGCGCCGCAGTCCAGGCCCGTGAAGTAGGAGGAGGTGCCGGCATAGCCCTGGGCATAGCCCTGGGCGTAGGCCTGCGGCTGGCCGTAGCTCATCGGGTAGGCAGAGGGCCGCTGCATGCAGGGCGCCGAAGAGGCCAGAGGGTCAGGGAGTGGTGAGATGGCTGGGCTCCAGATGGAGACGGCTGCGTTGCCAGGGTTGTTGCTGCTGTGCGGCAGGGATGGGCCCGATGGGGCTGGGGAGGGGCTGTAGGAACCAGGGGGGTTGTTGGCTGAGGGGTCTGGGCCGGCGCTGGGCTGGTCCTGGGCGGGCGACGCCTTCTTTTTGGGCGGGCGGGGCTTGGACTGGCCGCTGCTCTGCTGCTGCTGTTGGCGACACTTGGCGCGGCGGTTTTTGAACCACACCTGCAGAGACAGAGACACACAACACAGCTACTTAGCATAGAGACAGACAATATGTGGAAAAACTGTTATGGTGATAGTAAGTTGTTTGGTGGGAAGATGGCCCTATGTTACTACATCATTGTTGATATATCTGTCACTATGCCAATGTGCACCTATACTCTGTGATATAATGCAACTGTCAAAACCAGTTTATGTACCAGATAGAACTGTGAGCCAAACTGTCATGGGTAGGGGATGTATCTGTCCAGAGCATTCAGTACATGTCCTTCTACAGTCCTTACCACAATACTGGTGAATTGTACTCTTCTATCTGAGAGCACTCTCTTACCTATGAAGGTGGACGTCCTATTTGTTTTAGCACAACAACAATATTGTAACACTGTTTCGATTGTGTAGGTATTTCTTCCACTGTCCATGTTGTTATAACTTGGAGCCCTGATTGATAACATACATAGATGTAAATTGCACTAACTGCATAACCTGCATAGGCCTACTCTCAGTGTACTTCTAAATCCATTACATTGTCATATAGACACCTGTTGGTGAGACGAGAAGATGAGACTAGAACCACTTATAGATAGAGCCATGTCTGACTAAATATTTGATATCTATTCACATTACACCGTACCTGTACGCGTGACTCGGGGAGGTTGATCTTGAGGGCCACCTCCTCCCTCATGAAGATGTCGGGGTAGCGGGTCTTGGAGAACAAGGCCTCCAGGATATCCAGCTGAGTGCGTGTGAAGGTGGTGCGCTCGCGACGCTGCTTCCGTGGGGTGGCTGAGAAATCCAGAGACACAGAGACTGTGTGATAATAATGGTATGATGGAATGGCATTAATGGACAGCATCACTCCTCAGTGCTCAAAGTGATTGACATTCACATTGCATTTCATTAGGCCTACAGTTCATTGGTAAAGGGTTTGGATATGTGTTGATAACAGTGGTATTGATTTCATGACCCCTCATGACACCTCTCTATAAGACAATAAGTAATTGTGCAATGTCATATAGTTTATATGATCATTATGGTATTTTGAGATATTCATAGTCATAAAATAGTCATAGCAGGTATTAGCCTAGTAATAGAAAAAAGGCCAAAGAAAAAAGAAAGAAAACTATAGGAAAATTCAGGTCTATGTGAAAACGAATCCTTTCCTGATTTAAAGACTGTGCTCATATATGGGAAGATGTGTGTTAGGCTAAATGATGATTGTCTGTCTGCAAGTTGAACAGGTGTTACAACTGGTGATGATGGTAATGGCAGATGCAAAAATACACATTTTGACAGAGAAATGCATAGTGGACTGTAAAGGACCAGGCTACTCTCACATTTAGCCAATTTGGACTAGGATTAGCTAAACGGTCATCATTGTCTATAGATATGGTTTTCGTTTAATTCTCTATTCTTTTCAATGCTTACAATTATTTTCATATTTTCTTTTTGATTAGGAATTGCTGTTATCTGACACTAGACTACCCTTTGTTGAATAGGTTATTGTCATGGAACCAGTCACAGAATAATCTGTTATTATTGATATTGTTGATATTATTCTTGTTGTTGCAGTTATTGTTATTAGTAAGCTATGTTATGTTGTAATACATTATTAACGGGATTGAAAAAGTCATGGTGCATGGACTTTAAGCATGCACTGCCCATTGTTTTACGCATGAGCCGCGTTCATCTTTGGCCAATGTAGGCTAAAAATACAAAATAAAAAACCATTGGTAATGAGAAAAAAAGTGGTAAATTACAATAAAAAAGTGGTAGTATTGCTATACTCACATGGGTATCCAGCCGTGGTGTGTAGCAGGTCCATCCCAGGCATGTTTAACCCATTCATGGCGTAATGGGGTTGCTTAATGTAGGACATCATCCTCGCGCCTTCTCGCTCACTTGGTCGTCTCTCTGAATTGACACACACGACCGGACGTTCTTGGGAGACTTTGCTATTTCCCACCAGTCCCTTTTGGTCGGTAAGTTTAGGTCTCGCTTCAAGTCAACCTCACCAAGTGCGTAAAAGTGACAAGGATGTCTTGATATCGGAAAGTTCTTTGTCTTTCTTTCTTTTTACTATTACTCTTTCTCACTTTACTGACTTGTCGAAAACACAAAACATTTCTAGTGCGCTCCTCGTGACAATTGCGCGCTGCAGTTTATGTCCAGGTAGATCGCGCGGACCCAGGAGCGCCAGGAGCAGGTTAAGAGGTGCGTGCTGCGGTTGAGCCGGGGTGATGCCGCTACACTGATTTATTTTACAGACACTGTGAGCTAATTAGAGGGACGACGTGGACTCATAGAAACCCCTCCTTCCTCTCTCTCTCCCCCCTCTCTCTTTCGCTTCCTATCTCTTTCCCTCCTCCCTCTATCTCTCTCGTCTCTGCCCATCCCATCACACATGTTCCTTTTATTCCGAGAGACATTTAGAAACAATTTGCAGTTACGTCTACTTTTTCAATTGACCATGTAGAGGCATCAAATTTTTACAGCATTTATCACATTTTCATCAAACAATATAAACATTATATGTATAGGCTACATTTAAGTTAATCGTTGAAGGGTTGGTTAAAGAAAACATATTTTTCTTACCCAACCTGTAAATCTTTTTCAAACTATTCATTTTCAGTGCTGTAGCAAAGAATAATATTTAGCCGTGTATTTTTTTAAATGCTGACGATTTATCAACAATCGATAAACATTCGTTCTTTAACATTTGAAATCAAGGCATAAGATTATACATTATAGTCTCAGACATACATTATACTGTATATATAAAAGTATGTGGACACCCCTTCAAATTAGTGGATTCGGCTATTTCAGACACACCCGTTGCTGACAGGTGTATAAAATTGAGCGCACAGCCATGCAATCTCAATAGACAAACATTGGCAGTAGAATGGCCTGACTGAAGAGCTCAGTGACTTTCAACGTGGCCACCTTTCCAACAAGTCAGTTCATCAAATTTCTGCCCTACTAGAGCTGCCGATCAACTGTAAGTGTTATTGTTGTGAAGTGGAAAAGTCTATGAGCAACAATGGTGCAGCAGCAAAGTGGTAGGCCACACAAGCTCACAGAATGGAACGGAAAAATCGTATGTCCTCGGTTGCAACACTCACTACCGAGTTCAAACTGCCTCTGGAAGCAATGTCAGCACAATAACTGTTCATCGTGAGCTTCATGAAATGGGTTTCCATGGCCGAGCAGCCACACACGAGCATTAGATCACCATGCGCAATGCCAAGCGTCGGCTAAAGGGGTGTAAAGCTCACCGCCATTGGATTCTGGAGCAGTGGAAACGCATTCTCTGGAGTGATGAATCACGCAATACCGTCTGGCAGTCCGACGGACGAATCTAGGTTTGGCAGATCTCAGGAGAATGCTACCTGCCCCAATGCATAGTGCCAACTGTAACGTTTAGTGGAGGAGGAATAATGGTCTGGGGCTGTTTTTCCTGGTTCGGGCTAGGCCCCTTAGTTCCAGTGAAGGGAAGTCTTAACACTACATCATACAATGACATTCTAGATGTTTCTGTGCTTCCAACTTTGTGGCAACAGTTTGGGGAAGGCCGTTCCTGTTTCAGCATGACAATTCCCCCGTGCACAAAGCGAGTTCCATACAGAAATGGTTTGTCGAGATTGGTGTGGAAGAACTTGACTGGCCTGCACAAAACCCTGACCTCAACCCCGACGAACACTTTTGGGGTGAATTGGAATGCAGACTGCGAGCCAGGCCTAATCGGCCAACATCAGTGCCCGACCTCACTAATGCTTTTGTGGCTGAATGGAAACAAGTCCCGCAGGAATTTTCCAACATCTAGTGGAAAGCCTTCCCAGAAGAGTGCAGGCTGTTATAGCAGCAAAGGGGAGACCAACTCCATATTGATGCCCATGATTTTGGAATGAGATGTTCGACAAACAGGTGTCCACATACTTTTGTTCATGTAGTATATTTGGCCTATAGGCCTATAATATTGAAATAAAAATGACTGAATTGAGTCCATGTTTAATATATTGCATGAATCAAAAATAACATTCCCATTCAATTCTAAGACAGGGAAATTCAGGAAGAGGGGGACATCATAAGAACTGTGACAGCTTAATCCTGACATGTTTATTATTTCTTGGTCTGACAAGAGAAAATCAAAACCATTATTACTAAGCCCTTGCAGAGAAACCACATGATCAAAATCGCCTCACTTTATTGGTGTGACATCATAAAGAGGGGCAGAGTAAGCTTAAAACAGGAAGCTCGCCCGTGAAGCACACAGTAACATCAGTGACAGCTTTTTTTCCATTATGATGTTAAGGTTATAAAACTGTCATAAATAATGCCCTGTGCCAAACTGTGATGTAAATGTGGATACTTATACTGGTGCATCAAAATACATAAAACAAGTTGCCAATATTATGTTTACATTTTGTAATTCTGTCATTTTTTTTGTTGCCCCGCTTTACTAACCATAGCTAGCTAACGTAGGACAGCATGGAGTAGCTAAATTGGGACAGACTTATAGGCTTTTCCAATGGAGGAAAGAGATCCAGTTTACATTTGGGACCCGTGGCTCTGGTTCTTGTAGTACTATAACCTGTTCATTTTTTCTTGTAGTACTGTCAGTGCTTGATTTTGGCAGGAACTCACCAGCACTGAGTACCGGCACCTCAAATGTTCTACTGCTTGAACTCCTGTTCCTCTTCATAGGTCAAAAGTATTGTGGAGCTCCTGCACTTAAATATAAACAGTACCTGCACCCAAAATGAGTACCAGAACCTATTTCAGTCAAAGTCAAGCATTGACTACTGTTATTTGTACTGTTATTAGAGTGAATTCAGAAAAAGTGGGACACTTTTTGCATTTCTGTCTTCTGTAACCTTGTCAGACATCTTTCCAACATGTTTGCCCAACACATGATACATTTCTGAAATCCTCAGATGTTTCCTAATCACATAAATCGACTTGAATTGTCAATCATTGGTGTACAATTAGGGCTATAATAATGGCCCAGTTTATCTAACCTGCTGTCCCAGTCTACCAAATGCGAACGGAAAATATGGTTTTAAATCAGTGTACACAAATGGGTGTGTCATGACTCCTGCCAATATGATATAAACATTAATTTTTTTGTGTGATTAGGAAACATCTTGAAGATTTCAGAAATGTATGTGCCGGGCTAATATGTTGGATAAATGTCGAAAGCGGTTTCAGAAGACAGAAATCCATCCTAAAATTTGACCTTTCAATTTCTAATTAAAATTTGAAACTCAATGAGAAATGAATTCAAGTTGACACACATATTTCTATTACTTTGGCCTCCAATTACAACGTTGATGTAAAAACTATACTCAGAACCAAGATTTTATTGATCAGTTCTTTTGACTTTCGATTTTTTGTTATGGCCAAAATTGTTAAATTATTTCATATTCATTTAGTTTGTTCTGTGACAAATACATATTTTTGCGAGGTTTTCAAGGAAGATATATATTTTTTGTAGAGTTATGTGGGCCTCCCTAAACTGCATTCTTTTGGGAATATTGTTGACAATGAACATTTTTACAATAATTTGTCCAATTAAACAAATTAAGCCACAACCAAACATGTACCTTCATGTGACACAAGGTTTAATGTAAATATAAATAATATAAAAATGTTCTGAGTCCCTGATTTAAAAAGGAAGATGATTGTGGCACAATCTGCAATATTTTATTCTGTTTAATTGTAATATCAATTATATACCCATTCTCGAAGAATATAACTCATGCTTTATGAGCATATTACAACTTGTCACCCAAATATCCAAAGTATATTTTTTGGTTTATAGCCTGGCTGAAACTCAGGATTGTGGCTTCAACTTTGATTGTAAATTGCATCTCAAGGTTTTCAATCAGTTATTGAACAGGTGCATCAATCAATGAATTGCTATTCATAAAATCAATCCTTTCACATATTCATTGACCCATCATCAAAAGATTACAGTGAGCTGTAATAAACCAGTGTAAAAACAAACACCTACACACAGACACACACACACACACACACACACACACACACACACACACACACACACACACACACACACACACACACACACACACAGATTCACAAACACCCACAAAGCTCATTTGATTTAGCTATCATAATATGCTTTATCTGAAAAGTATGTGTGTGCGTGTGTGCGTGTGTGCGTGCGTGCGTGCGTGCGTGTGTGTGTGTGTGTGTGTCAGTGCCAATGGGTTTGTCAACAGTTGAAGCCAAGAGAATATTAACTACGTGGTTGTGGGATTTGTCTTTTTGGAGATCATGGTGGAAGAATATTTGGACAAAACAATCATTTTAAGGCAGGATATTTTGTTAAGAAAAAATGTGTTTTTGCAAAATTAAGATTTGCTAAAATCAAATAGTAAACCAGTTCCGTTTTAAACTTTGACATTTATCATTTATTGACACTCAGCATATATTCAGTGTCTATACTGTAGCCATACAGATGATAAAGACAGGCAGCCATGTTAGATTGTGGAACAGATAGTTCTGCAGCTTCAAGAGCAATTAGGGAATTGAGGACTGAACCCCTGTAATCCTCGGCCACATGCTGCTATGTGCCACACCCCCCATACACACACACACACACACACACACAAACACACACACACACACACACACACACACACACACACACACACACACACACACACACACACACACACACACACGCACGCACACACACACACACACGCACATGCCAAACTACACTACAGGAGAGCATTGGGATGAAATTGTTGAAGAATTGCATTAAATACAAAAGATGGTGCAGTTAGAGAGAGATGGAGACAGAAACAGATTGAGGACAGAGAGAATGAGGTGATAGAGAGAGGGAGATGGAAACAGATTGAGGACAGAGGGAATGAGGTGATAGAGAGAGGGAGATGGAAACAGATTGAGGACAGAGGAAATGAGGTGATAGAGAGAGGGAGATGGAAACAGATTGAGGACAGAGGGAATGAGGTGATAGAGAGAGGGAGATGGAAACAGATTGAGGACAGAGGGAATGAGGTGATAGAGAGAGGGAGATGGAAACAGATTGAGGACAGAGGGAATGAGGTGATAGAGAGAGGGAGGGGGACAGGTAGACAAAAGTGATGAAAGAGAATCAGGTAAAGCGATCGAGAAAGAGAACGAGAGAGGAGGGGAGGAAAAAAACTGGCTAACTCTGAGAGATGGAGAGTTGGAGGGAGGAAGAACAAGGCGACAAAGGGAAGAGGGGTAGGAAAGAGATGGGGTGAGGAGGGAGGGATGGAGAGAGGGAAGAAGGTGAAGGGGTAGAGATGGTGGAGGAGGGTGCGGGCCATGTCCCCACTGACACACTGCAGTGGTTAATCCAGATTACACTGTCTAAAACGGGTTTGCTAAACCAGTAATACAGAGACTGCTGTCAGCCCCAATCACTCACACACACACACACACACACACAAATCTCCTACGTGAAGACCTGGTGCTCAGCCACCAGCAGCTCAGCACAACAACCCCCCATTACCCTTGCACCCAGGAGATATACTGTACCAGCTGGCACCAACCCAGGAGCCCTACAGACTCTTCTAGAAACCCAGGAGCCCTACAACCCAGGAGCCCTACAGACTCTTCTAGAAGCAATGTCAGCACAATACTTGTTTGTCAGGAGCTTCATGAAATGGGTTTCCATGGCTAAGCAGCTGCACACAAGCCTGAGATCACCATGTGCAATGCCAAGTGTCGGCTGGCGTGGTGTAAAGCTTGCTGCCATTGGACTCTGGAGCAGTGGAAACGTTCTTTGGAGTGATGAATCACACTTCACCCTCTGGCAGTCCAACGCATGAACCTGGGTTTGACGGATACCAGGAGAACGCTACCTGCCCGAATGCATAGTGCCAACTGTAAACTTTGGTGGAGGAGGAATAATAGTCTGGGGCTGTTTTTCATGGTTTGGGCCAGTGTAACAGTTTTGCTTCCATCCCTCTCCTCGCCCCTACCTGGGCTCGAACCAGGGACCCTCTGCATACATCAACCACTGACACCCTTAAAGCATCATTACCTATCGCTCCACAAAAGCTGCATCCATTGCAGAGCAAGGGAAAAAAACTACTTCAAGGTCTCAGAGCGAGTGACGTCACCGATTGAAATGCTATTAGCGCGCACCCCGCTAACTAGCTAGCCATTTCAAATCAAATCAAAGTTTATTTGTCACGTGCGCCGAATACAACAGGTGTAGACCTTACAGTGAAATGCTTGCTTACAGGCTCTAACCAATAGTGCGAAAAAAAGGTATGTGTGTGTGTGTGTGTGTGTGTGTGTGTGTGTAGGTAAGTAAAGAAATAAAACATCAGTAAAAAGACATTTGAAAATAACAGTAGCAAGGCTATATACAGACACCGGTTAGTCAGGCTTATTGAGGTAGTATTTACATGTAGGTATGGTTAAAGTGACTATGCATATATGATGAACAGAGTAGCAGTAGCGTAAAAGAGGGGTTGGTGGGTGGCGGGTGGTGGGACACAATGCAGATAGCCCGGTTAGCCAATGTGCAGGAGCACTGGTTGGTCGGGCCAATTGAGGTAGTATGTACATGAATGTATAGTTAAAGTGACTATGCATATATGATAAACAGAATAGCAGCAGCGTAAAAGAGGGGTTGGGGGGGGGGGGCACACAATGCAAATAGTCCGGGTAACCATTTGGTTACCTGTTCAGGAGTCTTACGGCTTGGGGGTAAAAACTGTTGAGAAGCCTTTTTGTTGTAGACTTGGCACTCCGGTACCGCTTGCCATGCGGTAGTAGAGAGAACAGTCTAGGACTGGGGTGGCTGGGGTCTTTGACAATTTTTAGGGCCTTCCTCTGACACCGCCTGGTGTAGAGGTCCTGGATCGCAGGCAGCTTTGCCCCAGTGATGTACTGGGCCGTACGCACTACCCTCTAAAGTGTCTTGCGGTCGGAGGCCGAGCAATTGCTGTACCAGGCAGTGATGCAACCGGTCAGGATGCTCTCGATGTTGCAGCTGTAGAACCTTTTGAGGATCTCAGGACCCATGCCAAATCTTTTTAGTTTCCTGAGGGGGAATAGGCTTTGTCGTGCCCTCTTCACGACTGTCTTGGTGTGTTTGGACCATTCTAGTTTATTGTTGATGTGGACACCAAGGAACTTGAAGCTCTCAACCTGCTCCACTACAGCCCCGTCGATGAGAATGGGGACGTGCTCGGTGCTCCTTTTCCTGTAGTCCACAATCATCTTGGTTACGTTGAGGGATAGGTTGTTATTCTGGCACCACCCGGCCAGGCCTCTGACCTCCTCCCTATAGGCTGTTTCGTCGTTGTCGGTGATCAGGCCTACCACTGTTGTGTCGTCTGCAAACTTAATGATGGTGTTGGAGTCGTGCCTGGCCATGCAGTCGTGGGTGAACAGGGAGTACAGGAGGGGACTGAGCACGCACCCCTGGGGAGCTCCAGTGTTGAGGATCAGCGAGGCAGATGTGTTGCTACCTACCCTCACCACCTGGGGGCGGCCCGTCAGGAAGTCCAGGATCCAGTTGCAGAGGGAGGTGTTTAGTCCCAGGTTCCTTCGCTTAGTGATGAGCTTTGAGGGTACTATGGTGTTGAACGCTGAGCTGTAGTCAATGAATAGCATTCTCACATAGGTGTTCCTTTTGTCCAGGTGGGAAAGGGCAGTGTGGAGTGCAATAGAGATTGCATCATCTGTGGATCTGTTTGGGCGGTATGCAAATTGGAGTGGGTCTAGGGTTGCTGGGATAATGGTGTTGATGTGAGCCATTACCAACCTTTCAAAGCACTTCATGGCTACGGACGTGAGTGCTACGGGTCTGTAGTCATTTAGGCAGGTTACCTTAAGGTTCTTGGGTACAGGGACTATGGTGGTCTGCTTGAAACATGTTGGTATTACAGACTCAATCAGGGACATGTTTCACACCGGTTACCCTAGACCCCTTAGTTTCAGTGAAGGGAAATCTTAACACTACAGCATACAATGGCAATCTAGACAATTCTGTGCTTCCAACTTTGTGGCAACAGTTTGGGGAAGGCCCTTTCCTGTTTCAGCATGACAATGCCCCTGTGCACACAGCGAGGTGCATACAGAAATGGTTTGTCTCAAGATCGGTGTGGAAGAACTTGATTGGCCTGACCTCAACCCCATTGAACACCATTGGGATGAATTGGAACGTCGACTGCGAGCCAGGCCTAATTTCCCAACATCAGTGCCCAACCCCACTAATGCTCTTGTGGCTGAATGGAAGCAAGTCCCCGCTGCAATGCTCCAACATTAAGTGGAAAGCCTTCCCAGAAGAGTGGAGGCTGTTATAGCAGCAAAGGGGGACCAACTCCATATTAATGTCAATGATTTTGGAATGGAATGAGATGTTCGATGAGCAGGTGGTTTGAAATCAATGTTATTTGCTTGGCATAAACATTTTAAAGGGAAAAAGTGAGTCTCAGCGTCACTCTGTTACTGTGGAATTGCCCCTACACCCCCCTACATTTGAACCACAGTTACCCCACGCATGTTAATGTGTGTCAGTCTTTCAATCAATGTGTCATTTTGGAGTCATTTTTATTGTAAATAAGAATAGAATATGTTTCTGAACACTTCTACGTTAATGTGGATGCTACCATGATTGGGGATAATCATCAATGAATCGTGAATAAATGATGAGTGAGAAAGTTACAGATGCACAAAGATCATGCCCCAAGACATGCTAACCTCTCACCATTGCCAATAACAGGGGAGGTTAGCATTTTATATCATACCTCCAAGACATGCTAACCTCTCACCATTGCCAATAACAGGGGAGGTTAGCATTTTATATCATACCTCCAAGACATGCTAACCTCTCACCATTGCCAATAACAGGGGAGGTTAGCATTTTATATCATACCTCCAAGACATGCTAACCTTTCACCATTGCCAATAACAGGGGAGGTTAGCATTTTTTTGGGGGTATGATATTTATGCCTCTGTTGCTTTCTCACTTACAACTATTCACGATTTATTCATGATATGTAATCACGGTAGTATCCACATTAATGTCGACGTGCTCAGAAACATATTAGACTCTTATTTACAATAAAAGTTACTCCAAAATGACACAATAAATTATTGACCATTATTTTATATTGGGCACAACATAATCTGAAACGTAACCAAAACAAACTGCAAATGCATCCAACAAGTTTGTAGAGTCACAAGCTTGATGTAGAAGTTGCTTACTAGGAATATGGGACCACGTACTAAACTTTATGACCTAATTTAACACGCTATAAGTGAATTTGTCCAAATACCTGTGATACCTTCAAATGGGGGAATAGATACATAGTGTTTTAATTTTTCAACGGTGAAACAGATATGTATGAAAATACCCTTTAATAAAAAGTGACATTGTGTGTGTGTGTGTGCGTATGCATGTGTGTGTGTGATGAGTCAGAGGTTGCTGTCTGAGGTGACAATGTGGTTGACTGATTACAGTGGACAGTAATCCTGCCAGAAGATTACCCAGGTGGTATTATGGGAACTGGGAGTTTGGCACAAGCTTTTCCTGAACTGGGAGAATATACTACCACAGGTGATATCACTGTCTGTACGTACAATATACCTACAAGGCCCAATGACACACATTACACATTTTCTCAGCAGGAATTGTGCAATGTCCAACATCTGTTTCCTGCTTTATCCCAATCTCTCCTAAAGAGACATATACACACAGAGGGTTTTGTAGTAGATATAAGATATATTTTGTAGTAGATACAAGATACAAGAGCTTTCAATACTATTGATCATGAAATATTGTTTCAAATTTGTCTCAAGTTTTAACCACTGCATCCAAAGTGAATGCATGAGATACTACTGAATAACCAAACAATGTGTAGATTAGATGTGACCTGTGAGGTATGCTCTGTTTAACAAAGCCAGTGAGATAAACAAAACAAAACAAAAAAAACACTAAATAAAAACGCCTGCTCAGAAGAGGACCCGCAACAATGATGACCTAGCAAAAGGCCTCCTGCGGGGACGGGGGATTAAATATATATATATAGGACAAAACACACATCACGACAAGATAGACACCACGACACTACATAAAGAGAGCTAAGACAACAACATAGCATGGTAGCAACACAACATGGCAGCAGCACAACATGATAGCAGCACAAAACATGGTAGAAACATTATTGGGCACAGACAACACCAGTAAGTGTCCACACAAGTGAAAAGTATTTGAGGACACTAAATACAATAAGTCAATATATAAACTGAACACACAAACAGATTACTTTTATAGTCCAAGCCGAGAGACTAGGATGCATGCCGTTGTTTTGCTTGTGGATGTTCCTATTTATTAAGGATTTGTATATAGAGTTGTTGCTGACACTTAGTGGTTGACGTTTACGTACTGCACTGCAGCGACTGAACTGCGAAGTGAAGTGATTGGTTGAAAGACATCCACGCTGATTTGCTAGAAATCGTGACATTTTTTTCCTATTGGATCATTTTACTCGTAGTTCCTCCCACACCCGGATGTTGTGTTTTTGGGCTGCTCGAATGGTGATGGAGGATTTTGGATTCTTGGCATAGGCTGGTGTTTTGCACAAGTTTAGGCAAATTCGGATTAAATTAATTGTATTTACCACGTCACGAGGATGCGAGAGGGGAAAGAAGCGTGTCCCTTCGTGGAGGACAGTTTCAGCCGCTTTCTGTCCCAGAGTAACATGTACGGACTCTGTCAGGCTGGAGAACAAGAGTTACTCGCCGCTACTCTGAAAGGCAAAGTGGTCTGTTTCAGGTACCAAGACCTCCAACAGAAAATCAGACCTGTTGCTAAAGAGGTACAGTTCACCTACATCCCAGGTGAGGATAAGATAACTATCTACTGAATTTATCCTGCTACTGTTGCATTCTTGCTATAGCTGCATGCATTGCATCCATCCATTCATGTGTTGTGTATGTGTATACAAAATGTGTTGCTACTGAACTTACTAATGTGTGTCTGTCGTTTTCTGTCTCTTCAGTTGATGCAGAGATTGTATCAATTGACGCTTTCAACAAGTCTTCACCGAACAGGGGGCTGGTCGTGGGAATAACGTTCATCAAGGTATGCTTATAACCCCTACCCTTCTCCTAGTGAACACATCTGTACTCATACAGTGCCTCCGGAAAGTATTCAGACCCCTTGACTTTTTCCAAATGTTGTTAAGTTGCTGAAAAAACAACAACATATTTAATCCAATCTACACACAATACCCCATAATGACAAAGTGAAAACAGGTTTTTAGACATTTCTGCAAATGTATTACAAATAAAAACAGAAATACCTTATTTCCATAAGTATTCAGACCCTTTGCTATAAGACTTGAAATTTAGTTCAGGTGCATCCTGTTTCCTTTGATCATTGTTGAGCTGTTTCTACAACTTCATTGGAATCCAGCTCTGATCAATTCTATTGATTGGACATGATTTGGAAAGACACAACTGTCTATATAAGGTCTCACAGTTGACCGTGCATGTCAGAGCAAAAACCAAGCCATGAGGTCGAAGGAATTGTCCGTAGAGCTCCGAGACAGGATTGTGTCGAGGCACAGATCTGGGGAAGTGTACCAACAAATTTCTGCAGCATTGAAGGTCCCCAAGAACACAGTGGCCCCCATCATTCTTAAATGGAAGAAGTTTGGAACCACCAAGACTCTTCCTAGAGCTGGCCGCCCAGCCAAACTGAGCAATCGGGGAAGAAGGGCCTTGGTCAGGGAGGTGGCCAAGAACCCGATGATCACACTGACAGAGTTCTTCTGTGGAGATGGAGAACTTTCCAGAAGGACAACCATCTCTGCAGCATTCCACCAATCAGGCCTTTATGGTAGAGTGGCCAGACGGAAGCCACTCTTCAGTAAAAGGCGCACGACAGCCCGCTTGGAGTTTGCCAAAAGGCACCTAAAGGACTCTGACCATTAGAAACAAGACTCTCTGTTCTGATGAAACCAAGATTGAACTATTTGGCCTGAATGCCAAACGCCATGTCTGGAGGAAACCTGGCACCATCCCTACGGTGAAGCATGGTGGTGGCAGCATCATGCTATGGGGATGTTTTTCAGTGGCAGGGACTGGGAGACTAGTCAGGATTGAGGCAAAGATGAACGGAACAAAGGACAGAGAGATCCTTGATGAAAACCTGTTCCAGAGAGCTCAGGACCTCAGACTGGGCTGAAAGTTCACCTTCCAACAGGACACTGACCCTAAGCACACAGCCAAGACAATGCAGTAGTGGCTTTGGGACAAGTCTCTGAATGTCCTTAAGTGGCCCAGCCAGACCCTGGACGTGTGCATTAGCCCACACAGTAGCAAAATTGAAAATGAGTGTTTCACATGGGCAAGTTCAGATAGTACCTCTCTGTTTTGGGATGTTTTCTTACGTTACGTGTCTACTGAATGATACGACTAGGATCACTTTTCTCTCTCTCTCTCTTTGGTAGATGAAAGTGTGTTCACACATCACTGTATCCATAACACTTGTCTTCACTCCTCCCCCCCAGGACTCTGGTGACAAAGCCACTCCATTCCTCAACATCTACTGTGACTACGAGCCTGGCTCAGAATTCAACCTGGAGTCCATTGCACGTGAGTCATCGCATCACCTGCTGCAGTAGAGTCACATAGAACACACATTCCCTTCTTGTAGTCACATGGTTTTACAGGGTTGTGTTCATTAGGACCACATATTAAAGTGTTTCAAAATGTTGTATGTTGACCACATATTAAAATAAAATGTTGACCACATATTAAAGTGTTTCAAAATGTTGTACGATGGAAAACAAAATATTTCACCCTGTTATGAACCAGTTTCTTCTGTTTCGTGCCTAGTGAACATGACCCTGATTACAGCTTGTTTCTTTATCCTCTTCTTAGAGAGCTGTCTGAACCTGGAGCTGCAGTTCACCCCCTTCCAGCTTTACCACACAGAGTAAGTACTGTACACACTACAGTGGGCCCCTATCTAACTGGCCTACACAACTTTAGACATAGTTTATACTTCTTTGACTCCTTTCAAGGCCTACCACACATTTTAGGTGCACAATGCACTTTCAAGTTTTCAAGTTTTAATGTCATGTGCACAAGTACAGTGAAATGTCTTTCTTGCCAGCTCTAACCCCAACAATGTAGTAATCAATATCAATGCAGTACTAAAAATAACAAAGTAGAACAAAACTAAGACAGAAATAAGAAGAACACGAGCAGTAAGTAAGCTATATACAGGGTCAGTTCCAGTACCATACAATGTGCAGGGATACTGGAGTGATAGAGGTAGACATGTATAGGAGTAAGGTGATTAGGCATCAGGATATATGATAAACAGACTAGCAGCAGCGGATATGATGATTGTATGTGGTGCGTGTGTGTGGAGTCAGTATAAAATGTGTGTGCATGAACGACCCAATGTATGAGTCGAGATTTTAAAATTGAATGTGTAAAAAAGCCTGGCATGACGATAGTGTTTATCACTTCCTTACATTGTTAATGACATGAATAACAACAGTATGTCACTGTTCCAGAGTGCAGTGCGAAGATGGATGCAGTGAGACAGTGTTTCTGCTCAGTGGTCATGACCAGAGGATTCATCTTTACAAGGAGGTATGCCTATGTACCTGTGTGTGTGCAGTGAGATTTGTAATGTTTGGTGTGGGAGTCTAGTAAACGTATCTTCTCTGCAATAGAACGCCTCCCTTCACCAATTTGAAGAGCAGCCAGTTGAGAGACTCTTCCCTGAGCTACAAGAGCTGCCCAGCAAGTTAGTTTGTGTATCCTCTGTCTGCTGTTCTCTCCCAGTTGTGCGTGTGTGTGTGTAATCACTGTTCCCTCTCTTTGCAGTGTGTTGTGGCTGGATGTGCTGAGTATCCCCGGTGGTCGTCGTCTCTCAGCCTTTGGCTGTCAGAACGGCTGCGTTGGGCTGGCTCTGGTGGACCAGACTGGACCTGGTGAGGACGGCCTATACACAACATACACTAAATCACAATAGGATTGCGTCCCAAATGGCACTCAATTCCATATTTAGTGCGCTACATTCGACCACAGCCCGTAGGGCTTTGGTTAAAAGTAGTGCACTATATATAGGAAATAGGGTACATAGGGAATAGGGTTTGTATGGGGAATAGGGTGCAATTTGCGACACAACCTATGATTTGCTGATGTACTTTCCTTTCTGTGTTTTCACATGCGTCCGCGTGGATTAGAGATTGTGCAGAGTTGGCGGGTTCAGCAGGACAGTCCCATCTCCACCGTGCTGCTCTTCCCTCTGCATTCCCGGGCAGAGCCGGCGGACCCTGAAAGGGCAGGAGAGAAGGGAGGGGACGGTATGGATGAGCAGCACCGATATGACCTCTGGATATTGTTGTGCCCAAATGGCAGTACATTCCCTATGTAGTGTTCTAATTTTCTCCAGTGCCCATAGGGCTTTGGTCAAAAGTAGTACACTATACAGGGAATAGGGTGCCATTTCCGACATAACCTATGATTTGCGGCTGTACTTTCCTTCCAAAACTCTGGATGTGTTCAAGAGCATCATTCTGCTCAGTCGCTGATCACCGACTGACTGAGCAGACTGACTGATCTACATATAATCACAAGCAGTTATTTTGGATGCAATGAGATTTGTAGATCTGTGTTTATGTTCCGTGTGACAAAATGATTAGATCGGAGGAGAGAGCATTTGGTCAGAACCATTCCCTAGCCTACCAGTGGACTAGGTGGAGCTATTGGTATATTGCAAATTCTATGCAGATGTTACACCGTCCTACAGTTACCCTACACATAACAACAAATACATTCAGATTATACCCTAAATAGCAGCCTACCTGTTGGCTTTTGGTCATTGTAGCCTTTCTTTCTCATTTCACTTTTAATTCTGTCATTTTAATTTCAGCTTCCATTGATTAGATATCCCCCAACTTGCTTGCCACACAAGCAGAGCAGCAATGCTCTCTGCAGAGCAGCAATTTCTCTCTCCGCGTCAAGTGCAAGGATCAGAGCACGTACCTTTTTTGCAACTTTTTCCAAATCATCAATATAGAGTCACATCATGCAGCCCTTATGTTTTGATTTCTAGAACATTCCCCGTTTTATAGGCCTAACACAAGTAAATCAACAATGGATTTTATTGTGATCGTGTAGGCTATATTATTAGATTTTGTTCAACTTTTTAAAATGTAGCTGTTCCAAAGGCATGCATCAGCAGCTTGTTTGCATGGAAGCCCGTAGATGCTAAACGTTCGCTCCACTTGTAATAGATTTACCCTCTGACAACATTTCATGACCGCCACAGCCATAAAAAACAACATTTTTGTCTCCACACTTTTCTCAGACATTGAGATCGTTGGTTACAACCTCCTGGTGACCAGCAGTATAGAGATGGCCGTCGTGTACAGGTCAGTATCACAGGCCTATTAGAGACTAAGAATACATGAATAAAGAATGCAAGCCATTTGCGAGAGGTGCTTACTAATATAACATTACCTCAGAAATCTTATTGCAGTGGTAGAATGCCAGTCATTTGTTGAAAAAAGCTTGTTGATACCTATCGTGATCAGTAAGGATATTCTGTTTTGTCCTGGTCAGTGTTTTGTGTTCCCTGTGTGGTCCGTGCTCTTTCTAGTCTTCGGTCAATGTGTGGTCAGTTAGGTTTCTATGGTCAGAATGGTCAGTACATTGTGCTCTCAGGGATGTCCAGGAGTATGGTGTGAGTTGCCATGCGTGCCTCTCGGAGAGTGACCAGTGTGACGCAGTGCTCTGTGCGCTGGTCACAGACCTGGACTTTGATGGACAGAAGGAGCTGTTACTGGGGACCTATGGACAGGTAAGTTTGTGGGGCAGAAGGGCTATGAGCAACAACAAAAAAACGTATTTAAACTAATAAAATACAGTGCATTTGGAAAGTATTCAGACCCCTTCCCTTTTTCCACATTTTGTTATGTTACAACCTTATTCTAAAATGTGTTTAAAAAAAAACAATTGTACACAGAATACCCCATAATGACTAACCGAAAACAGGTTTTTAGATCTTTTTTGCACATTTATTAAAAATAAAAAATAAAATAATTTATTTACATAAGTATTCAGACCCTTTGCTATTAGACTCAAAATTGAGTTCAGGTGCATCTTGTTTCCGTGATCATCCGTGATGTTTCTACAACTTGATTGGTGTCCACCTGTGGTAAATTCAATTAATTGGACATGATTTGGAAAGGCACACACGTCTATATAAGGTCTCACAGTTGACAGTGCATGTCAGAGCAAAAACCAAGCCATGATGTCATAGAAATTGTCTGTAGAGCCCTGAGACAGGATTATGTCAAGGCACAGATCTGGGGATGGGTATCAGAACATTTCTCCAGCATCGAAGGTCCCCAAGAACACAGTGGCCTCCATCATTCTTAAATGGAAGAAGTTTGGAACCACCAAGACTCTCCCTAGAGCTGGCCGCACTGCCAAACTGTGCAATCAGGGGAGAAGGGCCTTGGTCAGGGAGGTGACCAAGAACCCGATGGTCACTCTGACAGAGTTCCTCTGTGGAGATGGGAGAACCTTCCAGAAGGACAACCATCTCTGCAGCACTCCACCAATCAGGCCTTTATGGTAGTGGCAAAGATGAACGGAGCAAAGTACAGAGGGATCCTTGATGAAAACCTGTTCCAGAGCGCTCAGGACCTCAGACTGGGGCGAAGGTTTACCTTCCAACAGGACAACGACTCTAAGCACACAGCCAAGACAATGCAGTAGTGGCTTTGGGACAAGTCTCAATGTTCTTGAGTGGCCCAGCCAGAGCCAAGACTTGAACCCGATCTAACATCTCTGGAGAGACCCGAAAATAGCTGTGCAGCGACGCTCTCCATCCAACTTGACAGAGCTTGAGAGGATCTACAGAGAAGAATGGGAGAAACTCCCCAAATACAGGTGTGCCAAGCTTATAGCATCATACCCAAGAAGACTCGAGGCTGTAATGGCTGCCAAAGGTGCTTCAACAAATTACTAAGTAAAGGGTCTAAATACTTAGGTAAATGGGATATTTCATTTTAAAATTATTTTTTATAAATATGCAAAAATTCTAAACCTGTTTTTGCTTTGTCATTTTGCTCCCGTGTGGCGCAGTGAGCTAAGGCACTGCGCCACAATTATGGGGTTTTGTGTGTAGATGAATGAGGACATAAAAAAAATATATATTATAGAATAAGGATGTAATGTAACAAAATGTGGAAGAAATCAAGGGGTCTGAATACTTTCCGTTTGCACTGTACATACCCCTTGATGAGATTAGTACAAAAATCTAACCTGTTCATAACCGAAAACGAATGACTGATTACTCCATTGATTTACTCCTTTTGTCAATTTTTATATTTTTGTTTTCGCTTCACTCTTGGATGTTAGTCAGTGTGTTTTTAAAACTTCTCATCCAAATCATGATTCAAATGTTATTAGTCACATGCGCCGAATACAACAGGTGTAGAACTTAGTGAAATGCTTACTTACAAGCCCCTAACCAACAATGCAGTTTAAAAAATGCGAATAAGAATATGAAATAAAAGTAACAATTAGTTAAAGAGCAGCAGTACAATTACAGTCAATGTGCGGGGGCACCGGTTAGCTGATGTGCTGAGGGTTTCCTATGCTTCTGCTCCTATACCTCAGGAGCTGCTTTGCTACAAGTTCCAGCAACCAATGAGAGGGACGGAGGAACAGTTCCAACTGCTGTGGAGGCGGAGCTTCAAGAGCCCCTTGCTGTCCATCATTTACTTGGATTTGACTGGAGATGGGCTGAGAGAGCTGGCGATTCTAACACTCAAGGGGCTACACATACTACAGGTGCATTATCATGGAGGGCCATAGCATGGAGTGTAGTCCCTATAATACATTTTACGTTTACATTTTACACTACCGTTCAAAAGTTTGGGGTCACTTAGAAATGTCCTTGTTTTTGAAAGAAAAGCATGTTTTTTTTTGTCCATTAAAAACCTAAAATTGATCAGAAATCCAGTGTAGACATTGTTAATGTTGTAAATGACTATTGTAGCTGGAAACGGCAGATTTTTAATGGAATATCTACATAGGCGTACAGAGGCCCATTATCAGCAACCATCACTCCTGTGTTCCAATGGCACGTTGTATCTAATCCAAGTTTATAATTTTAAAAGGCTAATTGATCATTAGAAAACCCCTTTGCAATTATGTTAGCACAGTTGAAAACTCTTGTCCTGATTTAAAGAAGCAATAAAACATTCTTTAGACTAATTGAGTATCTGGAGCATCAGAATTTGTGGGTTCGATTACAGGCTCAAAATGGCCAGAAACAAAGAACTTTCCTCTGAAACTCATCGGTCTATTCTTGTTTTCAGAAATTAATGTTATTCTATGCGAGAAATTGCCAAGAAACTGAAGATGTCGTACATCGCTGTGTACTACTCCCTTCACAGAACAGCTCAAACTGGCTCTAACCAGAATAGAAAGAGTGGGAGGCCCCAGTGCAAAACTGAGCAAGGGACAAGTACATTAGAGTGTCTAGTTTGAGAAACAGACGCCGCACAAGACATCAACTGGCAGCTTCATTAAATAGTACCCGCAAAACACCAGTCTCAACGTCAACAGTGAAGAGGCAACTCTGGGATGCTGGCCTTCTAGGCAGAGTTCCTCCGTCCAGTGTCTGTGTTCTTTTGCCCATCTTAATCTTTTATTTATATTGGCCAGTCTGACATATGGCTATTTCTTTGCAACTCTGCCTAGAAGGCCAGCATCCCGGAGTCGCCTCTTCACTGTTGACGTTGAGACTGGTGTTTTGCGGGTACTATTTAATGAAGTTGCCAGTTGAGGACTTGTGCGGCGTCTGTTTCTCAAACTAGACACTCTAATGTACTCTAATGTACTAGTCTTATTTACTGCCTTTTTAAAAAACATATCTGATATGGCTGACTTGCTTAAACACATGTGGTTTCTACTGACAATTGAGATGTACAAACTATGGCATAAGTGGATGACGAGCGGATAAGAGGCAATCCGTAATTTCGATCAACATTAATGAGCGAGCTAGGATAGACATAGTCAATATAACTATTTGTTCTGCACTTTTTTTAAATATACAGCGACAGAATTCAGAACATGGGCCGTTCTTACAGTATTCTCCCTGTACACCAAGTCAGAACTGTAGAATAAATAAAGTGGGCATATAAGCAAACAATGAAAGCGTATTTTCTCAGTCAGAGCTCGTTTTTTTCCCCCGAGTTCCCAGTTGTCTTGAACTCACTGAAGTCTGAGATTTCCGAGTTTCCAGTTGTTTTGAGCGCAGCAGAAGTCATGCTGGATTGAAATCATGGCCAATGTTGAATGTTTATCCTTTTAAGTTCGGAAAAGAGGCCCTTAAACCCAGACTTGGACCACACACCCACTCCACAGAATACAGGCTAGTGATTGCTTTGCAATGCTTGCAGTTAGCAACTGATTCCTTCCAAACCACTCATTGTTGAAATTGCGATTTCCAACTTGTTGTGTAATGTTTATGGCGTGAGCACCGATACGTTTTATCTATAATTTCTCGTCATTATTTCTCTTCATATGACAAGGATTGAAAAGGATTTGCCAGTAGGTTGTCAACTTGATTCATGATGATGACTGCTAGCTAAGATTTTGAAAGTATGTTGTTGACATGATCAGTCCAATCAAAGCTACTGTAGATATAACGTGATTTGATGTCATTTTATCTGTGGCCAATGACCTTGAGCCGCCTTGGATGGGAACTTCTAATGTAACTCTATGGCAGTACCTAAGTGGCTTGAATTTTTTTAGCTCTACCCGTAGACTTTGCGGTGACGTAGTGTCCCCATGAGTGACAGAACACCGAGCCAATCACGGCGCAATTAGAGAACATTACCAACCCCTACGCTCCGTATTTTCCACTGGTTGCCCCACTACCACAGAAAGCACTGAGCAAGGTTAAAACACGTGCATTTTGGAGCTGCCTTACTCAAGAAATCAGTTTAATGCGACTTTAAATTCAATTATTATTTAAAAAATGGTTTTACATTGTTTGCAAACTGATATGTGACACGTATTAATGCCAAAGTAACATGCTAAAAAAATTATAAACAGGTGGGGCTCAAAACAGGTGGGGTTCTGCCCCACCTGCCCTGAATGACAAGTCGCCACTGACTGTATAATCTCTTTCTCTCTCCCACTTTCTCTCTTTCTCTTCTTTCCATCTGTTCCCCTCTCGTCCTCTCTCCAGCACAGTCTGACCAGCACTGCTGACTTGGTCCTTCAGCGACTGGCCGACAGGGGGTCAAAGCTGACCCCTGGCTCGGAAGTTCAGCCAATCCCAGAACGGAACACTGAAGAGAGGGATGCTGTGACCAATGAGGAGCAGAGTGCCCCATTAAAGTGAGAGCCAGCTGTTTAAAAAAAAAAAAAAAAATTATTTATATTTGAACCTCTATTTAACTAGGCAAGTCAGTTAAGAACAAATTCTTATTTACAATGACGGCCAAACTTGGAGGACACTGGGCTAATTGTGTGCCGCCCTATGGGACTCCCAATCACGGCCGGATGTGATACAGCCTGGATTCGAACCAGGGACTGGGGTGACGCCTCTTGCACTGAGATGCTGTGCCACCTGGGTTACCTGCGCCAATAATGACAGTTCTACCATGAAGTATCTACACTTACAACATCATGATAAAAAAAAAAAATTGGGATGTTGCCTAACATGTAATATTGTCCATATATGTACACAATAAATGAACTAAATACGTTTTTTGCATTATTGTCAAGAAGCTTGCATTTATGTCTCTGTAATTTTGTCAAGACCTGACAGGACTGAAAAGAGCTAAAACAACAAATTCACTGACAAGGTCTCATTTTGTTCATGAAGTAAGTATTTAGTAATTTTATGGTGTCATACAGCACATTGAAGCAGATCATTTTAATGACTAGGCCTAGAATTTCATGCACCCACCTGGAATGGGTCAACGTATAAAAAAACATGGTTAAGGAAAATCATTATTAGTCCTAAATTAATGAAATCCTGTATTGACTTAGAGCTAGTATATTTAGTTACATTATTTCATAACTCAATGCAAGTTCACACCTGTCATTTTGGTATATGAAAGTTGGTGTAAGAAAGTATGAAGACAGTAAATTTAAAGTGGTTTGGTCCATTTCTGGGGTGAACAAAAGCGTACCTCCATTTTATTTGTACATATTTTATTCACCTGCACCTGACAAGCTGCACGATTAACTTCACCACCTTGGGTACGGCTATTTTGTTGGTAAAAGTGTGTGTTTGCTCCACTCCGGTTAGAAAGTAGTCAAACGTGTTCCATGTGAACTTTTCATGTTTCAGGTCAAAATGTGCTTTATTTATCCTATCCGCGAGTTGGCTATCAGGTAGCCTAATTCATAAGTAGCTTTAGGGCCGATTTACAAAGTCGTATTTTTTTTTTTAACTTAATCAATTAAAAGCAGCATAATTTGGCTGATATTTGCATTTTGTTTGAATCTGCAAATGTTGCAAGCTTCTTGCCATTTTGGACCAGAAAGGCCATAGGACTGAAAAAGTGGATGCTGAACCACGTGACGTCAGCTTGTCCTCTGACAACCTTTCGGATGAAGAAGATGCCTGGTGTCTCGTTGACTTCATCTCTCACCGGTCAGCGGCAGGGTGGTCTACCTCAGAGCTTCCAAAGAATATTTCCCTCATGTACTTCAAAGTCAATAACTACAGCTGAACTGCCGTGGACTTACTGTACATGTTTATCCCAGAAGATGGCGTGAAGATGACTTAAAAAAGATATATTTTTTCCCGGGCTATTCTTCGCAAGTCTTTAAAATGTTTCTCTTTTTGATAGGCTAGTTCATCAGTGTCACTACTGACTTACGGCATTATTTGAATGCACCTTGGTGGACTATTGCGTATGAATCACGGGCAAGAGGACACCACTACTGAACACAAAGCTTATGAAGTGACAGGCTAATGAATGCATTTCACTCAATGGATTTTTATATTTAGCTTTCTGTGACGCTCTATCAGCCAACTGCAAGCAGAGTCGAGAAGAACAAGCAGGACCGAAGGCGCTGTGTTGCCTGTCATTTTGGTGTTCTCAAAGAGGAAATCGGAGACATTTTAAGTCAAGAAGGAAAAACTTGGATCATTTTGTGAGAACTCGCATACATGTAATGTGGTGAGGGCGTTGTGGAATAACGCATATAGGCCTATACAAACTGGTCGGAAAATGATGGCCGGTGGAGCAGTTGAACAAAACGGGATATTCTTGAATCCTCTTCATCACAATCAACAGCCCCACATGGAGTCAGATCCCCCCGACTCTCGTAAACGACCACTAACTCCGACGGAGGAGGACTGTTGTACCAAGCGCACAAACACGGGAGGTAAGACATTGCACACCCACCGTAGGCTACATTGTCTTCAGCGTGATCAAGCAGTAACTAATGTTTTATTCTAATGTTTTAGTTACTGCTTGATCACAGACGCTCTTATCCAAAGCAACGTGCATGATCAATTAGGGTTTAGTGCCTTGTTCAAGGGCACATCGACAGATTTTTCACCTCGTTGGCTCGGGGATTTGAACCAGCGACATTTCAGTTATTGGCCAAACGCTCTTAACCGCTAGCCTACCAGTGGCAAACATTGGGATCCTATAAATACATGGTATGACATCTGATTGACATACTAGAAAATAGTTGCCATAGATCAGCAGTTTCTAAGGCCCTCAGTGAATGTAACATGTCATCAGCCCATTACATTTGACAGAGAACTTAGAAACTGCTTATCTATGGCAACTATTTTCTAGTATGTCAATCAGATGTCATACCATGTATTTATAGGATCCCAATGTTTGAATGCATAAGATTATACAACTTTTGTAGCCTATGTTTCGCAAGCATGCTCTGACTCAAGTTTCAAAGCACATTGCATCAATGTATATAAATACTTATTGTAGCCTAGTTATTGGTCTCGCTACTTCCATAATTACATCAAATACAGTGACCCATTTGGCACCTGTCAGGTTTGAACCCAGTGACCCCATCATGTTGCACATCTGGAGATTCGTTATGACATTTTCCATTGAGTGGAACATTTTTTGTTGCAGACTCATGGGACCTCAGAAACATAGTAAATGAGATGGTCGCTGATAGTTCACTTCAGAAAAATACCACTAAGGAAAATAATTGATGTGTTTTTCTTTAGAAATGTGATCTGTGAACATCTGTGTCACAATTGACTATCAGTGAACAACAACTTGTAATACATTATGTACCTGTCATAGCCATTTACTTAGAAAGCCATGGTTTGTTTCTGCAGAAATAGTCTCAATAAAACTAACACAATTTACCAACCACTCCATAGCACACAATGAAATCTTTACACCCCAGAGCACCCAATGTAATTCACTTATCGGCTACACGCTAAAATAGGTTACCTACGTAGTCGTAAACTGGTAGACAACCACATACAGGATGGAAAAACAAACAGAACTGATCCACAACAATTCAAACACACTTTTGTGATTTCTTGTAAAAACACAAAATGATGTGATTGCGGCATGTTGATACAGCATTTAAAGCATTCATTTGAGTCTTTGTTCAGGGGTAAAACAAATAGCCTGCAATGTGTTGCTCACACGTTTGCAATATGACTCATCTAAAACGCTAGTGACATTTCAGTAATATCATTGAGGATGGTGCTGTTGGTGACGGCAAAAACATTACTCCTTGTTTAGGCAAGTCTTTTTCCCCCAATTTTTTATAATAAATGTATGAGGTAGAAAGGGTTATTCTAGACCAGCACACAGGGACCACTTATTCCATTAGTTGGAATAATATGGTAATAGTACAGTATGTCTGCAGAGAATAGGCTGTTTACTTTTCACCAGCTGGTGTAGACAAAGCCAATTGGTAGGCTATCTTTATTTGTTACTGTGTAAGGCACCAATAATGTAATATCGAACAACAAATAATGTCAATCTGTAAAAATAAAATGTAATCGCGGGGTTTAAGTTTAATTAGAATTTTAATTAGAATATATTTTCCTCCACGAGATAATTAGACTATCTGTGATTTTCTTCACTGCAATAATTTCAAACACAAAATGTCCACATTGCATTATCCGTAGAACAGTCAGAATGTATATGTTTTAAGGTTCATGTGTTCTTGGTTGTATTAGAATTGTATTATCATCAGGTTTCATGTCATTTAGGCTGTTTAATAGATAGATGATACATATACGTAATATGTTTTTTTCTTGGTGATTCTCAGCCATCTTTTTCATTACATTACACATTGTGTCTGATATTTATCACATCATTCCTGTTGATCATTAACATGACTGCCAGTTACCATAGAAAAAGGAGTAATATGCTGGAGGTTTTACTGCCGTGTGCTTATTGTGCATTTAGGATGGCTGGAGAATTACGGCCCAACTCCAGGAGGAGGAGGTAGCCTATTTATTTTTCCTTTAAAAAAAATCAGCAACACCCCTCTCCTCAAAATGAAGATTTTTCATTCATCGCTCATGCAAATTTATCCTGTAATTACCCATGTCCTGGATTAGGTATGATATGGTAATGTTGCTAATGGAAAGGTTGGCAGAGGAATGTGAGCTGGGTTTTTTGGGGGGGAGAAGGACACAGGTGCCCTTGCAGAGCAATGTGACGTGAGCGGACTATGAATTTGCCAGGTGGCAGAGGGAGAGAGGGGGAGCCTACAGAGAGACCATGCTTATGTAGCCACACCAGTGAGTCCTGGTGACACAATTAATGGTTTATTGGTATCATTTACTGGAAGACGGTCGCAAAGATGTTTATCTGCCTCAGTTATTACCCCAGTTTGCTCTATGATTTAAAGACATTGGAAATGTATCTAGAAAATGAACAAAGCGGCTAGACAAATGATACTAGTATTTCTAGAGGTTCCCTGGAAATTAATACTGAGCGGAGCACACACCCCCACACATACACACACACACCCCCACACACACACACACACACCCCCACACATACACACACACACCCCCACACATACACACACACACACACCCCCACACACACACACACACACCCCCACACACACACATAGTATACCGCTCTCTATAGTCTATACGATTTATAGGCGTAGTGATTGGCTTCGTCGCCCTCCTCCCCCCACCTACACCATTCTGCGGCACTGCCATTTGCAGTGGTTGATGAGCCCCCCCGCTCAAACATGGCCGTCTGAGGGAAGAGGGGTGGGAGAGATTGGAGAGGGGTTGTACGGAGCACAGTCTCAGATCACTCCTCTCCTCCTCCACCTCCTTCATTATCCACTCACTGCATCTACACACCTTTTCAATCATCACTCAAGGTAACCCCACGCTCTCTCCCATGAAACGCACAAACCAACCCCACTACCTGTTTCACTTTTGTCATTTTCAACGGAAAAAGAAATTGAATGGGCCGCTACGCTTTATAGTGCTGCGTCAAAAGAGGCGGACTGGGGGAGAAAATCTAATTTTTTTGGGACAGGCATTGGGGGGTGGGGGCATGACGTGCTGGGGGAGGAGGCTGCCCATTGGCCAGACGAGTTGTCAGTCGTCCACGCTGCTGCAGACGGACGGGCCACTCGATGAATATGGATGAGAGCAGTGAAAAGGGTGATGCGGCAGGGAAGACCCCCCCCTTCAAACCGGTGCAGGCTTGAACAATGCGTGGCGTCTTTCACTGAAAACACTGAGAGCCTGCATTAGCATTTTGTCAGACAGTTGAGGCTCTGGCCAGCTGCAGGCATGACTTGGATGTTGCGGTGAAATCTTTTTTTTAACCCACTAATGTATTAGACCTCGGTGAAAAAGGTTGACTGGCCGCATTCCTCAACGCCACCATTTCACCTATGACTAGCCTAACGTTAAGGTACCCTTAAGAGATTGTACCCCGGCATTGATGGCGATCTGACAGAGGATTTTACCAGCAGATCTCAGAATGGGTAAGAGCCAAACTGTTTTTGTTATGACTTGTTGAATTCATTTATCACACTCAACTCTTTCTATTTGATTAGCTGAAATCTCATCTGCTCATTATTGCCCGTTTTGTTCCATCGTCCTTGCTGCCTGTCAGCGGCAGGTTGGTCCATTGACATGCAGAGTGGGTATTTGGAGGGGGGGGTGGGGGCCCACCCCGTTGAGTGACTTCACTAAACACGTTTGGCTCGTTGTCTGTGTCTCCAAGCTGTCCCCCCAGTATTAGATGCATGGGTTTGAACTCAACACCCTCGACTGGCTTAACGTTAGCTCCCCAACCTGCCCCATACTGCTCCCATTCCCCTGGCGGATTGCAGCAACAGATTGCCATGTTTACTCTACCACATGACACCATTGAAACCTGTTACTGTGATTTTTCAGACACTAGGACGGAATTAATTATTGACTAATGACAAAACGCTGCTGTGAGGGCAATGGAGGGAATCTCAATGGTATGTTCTCCCATGCTGGGTTCACCCTGGTTTTAAGACACATAGAAACGGGGACTTGTGCACCCCTGCCACCACAGGTCTAATAGAGGGCATTTCCACTGTTCCATTCCTATTGTTCAGTTTGCCCTGTGTGGAGAGATGTAGTAACATTTGTCCTCTGACTGACAGTAGAAAAGAGCCTGTAGCTCCATGAAGACAATGTCAATGTCTGAGCAATGGTCTTTACTTTTTCATCAAGGTCATCTATCATCATGTTTCTCTGAAAGGGGAAGATGAGCAGAGTAGAAAGCAGAAATCCCAGCAGAAAAAGGGCCTTGGCTAATGATATGTTGGTGTCAAGAGTGTAATGCCGTCATAATCTCTCTGATTGATAAAGGAATGACAGATGTTCTCAGAAAGGCTAAATCATTCATCAGTGTGATTTATAATGCAGATGTGTTGACGGACTAGACATGTTGAATGTAAATGTTGGTTCCAGTAGTTCTAGTAGTGTGAGCAGCGAGGAAGTTCCTTTAGTCCGAGGTAACAGAATGAAGTCTAATTGACTTTGGAGTTGAGAAATCAACATGTCATGACTGTATTGAGAGACACAAATGGAACATGAGGGGCATTTTAAAAGAATCAGTAGAGAGCTGACAGGGAGAGGGACTGTGAAGTCCCTAGATGTCACAGTGCCACGGTCATTATGATCAGGATCTAATGATCCCATTTTGGAGGCAAACAGAAGGTCAGTCTTAGAACAGTGACATCGATGTGTGCAGAGCTCTATCCATCTTCCCTGGACAAGCCTGCAGATCCATCCCCCTGCATGAAGCTATACAACGACGACACAGGCAAACACGCATCTTGGTGTTGGCACCCAAAATCACCCCTAAAACGAACAACAATGTTGCGATATGGTCATTATATTTTTGTGCTGGTCTGTATTGGAAACACGTTTGTATGCATATATGAACAGTTCTCTGAACGTGCCTTCTTGACAGAGTGATGTCATCCGTGTTGCTGGTTGAGGCATTGAAGAGGTCCCAAAGTGACGTCATGTTAAAAATAATAGATGATATCTGAAAAAACATATTAGATCATTTTTGGGTCACACCAGCACAGATATTTGAAGAATGATTTAGGCTACTATTATCTAATTGATTTCAGGGGTGATATTGGGTACTTATTGTGCCCACAGGTTCATACATAGGTCACATGTCTGTCTCCCCTGTTGATTACTTATGTCTGGAATAGCACAACCAGGTGTTGGTTGGTACAGAGATGGAAGAGGATGTGAGTCATCCCAGTTGCTCATTTATTCTGGTTAATATAGGCCTACAGTCAATGAACTAAACAGACCAGACCCAGCAGCTATCGCATTGGTGTCTATGGGAGAGCAGACCAGTACTGTGACCATTTTTTTTCAATGGTAAACTGCCTGAGTGGGACATCTTCATTTATCCACCATCTTTGGGTTGGTATTCACAGTAATTGTCCAAAAGTGTCCAATCCCAACATTAGGTTGATTGCTCTTGTCTGAATTTAGCCTACCAAATCTGGATTGGTTTGGATTGACACACACTGCTAGTGCTCACCTGGGTGA
This sequence comes from Salmo salar, assembly GCF_965601325.2. NCBI lineage: Eukaryota > Metazoa > Chordata > Actinopteri > Salmoniformes > Salmonidae > Salmo > Salmo salar. The sequence goes on along the minus strand of NC_138294.1, from coordinate 73,044,655 downwards.
TGGTTACAGTAGGTCTTTTTCATTAGCCATTACGTGTATGGAGGTTTGGATTGACACACACTGCTAGTGCTCACCTGGGTGATGGTTACAGTAGGTCTTTTTCATTAGCCATTACGTGTATGGAGGTTTGGATTGACACACACTGCTAGTGCTCACCTGGGTGATGGTTACAGTAGGTCTTTTTCATTAGCCATTACGTGTATGGAGGTTTGGATTGACACACACTGCTAGTGCTCACCTGGGTGATGGTTACAGTAGGTCTTTTTCATTAGCCATTACGTGTATGGAGGTTTGGATTGACACACACTGCTAGTGCTCACCTGGGTGATGGTTACAGTAGGTCTTTTTCATTAGCCATTACGTGTATGGAGGTTTGGATTGACACACACTGCTAGTGCTCACCTGGGTGATGGTTACAGTAGGTCTTTTTCATTAGCCATTACGTGTATGGAGGTTTGGATTGACACACACTGCTAGTGCTCACCTGGGTGATGGTTACAGTAGGTCTTTTTCATTAGCCATTACGTGTATGGAGGTTTGGATTGACACACACTGCTAGTGCTCACCTGGGTGATGGTTACAGTAGGTCTTTTTCATTAGCCATTACGTGTATGGAGGTTTGGATTGACACACACTGCTAGTGCTCACCTGGGTGATGGTTACAGTAGGTCTTTTTCATTAGCCATTACGTGTATGGAGGTTTGGATTGACACACACTGCTAGTGCTCACCTGGGTGATGGTTACAGTAGGTCTTTTTCATTAGCCATTACGTGTATGGAGGGGAACATCCTGAATTAACAGGTTGAAGAACAAAAGGTTTGGTCGGTCAATTCTTTGAGCCGACACGATATCAATCACTGACTGAAACAAGACAGTGTTGTAAAGCCACTGAACCCCCTTTTAAATGGGAGGATATTGAGTTTGTCTTCTTGGAAGTATCCAGTTTGATCAAATCTGAGGGATTTCAGTCCCTTAAGCTTGCATCCCTAACATTCATTACTCAGGATCACACTGGGTTGGATTTCATGCCCTGCAAGCATATGATTTAAGTGTTTTGACATAGTCCTGTGTGAGTCAAATTCAGAGTAATGTTATTACATTCTATCATTTTCACATGATTCTGATGTAGTTTATGTTCCGCTTTGTCTCTTGGATTGCGAAATGATTGATAACATTATGTAGGAGTTGGCTTGAATTGGACTGCAAATTAGACATTTTGTCCGAAGATTCTGATAAAGGATACTAAAACTCCTTGAAAACAGTTAAAATTAGACCTCTGCAAACTGGAAAGGAGGTCAGCATTTACTCAACAGGAAATCTGGGACAGAATACAGAACGTGTCACCAAACTCTGATGAAATGTGGGACTAGAGGATACAAAAGAATCACACTCCGAAATGAAAACCCCTCTCTAGATTCCTACCTACCAAAGCCAGGCTGACAAGAATATATGTGGCTAGCTACCTATTCAAGTGTATGCATCTGACACGTACATGTTCCTATTGTGGATGATTGAATGGACCCAGAAGGGATACATTGTGAATGTGAATTGTAGTCTACTCCGTGCTGCAGGCGTGTATCGGCTGAGGTGAATGGGTTACTTTCAGTATGGTGTATATAATGTGTGTAGACTAGAGCCTCTTTACTAGCTCTGACCTCCTGTCTGTTTGTCTCTGTCCCTACAGAAGAGGGTGAGTACTTCCTGAAGGTGCTGATCCCCAGCTATGCGGCCGGCTCTATAATTGGCAAGGGCGGCCAGACCATCGTACAGCTGCAGAAAGAGACGGGCGCCACCATCAAGCTGTCCAAATCCAAAGACTTCTACCCAGGTAAGTGGACCTCACTTTGTCCATGATCACATTGTCCAAATGTAAAGGCTTTAGGGCTGACCCCATTTAGTCGACTGGTCGATTGTTTGGTCGATAGGCTGTTGGTCGACTGAGATTTCTTTAGTCGAACAGTCAGTCGCAAATGTTGGAGTTCTTTTCATGGAGCACAAGACACTTGTCTGAGTTGCACCTGTCTCAGTGGACTAATCCATTGTGGAGGCCGTGGGGATGGTACAGTCCATCACTGTAAGACGTGCTACTGAAATTGTATATGGCTATATTATGTAAGAACAATGGTGAAACACTAAGAAAAATAATATAATTTTATAACAAATGCGCTTTCTCCCCCGTTGCGGTCTGTGGTTCTTAAACATCAGTGTGCTGTTGTGTTGGTGCCTTTTCCTCCACCATGTTGCTATGTGCATAATGGCAAAGTTATCCAGTATATTGGTGTTGAGAACAATGGCAAGGCACCAGCGGAGTCAGGAGATGAGACGGCCCTTGACTTAGTTGTCTAAGAAAAGTAAGGAGAGAGGAAACTCCATCTTAATTAGGTCTATAATCAATAGCCTAACTGTTGAATGTGCCTGATTTTATAAATCCTCCATATTTCTCTCCAGAAATAAGACAGATCCTGCTTCTGTTGCCTGTTTGAGTGTTTGTTTAATAGCCTACTGATTCTGTGATCACCAAGCCTCATGCAACCACAATATGTCGGATAAAGCAATTTCACAAATTCGTCTGTTTTTAATCTTTGCTGTGCTGTAATAAAGGGTTTACACTTTTTTTTGTTAGAACAGCCTCTCGCTCCTATACCCTCCTTTTTCTTGATCTCCTTATTGTTATTATTATAATTATTATTATTATTATCATCATTATAATAATTAGTAATGTCATTATCATTATCATCATCCTGTTTAGCTGTCTTAATACTGTAACTTCCTTAGGCCTATATGTGATATATATATGTATATGCTACTGTATAAACCAATCATTCATTAGTTCATGTCATCACACAGCATACGAGTCATTCATGATTTGAAATGCAATCAAGCATTTTAGTTTTAAAATGAAATAACAAAGGGAGCATTGAATAATTAGCCTAAACTATAAATAAACCGTTCCACATTGGAAGTTACATTCACAAATACATGGGACTGTTTTTAGTCTTGCCTGTAATAAAGTCTTTACAAAAAAGATAAGCTAATAATGTATTTAGTGTTGTTTACACTGTTCCAAATAGTCAGAAAAAAATAATATTGTAATCTAACAGCACCTGTTTGGCACATATAATATGCACGCAGAACTTGCTCCTTTCCTTCCTTCTTTTTCTAGATCTCTAGTAGTTTCCACAACTAAGTCAAATGTCCTCCACACAACTGACTTCCCATTTCCTTCCTGAGCAACCAGTAAAACATTCCTGTTTCCAGTTTCTTTTTCACGTCCATTTTGCCGTCACGAGTTTATAACCAATTTATTGATGTGATTATGATATGCTATAGGTCAGGCCCCATTGGTCACGTGCATGTGATGCATACATGTGTCACGTAAAGAGAGCAGGGTTGAGGGAATATGGAATGTTTTTCCTAAACAAAGTAAGGATTTCGGTAGCAGAACTTTTCAGACAGAAATGGCTGTAATTATGTTTCAGCTTCAGCAACACGGACAGCGCGATAAACACTGTTCATGTTCTGTGGTGGTCGCTGCAGCAGGGAGGAGAGAGAGACAAGGGGTGCTAGTCACACGGGCACTCACTGTCTGAGCCTGGCCCAGCGCAATCAAATCAATTGCGGTCGGATCCCTTTAGAGTCATAAGTGTGTCTAAATTATTTCATCAAACAGTGAGCTTAAAGCATCAGACAAGCTCAGTGCATATAGTATATTTTATTGTGTCTTTATATGGGAAAAATACATGTTTTAACATTTTTAACAATATATTGGTCGAAAGACAACTCTCAGTAGAGCCAGAATTGTTGTTGTTGTTGGGGACAGCCCTAAAAGGTTTACAACTAAGAGCACCAAACCCATGGCACTCTCTGAATCCAAGTTCAGTAGAAGACTGTTATTCGTTGGTTATGCTGCAGTTTGATTTCCAACTGGGGAACAGTTGCAGTTTGATCTAGCCGTCCAAAGGCACAGTATTTGTACCCAGACAAAAGACCCATGCAGATGATACAGCTGCTATTGACGCAGGAGTATCATTTAAAGATGCAAGCAGTTTTTCTTTCAGTTTGGCTGCGCTCTTAGCAGGGAGCTGATCCCATTTCTGTGCAAAGTCTGTATTCCCCAGAAGTACTATCATTCTTCATTTCTGCTACAGTGCAAAGACCGCATTTAATCAATTTCCCTCTTAGCTGCCTGGCTGCCATTTTACTCCAAGATGGAGAGAGCACATTGTCTAATGTCAAGGACATGTAAGGTACACTGAAAGCACTAGTCGCCCAATAGGGCCTTGTTAAAAAACATGTCAACATGGAAAAAATGCTCATGTTTTCCCCAACGACCCCACACTGATGGAGGTCACTGCACTCTCTGGTTGGTGCTGAAGCATCTTGTCCTCGGAAGAGAAATGCCCGAGCCACAGAAAAGTATCTGCGTTTGTCCTTCATGGCTAAGGAAGCTTCAGTCTGCTGAAAAATAATACGTGTTCAGCGGCTCACTTTTAATTAAGTCCAGATCTCTTTTGTTATAACTAATTGAACCAAATGATCTTATTTATTTTGTACTGATCACCTATTTTCAACACATAGGCAATGGACTGTGGTATTGTTAAACTGAACACATTTCTGTACCATACAGATGCATAAATGGAAAGGAATGAATGTACTGGCTTTTGTTCCTTTTTACAATATATGGCTTATAGTAAATTATGTGATTGCCTCAAGCAACCAATTATAGATGAGCTACATGTAGAAAATAAGGATTAAACTGCCTGCAGAAAACAAAAAGGCAATATGGCTCAAATATAGCCTATTTTCTGGTAAACGGAAGGTATGATATACTGCACCTTGACTAAACACTGTCAAAGATGAATAAACCTTGTCAAAGAATAGAAGTACAATAAAATGTCATTTTAGTGGTATCCATTTCTTAGACAGTCTCCTGTCCCTTGCCCTCCCCCACTTCTGGAAAAACTGGATTCATCGATGGTAACCATGACACGCTGAAAATGAACTCTAGTAATGGCTTACTGTTGCATATCATGTATCAGCACTACTTTCTTTGTCTACCTAGAAAACACACATTGGAGCAGTTGTGCTTTTGTATCCTGCTCCTCTCTCTGGGTGGTGGATGGGTTGTTGGGGCACCACCTGCTCTGCCCCTCCCCCTCCTCATTATTGCGATGAGTGAGGAGATCAGGGAGATGGTACTGGCAGCGATTTGATTGGGTGCTGCTAGGGCCCCCCAAAGTAAAATGAAACTACAACACCATCTCACACAATGGGCCAGAATTTCTCTTCCAGGAACTTCAATATACGAGGCATTTGTACCTGTACAAAGTGTACACCTGTTATTTTCCTAAGGAATTAAAAGACAGTAAACAAAGCTAATCAATTGAATGTAATTTTTACAACATTTGTTGTTACCGCAAGTCTATAACCTTAATTTTTGTTCTACCTTTTGTGATTTATTCCCTACTGAACTAAGTGTAAACACATCGCAAATTAGGCCACAATATTTGATCTAACATGTGTTTTTAATGAAAAGAGTAGGCTATACCATTGCAATGACTTTTCATTCTATCTCCATTCTGTGTTCAGCTATGAGAGGACTGTGCTGACATGTCATGTTAATACCAATACGCACAGATCACCTCTTAATCTTTAACACTGCAGCTGCCTTGGCTTACCCTACCTACAGCACAACGAGGACACAGACAGACAGAGCTATTTCCCCTAGCAATCCGCTCAATAGTGATAGCCGCGGTTAGAACAATCCCAGCACCTCCCGTCTCCCATCCGCCAGTGTAAGACATGAAATCATGAATGGGGGTAGGCCTCGATGGGAATGGGATCTGTACGACTAGGCCCTGCTGTGGCAGCCAGAGATAGATGACTGGAGATAGTGAAGGGTGTGGATGATGCATGATTGTGTGTTAGGGGAGGGGACAGGAGGGCAGGCCCAGAAATAACCTTTCACAATCTCTCTCGCTCTCTCTCTGGAAGTGACCCTGCCCCAGCTGTACTCAAGATGCTCTCTCACTGCGCCAAGTTTCCTCCTCCCTTCTCTCCCGAGTTGGTTTTTCTCATAGCATTTGTTCTTAAAAGTTTTGAAGTTTGATCCAGATTAGATGGCATCGTGCTGTCTCTACAAAGTTTTGTTTGCATAGTAAAGAATAGCCCAAGACCCCTTTTTGTGATCCGATCGCATCCTTATTGATACCTTACATGACAAAATTATCCTACACCAGTATGTAAACAACATACTGTTCACTCATACTGTACACACACATGTGTACGCAGTCACGTACACACACTGTTCACAGCAGCTGCAAAGGAAGCTGAGAGTCCCTGGTAAGGGAGCAAAGATCTTACAACCAAAACTCCAGACTCCCTGCTTTGTGCAGCTGGCCATCAGCCCAGCTAGCATATAAAGTTACACACTGTGCTGCATGAACAGATAAAATTGATATGATGTAATATACCATAGGAATATGGTGCTGATGTTTTCCATTAGCTGAAAACATAAAGACTGACCTCACCCTGAAAAACTACACCAAGTCAGTCCATTTTGGGTGAGGTAGTTCCATCAAAAAGCAGGTTACAAAATTAAGTAACCTCATTGAAATGCTTTCAAGACAGCCTTTTAGTATTCAGAGTGAAATAAAGATGGTTGTTAACACTTTATAGCCCTCTGCAGTTAAAGATCTGCAGGGTAAGGCTTTGGACTGACTCAACTGGACTACAGAATCAAGGTCCTTCTTCATTCTGCCTCAGGAACTGCTGCCCTGTGTGCCAGAATTCCCTCTAAGATTAAACACACTGTTATTAAAATTTGTATTACACACATCAGAACCTACATTATAGCTTCTCCTAATAACGCTGTCAAGTAAACCAAGCTCCCAGAGAACCTCAATCCCACCCAAATTGCCTGGAAAGAAACAATTGCAGTTCTTAATCAGTCTCAGTGTTGAATGCATGACAGCACTTTGAGGCACAGGTATACATAAACCCACAATGCAACTTACAGTAGTCGCTCCATACGGACTATACTCTGTCCATACTATATAACATAACTAGTGAAAGCCAATAAAGTTGAATGTCTTTGCTCTGGACTCTAAGATGGGAACAGTGGCGACCAGTCAGGGTTGGGAGTTGGATTGAGTTCGAGTGAGATCCTGGACCGTCCCCAGACTTTGTGGGCTGTGTGTTTTGATAACTCTTGATGGATATTTCCTGAATGTCAACAGGTGCTTCTAGGGGCAGATGTGTGTCACCCAATCCTGTAAGAGGAAATGGAATCACATTAAAAGGAAAGGAACACAAATGGCCCGGGCTGGCTTGAGTGGAGCAGTGTCGCCGTAAAACTAACAGGCCAGTCTCAATCAGCAGGTCTTCCTTATAGGAGGGTACTCCTTATAGGAGGGTACTCCCCTGAGTAAAAAGTTAGGATGACTCTTAGTTGTCACTAGCATTGAAGAAATGTTTCACTTATTGGATTGTTGGATTTGATCAGATTGCTGTCATTTCACAATTCGATTAATTCATTTGTATTTGTGTTTTGATAGACATAACACAATGTAGTGTTTATTGTAAGGCTGGTGGTGTGAGATTGAATGAATAATGTGGGTATAGAATTATTTAAATGTGCAAAGGAATGAAAGAAAGAGAGCAAGGCAGACAAAGAGAGAGAGAAATATAAACAGTCAAAGGAAGAGAAGATGCAGGCTGTAGAAAGGACATGTGATTGCATCACCTGTTCCTATGGCGCAGCTCCTTAACCATGGCAACAGAATTCCGGTAGGGCCGACAAAGGGGGTGTAGAAAGATGCCTCAATGAGGGAAGGACGTGTGGAGTCTATGGAGGAGGTAGGGGGGCGAGGACAGGCCCAGAATTCCAGGACCCTGGAAGAGTTACATCATTTAGGAGGAATCCTTTGTCCCCCCAGTGGTTTGTTACCCGAGCTTCTCTTTCAGCTGCTCTGTTTTTGAGCTCCTATATTGGGGGGGGGGGGGAGTATTATTGGATAGGTTGGCAGTTAGCACCGCTGCATAAAGAAACTGTTATCAAAACTCAAGCATTCTTTTTTTTCTGCAAATAGTCACTGCATGAGTAGCTATTCAGTTATAAATGGGGTTGCTTTGCAACACTACTTTTTGTCAAATAGATCCTTGGCAAAAACATGTTTCATCCAAGAAATCCTGTTCCTTAAACTGAACAAGGAAGCCTCTTGTAAGTGATATGCTACAGCCACAGCAGACGCTGACCCCAAGGCACAATAATCTACGTTTTCACAAGACTGTGATGCCAAAGTAAGGGAAAACTTAGTCAGTTGCACAACTGAATGCATTCAACCCAAATGTGTCTTCCACATTGAGCCCAACCCCTCTGAATCTGAGAGGTGTGGTGGCTGCCTTAATCGACATCCCCGGCACCCGGGGAGCAGTTATTGTTGGGGGTTAACTGCCTTGCTCGAGGGCAGAACGGCAGATTTTTTTCCACCTTGCCGGCTCAGAGATTTGAACCAGCGACCTTTCGGTTACTGGCCCAACGCTCTTAACCGCTAGGCTAGAAACTACCCAGCCTTAAAAAAAGACTATAGTATACTATAGTTATATACTATAGTTTTCACTATAGTGTTTTTACAGACTTTACTGTAGTTTTGCGGACATGACTGTAGTACCCTGTAGTATTTACAGCTTGCTTAAGTATAAATACTGTTGGCCATATACCACAAACCCCCGAGGTGCTATTATAAACTGGTTACCAACATAATTACAACAGTAAACAAGTAATTTTGCATCATAACCGTGGTATATTTAAGCAATAAGGCCTGAGGGGGTGTGGTATATGGCCAATATACTATGGCTAAGGGCTGTTCTTAGGCACGACGCAACGCAGAGTAATAATGTCGTATTTATTGTAGTGGTTTTGCGGACTGTCATATACTGTAGTATTTACTCTATGGTTTTTGTGACGTTACTATAGTGTTTTTTTTTATTTATTATATTTGACATAGCAATGAGGGCTTTGTCTTTGAGGAAACCACATTTTCCATAAACTGTAGGTTGGTAAGACTGGTCAGATCGGACAGTTTAGAGATTTTACTCTTTTCTATAACTTGTAGGGAACACAATATATGGTCTATACTTGACATGTCAGTTTCTCATTTATGGGTGGCACAAATTGGGATATATGGGAGGGGAATGGGCAGGGTATATGCAAATGAAGTATTTACTGTAATGTTTTTGTGGTCTGATGTATACTGTAGTATTTACTGTAGCATTCTACAGTATACTACAACATTCTATAGAACGTGTTAGTAAGCATTTCGTTGGACAATTTATACCATGCGTATAACATGCGTATCCCATACATACGATTAATAAAACTAGGAAAAAAATATCTAAAGAAAAAAAATACACATTATTGAGGTATACTACAGTGTGTAGTATAGTATACTAGAGTTTACTATAGAATGATTTAGTACTGTAGTATTCTAATAGTAAACTGTAGTATTTTTTCATGTGGGTAGTACTGATACACTGTGATGTTTCTTTTTTGTTCTATCCCCACAGGAACCACAGAGCGGGTGTGTCTGATACAGGGTACGGTCGAGGCGCTAAATGGCGTCCACAGCTTCATCGCGGAGAAAGTCCGCGAGATGCCCCAGAGCGCCCAGAAAACAGAGCCAGTCAGCATACTGCAACCACAGACCACTGTCAACCCCGATCGCGTCAAACAGGTGAGACACGGTCCGTTAGTCAGCCATCCCTGACACGGAACCCAAACAGGCTGCGCACTAGCGACATCGTGCATACATTTATTTTGTCCCCCCACACCAAACGCGATCACGACACGCAGGTTAAAATATCAAAACAAACTCTGAACCAATTACATTCGTTTGGGGACAGGTCGAAAAGCATTAAACATTTATGGCAATTTAGCTAGCTAGCTTGCACTTGCTAGCTAATTTGTCCTATTTAGCTAGCTTTCTGTTGCTAGCTAATTTGTCCTGGAATATAAACATTGAGTTGTTATTTTACCTGAAATGCTCAAGGTCCTCTACTCCGACAATTCCACACATAAAACGGTCAACCAAATAGTTTCTAGTCATCTCTCCTCCTTCCAGGCTTTTTCTTCTTTGAACTTATATGGTGATTGGCATCTAAACTTTCATAGTATTACCACGTCGACCGACAACACAGTTTGTCTTTCAATCACCCACGTGCGTATACCCACGTGCCATCTCCTCATTGGTTATCTGCTTCTATAAACCAATGAGGAGATGGGAGAGGCAGGACTTGCAGCACGATCTGTGTCACAAATAGAACTGACTTCCATTTTAGCCCTTGGCAACGCAGACACTCGTTGACACACGCGAGCAGTGTGTGTGCGCGCAATAATATAGATTTCTAAATTTATTTTGCAGCGCACGCGACGTGAGCGGTGTAGTCAGGGTATGACCGACCACCATACTTAACATAACCATGTCGTGGACAATGACCTATCAGATATAGAATACGACCGATCAAAGCATGTTACCTCCCTACCTACGATGATCTGTCTGACATGTCAATAGTGTAGACATGCAGAATCATAAGGGCACGTGGTCAGCACATGGCAAGAACACAGTCACACTTTGTCTCACAGGGGCATCTGCCCCACAACCTGAGCCCTGGCAGGGTCAGGAAAATGTGAGGGCATGGGGTTATTTTTACCGGCCTCCTGCCCGCTAGGTCCTCCACAGTGCCACAGAGCTGGACGGCAGCTGCAGCCTTAACCCCTGGGATTAACACATCGCTGAGTAAAGCAGAGGGCTGGGATAGTAGAATGACTCAGTGAGCGATATCTTTCTCTCGTTCTCTCTCTCTCTTTCCTACTTTTCAATCTCTCTTTATCCCTCCCTCCCTCCCTCCCTCCCTCCCTCCCTCCCTCCCTCCCTCCCTCCTCCCTCCCTCCCTCCCTCCCTCCTCTGGTCCCCACCATTCCTCTGCAGGCTAAGTTAATAGTGCCCAACAGCACGGCTGGGCTGATCATCGGTAAGGGCGGGGCCACAGTCAAGGCGGTGATGGAGCAGTCGGGTGCCTGGGTGCAGCTGTCCCAGAAGCCCGAAGGCATCAACCTGCAGGAGCGCGTGGTCACGATCAGCGGGGAGCCCGAGCAGAACCGCAAAGCCGTGGAGATCATTGTGCAGAAGATCCAGGAGGACCCTCAGAGCAGCAGCTGCCTCAACATCAGCTACTCCAACATTTCAGGCCCCGTGGCCAACTCCAACCCCACCGGTTCCCCCTACGCCAACTCGGCTGAGGTCCTTCCCAACGCCGCTGCGGCTGCCGCCACTGCCTCCAGCCTTCTAGGCCAGGCCGGCCTGGCAGGAATGGGCGGCTTCCCGGGAACCATGTCCAGCTTCTCTGGCAATGACCTGCTGGCCATCACCTCGGCCCTCAACACACTGGCCAGCTATGGCTACAACACCAACACCCTGGGCCTGGGCCTCAACCCCGCCGCTGCCTCCGGGGTCCTGGCCGCCGTGGCTGCTAGTGCTAACCCAGCTGCTGCTGCCGCCGCTAACCTCCTGGCCTCCTATGCCAGCGATGCCTCCGGCTCCGGCCATCCTGCTGTTGGCCTGGGGGGCTTCTCCCTGGGCTCGCTGGCTGCCGCCACGGGGGCCTCCAACGGCTACCTGAATGCCTCGTCCCCACTGATGGCTTCCTCCCTGCTGGCCGCAGAGAAGCTGGGAGACGGGGCCAAGGACGTGGTGGAGATTGCTGTGCCCGAGAATCTGGTGGGCGCCATCCTGGGGAAAGGCGGGAAAACGCTGGTTGAGTACCAGGAGCTGACGGGCGCCCGCATCCAGATCTCCAAAAAGGGAGAGTTCATACCCGGCACGCGGAACCGTAAAGTTACCATAACAGGGTCACCCGCGGCAACGCAAGCCGCCCAGTATCTGATCAGCCAGAGGATCACGTATGAGCAGGGTGTGCGTGCCACCAACCCACAGAAGGTGGGCTAAATGGGAAAAAAGGATGTAATAAAGGAAGGATGGAGACAGAGAAAAGAAAGGGAATCAAGGGTCACGGAGAGGGGAAAAAACGTCCAAATATCCATTCAATATTTCAGTATTAAAAAGAGAAGGTGACAAAGAAGGAGGTGAGGCAGAGAGAAAACCAGGATACGTGTGTGTGATATGTGATTGTGTTTTTAGGACTGAGGTTGTGATGTTTTTTAAAAGTGGTGTCGAGTCCTTTTGATGACGAGTAAAGCTGAACTGGTCCACTGCCAAGCAGCAGATTCAGGGGTGAGTCCACACGATTTCACCCCCTTCAAAAACCTCACAGCTGGGTTTGTTTTGGGTTTCGTTCTCTTCAAAAACCTCACAGCTGGGTTTGTTTTGGGTTTCGTTCTCTTCAAAAACCTCACAGCTGGGTTTGTTTTGGGTTTCGTTCTCTTCAAAAACCTCACAGCTGGGTTTGTTTTGGGTTTCGTTCTCTTCAAAAACCTCACAGCTGGGTTTGTTTTGGGTTTCGTTCCCTTCAAAAACCTCACAGCTGGGTTTGTTTTGGGTTTCGTTCTCTTCAAAAACCTCACAGCTGGGTTTGTTTTGGGTTTCGTTCTCTTCAAAAACCTCACAGCTGGGTTTGTTTTGGGTTTCGTTCTCTTCAAAAACCTCACAGCTGGGTTTGTTTTGGGTTTCGTTCTCTTCAAAAACCTCACAGCTGGGTTTGTTTTGGGTTTCGTTCCCTTCAAAAACCTCACAGCTGGGTTTGTTTTGGGTTTCGTTCTCTTCAAAAACCTCACAGCTGGGTTTGTTTTGGGTTTCGTTCTCTTCAAAAACCTCACAGCTGGGTTTGTTTTGGGTTTCGTTCCCTTCAAAAACCTCACAGCTGGGTTTGTTTTGGGTTTCGTTCTCTTCAAAAACCTCACAGCTGGGTTTGTTTTGGGTTTCGTTCCCTTCAAAAACCTCACAGCTGGGTTTGTTTTGGGTTTCGTTCCCTTCAAAAACCTCACAGCTGGGTTTGTTTTGGGTTTCGTTCCCTTCAAAAACCTCACAGCTGGGTTTGTTTTGGGTTTCGTTCCCTTCAAAAACCTCACAGCTGGGTTTGTTTTGGGTTTCGTTCTCTTCCGTTTTTATTTTCTTTGGCTGTGTTGATTTTTCAGCTTCAGTTGTAGATCTCCGCTCCCGGTGAGTTGAGGTTCCGGACAGGCTTAAAGAGCAGAAATAGCGTTTTGCTCATGCCTTTTTGCTTTGATGTTAACCTCGCTCCATGTGAACAAAGCAAAAGGCCTTGTTTACATGAGAGAGGTAAAATTACGAGCACCAGAGGTCATCCAAGACCACTAAATTCTTAATAGATATCAGAATATTAATGACATGACACTGTATGGTTCAAATCAAAATTGAGGTTTTAACAATTCGGTTGTTATCCTTTTTATTTTCCTCAATTATTTATTGAAATATGGTCTCATTCAAACACATATAGATGATTTAAACCTGTGAATTCGGGTTGATATGAATGTAAAGACATTATTATTGTTATTTTGTTATTAACGAGGATCAAATGTTGAGTTGCAGTGACAGATATGTATAGTTTTAACCCAGAACTGCACAGTAACTAGTGTAGATCAGGGGTCAAATGTTCAATGTGAGAGGATAGAGGAGACACGCAGGAATGTACACATTCACAGGAACAGACACACATTCATACATGTTTACCGCCACCCACACACACACCACTTTTGGTGCTACGAAAACATAACTACAGATAGCTAGGCCTATATTACCTGTATCACCGAAATTGAAAATCCCTTTGGAGATTGCTCTCCCTCTCCTTGATTGTAAGATGCCAAGCATTGTTCACTTATCTGTAATTTACGGGATCTAGTTCTGCCTTTATGTAAGCAAAGACTGGATTTCATGCTATGTTGAAGGTCAGTCTTAATATTTCACCTCGCTAGTCCTCCTTCAGCTGCCATGGCAAACTGTATCTTGTGCCACCGTGGACAGTTTAGGTCCCAATAACGTAGTTACTGGTTAAAAATACTTTTTATCCTATTGTCATGAATTAGCCCTGTACTTTGAGTTTGCCAGCCGATATTGCGCCTTGGGACTTGCTCCTATGTAGAAATTTGAATAAGCCCCCATGGGACAGAGCATCATACCCGAGAGGGAAGACAGCACTATACACAGCTTGAGGTATCTTACATTACCTTTTCAATTGAAGAATCTAACCTGAAGAGTCCCGAAGAGAACGAAGCACTACAAAGCAGTCTTGTTAAGAAAAGCAGTATTGAACGTTATCTGTGAGCGAGGAGACGATTGCTTTATATCAGGATGGCTGGTAGTCAAGAGAGACACTAATGAGAAAGAAATGGACTCACCATGAAACACATTTGGAGTTTTCTGTGAACCATTTTTCTCAACCAGAGTCAATACCAATATGGAGTCAAACAGTTTATGCAGGCAGTTAGTCCAACCTGTTATCTTGCCTAAAGCAGACATTGACCCTAGCTTACATTGGCAGTAGTGCATAAAGCGTTGCCCAAACATTTATCTGACATTCTGTAAGGATAATTGTTTGGCAAAAACGCAGGGAGGGTAATTGTCTTCTAGAACATTCTCAAACACAACGATTAACTTTGCTTGCTTCTGCGCTGCTATCCATTGGTTTTCATCCGAGTACACTGGGTCTCTTATGACTGCACTGTGAGACACAACAAAGACACAACGCAAAGTGTGTCTGTCCCTTCTTGAGCCAAGTGATCATATTTTGAAGAACATATCCAGGATATAGGCCTACAGCTGGTGCGTGTTCTAGAGCAGGGATGGGCCACTCCAGTCCTCGGGGGACAGAGTGGTGTCACACTCCCCCCATCATCCCTAGCAAACACAGTTGATTTAAACTAATTACGTTGTAAACTGAAGATTATGATTAGTTGATTATTGGAGTCAGGTGTGTTAGCTGGGACTGGGACAAAAGTGTGACACCAATCAGGCCCCAGAGGACTGGAGTGGCCCATCCCAGTTCTAGAGCAAAAACAGCTGAGCAGCGAGATAAGGAACATCTCCACATAAACATCCATAATGTGATGTCTTGGAGATATTTTGGTTTACCAATAATATTGCACAACAGAAAGCTGCTAATGGATGTTTTTTCTACTGATCAGTCCAGAGTCATCAGTCAACCATATATTTTATTAAGGTCCGTGCTATCCGGGATCCTTGGCATGTCCCTACTCCATTGAAGTTGAAATGCAAAATGGTTAAGGTAAGTGTAGGGGTTAGGGTAGGGACATCCCAAGGATCCCGGATAGCATTGACCCTTTTATTAACCCAAATGACTCCTATGACATTTATTTTCCTGCACAGCAGTCCCTGAATCCTATTCTGACCCTCTTTTCCATTTCACAAATGTATCCATAGACTTATGTAACCAGAGCTCTGGGATCGGCTTCCAATAATACAGGACCGGGAACGATAGTGTCAGAGAAAGAAACAGCAGCACTCCCTTTTCAGTGAAATGACAAGGCTCCTTCTTGAGAAAGAATTGACCTTTACCCCACCTTACTAACAACTCTATGTTTGAGCGCTCCGCATGGCATGGCACCAGCCACGAGCCCCATTACCTTGACTCACTGAATACATGTTTCCCTTTCATTGTATTTCTGACGGAATGTGCTGTGACTTTTAACAGTAGTCAACGGTACACTAGTTACTTGAAATGAAATGGCACTCCAGTTAAAATATCTGTAACTTCTTTCACCTGTGGGGTTCAAAAACCTTCATATTTTAGCCCTAACCTCACAACATTATAATGCTGATTTAAAATACAAGCACAAATCAAGGTGGATTTAATAATAGAAGCAATGCAACTACGCTTGGTTTAGAGAGAGACTACTCCAGAGCTGTCTGATCTGTACATTGTACCAACTCCTCTCTCCATTCATTACTTTTCCTCCTCTTTAGACATTTCCCCACCCTACATATGCTCTTTTTGGTCTATTTTAAAGTCCTCCTATATACAGATTACCTTTTCTCTCTCCTCTGCACTGCTCCCCCCCTCTCTCCTTCTTTCTGTCTTGTCTACTCATAGGCACTGACGTCTGGGAGTTGCAGGGAGTGCCGAAGTGATTGATAGGAGTTATGCACTATAGGTCATAAGGGTATGCAAATATTTTCACAGCCCATAGAGTTCACCAGTCAAAAATGCACAGATAACACCTGCCTCCAAACTGTGACAACCCACAAGACCAACCAGCAACATTGGTTCAAACTACGGTATCAAATTCCCCACTAAAAGAAGAACTTGTAGGATTTAGACAGGCTTACACCGTGATCTATGACCTTCTAGGGGAAGGGAAAGCAAAATAGGAAGGCGAATCTTGGTTGAATGAGAAAATGTCTGTTGGTTGACCAAACAGCTTCTATTTCAGCCTCCTAACAAAAGAGCAGGAGTTTATTTAAAAAAAGTAAATGAGAGAGAGCGAGAGAAAGGTGGGAACTCGTTCGTGACCTCATGCTGAAACAGTGACATCCTTTATGCATATCCTCTTATCTGAAAAATGACTAGAAATTCATTTCTGTGGAATATGTCATGTCAACATGATCTATATGTACTTAATTGTAGCTATTCTAGTTTGTAGTCCAAATGCAGTCCAGCGTCGTCGATACAATGTGAAACTCTATGTTATCTTTGTGTGGATGATGAAGAGTGCCAACTAGCCCTGATTAAGATTAGCTTTGCGATTTGTTTGTGCATTACGATGACTCATCATCGACAGGTGGCGTCCATATTTCTGTTATTGAAGATTTAGTTTGACCGTAAGAAAAATTTAAAGAATATTGGAAGCAATATAGTAGCATGTCCTGTTTTGTGTTTTTATTATGTCTATTGTATGAACCTTTGAAATTACTAAGATTTTGAATGAATAGGTTTACATGTACTTTTTGTAAGTTATGAAAATGCTGCTATTTGATAAGTAAAATATAAAAAATATTTTAGTTGAAAATATGTCTGGTCTGTTGATAAGAAACATGCTCTAAAAGACAGGGGCGTAAAACGAGGTGTATAGAATACTATACAGTATTGGTAAGATAGTAACAGTAATAATTGTACCTGTGCCAAACTAGACCTCTGCAGCTTCTGAAATTGTAGATGTGCGATCAAATGTTAGATATCAATAACTTGTTTAGAAGTGCTGATCAAGTGCCAATAAAACAATGTTTTTCAGTTAAGAAATGATAATCATATACATTACTTAAGAAAACAATGGACAAATAACTATTTTGTGCATTGTTTTACCCCATAGCTACATAGAGTAAGAGATAAAGATTGTGATTTTTATGGATCCATGTTGTTTTACACTCCATGCATCCCCTGTGTGTTCGTTTGACCTGTGGCTTAAGCACTGCTGTTTTTCACAAATGTCTCTATAGGCCAGCATGGACTAAGCATAACATGTTATAAGCATTCATAACATAGTCATTAACAATCAGACAAAATGTGTTTCGTGGAGTTAGGTGTTATCTTTTTGCACGTCTTCTATTGCATGGTATCAAAGTGAAAAATTGAGGGAAAAAACTAAATGAAAAAAAATTGTGAGGTTTTCTCGCAACATTCAAAGACATAAAGTTGCATGCAGTCAGTTGTAGAACACTTAAGTTAAAATCACCTCATATTTAAAATGTTGTTTCATGTCGTAAGTTGGGAGGGAGCCCATTATTGTCATGTTGGCCCAAATACAACACATTTCAGATCAAATTCTCATACAGTCCATCTCTTTATATTATAACAGACCAGGTTTTGTTTTCTTAAGGTACCATGAGGAGTATTACAAATGTGAAACAAGCAAACGCGAAAATGTTATTCAGTGTTATTCTTGAGTTTTGCTTTCTAGAATACCAGGCATTTTTTAAATCAGGTTAAACCTCACAAAACCTGTGTAATAGTTTTTAAATATTTTTTGTACCACAGTTTGAATGCCCAAATCTAATCTATGAATGTAATCCCATTTGCTCATTTTTTCAGTTGAATGTTTATCAGTCTTTTAATGTGAATTCAGGGCTGGAATTTCAACTACATGTAGAGTTAACATATTATGTCAAGAACCAATTTCAGCTATAGTCAGGTAGGCCATAGTCATAACCCAGATATGTTTTAACAACACTTCCGATTCGCTGTCAACATTGTCCTGTTTGTTTGGTGTTGCATAAATGCACTTTACTGATCAATGGGTCATACCTTTTTACAAAATTCCATCTCCTGTTATTGGATGTGAAACAAAGCAAACCATGTTAACGTTCAGCCGTTTTTGTCATTCTTTGCTGTTGCTCTGATATTGTTTGTTGAGGGTTTTTTTTCTGATCTTTTTGGGTCTGTGTGTATCAGACTTCTCTGAAAAGGTGGCACCCGAGTCCACATAATATGGTTTATCCATTTCCTTTTGAAAATATTGGTGGAAATCACAATGAGCGAATCTTCTTTAAAAGAGGGAGAGGGAATTTAGAGTGGAGCTGTTCCATCTTGTCATGTTGCATTCTGCTGCCTTGAAGTCTAGAGGGCGGAAGTATTTTTATGAACAAATTGGCATTGAAAGCACGGTAAACCTCATACAATGTCTCTATGTGGTGTTATCAGAGAGTACACGTTTGTTACGTTACAGAATGCAATCCCAAGGTCTTGCTGATATCATTTTAGATGGGAGACAAATACAGCACCAGCAAAATTCGATTGCCTCGGTCATACCGCTGTCAGTGTTGGTGGATTGGACAATTCAACCCGTAAGAACCCTGTGTAACCTAAAATTACTTTACCACTGCATGCTATGACTTTCTGTCGTCTCCTTCTGCCATGCACTGCTACTAACCCCCAGCACCCTTCTAACCCCTCCACTACTGAGTGCCAAACTAAGTCAACACCATTCCAAACCTTCAGTTGTTTTAAATATGATGTAGTCTGGACATGCATCTGACCCTCCAGGATCTTCCTAAGGGGGATTCTATCGAACTATCAGACAGGACTAAGCCGGTTAAGGCTGCTTGCCCCCTCTTCTCCTCAACTCTCTCCATCTTTTCAGCCTACATGACATTATGATTATGTGTGCCGTTGTGTCTGGCACCTGTCATTGTATTCACCCATTGAATGGAAAATTATTCTGAGCCCATTCCTCTGAATAGTGGGAGAAAGACAGGATTTTTACCAACCAGCCACGACGCCATCTCTTATCTTTGACCCTCCCATGAACTAAGTTGACCTTATCCACCCTTTGCGTGCTCATCTGCGTGTTTGGATTATTTTGACCCCAGGTTTATTGCCAAAATTTGCTGAGACTACAACTGTATGAATTTTCATTTGGTTTTAATTGTTTGTTTGTTTTCTTGTCATCCGGACAATTCTGCAGGGTTGAAAGCTAACAAATCTTGTCTGAAAAAAGCATGACAATGCCCTGCACACCTCTTCGGCTCCATTGTAAATATTATTTTGGGTTAGGTTTTTAATTTTGTAAAACTATTTTTGTTTTTCCATCTTAAGAAATGGACTGTCAGCATATGTAATATGTTATCCTAAACTAAAAAGAGTTGGGTCAATTGGAATGACTCAAGTGTCTATATTGAGACAGAGAAGATACCATTTCAAAGTCCAGGCCTCACTTGTCCTTTGACTGAAGCATTTGCTTCGATGCCTTTACACAGACACAGTCTCAATCTTAAAGATACAGTCTCAATCTTAAAGATACATGGGCAACATTGTCTTTCCTTGTGCCATGTCAGTGAAGTACGGGTGAGAGCCTTTTATTGAGATATTTGCCAATACGAGTGCCAAATGAAATCGGCACTGAGCCAAAAGCCAGCCAGCCTACACACTGAAGCTGTGGTAGCAATGGGATGTTTCACTTCCCAATCCCATATCCCCCCCAAAACACTTCATTGTTTGGCATTTGACTTGAAATGTCACTATATTCTATGCTGCCAGTCAATTTCCTGCTTTCCTCAGTGAAACATCTCAGAAGCAGTTCCTTTTACAACATTACACTGTTGATCAATGACAACAGCAACTATCAAAAGGGAATGAAAGTGTATTTTTATTATTATCAGTATATCTGAGCATCATCCATTAATAGATTTAAGGGTAATGACTATTTAATGTAACTGTAGTATTGTGTTTGTAAAAAAAAAAAATCTGTGAGTTGTGTTTGATGACTCGTGGACTACCAGTGAAGTCAGCATTTCAGTGTTAATATATTGAATTGTTTTTTAAAGATTATTTTTGCGACGGCAACAGCAACAAAGAGTCATTATAAATGTTCATTTTAGCATCACTTGTCTTCTGTTCCTTTATTCTCCTCCACCTCTACTCTCTGTCTCATTGGAGTGAAAGGTCTTGAGTTGATTAAAGTGCATGCGATATGCTCACGGAAAAGTTCATTTTCTAAATGGGGTGCTGAATCTTAGCTTATGAGGTAGTCCATTAACAATGAATATGACAATACTCTCCAAATCATGACTGCGGTTTTATTGTGCATGTTCTGTCTGAGTGTTGTTCTAGTTGTTGTTCAACATCTTGAGTAAAAGCCAAAGTGAGCGTCTAAGCTAATTAGTAGTTCTAGTCCAGTGGTGTGTAGGCAGAATGTTGTAGTGTTATCTGTTTTGTGGACCTGTGAAGTTCTTCACAGGCCAGAACCAGTTGAGGAAGTTCAATTCATCTTTCCTTGATTTTTTTGCATCCTCTCTTCTTGCCTCCTTCTCAAAACCCATTGGAGAAGAAGGTCAGAAGGGGGACCGGGGACCTTCTCCAATACAGTTGAGAAGCTCCTGAGTGGCACAGCGGTAAAAGGCACTGCATCTCAGTGCTAGAGGCGTCACTACAGACCCTGGTTTGATTCCAGGTTGTATCACATCCGGCCGTGATTGGAAGTCCCATAGAGCGGTGCACAATTGGCCCAGGGTCGTCCGGGTTAGGGTTTGGCCGGGGTAGGCCGTCATTGTAAATAAGAATTTGTTCTTAACTGACTTGAGTGGTTAAATAAAGGTTAAATAAAAAATAAAGGAGGTAAGGAGATAGGATACGAAGAGGATTCACAGAAAGACAATTGGGATAGAGCCATAATCCATCTCTGTCCCTCCAACATCATTCTTCCTGCACCATGTGACATCCTCCATTAACAATAACTTCTAAAACCAGAGTATAACAGTAATTGATTTAAAAAGTGGTTTTCATTACATCTCAAAGTGCTAATTGTTACTGGCGCTTGAAGATTTTGTAAGACAACACAGAACAAGGAGGGGCACCTCCTACTAGGAAGGCACCTCCTGTATAGGTGCGTTTTGAGGTCAGATTTGAAAGAGCCGAGTTCCCTTGAGGTGGACGGCGGTGAGCACATTCCAGAGGCGAGGATATGTGGTCTAAAATGGCTAGCTGCTAGCTTTTCTCATAGGTCAACCCGGCACAATAGGCCACTATGCTGAGGACAACCAGCTGAGAACATAATTATATCCGGTAACAGAATAACGAATCAACCGAGCAGTGACCTTACAGGGTAGAGCCACCATCCAATCGCATTTGTTAAACAGGTCAACTTGTCCACCAGAGGGATATTATAAAACCTCCAACTTCAAAGTAAGTGTTTGAAACCCTTGCCTTGGTCTAAAAGGTGGAGTGTGACAATAAAAATGGCATGATGCTTCCTTATTGACTACTGACATTACACAAAATTCAAAAGGTACGTTTTGCATATATGACCAAATTCAAAGTTGTTGCTTACCATTTCACATGCATCCATGTGCTTTTACAGAGAAAAAAAACATGGAGGATTCTACATTTATATTTGTAGATACATTGTAAAAAAGGTGTTCCTAATGTGTGGTATACTCAGTGTATATGTTTTATTTATATATATATATATATATATATACTGAACAAAAATATAAACGCAGCATGCAACAATTTCAAACATTTTACTGAGTTTCAGTTCAAAAAAGGAAATCAGTCAATTGAAATAAATAAATTAGGCCCTTATATGGATTTCATATGACTGGGCAGGGTGCAGCCATGGGTGGGCCTTGGAGGGCATAGGCCCACCCACTTGGGTGACTGGCCCACCCACTGGGGAGCAAGGCCCAGCCAATCAGAATGAGATTTTCTCCACAAAGGGATTTATTACAGACAGAAATACTCTTCAGTTTCATCAGCTGTCCGGTTGGCTGGGCAGCAGGAGTGAGTAACCGGTTGGTAGCCGGCTAGTGACAGTGACTAAGTTCTGGGCAGGGTACTGGTTGGAGGCCAGCTAGTGATGGCTATTTAACAGTCTGATGGCCTTGAGATAGAAGCTGTTTTCCAGTCTCTCGGTCCCAGCTTTGATGCACCTGTACTGACCTCGCCTTCTGGATGGTAGTGGGGTGAACAGGCCATGGCTCAGGTGGTTGATGTCCTTGATGATCTTTTTGGCCTTCCTGTGACATTGAGTGTTGTAGGTGTCCTGGAGGGCAGGCAGTGCCCCCAGTGAAGCTTTGGGCTGACCGCATCACCCTCTGGAGAGCCCTGCGGCTGTGTGCGGTGCGGTTGCCGTACCAAGCGGTGATACAGCCCGACAGGATGCTCTCAATGGTGCATCTGTAAAAGTTTGTGAGGGTCTCAAGGGACAAGCCACATTTCTTCAGGCTCCTGAGGTTGAAGAGGCGCTGTTGTGCCTTCTTCACCACACTGTATGTGTGGGTGGACCATTTCAGATTGTCAGTGATGTGTACGCCGAGGAACTTGAAGCTTTTCACCTTCTCCACTGCTGTCCTGTCGATGTGGATGGTGGCGTGTTCCCTCTGCTGTCTCCTGAAGTCCACGATCAGCTCCTTTGTTTTGTTGAGGTAGAGGATATTTTCCTGGCACCACTGTGCCAGGACTATCATCTCCTCCCTGTAGACTGTCTCGTTATTGTTGGTAATCAGGCCTACTACTGTTGTGTCGTCTGCAAAGTTGATGATTGTTACCGGTTATAAATATGTGCTGGGCTGGTCATACTTAGGCCAACCTGGCTCAATTAGCCAATATGCTATGAGAAAAGCTTGCAGCTAGCCATTTTAGACCACAGGTCTAAACCTCGGTCTAAGCAGAAGTTTGAGAGTACGGCCCCACTGAGTGCGTCTGGCCAGGTGGATGAGCAACCTCCACTTTTATGTCTCATCCAATCGCTAAAGTTATACGAAAAGCTGAAATGAGTTTCCTTTAGTAAATGAAGCATTTGATGAAGGTGTTATTGGAAAGTCATTCAGTAAAATGGCCTGGTAGTAATAACAGAAAACGCTGAAACAGACGCGCCGACAGATGTTTTCACCATGTGTGAAGACGAGAAAATAGCTGTCAAAAGCAGTACAGCAATATCTGGCTGAGCGGATATATTCAACAATAATTGTATCTAGGCCTTCAGAAAGTATTCACACCCCTTGACTTTTTCCACAGCCACAATTTAAAATCGATGATTAAATTTAGATTTTGTGTCACTGGCTTACCCCATAATGGCAAAGTGGAATTATGTTTTAAGATTTTTTTTTTTACATATGAATTAAAAATGAAAAGATAATCTATTGAGTCATTAAGTATTCAACCCCTTTTTCTTATGGCAAGTTCAGGAGTAAAAATGTGCTTAACAAGTCACAAAATTACTTGCATGGACTCACTCTGTTTGCAATAATAGTGTTAAACATGATTTTTGAATGACTACTTCATCTCTGTACCCCACACATACAATTATCTGTAAGATCCCTCAGTCTAGCAGTGAATTTCAAACACAGATTCAACCACAAAGACCAGGGAGGTTTTCCAATGCCTCTCAAAGAAGGGCACCTATTGGTAGATGGGTAAAAACTAAAAAAGCAGACATTGACTATCCCTTTGAGCATTGTGCAGTTATTAATTACAGTCACTACAAAGATACAGGCGTCCTTCCTAACTCAGTTGCCGGAGAGGAAGGATTACACTTAGGGATTTCACCATTAGGCCACTATATATGTGCAAACCGATGTCATGTGCTTAGGGCATAATATCAAGGAGAAGGTCTCCCCAACTCCCCACCTACACCCCATAAAGTTATAGGAAGCAAGTGTGGTACCATATATTTCAAGACATTCCCAGCAATCCGCAGTCTTATCTGGCTCTGTAGAAGCATTTGATTCCCTCTGTGGGAGAAGGTAGTGGTGGGCTAGAATGATAAAATCATGTTGTCAAGGTAACGGGTGGTACCGAGTACTTTAGTATGTCACACTGGGGATGCTCTTGCAAGGATTCAACTTGTAGACCTGGCAACTCCTGAACAACTCAAGATCTGCAATGCACCACCATCAGGGCGACCAGGTAAGTGCAAGCTGTGGTGATATTTTCTATTTAAATCAATGAAAATGTTCAAAACCCACGGCAAGGTGACTCGGGTCAAAGCTATTGCAAAGAATTATTGGTGGCCCCATTTTTGTCATTTCAAACCCTATCACTGCAGCACACAGGCAGATTCTTAAGATGGCACTGTCTTGCAACATGGTGAAAGGAAAATAAAGGTGGAGAAACTACTGCAGAGTCAAGAGGCAGCCCTTAACATGGCTCCTGATGTAACCATGGAAACCTTTATTTCATGGTTAGAGTGATTCTTTGCTGGAGTGCGATTGAAAGGGTAGATATCTCTGCAGAGCCATTGTAATACATTGTATTTTACATGGTTCTTCACAATACTTATTAAAATTATTCAAACTCGAACTTCTGTCCAGATACAGTATTATATCATCATCCCTAAATGTCTTTATACATCCAAACTTGTCCTGAATTTATATAATTTTGATTGTTTAATATGAGCAATGTATGATGCTAAATATATGATGCATGTGTGTTGCGCATAATGGTAGTATGGTAACTTTCAGGCAAATCAATATGAGATAAAAAAATAAAAAACATAGCCTAGTTCTAGGAGGTAACAGATAGCCTAACACGCTTGACGTACTGCACTGAACCACTGAGCTTGAGCAAATAAAAATGTAGACTTCATAGCAAAAAATAGGAATGACCCCATCTCTGATTGAACAACTGACTGTCGAGTGCATGAGCCCTTCTCCTTTGCAATATACTCCAGTGCCGTAGGGAGGACTATTTCGCTACATATGGATTCAAGTCAGATGTTCAATCTTCAGAAGAAGAATCTGATATCAGAAGAAATGCTTAAACGCTAACAAATACTCTTTATATAACATGACTGCTTTATGTTCATAGTCGCTACAGTTCATTCTTATTTATTCTTATATTATGACTAGTACAGGTTCCAGTTTGGTTACTAGCTAACATTAGCTACTTCCTTTCGACAATCACAACATTCCATGTTGATTTTCAGGAGGGCACTGCTGTGTATAAATGCCAAAGAATGGGACATGTGGCTGCTCAGTGTAAAGGAAAGATGTGCCAAGTGTGGAGGGGAACATGATAACGGTGAATGTGGAAGCAATGTGAAGGTTACGTGCTGTAATTGTGGGGGAGAACACAGTGCAGGATTTGGTGGATGCCAGGTGCAGAGAGAGGCTAGAGAGACTCAGATATATAGGATCAGTCATGACGTACAGTATCATATGCAGAGGCTGTAAAACAGATTGGTAGAACTACAGTGCGGACTGATGGAGCTCTCATGGATGTACCTGTAGTAAGTGAACCTACTGTCTGGGCTGGTGCTTCTGATGGTCCTGGCATGGTTTTGAGGACTGTTCAGAAATCTTGTGTGCTCATGAATGTGCGGTGTCAAAGCACACTTTGATAATGAATAAAGTTGACTTCATAGCTTTTATTGGTGAGGTTATCAATACGACTCGGGTTGTGGAACGCAGAAATGCCTGGTTGAAGGTTATTGTGGAGACTCAAAATATATATTGGGGTAACAGATGTTACTGTTGAAATGGTTGTTGACATGCTGAACAATCCTAAGGGTGGAGTGTTTCAGCATTATATAGATAATGTTGAATAGGTTGGGGAGGGGGGGTGGTAGAAGTTAGTAGGGATTTATTTTCCACATTTTGTTATATTACAGCCTTATTCTAAAATTGATTAAATTAAATGTGTTTCTCATCAATCTACACACAATAACCCATAATAACAAAGCGAAAACAGGTTTTTATACATTTTTGTAAATGTATAAAAAAGTCAAACAGAAATACCTTATTTACATAAGTATTCAGACCCTTTGCTATGAGACTCTAAATCGAGCTCCGGTTTATCCTGTTTCCATTGATTATCCTTGAGATGTTTCTACAACTTCATTGGAGTCCACTTGTGGTAAATTCTATTGATTGGACATGATTTGGAAAGGCACACACCTGTCTATATAAAGTCCCACAGTTGACAGTGCATTTCAGAGCAAAAACCAAGCCATGAGGTCGAAATAATTGTCCGTAGAGCTCCGAGACAAGATTGTGTCGAGGCACAGATCTGGGGAAGGGTACCAAAACATTTCTGCAGCATTGAAGGTCCCCAAGAACACAGTGGCCTCCACCCTTCTTAATTGGAAGAAGTTTGCAACCACCAAGACTCTTCCTAGAGCTGGCCGCCCGGCAAAACTGAGCAATCGGGGGAGAAAGGCCTTGGTCAGGGAGGTGATCAAGAACCCGATGGTTACTCTAACAGAGCTCCAGAGTTCCTCTGTGGAGATGGGAGAACCTTCCATAAGAACAACCATCTCTGCAGCACTCCACCAATCAGGCCTTTATGGTAGAGTGGCCAGATGGAAGTAAAATGCACATGACAGCCCGCTTGGAGTTCGCCAAAAGGCACCTTAAGGATTCTCAGACCATGAGAAACAATATTCTGATGAAACCAAGATTGAACTCTTTGACCTGAATGCCAAGTGTTACGTCTGGAGGAAACCTGGCACCATCCCTATGGTGAAGCATGGTGGTGGCAGCATCATGCTGAGGGGATGTTTTTCAGCGGCAGGGACTGGGAGACTAGTCAGGATTGAGGGAAAGATGAACGGAGCAAAGTTAAGCGAGATACTTGATGAAAACTTGCTCCAGAGAGCTCAGGACATCAGACTGGGCTGAAGGTTCACCTTCCAACAGGACACTGACCCTAAGCACACAGCCAAGACAACACAGGAGTGGCTTCGGGACAAGTTTCTGAATGTCCTTTTTTATTTTATTTTTATTTCACCTTTATTTAACCAGGTAGGCAAGTTGAGAACAAGTTCTCATTTACAATTGCGACCTGGCCAAGATAAAGCAAAGCAGTTTGACACATACAACACAGAGTTACACATGGAGTAAAACAAACATACAGTCAATAATACAGTAGAAAATCAAGTCTATATACAATGTGAGCAAATGAGGTGAGATAAGGGAGGTAAAGGCAAAAAAGGCCGTGGTGGCAAAGTAAATACAATATAGCAAGTAAAACACTGGAATGGTAGATTTGTAGTGGAAGAAAGTGCAAAGTAGAAATAGAAATAATGGGGTGCAAAGGAGCAAAATAATTAAATATACTGCTCAAAAAAATAAAGGGAACACTTAAACAACACAATGTAACTCCAAGTCAATAACACTTCTGTGAAATCAAACTGTCCACTTAGGAAGCAACACTGATTGACAATAAATTTCACATGCTGTTGTGCAAATGGAATAGACAACAGGTGGAAATTATAGGCAATTAGCAAGACACCCCCAATAAAGGAGTGGTTCTGCAGGCGGGGACCACAGACCACTTCTCAGTTCCTATGCTTCCTGACTGATGTTTTGGTCACTTTTGAATGCTGGCGGTGCTTTCACTCTAGTGGTAGCATGAGACGGAGTCTACAACCCACACAAGTGGCTCAGGTAGTGCAGCTCATCCAGGATGGCACATCAATGCGAGCTGTGGCAAGAAGGTTTGCTGTGTCTGTCAGCATAGTGTCCAGACCATGGAGGCGCTACCAGGAGACAGGCCAGTACATCAGGAGACGTGGAGGAGGCCGTAGGAGGACAACAACCCAGCAGCAGGACCGCTACCTCCGCCTTTGTGCAAGGAGGAGCAGGAGAAGCACTGCCAGAGCCCTGCAAAATGACCTCCAGCAGGCCACAAATGTGCATGTGTCTGCTCAAACGGTCAGAAACAGACTCCATGAGGGTGGTATGAGGGCCCGACGTCCACAGGTGGGGGTTGTGCTTACAGCCCAACACCGTGCAGGACGTTTGGCATTTGCCAGAGAACACCAAGATTGGCAAATTCGCCACTGGCGCCCTGTGCTCTTCACAGATGAAAGCAGGTTCACACTGAGCACGTGACAGACGTGACAGAGTCTGGAGACGCCGTGGAGAACGTTCTGCTGCCTGCAACATCCTCCAGCATGACCGGTTTGGCGGTGGGTCAGTCATGGTGTGGGGTGGCATTTCTTTGGGGGGCCGCACAGCCCTGCATGTGCTCGCCAGAGGTAGCCTGACTGCCATTAGTTACTGAGATGAGATCCTCAGACCCCTTGTGAGACCATATGCTGGTGCGGTTGGCCCTGGGTTCCTCCTAATGCAAGACAATGCTAGACCCCATGTGGCTGGAGTGTGTCAGCAGTTCCTGCAAGAGGAAGACATTGATGCTATGGACTGGCCCGCCCGTTCCCCAGACCTGAATCGAATTGAGCACATCTGGGACATCATGTCTCGCTCCATCCACCAACGCCACGTTGCACCACAGACTGTCCAGGAGTTGGCGGATGCTTTAGTCCAGGTCTAGGAGGAGATCCCTCAGGAGACCATCCGCCACCTCATCAGGAGCATGCCCAGGCGTTGTAGGGAGGTCATACAGGCACGTGGAGGCCACACACACTACTGAGCCTCATTTTGACTTGTTTTAAGGACATTACATCAAAGTTGGATCAGCCTGTAGTGTGGTTTTCCACTTTAATTTTGAGGGTGACTCCAAATCCAGACCTCCATGGGTTGATAAATTGGATTTCCATTGATTATTTTTGTGTGATTTTGTTGTCAGCACATTCAACAATGTAAAGAAAAAAGTATTTTATAAGATTTTTTTCTTTCATTCAGATCTAGGATGTGTTGTTTTAGTGTTCCCTTTATTTTTTTGAGCAGTATAAATACAGTAGGGGAAGAGGTAGCTGTTTGGGCTAAATTATAGATGGGCTATGTACAGGTGCAGTGATCTGTGAGCTGCTCTGACAACTGGTGCTTAAAGCTAGTGAGTGAGATAAGTGTTTCCAGTTTCAGAGATTTTAGTAGTTCATTCCAGTCATTGGCAGCAGAGAACTGGAAGGAGAGACGGCCAAAGGAGGAATTGGCTTTGGGGGTGACCAGAGAGATATACCTGCTGGAGCGCGTGCTACAGGTGGGTGCTGCTATGGTGACCAGTGAGCTGAGATAAGGGGGGACTTCAAGCAGGGTCTTGTAGATGACCTGGAGCCAGTGGGTTTGGCGACGAGTATGAAGCGAGGGCAGCCAACGAGAGCGTACAGGTTGCAGTGGTGGGTAGTGTATATGGGGATTTGGTGACAAAACAGATGGCACTGTGATAGACTGCATCCAGTTTATTGAGTAGGGTATTGGAGGCAATTTTGTAAATTACATCGCCGAAGTCGAGGATCTGTAGGATGGTCAGTTTTACGAGGGTATGTTTGGCAGCAGGAGTGAAGGATGCTTTGTTGCGAAATAGGAAGCAAATTCTAGATTTACCTTTGGATTGGAGATGTTTGATGTGAGTCTGGAAGGAGAGCTTACAGTCTAACCAGACACCTAGGTATTTGTAGTTGTCCACATATTCTAAATCAGAACCGTCCAGAGTAGTGATGCTGGACGGGCGGGCAGGTGCGGGCAGCGATCGGTTGAAGAGCATGAATTTAGTTTTACTTGTATTTAGGAGCAGTTGGAGGACACGGAAGGAGTGTTGGATGACATTAAAGCTCGTCTAGGGGGTTGTTAACACAGTGTCCAAAAAAGGGCCAGAAGTATACAGAATGGTGTCGTCTGCGTAGAGGTGGATCAGAGACTCACCAGCAGCAAGAGCGACATCATTGATGTATACAGAGAAAAGAGTTGGCCCAAGAATTGAACCCTGTGGCTCCCCCATAGAGACTACCAGAGGCCCGGACAACAGGCCATCCGATTTGACACATTGAACTCTATCAGAGAAGTAGTTGGTGAACCAGGCGAGGCAATCATTTGAGAAACCAAGGCTATTGAGTCTGCCGATGAGGATGTGGTGATTGACAGAGTCGAAAGCCTTGGCCATGTCAATGAATACGGCAGTACAGTATTGTTTCTTATCGATGGCGGTTACGATATCGTTTAGGACCTTGAGCGTAGCTGAGGTGTACCCATGACCAGCTCTGAAACCAGATTACATAGTGGAGAAGGTGCGGTGGGATTCGAAATGGTCGGTAATCTGTTTGTTGACTTGGCTTTTGAAGACCTTAGAAAGGCAGGGTAGGATAGATATAGGTCTGTAGCAGTTTGGGTCAAGAGTGTCACCTCCTTTGAAGAGGGGGATGACAGCAGCTGCTTTCCAATCTTTTGGAATCTCAGACGACACGAAAGAGAGGTTGAACAGGCTAGTAATAGGGGTTGCAACAATTTTGGCAGATAATTTTAGAAAGAAAGGGTCCAGATTGTCTAGCCCGGCTGATTTGTAGGGGTCCAGATTTTGCAGCTCTTTCAGAACATCAGCTGACTGGATTTGGGAGAAGGAGAAATGGGGAAGGCTTGGGCGAGTAGCTGTGGGGGGTGCAGTGCCGTTTACCACGGTAGGGGTAGCCAGGTGGAAAGCATGGCCAGCCGTAGAAAAATGCTTATTGAAATGTTCAATTATAGTGGATTTATCGGAGGTGACAGAGTTTCCTATCCTCAGTGCAGTGGGCAGCTGGGAGGAGGTGTTCTTATTCTCCATGGACTTTACAGTGTCCCAGAACTTGCAGGAAGCACATTTCTGCTTGAAAAAGCTAGCCTTGGCTTTTCTAACTGCCTGTGTACATTGGTTTCTAACTTCCCTGAAATGTTGCATATCACGGGGGCTGTTCAATGCTAATGCAGAACGCCACAGGATGTTTTTGTGTTGGTTAAGGGCAGTCAGGTCTGGAGAGAACCAAGGGCTATATCTGTTCCTGGTTCTAAATTTCTTGAATGGGCATGCTTATTTAAGATGGTGAGGAAGGCATTTAAAAAAATACCCAGGCATCCTCTACTGATGGGATGAGGTCAATATCCTTCCAGGATACCCGGGCCAGGTCGATTAGAAAGGCTTGCTTGCTGAAATGTTTCAGGGAGCGTTTGACAGTGATTAGTGGAGGTTGTTTGACCGCTGACCCATTACGGATGCAGGCAATGAGGCAGTGATCGCTGAGATCTTGGTTGAAAACAGCAGAGGTGTATTTAGAGGGCAAGTTGGTTAGGATGATATCTATGAGGGTGCCCGTGTTTACGGCTTTGGGGTGGTACCTGGTAGGTTCATTGATCATTTGTGTGAGATTGAGGGCATCAAGCTTAGATTGTAGGATGGCTGGGGTGTTAAGCATGTCCCAGTTTTGTTCACCTAGCAGCACGAGCTCTGAAGATAGATGGGGGGCAATCAGTTCACATATGGTGTCCAGAGCACAGCTGGGGGCAGAGGGTGGTCTATAGCAGGCGGCAACGGTGAGAGACTTGTTTTTAGAGAGATGGATTTTTAAAAGTAGAAGTTCAAATTGTTTGGGTACAGACCTGGATAGTAGGACAGAACTCTGCAGGCTATCTCTGCAGTAGATTGCAACACCGCCCCCTTTGGCTGTTCTATCTTGTCTGAAAATATTGTAGTTAGGGATGAAGATTTCAGAGTTTTTGGTGGACTTCCTAAGCCAGGATTCAGACACGGCTAGGACATCCGGGTTGGCAGAGTGTGCTAAAACAGTGAATAAAACAAACTTAGGGAGAAGGCTTCTAATGTTAACATGCATGAAACCAAGGCTATAACGGTTACAGAAGTCATGAAAAGAGAGCGCCTGGGGAATAGGAGTGGAGCTAGGCACTGCAGGGCCTGGATTCACCTCTACATCATCAGAGGAACAGAGGAGGAGTAGGATAAGGGTACGGCTAAAAGCTTTGAGAATTGGTCGTCTATGACGTCCAGAATAGAGAGTAAAAGGAGCAGGTTTCTGGGGGCGATAAAATAGCTTCAAGGTATAATGTACAGACAAAGGTATGGTAGGATGTGAATACAGTGGAGGTAAACTTAGGCATTGAGTGATGATGAGAGAGATATTGTCTCTAGAAACATCATTGAAACCAGAAGATGACATAGCATGTGTGGGTGGTGGAACTGAAAGGTTGGATAAGGTATAATGAGCAGGGCTAGAGACTCTACAGTGAAATAAGCCAATAAACACTAACCAGAACAGCAATGGACAAGGCATATTGACATTAAGGAGAGGCATGCTTAGCCGAGGGATCATAAGGGTCCCGTGAGATTCAGACAGCTAGCCGGGCCATAGGTAGCAAGCTGGCAGAAGATGGAGGGAGGTCTGTTTTTAGCCACCTCGTGCGTTTCCGTCTGTAGATTAGTGGGGTTCCGTGTGGTAGGGGGGACCAGTCCAATTGGCAAAATAGTTATAGTTATAGTGGCCCAAAAAAATTGTCCCATAGACCTATTCAGATAGCAGCCGATAAGACAGCTAACGATTAGCGGGCCGCAGATGGGCGTTCAGGTTACGTCGCGACGGAGGGGCCAGTTGGATAACTCCCTCGGGCAGATAACGTCGGTAGTCCAGTTGTGAAGGCCCGATGGGGCTCCGCATCGGCAGTAAAACGGGTCCGGATAAGTGATTGTAGCCCAGGAGTGGCTGATGGAACTCTTTAGCTGGCTAGCTCCGGAATAATTGATGTTAGCTCCGGGACCGACATTAGCCAATAGTCACTCGGGTAGCAGCTAGCTAGCTGCAAGATCCAGGTGTAAATGTCCAGAGCCTGCAGTAGAAATCCGGGGATATAGAGAGAAAATAGGTCCGGTATACTCTGGTCTGAGTCGCGATGTACAAAACTGGCGATAGCTTTTCGAGCTAATGGTTAGCTGATGACCGCCAACCGTAGCTAGCTGAACACCAATGTTAGCCAGTGAACTGGCCAACCTCTGGCTAACCACAGGCTAGCTTCTGTTGTGGATTTCAGATTTCAGATTTGAGGTAAATAATACTATTTAAAAAATTTTTTTACAAATAATTGGCGAGGCGGGTTGCAGGAGAGTGTTTTGAGGTTGAGTTTTTAGAAGAAAAAAATATATAAAAGATATGCGAAGAAAATATGTAAATATATATATACATGGGACACGACAAGACGAAGGACAAAGACGTCTGACTGCTACGCCATCTTGGATACCTATGAGTCCTTGAGTGGCCCAGCCAGAGACCGTACTTGAACCCGATCTAACATCTCTGGGGAGACTTGAAAATAGCTGTGCAGCGATGCTCCCCATCCAAACCAACAGAACTTGAGAGGATCTGCAGAGAAGAATGGGAGAAACTCCCCAAATACAGGTGTGCCAAGCTTGTAGCATCATACCCAAGAAGACTCGAGGCTGTAATCGCTACCAAAGGTGCTTCAACAAAGTACTGAGTAAAGGGTCTGAATACTTATGTTAATGTGATATTTCATTTGTTTATTTTTTGAAAAAAAATCAAAAAATATGTTTTCACTTTGTCATTATGGGGCATTGTGTGTTGATTGAGGAGGGGGAAAAAACGATTTAATCCATTTTAGAATAAGGCTGTAATGTAACAAAATGTGGAAAAAGTCAAGGTGTCTGGATACTTTTCGAATGCACTGTATAGCAGGGATAGGCAAAAAGATTCAGCTGTGGGACGATTTTTGATAGAGTGGATCATTACTGGGCCGGTCCATAACTTTAATAATTTGGATATTGCAAATTTACCCCAATTTAGCCAAACTTAGCCCAATAAAAGATTGTAATAATCATTTCATGCCTTGATTACATTGAGACATGATCACATATCCCACTGGGCACAGACGTCAATTCAATGTCTATTCTACGTTAGATCAATGAAATTTCATTGAAATGACGTGGAAACAACGTTGATTCATGCAGTGTATGCCCTGTGGGATGTCTATTTTTATTTGTGGGAATACTTAGGAACAGATTTCCTAAAGACATTTTTTTTGTCGCTAAATTCCCGGTGATTTGAGTCTTTTTTTTTCTTCTAAAAACTAGAATCGCATTCTTTTGTTTAAAAAGATAAAAATAGAAAATAAACTTTGGGGGGCCAAAGCGACCTCTGATGTATAGGTATAACACCAGGTATGACATCATGAAATGCCTTTATTCTAATGCTGTTCCAGGTGTATAAGACACCAAAAACAAAATGGATGCAGTTATCCAACAGAAGTCTCTAGGACTGGGGTATGTCAGTAATTAAAATTGAATGTGAGGTGCATTTGTGAATATGGCCCAGTACATTACTGAGGCCAAGCTTCCTGCCATCCAGGACCTCTATACCAGGCTGTCAGAGAAAGGCCCTAAAAATTGTCAAAAAGACTCCAGCCACCCTAGTCATAGACAGGGCGGCAGGTAGCCTAGTGGTTAGACTGTTGGACGAGTAACCGAAAGGTTGCTAGATCAAATCCCAAGCATTTCACTGTAAGGTTGTATTCACCTGTTTCATTTCACCTGTTATATTCGGCGCATGTGACAAATACAATTTGATTTGATTTGAAATGATATGACAGCTGGATCTATGCCTTGATACTTGTTACAGGTGGGCTGCCTCGTCTGAAAGGGATGCTTAGAGAGAAGCTTTCTAATTTGCTGTTGAAGTACTGTGAGAGAATCGCTGCTCTTGGTGCATTTGCTGGGAAGACTGCCAATCGTGTGCTTGGGAACGAATACAAGCCAGGGGAGGGGATAATAGTACGGCCCTCAACATCATGTTAAGTCATTAGCACTGTGTGGTAATAACACTGCTATTATTGTGCACCTTTGTGTGTGAAAATAAGTGTTCAAGACATTCCATCGGGTGCGGTACTGCTCTGCTTTTGTGTCATTGTGTTAATGTTGTATGTGACCAACACCTGGTAGAAGGTAGTGATTTGGTTACTGGTTACTGTGTCACAGCCCCATGAGGACTGGCCTCTGTACCACCCCACAGTTACGACTATACACCTGGGCTTGCTCCCACACATTGCTGGACTTCTACAGGCCCATCAGCGCCCAGGAGGTGAGCTCCATAACAGGTTACGATTTAATCCATTTTAGAATAAGGCTGTAATGTAACAAAATGTGGAAAAAGTCAAGGTGTCTGGATACTTTTCGAATGCACTGTATAGCAGGGATAGGCAAAAAGATTCAGCTGTGGGACGATTTTTGATAGAGTGGATCATTACTGGGCCGGTCCATAACTTTAATAATTTGGATATTGCAAATTTACCCCAATTTAGCCAAACTTAGCCCAATAAAAGATTGTAATAATCATTTCATGCCTTGATTACATTGAGACATGATCACATATCCCACTGGGCACAGACGTCAATTCAATGTCTATTCTACGTTAGATCAATGAAATTAAGGGGATTTCATCTCCCAGTGTCCGGTGGAAAGCAGACTGAACCAGGTTTACCTCTAGGATTTTGCCTGTGCTTAGCTCCATTCAGTCTCTTTTTTTATCCTGGAAAATCTCCCCATATCTTAACAATTACAAGCATAGCAATAACATG
This sequence comes from Salmo salar, assembly GCF_965601325.2. Taxonomy (NCBI): domain Eukaryota; kingdom Metazoa; phylum Chordata; class Actinopteri; order Salmoniformes; family Salmonidae; genus Salmo; species Salmo salar. The sequence goes on along the minus strand of NC_138294.1, from coordinate 73,008,988 downwards.
TGTGAAAAATGGCGCCGACAGAGGGCTGCCGTGCTTCTAACTCTACAAGCATTACGCTACACCCACAATAACATCTGCTAAACACATGTATGTGACCAATACAATTTGATTTGACATGATGCAGCCACCACAATGCTTGAAAATATGGAGAGTGTACTCAATAATGTGTTGTATTGGATTTGCTCCAAACATAACACTTTGTATTCTGGACAAAAAGTTTATTGCTTTGCCAATTTATTTTCAGTATTACTTTAATGCCTTGTTGCAAACAGGATGTTGTTGATCCATCCTCAGTTTTCTCCAATCACAGCCATTAAACTCTGTAACTGTATTAAAGTCACCATTGGTCTCATGGTGAAATCCCTGAGTGGTTTCCTTCCTCTCCGGCAACTGAGTGAGGAAGGATGCCTGTATCTTTGTTGTGACTGGGTGTATTGATACACCATCCAAAGTGTAATTAATAACTTCACCATGCTTAAAGGGATATTCAATATCTGCTTTTTACATTTTTACCCATCTACCAATAGGTGCCCTTCTTTGTGAAACACTCCCTGGTCTTTGTGGTTGAATCTGTGTTTGAAATTCACTGCTCGACTGAGGGACCTTACAGATAATTGTATGTGTGGGGTACAGAGATGAGGAAATCATGTTAAGCACTATTATTGCACACATAGTGAGTCCATGCAACTTATTATGTTACTTTTTAAATTAATTTTGCTCCGTAACTTAATTAGGCTTGCCATAACAAAGGGGTTGAAGACTTATTGACTCAAGACATTTCAACTTTCATTTCGTATTAATTTGTAAACATTTCTAAAAACATAACCCCTCTTTGGTATTATGGGGTACTGTGACAAATCTCAATTTAATACATTTTACATTCAGGCTGTAACACAACAAAATGTGGAAAAAGTCAAGGGATGTGAATACTTTCTGAAGGCACTGTACTGTATACAGACACTGTAGATGACATGCAGACTTACAGTATTACAAGAATTTAGTATTACTAACGTCTTGTCACTCACTGCGTCCCAAGCCGGAGGTTCCACAGACTGAGGAGAGCCGCTACCTCCTGTCTCTGCTGGTGCAGAGCCTTCTCATCCTCCAGAAAACATGTACAAGCTCTTCCTCCACTGCATCCAGGGGACGCACCATGACTCCCTCACTGGCAGGGTGGCCAATCTTCTCGCTGCTGGGAACCTGACAGTGGCCACACTAACCCTAAGCACCAGGGTGACCCTCACCATGCGCCAGTGCCCAAAGTCACGAGGGCCAACCTAAGGAAGTAACCTTTTAGGACTTGGAGTTCTGCACTTGGGAAAAAATTTACACCATGATACAGACTGATTTCACTGATTATGATTATGTCATTCATTGCCTGGATTCTTTATAAAATGTTTGAATTATAATGCCAAAAGGCACTACAAAATACAAAACCCTAAGATCTGATTAACCTTGGTTACCTTGATTCATGGTAACATATTGTATGTACAGTACAGTATGTTTGATCAGGTGAGGTGTTATCCAAGGCCTCATGCAGCAAGGTCACATTTTCTGCACTTTTAGCTCTCTTTGTCTTAAAAAAATACAATTCCTCACTGTTTCACATGAGGAATATGTCTTATTGAGCAAGAGATGCTGTTGAATGTACTAATGTACTAATCTTTAGGCAGCCTGTCAATATAGTGACGTTTTGGTCCACACTTTGCACAGTTATAATCAATCACCACCTCTCACATTGTCAACGTTGTGTAAAATGTTGCTGACAGTTTCCCACGTCAAATCATCCTTTCAGGTTTTACTAGAAACTTGCTCACATGTTGTGCAGATAAGTATTTGACATGTTTCAAGAGAAATGTTCCATTGTTCTTCATTAAAAAAAATCTTCATATTTTTGTACAGATAACCATACACATATGTTAGAGATGATAGTATTTAATTTGTGGTTTTATCAGGCTTGTGGCAAAGATTTTCTTCTTGTGGTCAAGTTATGCTTGGCGGTAAAGACATCCCTTTTCTTTTCATTATCCACTCAGGGTCGGGGGGACATGTCTACCGAGTTTGATTGACAGCGTCAGTGGGCGTTTACTAACTTGGTTAATTTGGGTAACATCCTTCTTTCTATTTACAAGTTCACTCACTGGCACAACCAAGTCTTGGTAAGTAAATACCCCTAACATGTTGATTACGTCGGTGTTATTATAGTGTTAGTGTAGCCTCGTTTGCTAATATAAGATTTGCCCACTAACAGTGGATCAGCGCACTGCTAGTTAACGTTAGCTGCTTCCTGTCCAGGCAAGCTAGCTGGTTTGTAGGCTTGCAAAAAAAAGGACATACATTTCTTCAAACCGACATCCATCCTACAAAATATATTCGTGGCATTGATGTTGTTTGGCTACCAGGCATTTGTCCGACCTACATTAGCTGTCATACTTTGTAAGCTAACGTTAATTTAGCTGGCTACATTATAATGGTCTGCCAATTAGCCATCTAACTAGCTGTCGTTGTTTTAACATTTTAAAAAATGTATCATTCGCTGGGGTATCTAATTTAGGATCATTTTACTTTTTAAGCAGACCAGCCAATTTGGAAACGTAAAAATTGTCTGGAGGGCATTTTATTGGCAAGTCGTCTTTGGGTGAAATATTTGCAGTGGGTGTGTCAACACTGAGTCATTAGCCTACACTGTTAGGCTTCCGTTATTCTTGAGATTGCCATATTATTTCCATTATGGGTATTTATGACTCTATTAATTAATAATTAGTGCTATTTCAAACTACTTTAGAAACGAATACTTTTCAATCTGTTTTTCCCCTTCTACAGGTTGACTAACTTGATTAAAGATGTTTCTGGGCAAAGGACTCATTGGTGGCATTCTTGATGTAGGAAGGTAAGGATCTGGCTATAGTACTAAGGACCTCTTCTAAATCATTTGCGCTTATTATGTATAAACAATGTTGACCACAAGAATGTAGTCAGTAGTGTTTTCTGGGCTTTGCCGAATGGGAAGGGGGTTGAGGCTTTTTGGGTTGTGTGGGTGCAAGGGGAATGAAAGTTGTCTAATCTTAGAACCAATTTAAGCAGTGCCAAAGTCCTATCATTGCATAGACTTTCAGGTGTGGATAATATATTATCACTGTGCTGTTTTAATCAGTTTGGAATCAAGAGAGAATACAAGGTGTTAATTGTTTAAGCTATGTTGGACAGGAGCATGATTCTTCAGCTAGCAATCACTGCAGCTATTACCACTGACCAAGTCAATCAATGCCTCTATATCTCTGCATAGCTATCACTCTTAGGAATGCTACCCAGTGACTAACCTATTCATCTCCCCTATGTCCCCTTCAGCTATATTGATCCAGCTGCTTTTGTGCCCTCTGACCCAGTGGCATTGCTATTTCATAATTTATCACCAGAATACACAGTTGTTATGGATAATAGTAACCTGAACAATAAATGCCTAATTTCCTAACGTTGTTATCCTGCAGCCCGCACCACGAAGGCCACTTGCGTACGCAGAGTGAGAGTGACGAAGAAAGACAGTTTCACAAACTCTTCCAGCAGTTGGCTGGAGATGTGAGTACGATATTTCCTTGCTACTACTCCCTCACCATATTCCTATTTTGGTTTAACTTCGTAGTACCTCTGTAAAAGTAAACACCTTGTGGCAACCATACACATTGCCATTAAAAAGGCACTGTGACTGCTGAAATGCCTTTCATGCAGGATGATCTTCATTTAATGGCTCAAATTCATTATTGAATACTGTTAATAGATGCACTATGCATGCTATGCTTCGATGTTGGGAATAATTAAAATGAATAACTTTTCCTTCAGGACATGGAGGTGAGCCCCATTGAACTGATGAACATCCTGAATAGAATTATTTCCTAAGTCAGGGTTCTATTCTGTCTATTTGTGTGGCTCTGCCTGGATGTACATGCTTGCATGCTTTAAGCAAGTCTCTACATATGCCTGTTTATTGACAATCCTTTTCTATCCCAGAAAGCCATGTTTGAGATGTAATATTCTTGATGAATTTCTCAGTGAGGCTGATATATATTTGTGAGTAAGGGGATGATACGCTGAGTGATCTGGCTGCTTTTTAATTTCAGATGGTGACTTGAAGACAGACGGGTTTAGCATAGAGTCCTGCAGGAGCATGGTGGCAGTCATGGATGTATCCTTCCTGTCATGACCTGTTTGTGGTGGGGGTCAGGGTCCAGGCTGTGACTTAACAAAATGTGGAAAAAGTGAAGGCGTATGAATACTTTCCGGAAGCACTGTAAGCGTCAGGTTTTTGTTAACCTTAACTCTGTTGCAGAGTGACAGCACTGTAAAGCTTGAATTTCATGAGTTCAAACACCTCTGGAACAATATCAAGAAATGGCAGGTGAGTATTTAATTTCCACCAGCTTGGTAAAAACTATTTGTCTCATTATTTCTTGATTTGAATAATAAAGTAGTTTGAGAGTATTAGCACTATTAGAAAGTATAATAGTGTGTAACCATGGAAATTGAATCAAAGATGTATTATACTACATATAAATGTATTTCAAAATAAAGGTTTTTGTTTTGTTTTCAGGGTGTGTATAAGACTTATGACACTGATGGCTCCAGGGTTATTGGTGCAGATGAGCTTCCCAACGCTTTCAGGGTTGCAGGTTAGAGATATCATACAGCACAGAAAGATTTATATCACTGTTTGGCAGACACTTGTTACAGCTCATATGTTCTTAAAACATTGCACTGTGATATGAATACATTTTGAATGTCAAAACTTCTTAAGTGGTGTTTGAGATTGCAATCCTCTGTTTCCAGCTTCATAGTTAAAGGTTTAGATATCAGCATTTCAGTTTTGACCAAGGATATTCATAAAACCTAAATATGTATGTCTATGGTTTGGACCCAGGCTTCCGCCTCAACGACCAGCTGTTCCAGATGATCATCCGCAGATACAGCGAAGAGAATGAGGACCTGGACTTTGACAACTATTAATTGGCTGTCTTGTGAGACTGGATGCTATGTGTCGTAAGTCTTGATTCCCTGCTCTTTTCCATATCGTCGTCATGGTAGGGGTTCTTTTAGCTCTGTATAGGGTTTAGATATAAAAACCATATGCATTAACCTTTTGGTACGTGTGTCAGCACAACTAATGGTACTCCTTTTGAAAATAATGGGGTACATAATCATTGGAATATTTTATTGCCAGTTTTCTCTATTCAAAAGGCAGTCGCACATCTGAGCTATCTTTTTTTGCAGGTGCATGGTAACAGTTGATAAGATAAGAAACCTGCACACTGCTCTTGATAGTATCACTGCTCTTTAATAAGCTTTACGTGTTGACCTCAAGGCCTTCATTAGAGCTGCCTTTTGAATAGAGAAAACGGCTTTGCCAATAAAATATTCCAATGATTATGTACCCCATTATTTTCAAAGGAGTACCATCTGTTGTTGTACCATCTGTTGTATCTTCCTGGTTTCAGGTGCCTTCAACACCTTAGACAAGGATAACAATGGAACCATCAAGGTCAACGTTCAAGAGGTAAGCTTGTCACACTTACAAGCTGTACCAATGAGATGGTTTTCTGAATGTAAATAGCCTAGCAAAGCTACTTTGGTCATCGGCATCACTGTACAATGTGTTCCTATCACACAAGAGGTCAAAACCCACCATTGTACAGGGTTGATGTCAAACAATTGTTTTAATTTGTTTCTTTGCAGTGACTCCAGTTGACCATGTACTCCTGAGCTTAGGACATGCCTACAGGTGTTTACAAAACCACTCCATTCTTCTCTACTTCATGCTGTGCTTTAGACCACTCCATGGACCCCCTGTGCCAGTCAACCAGTCCCCCAGTGTATGCAGGTTTCCCTACATTATTTGCAACCTACACAATGTGAATACAGCATTTTCATACAACAAAAGAGGAGTTGTAGACTAACGTGGGAACTAAAACCTGCACACACAGTGGTTCTATGGGCTGACATTGAGAACCTCTGGGCCACTCATTGCTGGTCTTGCATTCAACCAAGAGTATCTGCTTGTTTTCCTTTTGAATTGAAGAAAAGACAGCCATAGCCTGTGTAGAGGTTCTTTCCAATAGCTCTCAAATGGTAATCATTTACCAATCATCTTTAAGCCAGTTCTGAAATAGTCTATAACTGTGACACATACATGATGTAGCTACACATAATAATGCCAGCACAATGTTCGTTTTTATGTCTAACAAGAAAAATGTGGTTTGTGCCATTGCTTCATGAAACCAACAGATGCCATTTAAGGATTTGGTTACTGTCTTTGAAATGACCAGTGTCATTTTGTATGGAATTAAAGTAATCCTAACAATGTGGTGCGTGTTATTTCAACACATCAAGCCTACTCATCTACAAAGTTGTATTAGTCATATGTACAGGATAAACAATGAAATGCTTACTTACAGGTTCCTTCAACAATAGAAAATAATACTAACAAAGTAAATGGCTCAACAGAATAAGCATTTTAGCATAATACAGGAAGGCACAATTTATAGTCCAATATTTACAAGCGTTTAAAAATTGTGCGGTATCTAGCAATAACATGTCTGGTAGCGTGAATGTATGTGCTAAAGTGCAGGTGGTCAGCCCAGTTGATATCGGACTTCATGCTCCGATACCATATGCCCGACAGTAAGGGAGTGAACAGCTCATGGCTGGGGTGTGTGGGGTCCTTGATGATGCTGTGGGCTTTCGTTTGAGAAACGTTAGATGTCCTGGATGGCTAACATTTCATCATTTTGTTTCACCCACGCTCTGGGAATAAGGGCTGATGCGTTTACCTGATGGCTGGATTAATACATGTGTATCACCCGTCGTGGTTAACTTGACCACTGTTTCTTCATCATGATAAAGCTTATTAGCTACTTTTTATATTAATAGTATTTTAGGTGCTTGGGAAAGTTAAGTGATTTCAACAGCGCCATAGCTCGAGCATTGTGGTCAGTCACAGGACTTTTCTCTCACAGAGAAAACACGTACTGAGCTTGCGTACAAACTAGCGCGAGACATCGGACTGTGGCTAGCTAACTACGAAGTTTTCGGACTAATCGCAGAAATCACAACCTTTCTTTCCCTCAAAAGGTAAAACTATAATGTATAGCAATATTACAAATATCTAGCCTATTTTGGTGTTATTTTTTTATCTCGTAAAATGAATGAAGAGGCGACAATGCGTACGCAAACGTTTGCTAGCTACAATCTTGTTAAGACGTGACTAGCTAACATTAGCTAGCTAGCTTACTTGTTCACGAAAAAAAAACGCCCAAAATGTGAACAATGAGCAGTAACGGCATTTTTGATGTTAAGGCATTGTGTTTTTAAAAAGTGCAAATATGTTACCATATCGCAGTTACTAACCGGTTTCACCGCTATCGCATAGATAACATCCTAGTTAGCTATAGCTAGTTAACTAACAAGTACATTTTTGGGGTACGGGTAAGTTAACGTGAACTAATGTAGCTAGCTAGCAGTCTAGCCCGTAAACCGAGCTAAATCAAGAGAGCACTGACTGCTGTCTGACGATGATACTCGGGTTGCGTCTGTCTTCTTGGCATGACAGGCTGATGACTGGTCAACAAAGGGATTGCGCTTGACTCTCAGACAGCTGTGCAAGTAATTTATAGGGTGCAAGGTTTGTATTCATGATTCTGTCATGCAATGTTGTGATTGGGGGAACCAAATTGAATTCAATTAACTAGCTAATGAGTACAGACGCTCATTCACGGACACACTTTACTATAGCTGAATTTAGATGCACTTGCTGATATTCTTCATCTTATCCACCTTATATTATCAATCAACAATTACTCAAATTATGTTATTTTGGAATCTGATATTTGTATTCAGTATCAAATGTTTCCTTTTAGTTGTACGCTGTTTGGTATTTGATAGAGGTCCAGTGATGTATTATTATGAGTTACATTTTTGGCTCCAGAAGAACTAGTAGTATCCCTACTAGGAGGACTGAAGGCAGAGACCAGAGTGAAAGAAGCAGACCAGAGAGATAAGAGGCATTGTGGAAGATGTCTGCCTCACACTTCTTCAATGAGGACAGTGTCACGCGGTTCAAAAAGAGAAAAGCTCGCTTTACCTTCAGTGAGGTCCACATCCTCCTGGATGAAGTGAAGAAGAATCGGCACATCGTTGTCGGTATGTACCTCTGTACCCTGCAGCACTTCATGTTGATGTGATGATAAAAAAAATGTTTGTTTAAAACTCATGCCTGTGTTTCTTTTCAGAATTTAGACACGTGGTCATGCTTTAATTTTGCAGATGCACAGTAACTCTTGTCTTATGCTCAAGTACTGGCTCCTCTTAGACACCAGTATGTATGGCCAACCAAACACCAGCATCTGATCCTTTTCTTATTAATTGTCCCTCTGACTCTTACAGGGAAGTTTAACCGCGGTGTACCAACGGATGTGAAGAAGCGCGTGTGGGCGGAGATCACGGCCAGTGTGAATGAGATCGGGGAGAGCCAGCGTGAGGTCATCGAGATCATCAAGAAGTGGTCCGACCTCAAGTGCGACACCAAGCGCAAGGTTGCCGCCATGCGGTCGGGGGCCAACTTCAAGGGGATCAACTCGCGGCTGTCCCGCGACCTCAGCCCCACAGAGAACATTGTGCATCAGATCTTGGAGCTGGATGGGAAGCGAAGCCGGGTGCCAGGTCTCCATTATGGGGCTTTCAAGGAGGGAGATGATGATGAAGGACCAGAGGAGGAGGACGAGGAAGAGGACATGGCGGGGATACACAGTTACCCCAATGAAGGAATAGATGTCTCAATGCCACCACCCTCCACGCTTTCCTCGGCCATGCCCATGTCCTTTTCCATGGGGATGCCCATGCCGGGCCCTGGCCACACACCCATACCCCCGGTTCAACCCAAAGATGACCATTCTATGCCAACCTACAGTGGCTCGTCCAGTGAGTTATCTACTTTGAAACTGGAAGGGTCTGGGTTGTTCAATTTATACACCACACACACCTTTTATGGTGAGGGGTTATCGAGGGTGCATATTCACATATTAGATTTTCTGTTGCAGGAGATTCGTCACATCCCTCTTATGAAATGCAGTATGAGATACCCACTGCTGAAGGTAAGAGTGTATATGCATGCAGTGTGGTGCGTTAACCCAACATTCAACTCTGTTTATTTGTCTATAGGGTCTGATTTGTCTGGTATTGCAGTACTAGAAATACGCTTGTGAAATACTGCCGGATGTGTGGTATAAGGGCTGGGAATTGCCAGGGACCTCACAATACGATACTTAGGTGCTGATACGATATGTATTGCGATTCGATGTTCCAAACATACTGCTCACCATGCAGTGCCTTCAGAAAGTATTCACACCCCCTTGACTTTTTCCACATTGTATTTACAGCCTGCATTTTAATTGGATTAAATTGAGACACATCACTGAGTACCACTTCATATTTTAAAGCATGGTGGTGGCTGCATCATATTATGGGTATGCTTGACATTGGCAAGGACTATGGATTAAAAAAAAAAAATTGGGAGGGGGGATAACACACAAAAAAGGGAATAGAGCTAAGCACAGGCAAAATCCGAGAGGAAAACCTGTTTGTCTGCTTCCCAACAGACACTGGGAGACAAGTTCACCTTTCAACAGGACAACCTAAAACACAAGGCCAAATATACACTGGAGTTGCTTACCAAGACGACATTGAATCTTCCTGAGTGGCCTAGTTACAGTTTACTTAAATCGGCTTAAATCTATGGCAATACTTAGATGGCTTTGTAGCAATGATCAACATCCACCTTGACAGAGCTTGAAGAATTTAAAAAAGAATGTGCAAATATTGTACAATTCAGGTGTGCAAAGCTCTGTTACTTACCCAGAAAGACAGCTGTAATTACTGCCAAAAGTGATTTTTAACATGTATTGACTCTGGGTGTGAATACTTTTTAAGAGTTATTTCTGTATTTAATTTAATACATTTGCAAAAAATTCTAAACATTTTTGCTTTGTCATGCTTTGTTGTTTATAGATGGGTGAGGACAAAAAAAACACAATTTTATCCATTTTGAATTCAGGCTATAATCATGTGGAATAAGTAGAGGGGTATGAATATTTTCTGAAGGCACTGTATGTCTGCTGCAGAGGGACAAGAGCCATGAGAAAACTACTTTTTATCAGTCATGGAAATAAGTGCTGAAAACCTATTTAAAAAGATGGACAACAAGCTATGAATAAAAAAATACAGGAGTTTTGGTACAGTTACAGACAACTAGCGCAAAAATATTGCGATAGTGTCAATACGATATCATAAAAATGTATATCCTGATGTAACTATCGATTCCCCCCCCCCATATCACTATGTGGTATGTGTAACCTCAAACACACGCACAAGTTCAGTGTCACCTCTTGCCTTTCCCCAGACACTGAGAACCAGTTTGGGCAGACAGACGACGAGCGTCAGGACGAGCTGCCCCCTTCCACCTCACAGACGTCCAGCCTCACAGAGGACAACCAGGGGAGCGGCGGTGGCCCACACCCCTCCACAGGCACCCAGCCCTCACCCTCATCGTTTTCCGCCGCACCACCTACAGCAGGCCAGCCACCTCGGAACGCCAGGGATAGCATGTTGCAGAGTGCCTCGCTGAGCATTCAGGAGCAGCACGCCACCAACACCGCGCTAGAGACGGTGTCGCGCTCCCTGGAACTGCTGTCCGAGTCGGTGCAGCAGCTGGCCGAGACGCAGCAGGAGTTTGTGCGCGAGTCGCTGCAGCTGCAGAGGGAGACGATGCACATACTCCGAGACTTCACCAGTGGGGCCCTGGCCCTCATGCATGACAAGCTCAATGGACGCCCGGCCCTATAGCCCAGACGTTGCTGCACTATCTGCCTCCTGTGGAGCTGGACGGGTGTGTTCCTTTACACTGGGTACAAGGTTGTTCCATTTCTTTCATTGAGTCATTTACTCCAGACATTTTTAGTGGGTTGTGTTCCGAGTTACTGTATTTTATAGGAGTAACCCTGTCTGCGTAAATGTTTAAATTATGAACTGTGTGTTATCCCTCCAAGGGAAATACAGAAACTCAAAGCAGAATTAGGGGTTTCTTGCACAAATTAAGAGCCTATTTGTTTCTTCCCCCATTTCTCAGATCATTAAAATTGAGTTAGTTTAAGGCTCAGAGAGAGTCTAAAATTTGCCTAATTTTAAAGTGAGGTAATAATGTGTAATGTTTTCTAAAGTGTCCTGTTGTATCATGTTGAAAACAGATTCTATCTGATAAACATGTTAGAGCGATAGGGCCCCGTCATTTGTAAAGGTGGGCATACTTCTTGAGATTATGGACTGATTTCTGTATGTTCATTTTTTATGTGAGACAGTTTTAAATGAATTCTCCTTTTGTCTACTATGTTGATGTAGTCTCCTTATGTACTATTGTACGGAGATATTGTAGAACATGTAAATAAATATGATTGATAACTGCTGTAAACTGACTTTAAATTGCTCTTATTATACAGTAGGACCTCAGCGACACAAACACATCGGGAATGCAGGTCATTCAGAACCCCTTAAATGTTTAACTTTCTAATAGCGGAGGTTCATAAAGTTGATGGGCAAATAAATGCCTTGTTTACCCAAATTTCTGTATTGTACATTGCTCTATGTTATATTTTTTGTGAAGTCATTAGCACAGTATACATGTTGCCAATTTTGGCTTTAAGACGTAGGCAATTTGAAAAACCAAAAAGTAAATGGTGCCGATTTATTGGCACATTGAACCATGTCGCACGCTGTAGATAACTCCATGGATAGTAGTAAAACCATGACATATTGAGACATCATACACTACATGACCAAAATGATGTGGACACCTGAACATCTCATTCCAAAATCATGGGTATTAATATGGAGTTGGTCCCCCTTTGCTGCTATAACAGCCTCCACTCTTCTGGGAAGGCTTTCCAGTAGATGTTGGAACATTGCTGTGGGGACTTGCTTCCATTCAGCCACAAGAGCATTAGTGAGGTCAGGGAATACTGTTGGGCGATTAGGCCTGGCTCACAGTCGGCGTTTCAATTCATCCCAAAGGTGTTCAATGGCGTTGAGGTCAGGGCTCTGTGCAGGCCAGTCAAGTTCTTCCACACCGATCTCGACAAACCATTTCTGTATGGACCTCGCTTTGTGCACAGGGTCATGCCAAAACAGGAAAGGGCCTTCCCCAAACTGGTGCCACAAAGTTGGAAGCACAGAATTGTCTAGAATGTCATTGTATGCTGTAGTGTTGACATTTCCCTTCACTGGAACTAAGGGGTCTAGCCCGAACCATGAACAGCCCCAGACCATTATTCCTCCTCCACCAAACTTTATAGTTGGCACTGCATTCAGTTCTTGTGCTGACGTTGCTTCCAGAGGTAGTTTAGAACTCGGTAGCTACGTGCTTCAGCACTCTGTGGTCCCGTTCTGTGCGCTTTTGTGGCCTACCACTTCACGGCTGAGCCGTTGTTGCTTCTAGACGTTTCCGCTTTACAATAACAGCACTTACATTTGACCGGGGCAGCTCTAGCAGGGCGGAAATTTGACAAACTGACTTGTTAGAAAGGTGGCATCCTATGTCGGTGTGCTATGTTGAAAGTCACTGAGTTTTTCAGTAAGGCCATTCTATTACCAATGTTTGTCTATGGAGATTGCATGGCTGTGTGCTCAATTTTATACATCTGTCAGCAAAGGGTGTGGCTGAAACAGCAGAAGGGGTGTCCACATAAACTATTTATACAAAAGTATCTTTATGCACCTTTGCCATTCACTTAAAATACATATGGACAATTTCGATTGCATATTTGTTTTTTGATCCTTTAGCCAGACACTGTCTTTAGCACATGTAGTTAATGTTTAAAAGGCAAAAGTCATTTACTTTGTTATTGCATATCCTGGTTTGATATTGCCCGTTAATGCCTCATGAGCTTAGTTCAACTGTCAGTCATACACCATGAGAACCCAAAATATAAGCTTGTTTTTCTTCAATGTTTATAAACATTGTAAATGTAAACAAACACTGTATAGCCTCATAACATGGTTAAAACAATAATGTTAATATCATGGATGGTCAGTCCTTGCATCCATAGCTCTGTCTATTAATCTGAGAGTGGTTACATCACTCAGCTTTCTACCAAAACAGAGCCAGAGCAACCGTTTTATTGTTTAATCTGTAAATGTGCCCTTTAAACAGCTGCATATTATCAAGATAAAGTGTCACCAACAAAAAAGGTAAACAATAGGCCTATAGCAAATGCAGCATAGGCATTCATTTTTCACATGTAAATAGGACTTTTCAGTAGTGCTCAAAGCATGCCATTCCATGAGTGCATCATTTATTTTTCACCTCGAATCAATGAGCCCAGTCAGTTTTCCATGACAACAAAATCATAAACAACAGTGTAGGGCTGGCTAATAAGTCCTTAGTTTTGGGGTCATGCTCAGGTAAAACAATTTGGCTAATCTCTACTTCCATATTTCCAAGTTCTATTCTTGAAGACCAAGGGCTATAACATTTATTGGAATGTCTGGAATTCTGATAGACTTTGGTTTATAATGTAAAGATATAATTGAATGGTATTATTATATGTAGTAGAAAGCGATGGGTTAGAAGAAGCCTGGCAGCCTTAACTCAGCATTCAGTCCCCATAAAGTCAAATATATCATTGTAATGTACTTTATTTTTCTGCTTCTTGACTTTCAAAATAGCATCAGACTAAACATTACTCACTCTCCCCACAGGTGTGATTACTACCTCTGAGGGTTTAGCGCTTGAGGTAGTCACCTCATACAAGTACATGGGAGTATGGCTAGACGGTACACTGTCCTTCTCTCAGCACATATCAAAGCTGATTCAGATGACCATCCTACCCATGCTAGATTACGGAGACATAATTTATAGATCGGCAGGTATGCTCTCAAGCGGCTAGATGTTCTCTACCATCTGGCCATCAGATTTGCCACCAATACTCCTTATAGGACACATCACTGCACGCTATACTCCTCTGTAAACTGGCCATCTCTGTATAACCGTCGCAAGACCCACTCCCCCCTATCTGAGATATCAACTGCAGCCCTCATCCTCCTCATACAACACCCGTTCTGCAAGTCCCATTCTGTTAAAGGTCCCCAAAGCACACACATCCCTGGGTGGCTCGTCTTTTCAGTTCTGCAGCTAGCGACTGGAACGAGCTGCAACAAACACTCAAACTGGACAGTTATCTCAATCTCTTCATTCAAAGACTCAATCATTGACACTCTTACTGACAGTTGTGGCTGCTTTGCATGATGCATTATTGTCTCTACCTTTTTGCTGTTGTCTGTGCCCAATAATGTTTGTACCATGTTTTGTGCTGTTACTATGTTGTGCTGCTGCCATGTTTTGTTGCTGCCATGCTGTGTTGTTGTCTTAGGTCTCTCTTGTTGTGATGAGTTTTATAAAAATAAAAACATGTATCCCAGCCCCCATCCCCGCAGGTCTTTTGGTAGGCCGTCATTGTAAATAAGAATTTGTTCTTAACTGACTTGCCTAGCTAAATAAAGGTTCAATAAATAAAAACCAACCCACTACTGTTCAAAAGTTTGGGGTCACTTCGTTTCTGGACATTTTGAGCCTGTAATCAAACCCACAAATGCTGATGCTCCAGATACTCAACTAGTCTAAAGAAGGCCAGTTTTATTGCTTCTTTAATCAGGACAACAGTTTTCAACTGTGCTAACATAATTGCAAAAGGGTTTTCTAATGATCAATTAACTTTTTAAAATGATTAACTTGGATTAGCTAACACAACGTGCCATTGGAACACAGGAGTGATGGTTGCTGTTAATGGGCCTCTGTACACCTATGTAGATATTCCATTAAAAATAAAAAAATCAGCTGTTTCCAGCTACAATAGTCATTTACAACATTAACAATGTCTACACTGTATTTCGTATCAATTTGATGTTATTTTAAATGGACCAAAAATGTGCTTTCATTTAAAAAACAAGGACATTTCTAAGTGACCCCAAACTTTTGAACGGTAGTGTATGGCCAGCTATGCAAACTTTAACATTGATTTATCCTGCAATTGATGTCATTCAATTGATAGCATACTGTTTTGTCTTCTTCTAATGCCTCTTAAGAGGAAAGTAATCTAAAAGTAATGGAATATAATCCGATTACGTTAATGAGTTTGGGTAATCCAAAAGTTACATTATCGATTACAATTTCGGACAGGTAACTAACAGATTACATTTAGAAAGAAACCTACCCAACCCTGCCTATACATTTTGATCGATGACAACACTAACTAGAGCTGGGTCGATAAACCGAAAATTACCGACAGTGACTTTGCCACCCTCTCACCGAAGTAATTTTGCTTCCTTTGTGATTAGGCTACACAATTTTCCTGCAGAATTGTTGGTTCTAAAACCATTATTTGGTCAATAGTAATGTGCATTAACCTGCTTCCTGCAATGAAAGTATCTGCCCTGTCCCTGTTTTGCTGCTGGCTCTCACTCCCCTCTTTGCACAAAGTGAAGGGAGAGATGCACTCTGATGAATGCAATCATACTGATAGTTGAGCAACATTTCAAAATGTACAGTAATTGCAGGAAAGACAGTTTAAAACAACTGTTACTGATGTTAAAAAAAGTAATTTTGCAGTGAATACGTCAAGTAGCCTATATAAACCTGCCAATGGAAAGTTTTTGTGGGACATAACATTTATTGTTGGATTAATTCCATGGCTATCTAGTAACAAAATCATATTTAGAGTTAGCAATCTAGCTAATGTGTTTTGAGTTCCCACTTCCTCAGGTGGCAAATTACATAGCATATAGGCATAGCCTAGGCCAATATGCACAAATTACATGCAGGTAAATTAATCTCTAAAGAGCCCAAAATATATAGTATTATTCTGGATCCTATTTTGGCATGTTGCACATCAAAGTATCCATCATGCATTCCCAGAATGTTAGATGAAATGGCTAACTTTTCCTGAAAAAAATATAAAAGCGCACCATACAACAATTTCAAAGATTTTACTGAGTTACAGTTCATAGGCCCTAATAATGTATGGATTTCACATGACAGGGCAGGGGTGCAGTCATGGGTGGGCCTTGGAAGGCATAGGCCCATCCACTGGGGAGCCAGGCCCAGCCAATCAGAATGAGCTTTTCCCCACAAAATGGCTTTATTACAGACAGAAATACCCCTCAGCACTCGCCCATCAGACGATCCCGCAGGTGAAGAAGCCAGATGTGGAGGTCCTGGGCTGGCGTGGTTACACGTGATCTGCGGTTGTGAGGCAGGTTGGACGTACTGCCAAATTCTCTAAAACGCAGCTTATGGTAGAGAAATGAACATTCAATTCTCTGGCAACAGTTCTGGTGGACATTCCTGCATTCAGCATGGCAATTGCACCCTCTCTCAAAACTTGAGACATCTGTGGCGTTGTGTGACAATATTTTAAAGTGGCCTTTTATTTTACCCAGCACAATGTGCACCAGTGTAATGATCGTGCTATTTAATCAGCTTATTGATATGCCACACCTGTTAGGTGGATGGATTATCTAGGCAAATGAGAAATGCTCACCAACAGGGATGTAAACAAATTTGTGCACAGAATTTGACAAATAAGCTTTTTGTGCATATGGAACATTTCTGGGACATTTTATTTCAGCTCATGAAACCAACACTTTACATAGTGTTTATATTTTTGTTTTGTGTATTTAATGTCTTATTTAGACTGGATAAAGTCAGTCAAGCTCTCCTGTTTAGCTACCTTGCTTTGAAGTATAGCCATTTTATACCTGATTCATTGAATGAGGGAATTATTTTATTAGACTTTTTTGTTGTACGCTAATGTTACAGCATAATACCTCCAGGAGAGCTACTGGGTGTGCAGACTTTTGTTCCAGCCATACGCCAACACACCAGATTCTACAACTCAACAGGACCTTGTTAAACTGACTCCGATGTGTTTGAGTAGTGCTGGATCAAAAGGCTGCATACCCAGTGGCCTAGCTCTCCAAATAGAGTTGACAACATGTTTTATACAGGAACACTGCTGTATATTTTACTAAGGCATTTTTCCGACAGTGGTACTGATACGGTATGGAGTATCATTACACTAAGCTGGTATTGGTATCGAAGCCAAAATTCTGAACACTTGAGTTTGATCTAGCTAATGATCAGCCCATTGGGGTAGCCTAAACAAATGAAGATGGGCAACCCCATGCTTCAGCCATCTATAGCCTAGGCACTATGCTACTACATCCGTTAGGCTACAGGATTATGCTCATTGCTAAAATAGCACACCTGCCTGATAATATGAGCCATCTAGGCTATAGCCCTAGGAATCCTACTTTTTGCCAACACGGGCTCATTCTTGGAGAGGAATATTAACAGGTGTCTGGTGCGCGGAGACCCAAAATTGGTATTCAATTGCACTCTGAGGCATTAAAAAGGTCTTAAATTCATGGGACCTGTAAGTAAGCCTTGTCCGAGCCAGAACGGCTCATAGGGCAGTTGCGATTTTCCTGATTCTGTAGCATGAAGCAGCTTAATGCACAAGTACACACCCTGGACAGGACTTTAGTCTTTCATGCTCACCTTCAATTCAAGATTTAAATCTGATTAACTTCAGAGTTCTCTTTATTTTGCACATTATTGAATACTTGATGAAAACAGAACAGGGAGACATACCTGTCAAACTTGACACATAGCGTGCAATACTGCTTATTTGAACATAGGAAAACTCAGGGGGAATACCTTTAATGCAGAAAGTAACAGACACCAACCGCTTCTGTCCTTCAAAAGAAACCCTTAGTAATGGACCCCCGTGCCACCCTCCACTCTGAGGGCCTCAGGGACTGAAGCTGTCCACCAGGTGTTTAGAGTTCCATGGACCTGCGTTGTTGGACAGGAACTGCTGGTTGACCACGGTCTTGGCATTCTGGTAGGAGTGAGCCTCCACCTGCAACAAGGTTACACAAATCATTCACCACAGACTACATATCAATGGCTCACATTCATACTTTCAAAAGAAAAAGTCAAATCGTCAATCAAATAATCCAGCATTACATGATGACACATCCCTGGCAATTATAAATCTGTTCATTCAAACTGACAGAGTAGCTTACACAATTCAGGTTACATTTTCAATGATTAGCAATTAACACACAAACACACTTTGGCACTGTGGTACGTGGGGAGATCCTGTAGGCAGCGGTATCCTCCTAGAGTTGCAATTTTGCGGAAGTTGCTGTAGAGGGCCCTCTTGCATAGCCTGCTGGAGAAGCCAGAGCCACTCACAAACGGGGAACTGAGGAACAGAGAGAAGTCTAAAAACATTACCATCCCTGAGGCACCAAAGAAAACTCTCACCACAATGCAGATGTCTAAAGTACTAATCTATATCTAGTAAGTAGTAGAATGTAAATATACAAGCCAAGGGGATGTATTCAATAGGTGTTTTTAGTGATATGAAAGATTGCAGATAGAAATGTAATGAATTGAGTTGGTACTTCAATCATATATCTACACGAGACATTTATATTCTGAACGTTCTGTAAGATTACACCCTACTGAACAGGCCCCAGTTCTGTGTCCTTTGCCCTGATATAACCAACATCCCAGGCCCCAGGACCTGCTCTGACTTACCCGTCCACAGTGAAGCCGTTGGTGCTGTCTAGGACCTCGATGCTGGCGTCCCCGAGGCACCAGTTGATGCTGAGGTCTGTGCAGTGGGCAGTGCTGAGTGGAGGCCCCACCCCCTCACTGCTGAGGAAGAAAATCCTCTTCCTGCTGAATGGCGGGGCCAGCAGCTCCTCCCAGCCCCCCTCGCCCAGACGCTTGTTGATGGTTTCCGACACCTTCTCAGAGTACTGGCTGGAGTCACCTGAATAATAGAGACCAGTACATCTAAGTTTTTCATTTCTTTGGGTCTTTCTTTTTCCAATTTTAAAGCCATTGACTTTATTCAGTTCCAAAATGTTTACCCAGCACCACACTGGTGATATACAGTGGCTGGATGAAGTGGCTAAGCAGCGCGCCCTGAATCCCAGTGACAGTCCAGCGGCACAGCTTGTCGCTGTCGGACATGCAGCAGACGCGGGCGCCCCACACACTGGGGTGGAGGAAGGCCACAGGAATCAGGGAGCCCTTGGCGTGGCACTGCAGCTTCAGAGAGGAGTAGCTGCTGCTCAGAGACTTCCTGTGGGGAGACAGATAAGAGTATGTACAGGACATAGTTAATAGAGATGGGGTGGGGGGAATCAATACATTAGAGTATCAAGAGAGAACTGATATTGTCAAATAATAATACTCCAAGTAATGATCATCTTAGGTCTTCCTATAAATAATGGGGCCGACGTGTGACATTTGGATAAAAAAATTCTAAATGGTTTGAAACAAAATTATTTTCATGCAGTTCCACATGTATACTTAGAGAAATAAAAGTGAATATATGCAAATTGACCCATGACTCCACCTATACAACAATATAGGCCTAGGACTATACAGAGCCTTCAGAAAGTATTCACACCCCTTGACTTTTTCCACATTTTGTTGTGTTACCGCTTGAATTTAAAATGGATTAAATGTAGATTGTGTGTCACTGGCCTACAAACAATATCCCTAATGTCATAGCGGAAATATGTTTTTAGAAATGTTTACAAATTAATTAAAAATGAAAAGCTGAAATGTCTTGAGTCAATAAGTATTCAACCCCTTTGTTATGGCAAGCCTAAATAAATGCAGGAGTAGAAATGTGCTTAACAAGTCACATAATAAGTTGCATGGACTCACTCTGTGTGCAATAATAGTGTTTAACATGATTTTTGAATGACTACCTCATCTCTGTACCCCACACATACAATTATCTGTACGGTTCCTCCGTCAAGCAGTGAATTTCAAACACAGATTCAACCAGAGGCTTCCCAATCCCGCGCAAAGGTCACCTATTGGTAGATGGGTAAAAATAAAAAGCAGACATTGACACCAGGCCAAATATACACTGAAGTTGCTTACCAACATTGAATGTTTTTGAGTGGCCTAGTTACAGTTTTGATTTAAATCGGATTGAAAAATCAATGGCAAGTCTTGAAAATGGCTGTCTAGCAATGATCAACAACCAACTTGACAGAGCTTGAATAATTTTTGAAAGAATAATATGTGAATATTGTACAATCCAGGTGTACAAAGCTCTAAGAGACTTACCCAGAAAGACTCACAGCTGTAATCGCTGCCAAAGATGATTGTAACATGTATTGAATCAGGGGTGGAAATACTTATGTAAATTATATATTTCTGTATTTCACTTCAATACATTTGCAAAAATGTCTAAAAACATGTTTTCACTTTG
Organism: Salmo salar; assembly: GCF_965601325.2. Lineage (NCBI taxonomy): Eukaryota > Metazoa > Chordata > Actinopteri > Salmoniformes > Salmonidae > Salmo > Salmo salar. The sequence goes on along the minus strand of NC_138294.1, from coordinate 72,988,589 downwards.
TCATTATGGAGTATTGTGTGTAGATGGATGAGAAAAAACCCTATTTAATACATTTTGAGTTCAGGCTGTAACAACATGGGGAATAAGTCAATAGGTATGAATACTTTCTGAAGCAAGGACTTCCAGAGACTTTTTCAAGAACTTAATTGTAATTTTCAAGGATCTCAATATTATACAATTGTTTCATTTATATAATTGTACATATAGGGCCTAATATAGACCCCCCCCCCCCCCCCAAAGTGTAAAAAAAGTAGGCCATTACCACTTTTTTTACCAAGACATTGATATTCAATTTATTATTACATTCTAAAATATGAGAATAATGTGGACATTGCCTGACTAAATAGATTTTTCTCTAGCCTATGTGGCCAACGCAAGCACAAGTAATAAAGCCAAGGATAGCGGTAGCATTAATCTCACCATCGTTGTTTTTATAACGGGAAAGTGACCAAAACCCAGGTTCATTTTTTAATAGAAGGATTTGTATTGGAAAGCCAAGTTGACGCCAACATTAGAAGTTGTCGTCCTCAAAATAACCGTACCGCCCTTCAATTGAAGTGAAGGGGCCACATCTCTCAAAAATCTGTGAAGGGGCCACATCTCTCACAAAATCGGATAAAAAATGAAGGGAGCAGGAGAACTTATAAATTGGCTACAATAACTACAAGGACTTTTCAAGCACCAAATTGAGGAAATGTCTGATTTTCAAGGTCAGCCTATTCCAGTACTTGATTTTCTGAGCTCCAAATTCAAGTAGGCTACTTTAAGGCCCTTGTATTGTTTAAAATTGCAGGTCTAACATGGAAGACATGTATTTGTCATGTTATTTCATTACTAGATCATATTGTGAATAAGCCCACTAGGCCATGTCATTTGTTGTCATTATATCATGAATAATGTATAGGAATAGCATTGGGTGTTGCGCGATAGCCTATCCTACAAAATTAAGCACTGCAGACTGTCCAATTGCACATACGAAAATATGAATTTGTTACCTTAATGCTTTCCTGTTAAATGTAATGAGACCCTGCTGTAAATCAAACAGACTACAGATGATCAACAATTCGCTAGGGATATAGATCAACGTGGATCCAATCACAACTGTCTTCACCGGAGTAACGAACGATACACCAAAATATTCTGGACATTCCTCATGAATACCTTTTTTCCAGCACCTCAGCGCATGAGACGCAACAACAGCTGTTCGTCACTTGACTGTCATTAAGAAAATTCCTTCCTGGAGCACATGGTGTGTGAAAATATCAACCTGGAATCAGCTGGAATCAAATGCCTGCACATCCAACAAGTATTATGCATAATTATTTAAGAACCAGTATCAATTTAAGTATCAAGGTACGGTGACTCTTTTGGTTAAAAGCATTCGATTTTGTAATCGCATTTATAATTTTGTATTTGTGTGCCCATAAACTGTTTTCACCCCGTAACATAAGAAGACACAAAATGTTAGGTCAGTGGGAAGAAAACCCTGTTCCTGGACAGCCGCAGGATTTTGTTCTAACTAGGCACCACACCTGACCAACTGAGCTAATTGATCAGTTCAGTGATTGCCTAAATTCAACACAGCTGGTCTTGCATCAGGGCCAGGGTTGCCTACCCCTGTGTTAGGTAGTTACACTGCATTTCTGAGATCTCCATACAACAAAAACTGTTTGACAGCTAGATCCAGGATACTTACAAGGTTCAAGTTCAATGTCTAATTTAGCTGATTAATGCTTAATATATGATATAAGGACACCTTACACTGCCATAAATGCAAGTACAGAAAAGTTGTTATGTCACAATTTTGAACAAATCCTTCAAGACACCAACCATGATAATGGGTTAAACTCGTGAATTTTATTAAATATAGCTATGATCCCCTTTATATCTTAATGTAATGACATGAAAAAAAGTTGGCAGATTATTATCAATGACTTGTCAGCAGCTGTAATAAGTTGTACTGTGTAGGAAATTGTCACTGGTACCCTAGTTTATAGAAAGACCCACATACAGTACCCAAAAATCTATACACACGCACTTTGACATGAACAACACACTTACATGAGGATGCACTGAGCGGCGCCTTTCGGGGTCTGGTTGGTGTAGAGGTGCAGGTAAATCTGGGGCTTGAGCTGGAGGAGGTGGCTGTCGGAGGTGCTCTGGTAGATGGAGCGTTCCTTGTGCTTGGGGTCGTGGCTGAAGAACAGCAGCAGCTGCTTGAACAAATACCTGTACATAAAAAAAGGAATATTAACATTATTTCCTGATATCCAGTAATAATGGCAATGCTGAACTCAAAAAGAGAAGACAATGGATTATCAGAGGGATCCTATTAGGGCACAACGGAAAAGAAAAATTAGCGTTTCGAATTGGACAAGTCCAGGGAATCCCTCCCTGTTTCAGTTTGTTTATTCCATTTGTTGCCTAATGAACACGACCAGGATGTAGTCTACCTTTGGAGAGCCCGTCTGGCGATGACGATGGCATGACAGTCATGCACCACGGTGCCACTGAAGCAAAGCCAGCCGCTGTAGCTCGACTGGCCTGTGCCCAATGCCACCACCTCATAGCGCTCACAGGACTGGCCCCCGGTGTCAATCAGCTCTGAGGATACACCAACAATACACCCCATAGACACACACTGTCGATGTAAGATTAGGCTGAACAGACGTTCACCCAATGTGAAAAATGCAGTGGGTCATATTTTGGGGTGAATTGTTATTTTGGGTCTGGAATGAGACCTATAGTCAGCAGTACGGGAGAACTCACCTCTCTCTAGGACAAAGGCAGCCAGGTGGCTTTTGCAGCTATGGAACTCTGGACACTCCCTCAGGAGGCGCTCAAACCTCTCGCTGCACACTGCTGCCATTCGGTGTTTATGCCAGTCTGTGTAACCCACTGGAAACACAGCTAGAGGAGATGTTCATTAAGATCTTTCTAAAGTGTACTTAAAGGAATACTTCTGGATTTTGGCAATGAGGCCCTTTATCTAGCTACTTACCTAGGGTCAGATGAACTCGTGGATACCATTTTTATGTCTCTGTGTCCAGTATGAAGGAAGTTAGAGATTTCTAGAGCCAATGCTAACTAGCGTTAGCGCAATCGCTGGAGGTCTATGGGTATCTGATAGCATACAGATACCCATAGACTTCCAGTGTTAGCGAAACTACCTCAAACATCCTTCATATTGGACACAGATACATAAAAATGGTATCCACAATTTCATCTGACTATGGGGAATTAGATAAAGGGCCTCATTGCCAAAATCCTGAAGTATCTCTTTAACTATGTGTGCCTTTACTGGGAAGTAGCCTGTTCCCTCTCAATTGTATTTATCCAGGAAGTACCATTGAGGTCAGAAGACCTATTTTACAAGGGACACCTGGCCCCTCACCCACCTCCAACCCTCTTGCCTCTCTTGGGGCTGCTCTCCAGGTTGTCCAACTGGTCCAGGACCCCTTGTTTGAGGAAGCTGATGTCCCCCTCAGACCGGGGCGGTGTGCCTGGGAGAGAGTACCCGTCACAGTCATCGCTAAAATCGTCCAGGTCAGCTGGCATCAGCCTGTGGCTCTGCAGAGGGAGCCTGGGGGAAGATGACCTCTGGACGGGCATGCAGTCTTCTGTCAGCAACGGCCCCAGCAGGTTTGGGGTCCTGGAACCACCACCATCAATACATAGGGTTTTGTCGAGGCCCAGAGGGTCACCGACATCACAGTCGAAATCTCGCCCCATGGCCCCACCACTGCTGCTGATCCGGTGGTGCATCCCCATCGCGGGTTCGCCCTCTGAGGGAAACCGCTTCAGCAGAGAGGCCGCCATTCTCGGCAACCGCTTGTTCACAACGTTATGGTCCACCATTGTATGAGACCTGTTGTAGACTGAAAGGCAACGCCAAAAATACTTAACACATCCGCCAAGTTAGGGCAGGATTTCTCTGACTACAGCCCTATGTATGATCAAAGCATGATGAATGGCCATATAACGAAAGTGAGCTAGGTCGGAACCGTTATTCATCGTCCTTGGACATTACAGGAAACCATAGCAAAAAAATCTAACTAGTAACTCAGTTAAGTTAGTGAAGCAAGATAGGTCGAAATGTTCTCTATAGTGAATTTGCAAGCCAAACGATTCACCTGACCTTATCCAAGAGGTTAGTGAATTTGCAAGCTAAACCATTTACATGTCCTTATCACTTTCGTTATATGCACAAGAGTTCTGCAACGACAAGTTGTAACAAGCCTTGTTTGGCTTCCTAATGCATAGCAACCGCGAATCTTTCAATTAATTAGTGACATAGCGTTACTTTCACATTAAAGGTTCTAGCTGTGAACATAAAACTTCAATTGTTACCGTCACCCCGAAATGTCAATTGAAGGTTGACGTTCCCTCGATGGATTTGGACACGAGCAGAAGCTTATGACGTGTTTGGGATAAAACAATAGTGTTGCTGTTTAGCTAACGTTACACACATCTACAATCTTGATGGTGAGTCGTCGTTGAAAGGGAAATGTCAAAAATGTTCTACTTCATATTCATCATCTCCACCCCATCAACATATATGAAAATTGCGCGTTTATATGTTCAATACAATAACTTTTTTCTTCTTCTCGTTTTGTGTTTGTTTGTCTAGAAATGTAGACTCCTGCATGCGGTGGAGCTGGGCTGTCGCTAGATGGCATATATCTTGTCAAGTTGAATTGTTTTGCATTTTAGCTAACCTTAACTATTTTCCTAACATTAACCTAATTCTCCTAACCAGCTACGAGTTGTGAATTCTGACATAAGATGTATCCCATGCCCATCATTGAGGCTGGCCTGTATGGAGTGGCATCTCTGGCATGTGTTTGAATTTGCAGGCAAGTGGTGTACAAAATCTAAATGCATGCCGACGCAGCTACTCTTCCTGGGGTCCAGCAAAAGTAAGGCGCATCAGAATACATTCACAGATTTCACAACACACTGTGCCTTCAGGCCCCTACTCCATCACTAGCACATATCTACAGTACTAAATCCATGTGTATGTATGTGTGTGTATAGTGCGCATGTTATCGTGTGTGTATGCATGTGTCTGTGCCTATGTTTGTGTTGCTTCATAGTCCCTGCTGTTTCATAAGGTGTATTTTTATGGGTTTTTTAAATCTAATTTTACTGCTTGCATCAGTTACTTGATGTGAACAGAGTTCCATGTAGTCATGGCTCTATGTAGTACTGTGCGCCTCCCATAGTCTGTTCTGGACTTGGGGACTGTGAAGACCTCTTGGGGTATGCATGGATGTCCGAGCTGGGCGCCAGCAGATCAAACAGACAGCTCGGTGCATTCAACATGTCAATACCTCTCATAAAAATAAGTAGCGATGAGCCAGGAGAGATTGACATGCATATTATTAATATTAGCTCTCTGTGTACATCCAAGGGCCAGTCGTGCTGCCCTGTTCTGAGCCAATTGAAACTTTCCTAAGTCCTTTTTTGTAGCACCTGACCACACGACTGAACAGTAGTCCAGGTGTGACCAAACTAGGGCCTGTAGGACCTGCCTTGTTGATAGTGCTGTTGAGAAGGTAGAGCAGCACTTTATTATGGACATACTTCTCCCCATCGTAGCTACTGTTGTATCAATATGTTTTGACCATGACAGTTTAAAATCCACGGTTGCTCCAAGTAGTTTAGTCATCTCAACTTGCTCAATTTCCACATTATTTATTACAGGATTTAGTTGAGGTTTAGGTTTTAGTCAATGATTTGTCCCAAATACAATACTTTTAGTTTTATATATATTTAGGACTAACTTATTCCTTGCTACCAACTCTGAAACTAACTGCAACTCTTTGTTAAGTGTTGCAGTCATTTCAGTCGCTGTAGTAGCTGACGTGTATATAGTTGAGTCATACGCATATATAGAAACTTTGGCTTTACTCAACCAGTGTGGCATGTCATTAGTAAAGATTGAAAAAAGTAATGGGCCTAGACAGCTGCCCTGGGAAATTCCTGATTGTTCCTGGATTATGTCGGAAAGGCTTCCATTAAAGAACATCCTCTGTGTTCTGTTAGACCGGTAACTCTTTATCCACATTATAGCAGGGGGTGTAAAGCCATAACACATACGTTTTTCCAGCAGCAGACTATGATCGGTAATGTCAAAAGCTGCACTAAATTCTAACAAAACAGCCCCCACAATCTTTTTATCATCAACTTCTCTAAACCAATCATCGGTCATTTGTGTAAGTGCTGTGCTTGTTGAGTGTCCATGCTGAAATTCTGTTGTCAATTTGTTTACTTGAAATAGCATTGTATCTGGTCAAACACCATTTTTTCCCCAGAAGTTTATTAAGGGTTGGTAACTGGCTGATTGGTCAGCTATTTGAGCCAGTAAAGTAGGCTTTACTATTCTTGGGTAGCGGAATGACTTTTGCTTCCTTCCAAGCCTGAGGGCACACACATTCTAGTTGGCTTAAATTGAAAATATGGCAAATAGGAGTGACAATATCTTCCGCTATTATCCTCAGTAATTTTCCATCCAAGTTGTTAGACCTCGGTGGCTTGTCATTGTTGATAGACACTAATAATTTTGTCACCTCTTCCACACTCAGTTTACGGAATACAAAATTACAATGCTTGTCTTTCATAATTTGGTCAGATATACATGGATGTGTAGTGTCAGCATTTGTTGCTGGGATGGCATGGCTCAGTTTGCTAATGTTGCCAATGAAAAAAATCATTAAAGTAGTTTGCAATATCAGTTGGTTCTGTGATGAATGAGCCATCTGATTCAATATGTTTGCCTTTTTTCCCAAAATGTCATTTAAGGTGCTCAAGCTTTTTACTATCATTCTTTGTCATTTATCTTTGTTTCATAGTGTATTTTCTTCTTTTTATTCAGTTTAGTCACATGATTTCTCAATTTGCAGTATGTTTGCCAATCGGTTGTACAGCAAGACTTATTTGCCATTCCTTTTGCCATTCCTCTCAACCATAATTTTTTTTTTTAATTCCTCATGAATCCATGGAGATTTAAGTTTTTAAAGTCATTTTCTTAATGGGTGCGTGCTTATTAGTAACTGGATTAAGCAATTTCATAAATGTGTCAAGTGCAGCGTCTGTTTGTTCCTCATTACACACCACAGACCAGCAAATATTCTGTACATCAACAACATAGGAATCACTACAAAACGTATTATATGACCTCTTATACACTATATTAGGCCCAGCCTTTGGAACTTTGTTTTTCCTAGATATGGCTATTATCTTGTGATCACTACATCCTATGGATTTGGATACTGCTTTCAAACAAATCTCTGCAGCATTAGTAAAGATATGATAAATACATATTGATTATTTCATTCCTTTACTGTTTGTAACTACCCTGGTAGGTTGATTGATAACCTGAACCAGGTTACAGGCACTAGTTACAGTTTGAAGTTTTATCTTGAGTGGGCAGCCTGATGAAGGCCAGTCGATATTTAAATCACCCAGAAAGTGAACCTCTTATTCTATGTTGTGAATGTGTCGTAAGATTTGTATTTAAGCAGTAGATACATTGTTTGTTTAGAGGTTGCATGTGATTTTGTGGCCCACTGCCATACTGCCTGCCTGTCAAGGCAGGGGTGAAGATGACATAACATCGTCTGCACACTAGATGGCAGCAAAGTAGCTATGTAAATTAGCGACCTGAGCTGCAGTGTAGGCTCTTCTGCAAGAGTGTAGGTTTTCATTTCAGCAATCACCCCATCAAAAGATTAACAAACTATATAAACGATTCCAAAATGGTGCTGAATGTTGCAGCATGCACACGAGCATTTTAACACACATTGGCCCCAATTAAAAGCAATCTACATAAACAGGTTCACTGTTAAATCCAACTCTAGCTCACAGCTTGCCTTTGTGGCAAACAACCAGGCCTCATGCTAAATTCCTGGAAATAATTTTTGTAATTTGTTCCTTAAGTTAATTATCAACTTCAGTCAATTAGTCTTAACCCCCCCCCCCCCCCCCCCCCCTCCACACACACACACACACACACACACACAGCGGCAGTTAACACAGCATTGCCTTGTTCTACAGCTCTTGTCTGTCTCAGTGGGCTAGTAAACAGCTGTCGGGGCTGGCTTATGGGGGGGAGGGAGGAGTAGTATGGATGGTGCGGTCTGGAGGATGTGGTGGTGGGGGTTTCTATTCCTAATAGCTGAGGGGAGGGGGAGTCTGCTGGGGGGCTGACAGGGGCCTCTGAATGTGCAGCTGTATTCATCACTGTTGTTGGATCCCTTCTCCTTTAATTTTAGTAAGATAACTCAAGCCAGAGTGGTAAACATGTCTGTCCCTGGATGGCATGTTTATAAAGCAATACACTGATGAAATACAGCTTGTCAACCTTGGCATCGGTATTCTAGCCTTTTTACATCTCTTCTCATGGCTATTTGTTTAGACATCCGATCAAACGGAGATTCTTGACTTGTTCTCCTAAACTGGATTGAGAAAATATGTTCAATACTTATTTACTTTGAACATGTTATGGGTTCCAAATGGACGCGTCCTTCCTGCCAAGAAATGAAACTAAATATTAAATTTCCCTGAAAAAATTCACTACTCTGGTCTTCCTGAAAGCATTATGGGGCCCAGCCTCATTCAAATGAAGGGATTAAATGATGTCCCTATTCAGCCAAGTCAGACATGCAGCGGGAGGTAATGTCTGCACTGGCATAACAAATGTACAACCTTTATAGTCACAGGAAGAATCAAAAAACATTGGTGAGGGCCATTGCAACCTGAACCTAAGATATGTTACATTAACTTTACCATTCCAAGACAACGTTGTGTGTGAGCTCGTAGATTTCCAGTTGACCTCTCAAAAGAAGGTCGCCACTGGGCTATAGAGTTAACTGACATCTGGTGAAAAGTGTTGTGGATTTAGAGAGGGCAAAAGAAAAGTAAAATTGACCGATCGATCTCTCCTCCTCCTCAAGTACCCTCCCCCGTTTCTTTTAGCCCCTGTTGACCTCTGCCCTTTTCTTTCTTCTCATTTCACCCCCACCTGTTCCTGCCCCGCCTTTCATCTCCCATCTGCCAGAGTAGCTCCAGGAGGAGAGCGAGGGATATGGGGAGTGAGGGACAGGAGGAGGGATATGATGAGCGAGGGACAGGAGGAGGGATATGGGGAGCGAGGGACAGGAGGAGGGATATGGGGAGCGAGGGACAGGAGGAGGGATATGGGGAGTGAGGGACAGGAGGATAGAGGGAGGGATATGGGGAGCGAGGGACAGGAGGATAGAGGGAGGGATATGGGGAGCGAGGGACAGGAGGAGAGGGAGGGATATGAGGAGCGAGGGACAGGAGGAGAGGGAGGGATATGAGGAGCGAGGGACAGGAGGAGAGGGAGGGATATGAGGAGCGAGGGACAGGAGGAGAGGGAGGGATATGAGGAGCGAGGGACAGGAGGAGAGGGAGGGATATGAGGAGCGAGGGACAGGAGGATAGAGGGAGGGATATGGGGAGCGAGAGACAGGAGGAGAGAGGGAGGGATATGGGGAGCGAGAGACAGGAGGATAGAGGGAGGGATATGGGGAGCGAGAGACAGGAGGAGAGAGGGAGGGATATGGGGAGCGAGGGACAGGAGGATAGAGGGAGGGATATGAGGAGCGAGGGACAGGAGGAGAGGGAGGGATATGAGGAGCGAGGGACAGGAGGAGAGGGAGGGATATGAGGAGCGAGGGACAGGAGGAGAGGGAGGGATATGAGGAGCGAGGGACAGGAGGAGAGGGAGGGATATGAGGAGCGAGGGACAGGAGGATAGAGGGAGGGATATGGGGAGCGAGAGACAGGAGGAGAGAGGGAGGGATATGGGGAGCGAGAGACAGGAGGAGAGAGGGAGGGATATGGGGAGCGAGGGACAGGAGGATAGAGGGAGGGATATGAGGAGCGAGGGACAGGAGGATAGAGGGAGGGATATGGGGAGCGAGAGACAGGAGGAGAGAGGGAGGGATAAGAGGAGCGAGGGACAGGAGGATAGAGGGAGGGATATGGGGAGCGAGAGACAGGAGGATAGAGGGAGGGATATGGGGAGCGAGAGACAGGAGGATAGAGGGAGGGATATGGGGTGCGAGAGACGGGAGGGATGTGGGGAGCGAGGGAGAGATATGAGGAGCAAGGGACAGGAGGAGAGGGAGGGATATGGGGAGCGAGGGACAGGAGGATAGAGGGAGGGATATGGGGAGCGAGGGACAGGAGGATAGAGGGAGGGATATGAGGAGCGAGGGACAGGAGGAGAGGGAGGGATATGAGGAGCGAGGGACAGGAGGAGGGATATGGGGAGCGAGGGACAGGAGGAGCGAGGAAGGGATATGGGGAGCGAGGGACAGGAGGATAGAGGGAGGGATAAGAGGAGCGAGGGACAGGAGGATAGAGGGAGGGATATGGGGAGCGAGGGACAGGAGGAGAGAGGGAGGGATAAGAGGAGCGAGGGACAGGAGGATAGAGGGAGGGATATGGGGAGCGAGGGACAGGAGGATAGAGGGAGGGATATGGGGAGCGAGGGACAGGAGGAGAGGGAGGGATATGAGGAGCGAGGGACAGGAGGAGGGATATGGGGAGCGAGGGACAGGAGGAGCGAGGAAGGGATATGGGGAGAGGGAGGGACAGGAGGAGAGTGGGAGGGATATGGGGAGCGAGGGACAGGAGGAGAGTGGGAGGGATATGGGGAGCGAGGGACAGGAGGAGAGTGGGAGGGATATGGGGAGCGAGGGAGGGATATGGAGAGGGAGGGAGGGATATGGCGAGGGAGGGATATGGGGAGCGGGGGACAGGAGGAGAGAGGGAGGGATATGGGGAGCGGGGGACAGGAGGAGAGAGGGAGGGATATGGAGAGGGAAGGATATGAGGAGAGAGGGAGAGGAGGAGAGGGAGGGATAAGAGGAGCGAGGGACAGGAGGAGAGAGGGAGGAATATGGGGAGCGAGGGACAGGAGGATAGAGGGAGGGATATGGGGAGCGAGGGACTGGAGGAGAGAGGGAGGGATATGGGGAGCGAGGGACAGGAGGAGAGAGGGAGGAATATGGGGAGCGAGGGACAGGAGGATAGAGGGAGGGATATGGGGAGCGAGGGACAGGAGGAGAGAGGGAGGGATATGGGGAGCGAGGGACAGGAGGAGAGAGGGAGGGATATGGGGAGCGAGGGATATGGGGAGTGAGGGACAGGAGGATAGAGGGAGGGATATGGGGAGCGAGGGACAGGAGGAGAGAGGGAGGGATATGGGGAGCGAGGGACAGGAGGATAGAGGGAGGGATATGGGGAGCGAGGGACAGGAGGAGAGAGGGAGGGATATGGGGAGCGAGAGACAGGAGGAGAGAGGGAGGGATATGGGGAGCGAGGGACAGGAGGAGAGAGGGAGGGATATGGGGAGCGAGGGACAGGAGGAGAGAGGGAGGGATATGAGGAGCGAGGAACAGGAGGAGAGAGGGAGGGATATGGGGAGCGAGGGACAGGAGGAGAGAGGGAGGGATATGGGGAGCGAGGGACTGGAGGAGAGAGGGAGGGATATGGGGAGCGAGGGACAGGAGGAGAGAGGGAGGAATATGGGGAGCGAGGGACAGGAGGAGAGAGGGAGGGATATGGGGAGCGAGGGACTGGAGGAGAGAGGGAGGGATATGGGGAGCGAGGGACAGGAGGAGAGAGGGAGGGATATGGGGAGCGAGGGACAGGAGGAGAGAGGGAGGGATATGGGGAGCGAGGGACAGGAGGAGAGAGGGAGGGATATGGGGAGCGAGGGACAGGAGGAGAGAGGGAGGGATATGGGGAGCGAGGGACAGGAGGAGAGGGAGGGATATGGGGAGCGAGGGACAGGAGGAGAGGGAGGGATATGGGGAGAGGGAGGGACAGGAGGAGAGAGGTAGGGATATGGGGAGCGAGGGACAGGAGGAGAGAGGGAGGGATATGGGGAGCGAGGGACTGGAGGAGAGAGGGAGGGATATGGGGAGCGAGGGACAGGAGGAGAGAGGGAGGGATATGGGGAGCGAGGGACAGGAGGAGAGAGGGAGGGATATGGGGAGCGAGGGACAGGAGGATAGAGGGAGGGATATGGGGAGCGAGGGACAGGAGGATAGAGGGAGGGATATGGGGAGCGAGGGACAGGAGGAGAGGGAGGGATATGAGGAGCGAGGGACAGGAGGAGAGGGAGGGATATGAGGAGCGAGGGACAGGAGGAGAGGGAGGGATATGAGGAGCGAGGGACAGGAGGAGAGGGAGGGATATGAGGAGCGAGGGACAGGAGGATAGAGGGAGGGATATGGGGAGCGAGAGACAGGAGGAGAGAGGGAGGGATATGGGGAGCGAGAGACAGGAGGATAGAGGGAGGGATATGGGGAGCGAGAGACAGGAGGAGAGAGGGAGGGATATGGGGAGCGAGGGACAGGAGGAGAGAGGGAGGGATATGAGGAGCGAGGGACAGGAGGATAGAGGGAGGGATATGGGGAGCGAGAGACAGGAGGAGAGAGGGAGGGATAAGAGGAGCGAGGGACAGGAGGATAGAGGGAGGGATATGGGGAGCGAGAGACAGGAGGATAGAGGGAGGGATATGGGGAGCGAGAGACAGGAGGATAGAGGGAGGGATATGGGGTGCGAGAGACGGGAGGGATGTGGGGAGCGAGGGAGAGATATGAGGAGCAAGGGACAGGAGGAGAGGGAGGGATATGGGGAGCGAGGGACAGGAGGATAGAGGGAGGGATATGGGGAGCGAGGGACAGGAGGATAGAGGGAGGGATATGAGGAGCGAGGGACAGGAGGAGAGGGAGGGATATGAGGAGCGAGGGACAGGAGGAGGGATATGGGGAGCGAGGGACAGGAGGAGCGAGGAAGGGATATGGGGAGCGAGGGACAGGAGGATAGAGGGAGGGATAAGAGGAGCGAGGGACAGGAGGATAGAGGGAGGGATATGGGGAGCGAGGGACAGGAGGAGAGAGGGAGGGATAAGAGGAGCGAGGGACAGGAGGATAGAGGGAGGGATATGGGGAGCGAGGGACAGGAGGATAGAGGGAGGGATATGGGGAGCGAGGGACAGGAGGAGAGGGAGGGATATGAGGAGCGAGGGACAGGAGGAGGGATATGGGGAGCGAGGGACAGGAGGAGCGAGGAAGGGATATGGGGAGAGGGAGGGACAGGAGGAGAGTGGGAGGGATATGGGGAGCGAGGGACAGGAGGAGAGTGGGAGGGATATGGGGAGCGAGGGACAGGAGGAGAGTGGGAGGGATATGGGGAGCGAGGGAGGGATATGGAGAGGGAGGGAGGGATATGGCGAGGGAGGGATATGGGGAGCGGGGGACAGGAGGAGAGAGGGAGGGATATGGGGAGCGGGGGACAGGAGGAGAGAGGGAGGGATATGGAGAGGGAAGGATATGAGGAGAGAGGGAGAGGAGGAGAGGGAGGGATAAGAGGAGCGAGGGACAGGAGGAGAGAGGGAGGAATATGGGGAGCGAGGGACAGGAGGATAGAGGGAGGGATATGGGGAGCGAGGGACTGGAGGAGAGAGGGAGGGATATGGGGAGCGAGGGACAGGAGGAGAGAGGGAGGAATATGGGGAGCGAGGGACAGGAGGATAGAGGGAGGGATATGGGGAGCGAGGGACAGGAGGAGAGAGGGAGGGATATGGGGAGCGAGGGACAGGAGGAGGAGAGGGAGGGATATGGGGAGCGAGGGACAGGAGGAGAGAGGGAGGGATATGGGGAGCGAGGGACAGGAGGAGAGAGGGAGGGATATGGGGAGCGAGGGACAGGAGGAGAGAGGGAGGGATATGGGGAGCGAGGGACAGGAGGAGAGAGGGAGGGATATGGGGAGCGAGGAGACTAGGAGGAGAGAGGGAGGGATATGGGGAGCGAGGGACAGGAGGAGAGAGGGAGGGATATGGGGAGCGAGGGACAGGAGGAGAGAGGGAGGGATATGGGGAGCGAGGGACAGGAGGAGAGAGGGAGGGATATGGGGAGCGAGGGACAGGAGGAGAGAGGGAGGGATATGGGGAGCGAGGGACAGGAGGAGAGAGGGAGGGATATGGGGAGCGAGGGACAGGAGGAGAGAGGGAGGGATATGGGGAGCGAGGGACAGGAGGAGAGAGGGAGGGATATGGGGAGCGAGGGACTGGAGGAGAGAGGGAGGGATATGGGGAGCGAGGGACTGGAGGAGAGAGGGAGGGATATGGGGAGCGAGGGACAGGAGGAGAGAGGGAGGGATATGGGGAGCGAGGGACAGGAGGAGAGAGGGAGGGATATGGGGAGCGAGGGACAGGAGGAGAGAGGGAGGGATATGGGGAGCGAGGGACAGGAGGAGAGAGGGAGGGATATGGGGAGCGAGGGACAGGAGGAGAGAGGGAGGGATATGGGGAGCGAGGGACAGGAGGAGAGAGGGAGGGATATGGGGAGCGAGGGACAGGAGGAGAGGGAGGGATATGGGGAGCGAGGGACAGGAGGAGAGGGAGGGATATGGGGAGAGGGAGGGACAGGAGGAGAGAGGGAGGGATATGGGGAGCGAGGGACAGGAGGAGAGAGGGAGGGATATGGGGAGCGAGGGACTGGAGGAGAGAGGGAGGGATATGGGGAGCGAGGGACAGGAGGAGAGAGGGAGGGATATGGGGAGCGAGGGACAGGAGGAGAGAGGGAGGGATATGGGGAGCGAGAGACAGGAGGAGAGAGGGAGGGATAAGAGGAGCGAGGGACAGGAGGATAGAGGGAGGGATATGGGGAGCGAGAGACAGGAGGATAGAGGGAGGGATATGGGGAGCGAGAGACAGGAGGATAGAGGGAGGGATATGGGGTGCGAGAGACGGGAGGGATGTGGGGAGCGAGGGAGAGATATGAGGAGCAAGGGACAGGAGGAGAGGGAGGGATATGGGGAGCGAGGGACAGGAGGATAGAGGGAGGGATATGGGGAGCGAGGGACAGGAGGATAGAGGGAGGGATATGAGGAGCGAGGGACAGGAGGAGAGGGAGGGATATGAGGAGCGAGGGACAGGAGGAGGGATATGGGGAGCGAGGGACAGGAGGAGCGAGGAAGGGATATGGGGAGCGAGGGACAGGAGGATAGAGGGAGGGATAAGAGGAGCGAGGGACAGGAGGATAGAGGGAGGGATATGGGGAGCGAGGGACAGGAGGAGAGAGGGAGGGATAAGAGGAGCGAGGGACAGGAGGATAGAGGGAGGGATATGGGGAGCGAGGGACAGGAGGATAGAGGGAGGGATATGGGGAGCGAGGGACAGGAGGAGAGGGAGGGATATGAGGAGCGAGGGACAGGAGGAGGGATATGGGGAGCGAGGGACAGGAGGAGCGAGGAAGGGATATGGGGAGAGGGAGGGACAGGAGGAGAGTGGGAGGGATATGGGGAGCGAGGGACAGGAGGAGAGTGGGAGGGATATGGGGAGCGAGGGACAGGAGGAGAGTGGGAGGGATATGGGGAGCGAGGGAGGGATATGGAGAGGGAGGGAGGGATATGGCGAGGGAGGGATATGGGGAGCGGGGGACAGGAGGAGAGAGGGAGGGATATGGGGAGCGGGGGACAGGAGGAGAGAGGGAGGGATATGGAGAGGGAAGGATATGAGGAGAGAGGGAGAGGAGGAGAGGGAGGGATAAGAGGAGCGAGGGACAGGAGGAGAGAGGGAGGAATATGGGGAGCGAGGGACAGGAGGATAGAGGGAGGGATATGGGGAGCGAGGGACTGGAGGAGAGAGGGAGGGATATGGGGAGCGAGGGACAGGAGGAGAGAGGGAGGAATATGGGGAGCGAGGGACAGGAGGATAGAGGGAGGGATATGGGGAGCGAGGGACAGGAGGAGAGAGGGAGGGATATGGGGAGCGAGGGACAGGAGGAGGAGAGGGAGGGATATGGGGAGCGAGGGACAGGAGGAGAGAGGGAGGAATATGGGGAGCGAGGGACAGGAGGATAGAGGGAGGGATATGGGGAGCGAGGGACAGGAGGAGAGAGGGAGGGATATGGGGAGCGAGGGACAGGAGGAGAGAGGGAGGGATATGGGGAGCGAGGGATATGGGGAGTGAGGGACAGGAGGATAGAGGGAGGGATATGGGGAGCGAGGGACAGGAGGAGAGAGGGAGGGATATGGGGAGCGAGGGACAGGAGGATAGAGGGAGGGATATGGGGAGCGAGGGACAGGAGGAGAGAGGGAGGGATATGGGGAGCGAGAGACAGGAGGAGAGAGGGAGGGATATGGGGAGCGAGGGACAGGAGGAGAGAGGGAGGGATATGGGGAGCGAGGGACAGGAGGAGAGAGGGAGGGATATGAGGAGCGAGGAACAGGAGGAGAGAGGGAGGGATATGGGGAGCGAGGGACAGGAGGAGAGAGGGAGGGATATGGGGAGCGAGGGACTGGAGGAGAGAGGGAGGGATATGGGGAGCGAGGGACAGGAGGAGAGAGGGAGGAATATGGGGAGCGAGGGACAGGAGGAGAGAGGGAGGGATATGGGGAGCGAGGGACTGGAGGAGAGAGGGAGGGATATGGGGAGCGAGGGACAGGAGGAGAGAGGGAGGGATATGGGGAGCGAGGGACAGGAGGAGAGAGGGAGGGATATGGGGAGCGAGGGACAGGAGGAGAGAGGGAGGGATATGGGGAGCGAGGGACAGGAGGAGAGGGAGGGATATGGGGAGCGAGGGACAGGAGGAGAGGGAGGGATATGGGGAGAGGGAGGGACAGGAGGAGAGAGGGAGGGATATGGGGAGCGAGGGACAGGAGGAGAGAGGGAGGGATATGGGGAGCGAGGGACTGGAGGAGAGAGGGAGGGATATGGGGAGCGAGGGACAGGAGGAGAGAGGGAGGGATATGGGGAGCGAGGGACAGGAGGAGAGAGGGAGGGATATGGGGAGCGAGGGACAGGAGGAGAGAGGGAGGGATATGGGGAGAGGGAGGGACAGGAGGAGAGAGGGAGGGATATGGGGAGCGAGGGACAGGAGGAGAGAGGGAGGGATATGGGGAGCGAGGGACTGGAGGAGAGAGGGAGGGATATGGGGAGCGAGGGACAGGAGGAGAGAGGGAGGGATATGGGGAGCGAGAGACAGGAGGATAGAGGGAGGGATATGGAGAGGGAAGGATATGAGGAGAGAGGGAGAGGAGGAGAGGGAGGGATAAGAGGAGCGAGGGACAGGAGGATAGAGGGAGGGATATGGGGAGCGAGGGACAGGAGGATAGAGGGAGGGATATGGGGAGCGAGGGAGAGGGAGGGATATGAGGAGCGAGGGACAGGAGGATAGAGGGAGGGATATGGGGAGCGAGGGACAGGAGGAGAGAGGGAGGGATATGGGGAGAGGGAGGGACAGGAGGAGAGAGGGAGGGATATGGGGAGCGAGGGACAGGAGGAGAGAGGGAGGGATATGAGGAGCGAGGGACAGGAGGATAGAGGGAGGGATATGGGGAGCGAGAGACAGGAGGAGAGAGGGAGGGATATGGGGAGCGAGGGACAGGAGGATAGAGGGAGGGATATGGGGAGCGAGGGACTGGAGGAGAGAGGGAGGGATATGGGGAGCGAGGGACAGGAGGATAGAGGGAGGGATATGGGGAGCGAGGGACAGGAGGAGAGGGAGGGATATGGGGAGCGAGGGACTGGAGGAGAGAGGGAGGGATATGGGGAGCGAGGGACTGGAGGAGAGAGGGAGGGATATGGGGAGCGAGGGACTGGAGGAGAGAGGGAGGGATATGGGGAGCGAGGGACTGGAGGAGAGAGGGAGGGATATGGGGAGCGAGGGACTGGAGGAGAGAGGGAGGGATATGGGGAGCGAGGGACTGGAGGAGAGAGGGAGGGATATGAGGAGCGAGGGACAGGAGGAGAGAGGGAGGGATATGGGGAGCGAGGGACAGGAGGAGAGAGGGAGGGATATGGGGAGCGAGGGACAGGAGGAGAGAGGGAGGGATATGGGGAGCGAGAGACAGGAGGAGAGAGGGAGGGATATGGAGAGGGAAGGATATGAGGAGAGAGGGAGAGGAGGAGAGGGAGGGATAAGAGGAGCGAGGGACAGGAGGAGAGAGGGAGGAATATGGGGAGCGAGGGACAGGAGGAGAGAGGGACAGGAGGAGAGAGGGAGGGATATGGGGAGCGAGAGACAGGAGGATAGAGGGAGGGATATGGAGAGGGAAGGATATGAGGAGAGAGGGAGAGGAGGAGAGGGAGGGATAAGAGGAGCGAGGGACAGGAGGATAGAGGGAGGGATATGGGGAGCGAGGGACAGGAGGATAGAGGGAGGGATATGGGGAGCGAGGGACAGGAGGATAGAGGGAGGGATATGGGGTGCGAGAGACGGGAGGGATGTGGGAGGGATATGGGGAGCGAGGGACAGGAGAGAGGGAGGGATATGGGGAGCGAGGGACAGGAGGATAGAGGGAGGGATATGGGGAGCGAGGGACAGGAGGAGAGGTAGGAGTGAAGACTGGCAGATCTCGCTATAGGCTTGTCCTGTATTAAATTGTCATCATGCTACCACATGAGACAAAGAGGATTGTGAGTCACATTGTAAAATTGATGTCTGTTCCTCAAGCAGATAAACCATTTAATGTTATGTATTTCACCGCATTTGTTTATGATAACAATTATATACAGGAAGTGATTTGTCTGTGGAAGTTTAGACTTTTTGGAAACGGATTGTTTAGGATAAAAATATTTAAAGACGGGGAGGGATATCAATGTATTTAGCCATTGTTTTCTTGGACATTGCAGATGCAAAATGAAAAGACTAGAGACTTGCACATCCATGCCTCAAACACACAAATTACCCTTGTTGATACACGCCTTACAATATCTGACAATAGAGATATTCTTATTGGGATTGTGGTTGGGGTGTTCGTCTTTGGGCCAAGCAATAAGAGTTTGTGGCCCGCAAGGGACCTCATATTACAGTATCATAAGACAAGTACCATGTCCTTACACACACATGAAAAATAGCTATAACATCACATAGACACACACATACTTACCCTACATAGACTTATCCCACATGCTTACCCTACATAGACTTATCCCACATGCTTGCACATGAGCAGCATATCAATGAGCACAACCTACCACACCCAGACACATGCTCCAGCACAACCCACACCCCTCCTTTTGTCCCGTCCCACAGTCAGACTGCAGTCTGGGGGTAGGGAGGTAGGAGTAGTGGCCACAACAGCCTGGCTTTTCCCCTGAGGGTCTGGGGAACTTGGCCTGATTCTCCCCCAACTCTCCCTTTAGGGAAAGGGTCTCTGGGCAGCTGTATTGTGAACCAGGCAGATGCTTGTCCTTTTGATGGGAGGGCAGGGGTAACTCTGTGAATCCTCTTCCCAGGTTCCCATGCCCCATGGCAGGCTTGTGTCACACCCCTTGAGGGGATACAAATGAAACAGCACCAGGGAGGGAGCGAGACCAGGCACACAGTCCATCTGCTCCTTGACACAAAGACCTCTCAGATATACCTATAGATATGCACAGCATTGGTCCGCATACAAAGACAACAGGTATGCTAACTTACTGGGGAACAGAGTGCGATATTGAGTGAAGATTCTTTGACCTACTACTACTGTATATGATGAAAATGTAACTATAAAACATGGTATGAGAAAGAGTAAAATAGAACCATCATAGGACTATGTAATAACCAGAGAAATAATAACCAGAGAAAACAATATAGAAATGGTTATGGTAATGTATTAAAAGCTGGAGTTAAAGACACTAACTGGGAGCCTAACTTGTAATGCTAATAGTCTGGGTAGTAATGCTAATAGTCTAGGTAGACATTTGATTAGATGTTCAGGAGTCTTATGGCTTGGGGGTAGAAGCCTCTTGGACCAAGACTTCGGTACTCCGGTACTGCTTGCTGTGCGGTAGCAGAGAGAACAGTCTATGACTAGGGTGGTTGGAGTCTTTTTGACAATTTAGGGCCTTCCTCTGACACCGCCTGGTATAGAGATCCTGGATGGCAGGAAGCTTGGCCCCAGTGATGTACTGGGCCGTACGCAACTACCCTCTGTAGTGCCTTGCGGTCGGAGGCCGAGTAGGTGCCATACCAGGTAGTGATGCAACCCATCAGGATGCTCTCGATGGTGCAGCTGTACAACCTTTTGAGGATCTGAGCACCCATGCCAAATCTTTTCACTCTCCTGAGGGGGAATAGGTTTTGTCGTGCCCTCTTCACAACTGTCTCGGTGTGCTTGGACCATGATAGTTTGTTGATTATGTGGATGCCAAGAATGGGGGTGTTCTCAGTCCTCCTTTTCCTGTAGTCCACAATTATCTCCTTTGTCTTCATCACTTTGAGGGAGAGGTTGTTGTTCTTGCACCACACGGTCAGGCCTCTGACCTCCTTCCAATAGGCTGTCCCGTCGTTGTCGGGGATCAGGCCTACCACTTTTGTGTCATCGACAAACTTAATGATGGTGTTGGAGTCGTGCCTGGCCGTGCAGTCAGGAGTGAACAGGGAGTACAGGAGAGGATTGAGCACGCACCCCTGAGGGGCCCCCGTGTTGAGGATCAGCGTGGAGGATGTGTTGTTACCTACCCTTACCACCTGGGGGGTGGCCCGTCAGGAAGTCCAGGATCCAGTTGCAGAGGGAGGTGTTTAGTCCCAGGGTCCTTAGCTTAGTAATGAGCTTTGAGGGCACTATGGTGTTGAGCTTGAGCTGTAGTCAATGAATAGCATTCTCACATAGGTGTTCCTTTTGTCCAGGTGTGAAAGGGCAGTGTGGAGTGCAATAGAGATTGCATCATCTGTGGATCTGTTGGGGCAGTATGCAAATTGGAGTGGGTCTAGGGTTTCTGGGATAATGGTGTTGATGTGAGCCATGAGCAGCCTTTCAAAGCACTTCATGGCTACAGACATGAGTGCTACGGGTCAGTAGTCATTTAGGCAGGTTACCTTAGTGTTCGTGGGCACAGAGACTATGGTGGTCTGCTTGAAACATGTTGGTATTACACTCCGATTGAGAAAGGTTGAAAATGTTAGTGAAGACACTTGCCAGTTGATCAGCGCATGCTCGGAGTATAGGTCCTGGTAATCCGTCTGGCCCTGTGGCCTTGTGAATGTTGACCTGTTTAAAGCTGACAAGGTAAAAATCTGTCGTTCTGCCCCTGAACAAGGCAGTTAACCCACTGTTCCTAGGCCATCATTGAAAATAAGAATTTGTTCTTAACTTACTTGCTTAGTTAAATAAAGGTAAAATAAAAAATAAAAAAACATTGGCTGCGGAGAGAGGGATCACACAGTCGTCCGGAACAGCTGATGCTCTCATGCATATTTCAGTGTTACTTGCATAGAAGTAATTTAGCTTGTCTGGTAGGCTTGTGTCACTGGGCAGCTCTTGGCTGTGCTTCCCTTTGTAGTCTGTAATAGTTTGCAAGTCCCGTGTGGCTCAGTTGGTAGAGCATGGCGTTTGCAACGCCAGGGTTGTGGGTTCGATTCCCACGGGGGACCAGTACGGAAGAAAAAAATGTGTGAAATGTATGCATTCACTACTGTAAGTCGCTCTGGATAAGAGCGTCTGCTAAATGACTAAAATGTAAATGTAAGCCCTGCCACATCCAACGAGCGTTGGTGCTGGTGTAGTACGATTAGATCATTCCTTTTGCTAGTCCTGTATTGATGCTTTGACTGTTTGTTTGTCGGTCGGAGGGCATAGCGGGGTTTCTTATAAGCTTCTGGGTTAGAGTCTAGCTCCTTGAAAGTGGCAGCTCTACCCTTTAGCGGATGTTGCCTGTAATCCATGGCTTCTGGTTGGGGTATGTACAGTTGAAGTTGGAAGTTTACATACACTTAGGTTGGAGTCATTAAAACTAGTTTTTCAACCACTCCACAAATTTCTTGTTCACAAACTATAGTTTTGGCAAGTCGGTTAGGACATCTACTTTGTGCATGACACAAGTAATTTTTCCAACAACTGTTTACAGACAGATTATTTCACTTATAATTCACTGTGTCACAATTCCAGTGGGTCAGAAGCTTACATACACTAAGTTGACTGCCTTTAAATAGCTTGGAAAATTCCAGAAAATGATGTCATGGCTTGAGAAACTTCTAATAGGCTAATTGACATCATTTGAGTCAATTGGAAGTGTACCTGTGGATGTATTTCAAGGCCTACCTTCAAACTCAGTGCCTCTTTGCTTGACATCATGGGAAAGTCAAAAGAAATCAGCCAAGACCTCAGAAAAAAAAATTGTAGACCTCCACAAGTCTGGTTCATCTTTGGGAGCAATTTCCAATCGCCTGAAGGTACCATGTTCATCTGTACAAACAATAGTACAATCTATAAACACCATGGGACCACGCAGCCGTCATGCCACTCAGGAAGGAGACGCGTTCTGTCTCCTAGAGATTAACGTATTTTGGTGTGAAAAGTGCAAATCAATCCCAGAACAACAGCAAAGGACATTGTGAAGACCCTGGAGGAAACAGGTACAAAAGTATCTATATCCACAGTAAAACAAGTCCTATATCGACATAACCTGATAGGCTGCTCAGCAAGAAAGAAGCCACTGCTCCAAAACCGCCAAAGAAAAGCCAGACTATGGTTTGCAACTGCACATGGGGACAAAGATTGTACTTTTTGGAGAAATGTCCTCTGGTCTGATGAAACAAAAATAGAACTGTTTGGCCATAATGGCCATCGTTATGTTTGGAGGAAAAAGGGGGAGGCTTGCAAGCCGAAGAACACCATCCCAACCGTGAAGTACGGGGCTGTCAGAATCATGTTGTGGGGTTGCTTTGCTGCAGGAGGTACTGGTGTCAAGTGTGGTCTGCACAACGCATCACCGGGGGCAAACTACCTGCCCTCCAGGACATCTACAACAACCGATGTCACAGGAAGGCAAAAAAGATCATCAAGGAACATAACCACCTGAGCCACTGGCTGTTCACCCCGCTTCCATCCAGAAGGCGAGGTCAGTACAGGTGCATCAAAGCTGGGACCGAGAGATTGAAAAACAGCTTCTATCTCAAGGCCATCAGATTGTATAAACAGCCATCACTAGCACAGAGAGGCGGCTGCCTATCTACAGACTTGATATCATTGGCCACTTTAATAAATGGAACACTAGTCACTTTAATAATACCACTTCAAGAATGTGTACATATCTCGCATTACTTATCTCATGTATATACTGTATCCTACACTATATATTGCATCTGAGCCGCTCTGTCACTGCACACCCATATATTTTATATTTATATATTCTTATCCCATTCCTTTACTAGATTGTGTGTATTAAGTTTTGTTGTGGAATTTGTTAGATATTAGGTTTTTTTGTGGAATTGTTAGATATTACCTGTTAGATACTGCTGCACTGTCAGATCTAGAAGCATAAGCATTTCGCTACACTCGCAATAACATCTGCTAACCATGTGTATGTGATCAATACAATTTTATTTGAAAGGAGGATACCTAGTCAGTTGTAGCCTTCAACTGAAATATGTCTTCCGCATTTAACCCAAGGTCTTCCTAATGTTTTGTACACTCAGTGAATACCATTTAGCAGACGCTTTTATTCAAAGCGACTTAGTCATGCGTGCATACATTTTACGGCCCGGGAATCGAACCCACTATCCTGGCGTTGCAAGTGCCATGCTCTACCAACTGAGCGACAAAGGACCTTTTTAAGCTTTTAATATTTATTTCTGTTGAACATTTCTTTATATTTCTATGGTGTTGAGGACTCCTTTCATTATGCTACATCTGTTGATTGATCTGTGCCCAACTTCACGGTTTGACGTGAATTAGTGTTTTAGCATAGAAGTGTGCCAGGGATAATGTGTGGTTCATTGCCGCCACGCGCCCCTCGCTCGTTAGAATATTAATGTACGAGCGAACAGCAGTGGCCCTTCCCCCTCTAAATCACACACACACACACACACACACACACACACACTTTGGAGTGAAGCAATTTTTATGACTCTGCTTGAAAGAAGGGTTTGTTCTCAATAAACTGGTTACTTCAACATCTCTGCGCAATTTATAAGAACAAATAATGAATCTAATCTCTGTATAAAACGCACCCGGCTACCCATATTATTTGTAGGAGATTATATAGTAGGCTAATTGTTAAATTGACTATATAGTCCAACATCCCATAGTAACTGTTTGAATATTAAGGTTATTGAAGTGCATGGTCTGAAGTAACGTATAGCTATACTAGCCCACTGGGCACAGACGTCAGTTTTGTTTTGTTTTTTTGGTTGAGATGTCAAACAACGTGAAATCAACCAAAAAATGCCACCCTGTCATTGGATTTAGGTTAAAAGTTGCATGACAAAAATACGAAATTCCCTTACTTTGATGACTTTTTGCTAAATCAGTTTCCTCGCTGATTGAACATCATCACATGTAATTGTTTTGTTGAAATTACATTGATTCAACCTGTTTTTGACCAGTGGCAGACTACTGCCACTCAATATTTTGCAAATGTCCAATGTTAATAGACGCTATTGGGCAGATGATCATTATTAATAGCCTGTGGTGTGCATTTGAATCATTCACCCCCCCTAATACAGTTTATGAAAGAATGATGTAGGCCTATAGGCTATACTGGCAAAAGGCCCATGCACGACAGATGCTGGAAATACCACTGTTGGTGCCCCCTAAATCAATATGCATTAAGAAAGTAGTGCGCAGTTGGGAAGGATGGTTCGAGAAAACAATAGTGTGTGGGGACACTGCACCGTAGACCATGTGCCATTGATTACCATACAGCTGTTCGCATGGAGTTCACACAAAGGCAACTGCCATGATATCCAAAACTCTAGCGCGAGTGCCCTCCCCAATTCAACCACTTAACAATAGACCCCCGAATATCCCCGAGGCGCACAATGAAAGGTCTTATCCGTAACCTGTCTGCTTTTGTCGGCTAGCACGCGTCTGAGCAATTATTTTGGGTCTGAAGAAAGGGCAGACCATGCAATTCTTCCCTACTGCCTTCAGATCGATATTTAGCCTACCAAAAAAACAATAAGGGGAATGAATTATTATGCCAACGTTTTGTGAACTTATTTAGAATATAAATTATAAGCGTAAGTATATAGGCTGTATCAAATAATAGGTTATAACCACCTATAACCACAAATGTATCTTAGTCCGTCAGGTGATACTGTCTATCAATTAATAAACAATTTATTTCATACCGGTTGGCTAAAGTTCTTAAATTAACAACTTTCTCTTTACATGTTTCCAATTTGGTATTTTATTTTATGTCTGATAGAAGTTGAATAATTAAATATGTAGGTCTAAACATGCCGTTTTAGATGCAGGTGTCATACTATTTCCATAAGCTAGCTAGCCCACATATCTCCAAATTAGTGGACATTTGGCTATTCGTATTACTGTATACAATTCGTCTTGGTCCAATCACACTTTAAATATGATTATGGTCGAAGTATAGGCCTTGTGCCTTCACATTTTGCTGACAAATTTAATCAGCACCAAATCCACACGCATCCCACATCTACTGGTTGTCCCTTGGGTCTTTCCCTGTCCCGCCTCCTAACGCGTGAAGAGGGCGCATCAGGGGTATAAAACCCAATCAATCTCATTAAGCACCAGAACCAAAACAAGTGAAAACCACGACCAGGGAAAAGGAAAGAGCGAGGACTTTTTATGCCTTTTCACACTTATTTTATGGTGTGACTGCAAGGATATTTTTCTACAGCTTTAGCCATTTGTTTTTTTGGGAATAAGCGCGTGTCACTTCTATTGGACACAACGAATGTATACACCTGCGGATTGTTGTATAGCTACCAACCAAACAACTGCCATAAATGGCCTCACTACCTTTTAGATGTGTCTTGGCTTTGGTTGTAATGCAAGTGGTAAGTACGAAAGGTAACAATAAGGAACCATTCAATATTGCCTTGCTTTACACACGGCTTAAATATGATTTCTAATGTCCAATTCGTTCTTCTCTTGGCAGGTATCGTCCTCTGGTGTGTTTGAGCTGAAAGTCCATTCGTTCAACACTGCCCACCGCATATGCAGAAGGCATAGGGACTGCCACATATTTTTCCGAATTTGTCTAAAACACTCGGAGGACGTTATTCATGCGGAGCCACCGTGCACGTTTGGAACCGGACACACCAACGTCATCCGCGCAGATCAGACCTCGATTTCCAGCAGCGCTCCAATTAGAATACCGTTCCATTTCAAGTGGCCGGTAAATAACCGTTTATACATAAATATTAAATGTTATACATGGAAATACAAATTATGTTACTGTATATCATTATTGCGTAAACTTTAACCCAGGATTGACCTCTATTCCAGGGAACATTTTCGCTGATAATTGAAGCATGGAACGCAGAAACCCCTACAGAATACACAGGTAAGGTGTTGTTGCAGTAGACATATTATAGCCTTTCTTAACAGCCTACCTAAGTTCAAACATTCAATATGTCAATAGGCTACTAAAATACAAATGTTATTGTATATTTCAGACAACCAAAACAACCTTGTCAGCCGCTTGGCAACCAGAAGAAGACTGGCCATCGGCGAGGACTGGTCTCAAGACGTCCACTTCGGAGAGCAGAGCGAGCTGCGCTACTCCTACCACGTATTCTGTGACGAGTACTACTTTGGCGATAGCTGCGCCGAGTACTGCAGACCCCGCGACGACACTTTGGGCCACTACACTTGTGACGAGGAGGGGAACAAACACTGTCTGGAGGGCTGGAAGGGCAACTACTGTTCTGATCGTAAGTACAATCGAGTAAACGTCAATGACTTTAGGCTACGTTACTGTCCAGACTCAGATGCTGTCAACCAGTTTGGACGGACTGCACTGTACAGGCCCATTGTGGATAGACTGCACAGTGCACGCAATTATTAATTGATCAATGAGGCTAATGTTATAATTGGCATTCTCCTTGGTGAAAACACAATTAATACTTTTTAAAGGTATCACAGGGACAGCATAGAGGCAGCATTTAGACCTGAATGATTGGTGACAATAATTATTACATACAGGCCTACACAATCACACCAACAATGAAGCATGTGCAACACTTTAATTCACCCTTGTTTTATGAAAATGTTCGTGTCAAGTTATTTCTAAATTAAGATTACGTCTCCCTAAAGGATTTCACTTTAATCCTTTAACCAGCCATTCTACTATTTTAGACAGGCATAATTGCAGGAGTCTTAAAGGGGCAATCTGCAGTAACTACATCCATTTTGTACCTATTGATTCTTGAAGAATATAACTTAGAAATGCCCCATGAGCTTAGATCAACTGTCGTATCCCTCTGAAACCAAAATATCACCTTTGTTTTACTCCAATGTTTGCAAACAAAGTAAATGTAAACAAACACTGTATAGCCTAAAAAAATGAAACCTATAATTTTAATACCATGGATGGTCAGTCCTTGCATTTATAGCTCTGTCTACGGATTTGAGAGTGCTCCATTTTGGTGAAACAGTGGCAGGGAGTAGCTTTGTTATTGTTTTAACTGCTGATTGCTTGTGGAGTTCAATCTGCCTTTTGTTCCCTGTAACAAAGGGAGAAAGAACCGTGACTGCCAGGGACACATGTTGGAGATGCTGTGTGTCTGTGTGTTGCGGGTGTGCGTGAGGCAGAGGGAGAAAAGAAAGAACTGGCTTTTGTTCCTGCGGTTGTGTGCTCACCAGCTGCTTGGTTTCATACTTAAACAGTTGAAGTCTGAGATGGGGCTGGGGGGGAGCAGACAGGGTTGGGTGTCTGTGTGTGTGTGTGTATGTTCTGTGATGTAAAGCGCAGGGGGGGTGCCCAATCTGCCCATTCATTGTAATCACCCTCCCATTTCTCCCCTCCTTCCTCCAGCCATCTGCTCGGCGGACTGCAGCGAGAGGCACGGCTACTGCGAGGCCCCTGGGGACTGCAAGTGCAGGATGGGCTGGCAGGGGCCCTCATGCAATGAGTGTGTGCGTTACCCAGGCTGCCTCCATGGCACCTGTGGCCAGCCATGGCAGTGTGACTGCAAGGAGGGTTGGGGCGGCCTCTTCTGTGACCAGGACCTCAACTACTGCACCAACCACCGGCCATGTGCCAACGATGCCACCTGCACCAACACAGGCCAGGGCAGCTACACCTGTACCTGCCGCCCGGGCTACAGCGGCACCAACTGTGAGCTGGAGACCAACGAGTGTGACAGCAACCCCTGCAAGAACGGAGGCAGCTGCAATGTGAGTAATATTTCTGCTTGCAGGAAATAGGCGTTGTTCAATATTGGCTAGTTTAGTTGAATTGTGTTAAACAAACTTTTATTTTAATTAACTTGGAATGCCATGTTTTAATTTTTTATTTCAACTTAATTGTCCATTTGAGGGTAAAATAGAAATGTATCCTTGACACAAACACAGTGTAACAAACACATTCTAGTAATAAATATGTTAAAATAAGACAATGTCAGAAACATGATCAGTAATCATGGATCATCTATGGATTGTAAAAAGCCAAAGCCCAGTCTAGGTGTCTCTCTAACAACAATACTCTCTCTCTTTAGGACCTGGAGAACGACTACTCGTGCACCTGCCCCCAGGGCTTCTATGGGAAGAACTGTGAGATCATTGCCATGACGTGTGCCGACGGGCCTTGCTTCAACGGGGGCACCTGCATGGAGACGCTAACGGGGGGCTATACCTGCCGTTGCCCTCCCACATACACCGGCTCCAACTGCGAGAAGAAACTGGACCGCTGCAGCAACAGCCCCTGTCTGAATGGTGAGTCTGACTGTAGTGTATCAAGTTCAAGTAGTTTTTTATTCTTTTTTACATTTGCAAGTATTAAAGTGCAACTGAAGGCAATAAACAACTTATCTGAAAAAAAGCCTGTGGCATCGATGTTATTCAGAAACATTTATTCCAGTGTCAAAATTGACTACAAAGTGTGAATAGTATAATTTTGTTCATAAAGTCAGTCTTGTCTAAAACAGAGTTTTGTAAGTGAGTTCGTCATGACTCACTTGAGGGTTGGGTTTTGATTTCGACAATGCTCTCTTGACCACCAAGTGAGCATTGAGCATTGTGTGGCTGGGGTACCATACTGTCTTTTGGGCTCTAGTGCGGAATCTGTCAGCATAGATGGCCTCGATGGAGGGGAGGGTAGTGCCAATGATTCTCTCTGCATTGAACACTACCCTCTGAAGCCTTTTGTGTCTTGTGTTGGTTTACCATACCACACGGTGATGGATCCAGCCAGGATGCTCTCTACCGTGACTCCGTAGAAGTTGACTAGAGTGCCTGTGCTCATGCCAAACTTCCTCAGTCGCCTCAGGAAATAGAGGCATTTGTGTTGGCTGACCATGTCAAATTGGACGAGATGGTTAGGCCCAGGAACTTAAAACAGTTCATCTGCTCAAAAAAAATGTGGAAGCAGGTGAAAGTGGATGGAGAGGAGCTTGTCTTGGTTCTGATGACCTCTATTGGTTCAAGTATGCACCTGCTGGTAGTACTTGCTAATGAAGTACTGGACTTGGCTGGTTGAACAATGAATGAATACATGTTTGCAAAGTATATCAATGCACACAACCTAAGCACATCTTCCTGGAGAAAGTCAATAAAATATTATTCTCGGAAACACAGAACTAAAATCTTGTGTAATTGCATCAGATGGTTGATTAAGTTCTGGGGGGAGATGTGTTAAAAAGATACCAGAGCGAGGAGCGTAAGCTCCACTCCCTCTCAGCATGTTCGGGGAAAGTCTATGGGCCAAATGTCCCCAAATGTCCCCTTCTGAAATTTGAAAGATGCGAGCACCTGCGAAATTGTGAATTGTCCAAATGATTAGTGACATGGGAACAAAAGTTCCTCGTTAGTCATCGCATCCCAGTCTGTTGACAGAATCATGTTATTTTGATAAAGACAGACGCCATGAAGACTTAAGTGGCAACAGCGTGAAAGCCCATGTACCCCATCTTGTACTACTTCAGAATGTGGTAGGCTGCAGTGCACTAAGTGGAGCCGTGTCATATGTTGTCTTATAGGTGGTGAGTGTCTAGACCTGGGTCAGAGCGTGCTATGCCGCTGCCGCTCCGGGTTTACCGGTGCCAACTGCCAGATCAACATCGACGACTGTGCCTCAGTACCCTGCCAGAATGCTGGCACCTGCCAGGACAGCGTGGACGACTACACATGCTCGTGCACGTTGGGCTACGCCGGCAAGAACTGCAGTGTGCGTTCGGACGCCTGTGGCCGCGGTGCCAGCGCCCAGCCCTGCCAGAACGGCGGCACCTGCTTCACCCACTTCACGGGTCCTGTGTGTCAGTGTCCGACAGGTTTCATGGGACCTAGCTGTGAGTTCACGCTGCAGCTCAGCTTCCAGCCCGCCTCCCGACTGACAAATAAGCCTTCCTCCGCCACCCTCACCGCCTCTTGCATCCTGGCGTTACTTGCCCTTGGCCTAGCGGCGGGCATCGTGGTGCTGCGGCGGCACCGGCTGCGTAGTAGGAAGCAACTGAGCGACACAGCGGTGTTTAACGACCTGGAGACGGTGATCAACCATTTCCCCAGCGAGAGAGAGGCTTTCCTGGGGCCCAGTGGCCTGTTCAAGATCAGCAACAGCGACCCGCGCCTCAGCTTGGCATCGCTCGTATCGCTAAGCCCCCCAGATGACAGGACAGGCCGGGGACTTGGGGGGGAGCACCATTCTCTTTCCCCTGGACAGGACTACCTCTGGAGGGGGGAGAGTGGGGCTGGGCTAAGATGAGCCACTGGTCTGGACTCAAGAAGGACAGAAAGAGGATACAGGACAGCCACGCACCTGGGTAGGGAGGGTGGGACAGAAATGGGGAGGAAGAACAGGGGATCGTTAGCACTTCTTTTTTCTCTTTTTATGAAATGATAAGTGAATGAAGAAAAGGACAAATGCTACGAATGGTTGAATTCCTGTCATAATTTTTACGTTTCAAATTTAAACAAACAAAGAAAAAAACATGTTGGAAAACAACCTCTCGTCATGAAGAACAACAGTAAGTGACCTCTTGAAGTTCGGGAACTTTAGGAAATCTCCTCAGAGAAAGGTCTTCCACGTCAAATAACCCAAAGAGACGACTACCAATACCACATGACCACTTACGTTGGACACTGACCTATCATTGCCCTTGCTGCAACACAGTCATATTCACCAAATGACTCGAAGAACCATTTAAACCAAATACAGGAAGACCTAATTCTCTGACCTGTATGTTTTTGGAAGACCAGTGCACAATAAAGACTTATCAATGACCTTCAAGGAGAAGATATATTTTCTGGATTGACTTCACTGTGTTTTTGATTGTTTGCACATTTCACCAGAACTCATTTGAGCAATTCCAAAAGATAAAACTTTTTTTTTTCCATTGAAAATGTACTGTGATTTCTTCTAACATACAGTAGTACATACATCAGTCGGTATACCATCATTTTATTTGTTATTTATTTATTATGTGTAAAATGTTTGTCAAATCTTCACCTTTTTTGCCACAAATCCAGAGATATATTTATGTGATCCTAAATGAACAACTTGTAATGGATGTTCTGCATCTTTGTGTGTTGCTGTGTATTCTAAATAGCCCATGAATACTCCAGGAAGAAACACAAAATTGATTTATGACCTGAAATCAATGAACATGTAACTTTGATACACAGATCATGACATACGTATTGTTGTTTCTGAAGAACAGCCAGTGTAATTTTGTTCATGCCAAAGTTTGTGTTTTGTCTGGCATTTGCTCTGTTTTTTTGTTGTTGTGTTTGTAATGTGTTGAATAAAGACTATAAAATCATCAGCTTTTCTAGCCTATCGATTATCAACATACAGTACGTTGGCCATATGATATAGGATTAAATGTTATTCAGTTAAAATGGTTTTCATAGGGGTTTACGTAAGACAATATAGTAGAAACAAGCACTATTTTCATAAGAAAATACAAATTGGGCATGAGCTAGTATTTCACCGCCTCTCAAACCTGAATCTGTGGCCCCATTCTTCCTTGCTGTCCTCACTATCAGAGGGTATGAACCTAACTGCTCCATTAGGCTACTTTCACCCATAGAATGTCCCTGTGTCCATTTGCCTGTGAATGTTAGTGGATATGTTGGCAAAAACATTGACCAAGGCCATCATTTTACATGTCTTCCATTTAGCATGATATTGCCCTGTAAAGTAACCTAACTGCACAACGTTGCCCTGAGGCAACAAAAAAGGGTTGCCCTGAGGCAACAAAAATATATATATATTTTTTTGTGTATACTATATATACAAAAGTATGTGGACACCTCTTAAAATTAGTGGATTTGGCTATTTCAGTCACACCCGTTGCTGACAAGTGTATAAAATCTAACACACAGCCATGCAATCTCCATAGAGAAACATTGGCAGTATAATTGCCT
Source organism: Salmo salar (assembly GCF_965601325.2). Classification (NCBI taxonomy): domain Eukaryota; kingdom Metazoa; phylum Chordata; class Actinopteri; order Salmoniformes; family Salmonidae; genus Salmo; species Salmo salar. The sequence continues at coordinate 72,956,267 of NC_138294.1, read as the reverse complement.
TACTGAAGAGCTCAGTGACTTTCAACGTGGCACCGTCATAGGATGCCACCTTTCCAACAAGTCAGTTCATTACATTTCTGCCCTGCTAGAGCTGCCCCGGTCAACTGTAAGTGCTGTTATTGTGAAGTGGAAACATCTAGGAGCAACAACAGCTCAGTCGCGAAGGCGTAGGCCACACAAGCTCACAGAACAGGAACACCCAGTGCTGAAGCGCGTATAAATCGTGTTCCAAACTGCCTCTGGAAGCAACGTCAGCACAAGAACTGTTCGGGAGCTTCATGAAATGGTTTCCATGGCCAAGCAGCCGCACACAGTGGTGTAAAGCTCGCCGCCATTGGACTCTGGAGCAGTGGAAACGCTCTCTCTGGAGTGATGAATCAGAGGGCGACGTATGTTTGTTGTTGTTGAACGCCGAAACTGAAACCTGTCGAAAGCTGAAACCTGAACTAAAGACCTCGGTTTAAAAGCTGAGTGTTTTTATATACTTTTATTTTATTTTGAATCCTGCGGCTCTGTTGGGCTAAATTGCTGTGAGCGCTGCTACCTGTCCTGGGAACCTGCCAGATTCCGTATAGGGGAAGAGATGCGAAAGCCCAGCTAGCCTAGCTGGCTCGGCGGTCTCAAATGGAGGCCGCTATTGAATGTTTCCAGCGTTGCAGGAGCTGTGTTTACTTTGCTTTGTTCTGGGACAATGTGGACCACGCTGACTTTCAATGTAGCAACTGCTTGCTTGCGGAGGACTACAGGAGCGAAGTAGCTACTCTTAGCAAGCAAGTAGCAAACCTACATATGCTACTGGGGAACCCACGCCCACCTACTTTTTCTTTTTCTTCCACCCCAGTAGCCGGACGCCGCTCTGGTCTGGTGGAAGTTGAACCGCCGTGTCGGCTCTCCACAGCTGACTGGCCAGTGCTAGGCAGGGTTCCTACCCCGACGGGGTCTCTCACTTCCCTGGAGAACAGAGCTGATCTCGACCCAACCAACCAGCCATGGAGGTACGTCAATTGCCATGGAAGTCAAAGAAGTCGTCCTCTGGCAACGGGGGTCTCCATGGAGATGTTGAGCCCGGAACTGACACAGACCAGAAACAGCTTTGCTGCCCTGGATCCAGAGGGTCCGGCGCCTTCGTCCTTTGTGGCTTTCCAATCAAGATCGGATCCAGAGGTACCTGCGTCTTCGTCCTCGGCTCTGTCACCCTCTCTGGTGGCTTCTACCTTGGGTTCAGATCCTCGGAGCTCCCAGCCTCACCAGACCGTGAGGCTGCCTGAGAGACCGGCCCATTCAACATCACCAGCTGTCACTATAGGCAGCTCTATGGTGAGAAACATCTCGGTCTCAAAGGCAAGAACCCTGTGCTACCCAGGAGCACGATTACAGGACATAACAAGGCTGCTTCCGAGTGTTCTACCACAGATGCCGGGAGCTGACACTGTCGTAGTCCATTTGGGGTCAAACGACATCAGGAGGGCTAGCTCGGAACATTTGAAAATTGATTTTAAAGAACTGATTTTAGCATTAAAAGACTCCAAAAACCAGTCAATAATTTCAGGTCCAGTACTGTAGCTCTGCTGGAGTCACTTTTATTGATAATTTTGACAACTTCTGTAAACAGAAGATACTCTACAGGAATGACGGAGTCCATCCAAATCATCTTGGCTCCTGGACTCTGTCCACGCATTTCAACGCTGCGTTGAAACAATGACTGGTAAATGATCCAAGACCAGCTCAGTTTATCCCTACCATTGTGACAATGAGTCGTCATAGTGCTGCATCAAATGTACATGATCTTAGGGGCATTGGCAAACACAATGTAAGTAATGTACCCCTAATTGCACCGAATACATCTGTTTATCCAACAACTATTGTAAGCAGTAATCATGAGCCTATAACCCAGAGTTACACTGTTAGCACTGAGGCGGTGTGCAATAGTTGGAAGACCACTTAGTGCAGGGTGAACTGCATAATCAGCTCCAATGTAAATAACATGAGTAAGTCTACCTCTGATAAGCTTCCCAGAAGCTTTAAAAACAATCAAGTGACCCAGAAAAGTGCTAAAAATAGCCCATATTAACATATATTGCCTAAGAAACAAGGTCCATGAAGTCAATAACTTGCTTGTAACAGATGACATTCATATTCTGACTATCTCTGAAACTCACTTAGATAATACATTTGATGATACAGTGGTAGCAATACATGGTTATAACATCTACCGAAAAGACAGAAATGCCAACGGAGGCGGTTTTCGCTGTCTATATTCAGAACCACATTCCTGTAAAGCTTAGAGACGATCTAATGTTAAATACTGTTGAAGTAATATGGCTACAGGTTAATCTGCCTCACCTAAAGCCCATTATTGTGGGAAGCTGCTATAGACCACCAAGTGCTAACAGTCAGTATCTGGATAATATATGTGTGAAATGCATGATAATGTATGTGATATCAACAGAGAAGTATATTTTCTGGGTGATTTAAATATTGACTGGCTATCATCAAGCTGCCCACTCAGGAAAACACTCAGTCAACCTACCAGGGTAGTTACAAACAGCACAGGAATTAAATCATCAACATGTATTGATCACATCTTTACTAACGCTGCAGATATTTGCTTTAAAGCAGTATCCAAATCCATAGGATGTAGTGATCACAAGATAATAGCCATATCTAGGAAAAACAAAGTTCCAAAGGTTGGGCCTAATATAGTGTATAAGAGGTCATACAAGAAGTTTTGTTGTGATTCATATGTTGATGATGTAAAGAATATTTGCTGGTCTGTGGTGTGTAATGAGGAGCAACCAGACGCTGCACTTGACCCCTTTATGAAACTACTTATTCCAGTTCCTAATAAGCACGCACCCATTAAGAAAAGTACTGTAAAAACTGTTAAATCCCCTTGGATTGATGAGGAATTGAAAAATATATGGTTGAAAGGGATGAGGCAAAGGGTATGGCAATTAAGTTTGCCAGCCCAACTGATTGGCAAACGTACTGCAAATTAAGAAATCATGTGACTAAACGAAAGAAAAAGAAACTACAATATGAAACAAAGATGAATGATAGTAAAAGGCTTTGGGGCACCTTAAATGACATTTTGGGAAAAAAAGTCAACTCGGCTCCTTCATTCATTGAATCAGATGGCTCATTCATCACAAAGCCCACTGATATTGCGAACTACTTTAATTACTTTTCATTGGCAAGATAAGCAAACTTAGGGATGACATGCCAGCAACAAACACTGACACTACACATCCAAGTATATCGGACCAAATATGAAAGACATGAATTGTACTTTTGAATTCCGTAAAGTCAGTGTAGAAGAGGTGACAAAATTATTGTTGTTTATCAACAATGACAAGCCACCAGGGTCTGACAATCTGGATGGAAAATTACTGAGGATAATAGCAGACGATATTGCCACTCCTATTTGCCACATCTTCAATTTAAGCCTACTTGAGAGCGTGTGCCCTCAGGCCTGGATGGAAGCTAAAGTCATTCCGCTACCCGAGAATAGTAAAGCCTCCTTTACTGGCTCAAATAGCCGACCAAAAAGCCTGTTACCAACCCTTAGTAAACTTCTGGAAGAAATGGTGTTTGACCAGATACAATGGTATTCCACAGTAAACAAATTGACAACAGAATTTCAGCATTAACACTCAACAAGCACAGCACTTACACAAATGACTGATGATTGGCTGAGAGAAATTGATGATAAAATGATTGTGGGGGCTGTCTTGTTAGACTTCAGTGCAGCTTTTGACATTATCGATCATAGTCTGCTGCTGGAAAAACTTGTGTGTCATGGCTTTACACCCCCTGCTATAATGTGGTTAAAGAGTTACTTGTCTAACAGAACACAGAGGGTGTTCTTTAATGGAAGCCTATCAAATATAATCCAGTTAGAATCAGGAATTCCCCAGGGTAGCTGTTTAGGTCCCTTGTTTTTTTCAATTTTTACATTTACATTTTAGTCATTTAGCAGACGCTCTTATCCAGAGCGACTTACAGTAGTGAATGCATACATTTTATACATTTCTTTCTGTACTGGTCCCCCGTGGGAAACGAACCCACAACCCTGGCGTTGCAAACACCATGCTCTACCAACTGAGCTACTAACGACATGCCACTGACTTTGAGTAAAGCCAGAGTGTCAATGTATGCGGATGACTCAACACTATACACGTCAGCTACTACAGCGACTGAAATGACTGCAACACTCAACAAAGAGCTGCAGTTAGTTTCAGAGTGGGTGGCAAGGAATAAGTTATCCCTAAATATTTTTAAAACTAAAAGCATTGTATTTGGAACAAAACACTCACTAAACCCTAAAGCTCAACTAAATCTTGTAATAAATAATGTGGAAATTGAGCAAGTTGAGTTGACTAAACTGCTTGGAGTAACCGTGGATTGTCATGGTCCAAACATATTGATGCAGTAGTAGCTAAGATGGGGAGAAGTCTGTCTATAATAAAGCGATGCTCTGTCTTCTTAACAACACTATCAACACGGCAGGTCCTACAGGCCCTAGTTTTGTCGCACCTTGACTAATGTTCAGTCATGTGGTCAGGTGCCACAATAAAGGACTTAGGAAAATTGCAATTGGCTCAGAACAGGGTAGCACAGCTGGCCCTTGGATGTACACAGAGCTAATATTAATAATATGCATGGCTGAAAGTGGAGGAGAGATTGACTTCATCACTTATTTTATTTTTGAGAGGTATTGGCATGTTGAATGCACCGAGCTGTCTGTCTAAACTACTGGCACACAGCTCGGACACCCATGCATACCCCACAAGACATGCCACAAGAGGTCCCTTCACAGTCCCCAAGTCCAGAACCGACTATGGGAGGCACACAGTACTGCATAGAGCCATGACTACATGGAACTCTATTCCACATCAAGTAGCTGACGCAAGCAGTAAAATTTGATTTAAAAAAACATTATGGAACAGCGTGGACTGTGAAGCAACACAAACATTGACACAGACACATGCGTACACACACACACACGATAACATACACATGGATTTAGTACTGTAGATATGTGGTAGTGGTGGAGTAGGGGCCTGAGGGCACACAGTGTGTTGTGAAATCTATGAATGTATGGTAATGTTTTAAAAATTGTATAAACTGCCTTAATTTCGCTGGACCCCAGGAAGAATGGGGATCCATAATAAATACAAATACAAATCAAGCTTCACCATCTGGCAGTGCGGCGGACAAATCTGGGTTTGGTAGATGCCAGGAGAATGCTACCTGGCCCAATGCATAGTGTTAACTGTAAAGTTTGGTCAACATTAACCAGCACAACTACCTAGTAACGTTAGCTTGCTAATGATTGCAACAGATACCGTTGGGTGCGCGAGTATGGGCGGCATCGATTATGCTGAGTGTCATTATTGGAACTTTTATAACGTTTTCACGTCAGATTTCAATCGTTCAGTCGACGGAATAATGCTGGAGTCCAAAGGCGGCAAACCGGGAGAAGCAGGTTGATAACTATGAGGGATTGTCTGATCGCTGACCCTACCATCCAGCAGCTGAACAGGATAGGTACATTTTCCCTATATCCATGTAGTACATGAGGACACAGTGCGATGCACAGTGCTTGCTTTGTAAGTAAGCTAGGTGTGAATCTATCTTGTGATTAAACATAGACTTATTGTAGGTTATTTTACTGATTTAAAGATCATGGACTATTTCCCTGTTTTATATTAGGATACGTTTTATTAGATTTAAATAATGTTTCCATATCTCAGTATCTTTAGAGTATCCTGTGAGGCAGATCAAAGTACCCTATGGTCAGGAGGAGAGCAGCTTCTTGAAGGTTTTGGGGGAAACATTCCCCCAGATGAATCCAAATGTAGAGGCCTTTAAGACAGACAGGACAGGAGGAGGCTAGTTCCCCTACACAAAAAGGATTGTTGTCAAGACAATGGAGGACAGAGATGGTGTGGTTGAATTGGTGGCTCAACAATTTGTCCAAGGGAGCATGCAGGTGGCCTTGGAGCAGTAAGTCAACTCTGTCATAAATCTGTGAAGTACTTGTTATTACCTCCTCTAACATAAGTATTTTTAATCAGTCCACCCCCCTAAATCAATACACATCACTATATTGTCCTTAACACTTATTTTAAATATACATACTATCTCTAAACCATAACAGGTTCAAATATCGTCTCAACTCTCTTGGGCTGCTCGAAGCATTGGGGAATCACCCGGACAGCTTCCGAGCACTTTTTGTGGACTCCATAAAGCCTCCCAATGCCAGGGACCTGTTTAAAGTAACCTATTCCATACCTGGTGGCAACTGGCGGTGTTTGGAGAGCGACACCATCTGCCACTGTTCAACTGGCTGGCTGAGGTGCAAGGTAAAATAGTCAATTGTTCAAGTTTATCAGTAACTGCATATTATTCCATTTTGTGATTTAAATATGTATTTTAAATGTTTTACTGTGTACTCCTCAGATGGAGAATGTCCTCTAACAGTGGCGATGGTGTTGGAGTTTGCTACAGGGACAACAGTTTGCCACCCCTTGGGTTTGAGGACACCCCGAACATCGAATTCCTCCACACAGCGCGAGGGCATCTCGCTGGGCAGCAGAAGAAAAAGTATTACCTCCGGTATTGTGAATTCCCCACATTTCGGTGTTGCATAAAAACATTTTTACGATACATAATTGTATCTAGTAGCACTAAATTACAGTAGCAATTGAGTGTTTGAAAATGTAACTGCACATCAACATTTAAGCATTTATCTACTTCCATCTGTATTGTTTGTACAGCGCATTCAGAACGTATTCAGACCCCTTGACTTTTTCCACATTTTATTACGTTACAGCCTTCTTCAAAAATGGATCCAGAATTTCCCCCCCATCAATCTACACACAATACCCCATAATGACAAAGCAAAAACAGGTTGACATTTTTGCAAATGTAAAAAAAAAGAGGAAATATTACATGTATGACCCTTTACCCAGCACTTTGTTGAAGCACCTTTGGCAGCGATTACAGCATAGTCTTCTTGGGTATGACGCTACATTTTTATTTAATACATTTTAGAATAAGGCTCTAATGTAACAAAATGTGGAAAAAGTCAAGGAGTCTGAATACTTTCCAAATACACTGTATTTCCATATTGGCCGTTATTGTTCACTTAATGATCATTAATATTAAATTAAACTTTCCATATTGCTTGTCTTGGTGTTAAGGTTTAGTTTTTTTAGAAACACTTTACTGACACTTCACTAATAACCGATATCCTTTACTGATATTGACTGAAGTACTGCTGCCATATTGCAGCCAACTCATCCAAATCTGATCATTTGATGTCCTACATTAAGAACAAATTAACTTCAGCCATTATCAGCTCCACTTCTGGGAACTGCACCTTCGTAGTGACTTATTGAATTTCAAATGCATTGATGTAAGAACTAGATCCATTAGTCCAAGGCTCTCCAACCCTGTTCCTGGAGAGCTACCCTCCTGTAGGTTTACATCAGGGCTCTCCAACCCTGTTCCTGGAGAGCTACCCTCCTGTAGGTTTACATCAGGGCTCTCCAACCCTGTTCCTGGAGAGCTACCCTCCTGTAGGTTTACATCAGGGCTCTCCAACCCTGTTCCTGGAGAGCTACCCTCCTGTAGGTTTACATCAGGGCTCTCCAACCCTGTTCCTGGAGAGCTACCCTCCTGTAGGTTTACATCAGGGCTCTCCAACCCTGTTCCTGGAGAGCTACCCTCCTGTAGGTTTACATCAGGGCTCTCCAACACTGTTCCTGGAGAGCTACCCTCCTGTAGGTTTACATCAGGGCTCTCCAACCCTGTTCCTGGAGAGCTACCCTCCTGTAGGTTTTCAATCCAACCTCAGTTTTAACTAACCTCATTAACTTATTAAGCAGGTAATTATTAAAATCAGGTGCACTAGATTAGGGTCGGAGTGAACCTACAAGACAGTAGCTCTCCAGGAACAAGGTTAGGAGCCCTGCACAAGTCCATCTTCAACCACATCATTTGAGCTGTCACAATGTGTCAACAGTGTTATGTTACTAACTGTAATAGGTTGCTGTTAATCACAATTATATAAAATGTAACGGGGGCGAACCACTATCTTCAGTTTATTTTTTTAACTATAGGGCGTTCTCCACACAATTATTTATTTTAACAATTTATAAAAGTCCCAATTGGGCATTACAAACATGTAAGTTCTGTTTTAATAATGTCCATTCAGAATGTTCTGTTGTCCTCCCACAGCAGGCACACTCTGAAGGCTCCAAACCAGTGCTTGCAGTAGGCCTCTCCTGGGTCGTGTTGTACTGAGTGGAAGACAAATATTGTGTCAGAAGATGGAATGCTGTGCTAAAGCGCCATAAAGCAAAATACAATAACCATAGGCCGTATATCAACAGTACCTGACTTTCTCCAAATATGGCCAGACAGAATCGTACTGGAATGGGGAAGTATTTAACTTTTGTTAAGGCCACCTGTATCTAAACTCTGGACCCCATCCGTTTAGAGTTGAAGATGTCTATCGTACCTTTCTAGAGACCAAATCATACAGTGTCTGAAAGAGGGGGAATGTTAGTATTATAAAATGTATAATAGTATTATAAAAATGAACTGATTCAAAGGAACGAGTGGCGCTGAAGATATAGCATCCAATCCCTCATCCCAGTAGGGGAGTATCAGGGGTATATGTAGTAAGTCAGGTTGGAGTAGGAACGAGTGGCGCTGAAGATATAACTGCCATAACCCTCTGTAGATTGTCAACTCCCAGGCTGCCTCTGGGGCCTTCCAATGGAATTACTGTCCGCAACAGTTTCATCTGTGTGTTGCTGATGGTGAACTGGATTTGTGGCACAATCACCCATTCCGACCAATAAAGAGCTGCAACGCCAGTGGTTGCGGGAGCTGAGCTGGTGGTTGGAGGAGCTGAGGTGGTGGCTTGAGAGCTGATGGTGGTTGAATTTGGGGCGAACAAATCCCTTACTGCTGTCAGATTGGCCCTCTGCATTGCCAGGGAACCCGAGACGAACGACTGCAGAGGTGACTGCCGTTGTTCAGTCCTCAGCCCATGGTGGTTCCACTGACTGGCAAACACAGTAAGATCTCTGTTCACCCGTGGCAGGAACACAAAGTGCAGTGCCCACAGGTGCACCTCATTGCTGATGTCGATGATCTGCTCCGTCTTCAAGAAGGTGAACAGGTCATGGTAAACGTTGGAGACTCCATGCCAGACGTCCCCCCACAGCTGCTCTATCCTCTGGTTGTGAGTGCTACTTCCCCTCTCACCACCCCTGAACTGCTCCATGAAGGCACAGATAAGGTTGTTTTCACCACCCAGTCACATCTCACCTGGGAGGGTACTCCGTAGCTGATGATGGCTGCTTCGAATGACTCCATGACTGTGGCTGTTGTCAGAGGCCTTAACCATCTGCTGTAACCATCCACAGCACCATGGATAACAAACCTCTACCTAAAAAACAAGACATTTGTTTTACAAAACCATTGTTTTCTCTTATAGTGACACCATTCTGTTTTTATTGATATCAGCTCTTTGATCCTCTCATCCAGCTGAGCGTCTGACAACAGTGAGTAGGACCTGAAAAGCTGAAAATGACTAAAAACAAAAATAACACAAAAAGACACATCAATCAGGAATGTGATCAAATCTAGAGAGGATGTAGAGATCTCCCTCTTGTGTTACAATTGCTTTATTCATGCTTGACCACAGGGTGCGACACATTGAGAACATCTGCCATTTGTCTGATGGTCATATGACAATCTATGAGGAACTCAAGCTGCTCCTTGGTGATGTGATACCGCCTTCACTCCAAAGGGGCTTGTTGGATGTAATTTGCCTCTTGTAGGAACTCCTCTGCAACAGTAATTAAATTGCTGGCCATCTCTTCATCAATCAAATGACCGCGTGCCCACTGAAGGCTCCGCAACATGGTCTCTAGCCTGAAAAATAGACCGCAGACCCGATGGGTCCAGTGACATTTTATCTGTATGTAGGTAACAACCCCTAAAGTGTTATCTTGTCTAAACTGTCCCAACTCTGAGCCTCCGGCCTATGAAGACAACCGTGCATTGACAGGCGATGCAGTTTTAACTAACGTACTGTAATGACCTGACTAGATCATAAAGGAACAATTTTCCAGACAGAGGATGGCGTTAACGAATTGACGGTTTATTAACCCAACTTAACACAGGCTACTGTTTGGCCGTAGCCCACGCCAAATAAATGAAAGGTACCCTACAAACCAACCGTGACCTTCTCTTGTGAAGGCCAGACGTAAGAGAGAGAACAATGGCTAAAGCCGGTCTTAACTTCCAATGCTCCATCCCCCTGCCCAACCCCCCTCCACGCCACTCCGCCAACCACCAGGCTGCCCGGCATCAGAACATTCCAGGCATTCCCGTGATTGGCAGATAGCAGGTTGATTGGCATGTCAGACCCCGCGAACACTGGTAAGTACAACACAACCCACTAATAGCCTAGCACATAACCCACAGCTGTCAGTGCGGGTCGCTACAGTACTTTAGCTACAAACTAGCTAAAAAAATAAGTATCTTCATTCAACATCGCTAGCTAGCTAACGTTACTGTACAGCAGTAACTAGTTAACGTTTTATAGATTCCATAATTAACGTTAGATTATGAACAATTAACTTTAGCTAGCTATCTTGAGTTCAGTTAAATATCAATGGCAGGCAGATATAACGTTAGCTAGCTAACACCGTTGGTAGTTAGGTAACGTTAGTGTTATATTATGTAGTTACTGTTTTTGCAGCTGTTACACCACTCACTCTCAACACCTACGTTAGATAGCTAGCTAACATTAAGTTAACGTTACCTGGCTATTGATGGTTGAAGTCCATCTCTTCTGTCCGTGAGCAGCAGTCTGGTGCAATCAAATGGTAGATTTACAATTTTCGAGAAATTGGGCTGCCATTGTTAACTAGCTAGCTAATTTGACCTCGGAAGGACAGAAGTTGAGTGAACGTCTTTCATCAGTACCTGAGACTTGGGCGGAGTCCAAACGACCTTTATGCAAATGTGATCATCAGTGACAAAATCTATGACTCTTAGCATACGTCTCGGTGAATCGATGTGACATATGAAATACGAGTGAGAGTGTAATCAATGTGTAATAACTACGTACAAAATTAATGAACGTGTTAAATTATTGTGTGACGTGGAGTCATATTCAGGTCCTGATTGGTAAAGAAGCTTATTTATATAATATGTCAAATAGTGTTATTTGATGTGTATCTTTTTGACACGCAAAGATAACGGCGTTCCATAAGTGGAAAGCCTTCCCAGGAGAGTGGAGGCTGTTATAGCAGCAAGGGGGGGGGGGGGGGACCAACTCCATATTAATACCCATGATTTTGGAATGAGACGTTCAATGAGCAGGCATCCAACATACTTTTGGTCATGTAGTATATATAAAAAGTTATATATTTAAACATGCAAAACAATGACATGCATCTCACCCTAAGCTCACACCATGCTCTTACCATGTGCTCAAATTGCTCTGCTTCCTGAAAGAAGGCCCCTGACCCAATTAATACATCATACCAACGTTTATTTAACAAATTATTTTTGGGGTACTTTTTACCCCATTTTTCTCCCCAATTTCGTGATATCCAATTGGTTGTTACAGTCTTGTCCCGTCGCATACAAACGTCTGCACCTCATTGGATTGTTTACAGACAATCACATATTGTCATGTGTTGGTTGGGAAGTCAATCTCTGGAAGTCACCCTCGGAGTTCTGTCAGCAACACGTGACTACGGAGGGCGCTCTGAGAGAGATGGGATTGAAATAGTGAGTCGGTCCCCATTTAGCTTGGGAACCAGTCAGACCAGACATGGCAGCCAACAGGGTCGGAAGAACGCACGCAGATGAAGTCCACTCGTCAGATTTGGGAACGTCTCCGGAACGCGGAGGCAACCTTCAGAAGAGACAAGCTCGAGTTACTGTGAAATACAACAGAAAAGAGCTGCAGAGACGACTAGACGTGGAGAAATGGATAGACGACTGTTTGAACGAGCTGTACTTGGGCAAGGTAAGTGCCGTCGTATCCCCTTGGACCATAAACAAGGGCCACACAAAAGCCCCGTTTATACCTGTGTCCTGTACTTTTCCGCATTCCGATTGTGCCCACATTTTTATTAAACCGGTCTAGACAATTAAAATACACTGATCGGATTGTGCTTCAAGAAGCACTCAAACATACTTGATCTAGCTGATCTATCTATTGTAGGCTCAATTAATCTTTAAATAACTTTTTATTTTGCTTAACAAGTGCTTTGAGATTATGTCTAATGAAATGCGCTATAAACGTTTGAGTAATTATTTACTATTGGTATTATTAGATATTCCTGAACACATCTGGAGGTTGTCAGGCACACATTGTCTGGATATCAAACAGATCTAGATGGTCAAATCATTTAATCATACTCATAATGGCCTCAGGTAGCACCATTAAATTATGGCATCAGTAATTGTCCTAAAATAAATACATTCATATTATTTTGAAAGAATATCTGTTAAATAAATTGCATACAGGGAGACACTAGCTAATCTGGTCACAATGTGGATGGGTAAGAGAGACTTTTTAATACAATGTGTAGACGTGACACACCTTGATCAGATACTGATTGGATCATATCGATCAGATCATGAAACTCTCATGTTAGCGCAAAGTGTAAACAAGGCTAAAGTGTTGCGCATGTGCTCAGGCAATAGGTTTCAGATAGTAAAGAGATTTTAGGTATATGGCAAGTTCTTAACTTTTTAATCAGGCAGTACTATCTGAAAGTTTCCCTTCCTTTAAGAATGAGAACTTTGCTCTTTCACCTTTGCCTGAATCAATTGAATTGGGGAAAAGGCTTAACTTTATGTAAAAAAAATTAAAAAAGAGGCTTAAGCTTTGAGTTGGATATTCATGTAGAAAAGGCCTGTTAAGACACTGTACATGATACATGAATCTTAACATTACAGATGAACACTCCTGTGAGACACAAACAATGTAGAATAAATACTGTAGTGTATATCAACACAATAACTTGCACTCTGTCGAAATTACAGAGGCATTTCTAAACCAACTCTTCTGCGTAGTCCTCCTTAACAGGACTAAACAGACTTCCGTGTGATATGAAATGTATATAAAAGGTGTATACAATATGGATGTTATGAGAGTGCACAGTGTCCGTTAAAGGACTGGAGAAGGTGTGAGGTGCACTGTGGACTTAGGCTCCATCCGAAATGGCACCCTATTTCCTATATAGTGCACTACTTTTGACCAGGGCTCTATGGGTAGTGCACTAGGGAATAACGTGCCATTCCGGATGTAGCCTAAGTCTTCAGCCACCGCAGCAGCCTCCTTACAGAGACATGGTGGCTAGGGAATTTTAACTCACTGCCTTACATGGCCACTTGGAAAAAGGGAATTGAACAAGAATGAGGGATGAGAAACAGGAAGGAAGATGTGGAGAGAAGGGAGGTTACTCCAGGGCCCAGGGTGGGGCTAATGGGTGACGTGTGCAGAGAAGGGAGAGTACTCCAGTGCCCAGGGTGGGGCTAATGGGTGATGGAGTTAATACTCCCTGAGGGGGTAAACATACTGCAGCTGGCCATGTGACATCACTAGCTAGATGTTCTGCTCTCCTGCGATGTTTGGGAACACATACTGCTTCCAGTTCTTGTCTGCATCTGAAATGACACCCTAGTCTGTATGTAGTGCACTACTTTTGACCAGAGCCCAATGGTCAAAAGTAGTGCACTCTCTAGGGAATAGAGTGCCATTTTGGATACACCCTTTGTAACAATACTGCATTGATATATTGTAGTACAGTACCAGTGTAAAGCAGGAGACTCAACCCTATAGGGCGACAAATGCACCGTGGTGGCCTGTGCCGGATCTCAGCTGAGCATTTGATCAGAAGATCAATAACCGTCACCAACGACAGGGGAACCAGTCCGATCATTTTAGGAACTGTCTTCAAAATCCTACCCACCAGAAGTTGAATGTGTGCCAGGCAGGCAGGGTGATTCTTCAGACGACAGAGAGAGGAGGCTGATCTTCTACTGGTCTGGAGCTCGGTTCTGACTTGCCAGGCAACTGATCCAGTTGGATACATGGCCAGTGTTATTATCCAACCAGAAGCCCTCTGAATGAATCCTGCCAAATGTTCCATTTGGAAATGACATGTAGTAGGACTCAAAGCTCAACTTAATATGTACAGACATAACTCAAACTTTTGCATAAGTCATGTATTGAGATTTGCACAAGCTTTTCCACTCTAATAATATACAGTATACGTGTGTGTTTTTAATGTGTTTGTGTTTTGCAGGAGGAAGACGTGCCAGATGAGGTAAACATTGATGACCTGATAGACCTGCCTAGCAATGAGGAGCGAGTGAAAAAGTTACAGGTAGGCCCCGCCCACCCAATGTTGTTCTGAACATGTACTCAGACCAACCTGACTTTGCCAGAGAATTTAACTGCTGGAATTTTGATACAATGATTTCTCTTCTCTAAACTCTGTTCATCATCAGGAGATCCTTCAGACATGCAGCAACAACACTGAGGTATGCTTTACCATCAGTAGTCTCTGTACACACACACACACACACACACACACACACACACACACACACACACACACACACACACACACACACACACACACACACACACACACCCCCTCACTGTATTGGCCTCCAATAGGAGGCAGCGGTGTCTGACACCTTCCATTGTCACGCCACATGCCTTACAATGGCCGTCTGTCCTGGCCTTCTCTCGCTCTTCTCTCCTCCCTCTCCTTTCTCTTCTCTTTCCCTCTGTTCCCTGCTGCAGGACCTCTTTTGACAAAGGACAGGGCTCACAGTGGCTTGCTTAGGCACACACACACACACACACACACACACACACACACACACACACACCACCACCCCCCCCCCCCCCCGAGGAGGCTGGTGGGAGGAGCTACAGGAGGACGGGCTCATTGTAATGGCTGAATGGAATAGAGGGAACGGTATTAAACATATGGAAACCACATGATTGACTCTGTTCCTTTATGCCATTACAATGAGCCTATCCTCCTATAACTCCTCCCACCAGCCTCCACTGAGACACACACACACACGTTGGACACATGTTGGTTTCAAATCAATATCACAAAAGATTGAAGAACACTAAGTGCTGGTTTCCTGGACACTGATTAAGCCGAAGTGTCCCAATGAACATGCTTTTTAGTCCAGGACTGGGCTTAAATCCAGGTGTTCTAGAGACCAAACTTAGAGCGACTGGGGTTGAGGCTTCAGAGTCCTCCATTTTCAGTCTCCCCCTCTCATTTCTGTCTATGTAGTATCTAATGTGAAGGGGAAAAATACTTCAACATTAGCTATATGATGCTACTGTGTGTCCCTCCCTGCCAGACATTCATCGGCAAGCTGTTGGTCAAGCTGGAAGGCCTTCACAAGCAGGAGGAGCTGGCTACAGAGGGCATTGAACACCCCTCCCTTTGCAACCACCCCCAGCACCGCCATGAGCCGTACCACTTCAACGACCCCCACTGCCCCCGCACCCACACCCACACCCACCAGACCCTCTGACCTCACCACACAGCTGACCTCTGACTAGGGGTGGAAAATTCTTTCCCAAAATTACCTGGTTTTCCATAAATTCCTGTTGGAATATTTCTGGAATCAGGAGGGAATAAGCAGGGAGGAAATCCTCCAACTGTTCCAGGAATCTTCCAATCGGGATTGCTGAAAAACCTGGGAATTTGGGGAACGTTTCTGGACTTTTGTTTCCCAGCAACCCCATTTCATCCATTCCCCCTTCCCCCAACACACACACCCTCGGACCACCCTCGGACCACCCTTGGACTCTATTCACACACTGATCTTAACATGTCACATGAACAACATCTGTTGCCATGTTGTCACAGCACTTTGGATCACATCCCACTGGGCACACTTCGTCATTTCAACAGAATTGGGTATTTGCTAGATATGTTGAACAATGAGCTTTCAAATTATTTTGAAAAAGACAGCCAAAAGTTTGAATTCCCATCTAAAAGCACAACCAGATTTATTTAGTTTAGTTTATTTGTCACCTAAATGTGTTATCACTTCCTTTTTAACCACTTAAAAGCACAACAATGCTAAAATAGTTTATTTATAAAAGAACTTAATGTGTTATCATTGTGCTTCATCTAATAGCACAACCAAATGACCTGGATTCCAGTTGATGACGTTAAAGTACACGGTGCAAGTGATCAATGCCGTTTGAGATTCTGTGCAGATTATTATAGTAATTGTGAAGATTGTCTATTTTTAGTTGAATCCTGGGCTGAATTTAAATAATAGCACTTGATGACTTCCCAAATGCTATACAGGCCTAAATAGCCTCATTGATGATATATGATTGATAAAGTATGGTTACATTTCGTTTGCTCTGTTGAACCACCCTTTGGAATGACTTCAATAGCAACAGTGACTCTATTAAGGCCAGGCACCACACCCTCATAGGGTAGTTTGCCCCACTTAATCATATTACAATCAACTTTTACCAGTTGAATGTACACACAATATAATGTTTCTGAAATATTTTATTAAAATGTGCAAATGAGGCAATATGTCATTAAATATGACATATTTGCATGTCGCGCAAATCCATTTTTCTGGACACCGGATGAAGTAGGCCTAAATATTTATTTTTCATTTTGTTAAAGAGATACTTTATTTTGGCAATGAGGCCCTTTTATCTACAGTACTTCCCCAGAGTCAGATGAACTTGTGGATACAATTTTTATGTCTCTGCGGGCTGTTTGAAGGTAGTTAGCAACTTCCTTCATGATATCCACGAGTTCATCTGACTCTTGGGAAGTACTGTAGATAAGGGCCTCATTGCCAAAATCCCAAAGTATCACTTTAAGACATTCCAGGACTGGACTTGTCCAGAGTAGATAAATTACTTTTTCATCTTTCTATTTGTAAAATACTAAAGACATTTTTGGTGCATTTTTCCAAAGAAAATGTTATCTAGAATAAAAAAAACATAAAAGCTGTAGACTGATCAACTGTAGTACTGTAGGAGGTGCTGTCCAGCCTATTGTTTTTTTCTTATAGTGGATATTACATTGAAGATCTTGTTGTTTCAAAGGTACAAATTCAACATATTTTATTCAAGGTTTCTCTATGTTGAAATCCTGTGGTTGAAATGTTACCCTCAAAAGAAATGCTATGTTTTTTCCACATAGATTCCACTTCACAATACGTTGACAAATTACATTGAAAAATGTTGATTTAAGCAGTTTGTGCCCAGTGGGATATCGATCAGGTCACTTTTGAGTAATGTATGTCCGAGTTGCATCCACCAAGTAAAGTGATTCTTGAGTACTTCATTATTTATTGTTGTCATGGCAAGAAATGAGGATGGGATGAGATGTACAGTTGAAGTCGGAAGTTTACATACATTTAGGTTGGAGTCATTAAAACTTGTTTTTCAACCACTCCCCAAATTTCTTGTTAACAAACTATAGTTTTGGCAAGTTGGTTAGGACATCTACGTTGTGCATGACACAAGTAATTTTTCCAACAATTGTTTACAGACAGATTATTTCACTTATAATTCACTGTATCACAATTCCAGTGGGTCAGAAGTTTACATACACTAAGTTGACTGTGCCTTTAAACAGCTTGGAAAATTCCAGAAAATGATGTCATGGCTTTAGAAGCTTCTGATAGGCGAATTGACATCATTTGAGTCAATTGGAGGTGTACCTGTAGATGTATTTCAAGGCCTCTTAGTGTCAGTGCCTCTTTGCTTGACATCATGGTAAAGTCAAAAGAAATCAGCCAAGACCTCAGAAAAAAAATGTAGACCTCCACAAGTCTGGTTCATCCTTGGGAGCAATTTCCAAACACCTGAAGGTACCACGTTCATCTGTACAAACAATCGTACGCAAGTATAAACACTATGGGACCACGCAGCCATCATACCGCTCAGGAAGGAGACGCGTTCTGTCTCCTAGAGATGAACGTACTTTGGTGCGAAAAGTGCAAATCAATCCCAGAACAACAGCAAAGGACCTTGTGAAGATGCTGGAAGAAACGGGTACTAAAGTATCTATATCCACAGTAAAACGAGTCCCATATCGACATAACCTGAAAGGCCGCTCAGCATGGAAGAAGCCACTGCTCCAAAACCGCCATAAAAAAGCCAGACTACGGTTTGCAACTGCACATGGGGACAAAGATCGTACTTTTTGGAGAAATGTCCTCAGGTCTGATGAAACGAAAATAGAACTGTTTGACTATAATGACCATTGTTATGTTTGGAGTAAAAAGGGGGAGGTTTGCAAGCCGAAGAACCCCATCCCAACCGTGAAGCACGGGGGTGGTAGCATCATGTTGTGGGGGTGCTTTGCTGCAGGAGGGACTGGTGCACTTCACAAAATAGATGACATCATGAGGAAGTAAAATTATGTGGATATATTGAAGCAACATTTCAAGACATCAGTCAGGAAGTTAAATCTTGGTCGCAAATGGGTCTTCCAAATGGACAATGACCCCAAGCATACTTCCAAATGTGTGGCAAAATGGCTTAAGGACAACAAAGTCAAGGTATTGGAGTGGCCATCACAAAGCCCTGACCTCAATCCCATAGAAAATGTGTGGGCAGAACTGAAAAAGCGTGTGCGAGCAAGGAGTCCTACAAATCTGACTCCGTTACACCAGCTCTGTCAGGAGGAATGGGCCAAAATTCACCCAACTTATTGTGGGAAGCTTGTGGAAGGCTACCCGAAATGTTTGACCCAAGTTAAACAATTTAAAGGCAATGCTGCCAAATACTAATTGAGGATCTGTAAACTTCTGACTCACTGGGAATGTGATGAAAGAAATAAAAGCTGAAATAAATCATTCTCTCCATTATTATTCTGACATTTCATATTCTTAAAATAAAGTGGTGATCCTAACTGACCCACGACAGGGATTTTTTACTAGGATTAAATGTTAGGAATTGTGAAAAACTGAGTTTATATGTATTTGGCTAAGGTGTATGTAAACTTCCGACTTCAACTGTATCTCTGAGAAGGGCTGGCTTAATGGCCCACCAAGCCAGTAGGGGGCCAGAGAGGCAGAGAAAAACATGAATCAACTTTATTTTTTTACCACCGGAGGCTGCTCTCAATGTTCAAAATACACCAGAGAGCATAATTTTGCCACAAAGGATCAACAGTTTCAAATAAAAAATAACAACAATTATATCACAAGCACATATAGGTAACTGCCAGAATAAAAGGAAATGCCAACATAAAGCATCTTAATAGGTTGTTGGGCCACCACGAGCTGCCAGAACAGCTTCAAGGCACCTTTTCAAAATACAGTAGTTTGGAAAGTAAATAACGACTGCTGAAAAGAAAACACATCTGTCTGTGCAACCAATATACTTTTTTTTTCTAAACTCCCTTTTTGAGAGAACAGCAGCACTGTTTTTCGAAGTAGCTCATCTTGAGATATTGTCTCCTATGAGTGCATCGGCCATCACCGGTGAGTAGCCTATGGAGTCATCTTTATCATTGGGTGTGTCAGTTTACCACTGGAAAGTTTATTTAGTAGCCAACTCCAGTGGTGTAAAGTACTTAAGTCGTTTTTGGGGGTATCTGTACTTTACTACTTATATTTTTTACTGCTTTTACTTTTACTTTACTACATTCCTAAAGAAACTGATGTATTTTTTACTCCATACATTTCCCCTGACACCTAATAGTACTCGTTACATTTTGAATGCTTAGCTAGACAGGAAAATGGTCCTATTCACGCACTTATCCCTGGTCTGCCTCTCATCTGGCGGACTCACTAAGCAAACATGCTTTGTTTATAAATTATGTCTGAGTGTGCCCCAGGCTATCCATAAATGTATAAGAACAAGAAAAGTATGCCATCTGGTTTGCTTTATATACTTTTGATACTGAAGTATATTTTAGCAATTACATTTACTTTTGATACTTAAATATATTTAAAACCAAATACTTTAAAACTTTTACTCAAGTAGTATTACTGACTTTCACTTTTACTTGAGTCATTTTCTGTTAAGGTATCTTTACTTTTACTCAAGTATTACAATTGGGTACTTTTTTCCGCCACTGGCCTACTGTAGCCTATTAAAAACGAATATTAATATATTTGTTTTTATATATACATACACAGTACCAGTCAAAAGTTTGGACACACTTACTCATTCAAGAGGTTTAATTTTTATTTTGACTAATTTAAGCTTTCTGCCCATATCAGATATGTCTATGTCCTGGGAAATGTTCTTGTTACTTACAACCTCATGCTAATCACATTAGCCTACATTATCTCAACCGCGGGGTGGGGGGGAGCGATCCTGTAGAAGTGTTTAAAGTAATGATGGACTGTCGTTTCTCTTTGCTTATTTGAGCTGGTCTTGACATAATATGGACTTGGTCTTTTACCAAATAGTGCTTTCTTCTGTTTACCAACCCTACCTTGTCACAACACAACTGATTGGCTCAAATGCATTAAGAAGGAAAGAAATTCCACAAATTAACTTTTAATGAAGCACACCTTAATTGAAATGCATTCCAGGGGACTACCTCATTAAGCTGGTTGAGAGAATGCCAAGAGTGTGCAAAGCTGTCAAGGCAAAGGGTGGCTACTTTTAAGAATATATTTTGATTTGTTTAACACTTCTTTGGTTACTAAATTATTCCATATGTGTTATTTCATAGTTTTGATGTCTTCACTATTATTCTACAATGTAGAAAATAGTAAAAATAAAGAAAAACCCTTGAATGAGCAGGTGTGTCCAAACTTTTGACTTGTACTGTGTGCATATATATACAGTGCATTTGGAAAGTATTCAGACCCCTTGACTCTTTACACATTTTGTTATGTTACAGCCTTATTCTAAAATTGATTAAATCTTTTTTTCCCTCAAACTACACACAATACCCCATAATGACAAAGCAAAAACAGGTGTAGACATTTTTGAAAATGTATTAATAAAAAATAGAAATTACATTTACATAAGAATTCAGAACCTTTACTCAGTACTTTGTTGAAGCACCTTTGGCAGCAATAACAGCCTTGAGTATTCTTGGGTATGACACTACAAAGTTGGTACACCTGTATTTGGGGAGTTTATCCCATTCCTCTCATGCTCTGTGAGGTTGGATGGGGAGCGTTGCTGCACAGCTATTTTCAGGTTTTTCCAGAGATGTTCGATCGGGTTCAAGCCCGGGCTATGGTTGGGCCACTCAAGGACATTCAGAGACTTGTCCCAAAGCCACTCCTGTGTTGCCTTGGCTGTGTGCTTAGGGTCGTTGTCCTGTTGGAAGGTGAACCTTAGCTCTGGAGCAGGTTTTAATCAAGGATCTCTCTGTACTTTGCTCCGTTCATCTTTGCCTTGATCCTGACTAGTATCCCAGTCCCTGCCACTGAAAAACATCCCCACAGCATGATGCTGCCACCACCATGCTTCACCGTAGGGAGGGTGCCAGGTTTTCTCTGACGCTTGGCATTCAGGCAAAAGAGTTCAATCTTGGTTTCATCAAACCAGAGAATCTTGTTTCTCATGGTCTGAGAGTGTTTGGGTGCCTTTTGTCAAACTCCAAGCGGGCTGTCATGTGCCTTTTACTGAGGAGTGGCTTCCGTCTGGCCAGTCTACCATAAAGGCCTGATTGGTGGAGTGCTGCAGAGATGGTTGTCCTTCTGGAAAGTTCTCCCATTTCCACAGAGTAACTCTAGCTCTGTCAAGAGTGACCATCGGGTTCTTGGTCACCTCCTTGACCAAGGCCCTTCTCCCCTTATTGCTCAGTTTGGCCAGTCAGCGAGCTCTAGGAAGAGTCTTGGTGGTTCTAAACTTCTTACATTTAAGAATGATGTAGGCCACTGTGTTCTTGGGGATCTTCAATGCTGCAGACCTTTTTTGGTACCCTTCCCCAGATCTGTGCCTCCACACAGTCCTGTTCCTGAGCTCTACGGACAATTCCTTTCACCTCATGGCTTGGTTTTTGCTCTGACATGCACGGTCAACAATGGGACCTTATATTGACAGGTATTTGCCTTTTCCAAATCATGTCCAATCAATTGAATTTACCACAGGTGGACTCCAATCAAGTTGTAGAAACATCTCAAGGATGATCAATGGAAACAGGATGCACCTGAGCTCAATTTCTAGTCTCATAGCAAACTGTCTGAATACTTGTGTAGATAAGGTATTTCTGTTTTTTATACATTGCAAACATTTCTAAAAATATGTTTTCTCTTTGTCATTATGTGTAGATTGCTGAGGGAGAATTAAAAAAAAAAATCAATTTTAGAATAAGGCTGTAATGTAACAGGTCTGAATACTTTTCAAAGGCACTATATATCCTCCTAATATTTTACAATCTGTGTGTCGCTTCATTGGCCTAGGCTATTGTTTGAATTTAAGACCAGATCATTTGAATTGATCTCAGTTTGTCAGTGTCAGAGTAGCCACTCATTTACTTAATTTGTGTGGTATTAAACAATATTCTACTAATGTAATGTCTCTGCAACTGGATTCTGGACATCCTGATGTGCCACACCCAGCCGGTGAGGGTTGGCAACAACACATCTGCCATGCTGACCATAAACAAAGGGGCCCCTCAGGGGTGTGTGCTTTGTCCCCTCCTGTACTCATACATACTTACACTAACACCCCAACACACACTACATATGCCCACACATACATAACATGAGCACACATTCATACTGATGAGACACACACAAACACACACCACAAATGCTGCTGCTACTG
Source organism: Salmo salar (assembly GCF_965601325.2). NCBI lineage: Eukaryota > Metazoa > Chordata > Actinopteri > Salmoniformes > Salmonidae > Salmo > Salmo salar. Next base: position 72,933,439 of record NC_138294.1, on the reverse strand, counting down.
TCTATTATCTATCTTGTTGCCTAGTCACTTTACCCCTACAGATATGTACATACTAGCTACCTCCCCTGGGGCCGATGATTTCTTAATCCAGCCATGTCTCTGAGTCATCCCTCTCGGAGTAACACTGATTATTCCTGTAACATAGCTACTATAATTATAACAGTTTTGAGTTTGTTTACCTGTACCTCATTTTTTGCCTAAATATTATGCAGTGAATATACACCTAAGTCAACTACAGTGAGATGAATTGTCATCAAATACCTTCATTAATGTATTTAGTGTTTAACTGTTTGTCCTCTTGGTTTGCACTGCCAACTTTATTTTTGAGTGATTTTAAAATATATAAAAAAATAGAAGTAAATAAAATATGTAAATCGCTATAGGACCTGTGTTGTCGTTGATGTTATTCACAAAGGTGCTGTAGAAAAACTGCTTAGACAAGGTTTTAAAGGAACATCATGCCTAGCCTGGTCCTAGGGCCTGTATTCATAAAGCATCTCAGAGTAGTAGTGCTGATCTTGGATCAGTTTAGCCTTTTAGATCATAATGAATACGATTACATTGACAGAGGGACCTGATCCAAGATCAACACTCCTAGTCTTGGACGGTTTATGAATACGGGCCTGGAGATCTGTATGTATTTTAGCCAACTGCCAAAGGGGGTGGAGTTGCAATCTACTGCAGAGATAGCCTGCAGAGTTCTGTCATACAGTTGTGGCCAAAAGTCTTGAGAATGACACAAATATTAATTTCCACAAAGTTTCCAGCTTCACTGTCTTTAGATATTTTTGTCAGATGTTACAACAAGCATTTCATAAGTGTCAAAGGCTTTTATTGACAATTACATGAAGTTGATGCAAAGAGTCAATATTTGCAGTGTTGACCCTTCTTTTTCAAGACCTCTGCAATCCGCCCTGGCATGCTGTCGATTAACTTCTGGGAATCATCCTGACTCATGGCAGCCCATTCTTGCATAATCAATGCTTGGAGTTTGTCAGAATTTGTGGCCTTTTGTTTGTCCACCCGCCTCTTGAGGATTGACCACAAGTTCTCAATGGGATTAAGGTCTGGGGAGTTTCCTGGCCATGGACCCAAAATATCAATGTTTTTTTCCCCGAGCCACTTAGTTATCACTTTTGGCTTATGGCAAGGTGCTTCATCATGCTGGAAAAGGCATTGTTCGTCACCAAACTGTTCCTGGATGGTTGGGAGAAGTTGCTCTCGGAGGATGTTTTGGTACCATTCTTTATTCATGGCTGTGTTCTTAGGCAAAATTGTGAGTGAGCCCACTCCCTTGGCTGAGAAGCAACCCCACACATGAATGCGATGCTGGATGCTTTACTGTTGGCATGACACAGGACTCATGGTAGCGCTCACCTTGTCTTCTCCGGACAAACTTTTTTCCAGATGCCCCAAACAATCGGAAAGGGGATTCATCAGAGACAATGACTTTACCCCAGTCCTCAGCAGTCCAATCCCTGTACCTTTTGCAGAATATCAGTCTGTCCCTGATGTTTTTCCTGGAGAGAAGTGGCTTCTTTGCTGCCCTTCTTGACACCAGGCCATCCTTCAAAAGTCTTCGCCTCACTGTGCGTGCAGATGCACTCACACCTGCCTGCTGCCATTTCTGAGCAAGCTCTGTACTGGTGGTGCCCCGATCCCGCAGCTGAATCAACTTTAGGAGACAGTCCTGGCGCTTGCTGGACTTTCTTGGGCGCCCTGAAGCCTTCTTCACAACAATTGATCCGCTCTACTTGAAGTTCTTGATGATCCGATAAATGGTTGATTTACTGGCAGCAATATCCTTGCCTGTGAAGCCCTTTTTGTGCAAAGCAATGATGACGGCACGTGTTTCCTTGCAGGTAACCATGGTTGACAGAGGAAGAACAATGATTCCAAGCACCACCCTCCTTTTGAAGCTTCCAGTCTGTTATTCGAACTCAATCAGCATGACAGAGTGATCTCCGGCCTTGTCCTCGTTAACACTCACACCTGTGTTAATGAGAGAATCACTGACATGTCAGCTGGTCCTTTTGTGGCAGGGCTGAAATGCAGTGGAAATGTTTTTTTGGGGATTCAGTTCATTTGCATGGCAAAGAGGGACTTAACAATTAATTGCAATTCATCTGATCACTCTTCATAACATTCTGGAGTATATGCAAATTGCCATCATACAAACTGAGGCAGCTGACTTTGTGAAAATTGATATGTGTGTCATTCTCAAAACCTTTGGCCACGACTGTACTATCCAGGTCTTTCTAATCAACCTGACCCGGGTATCCTGGAAGGATATTGACCTCATCCCGTCAGTAGAGGATGCCTGGTTGCTCTTTAAAAGTGCTTTCCTTGCCATCTTAAATAAGCATGCCCCATTCAAAAAATGTAGAACTAAGAACAGATATAGTCCTTGGTTCACCCCAGACTTGACTGTCCTTGACCAACACAAAAACATGCTGTGGCGTTCTGCATTAGCATCGAGTAGCCCCTGCGATTTTCAACTTTTCAGGCAAGTCAGGAACCAATATACTCAGTCATTTAGGAAAGCTTTTTCAAACAGAAATGTGCATCCTGTAGCACTAATTTAAAAAAAGGGGGACACTGTAAAGTCCATGGAGAATAAGAGCACCTCCTCCCAGCTGGCCACTGCACTGAGGCCAGGAAACACTGTCACCACCGATAAATTACAATAATCTAGAATTTCAATAAGCATTTTTCTATGGCTGGCCATGCTTTCCACCTGGCTACCCCTACCAACAGCTCAGCACCCCCTGCAGAAACTTGCCCAAGCCCCCCCCCCGCTTCTCCTTCATCCAAATCCAGACAGCTAATGTTCTGAAAGAGCTGCAAAATCTGGATCCCTACAAATCAGCTGGGCTAGACAATCTGGACCCTCTCTTTCTAAAATTATCTGCCGAAATTGTTGCAACCCCTATTACTAGCCTGTTCAACCTCGCTTTCGTATCGTCTGAGAGCCCCAAAGATTGGAAAGCTGCCACGGTCATCCCCCTCTTCAAAGGGGGAGACACTCTAGACCCAAACTGCTACAGACCTATATCTATCCTACCCTGCCTTTCTAAGGTCTTCGAAAGCCAAGTTAACAAACAGATCACCAACCATTTTGAATCCCACCGTACCTTCTCCACTCGGCAATATGGTTTCCGAGCTGGTCATGGGTGCACCTCAGCCATGCTCAAGGTCCTAAACGATATCATAACCGCCATCAATAAAAGCCAACGCTTTCGACTCTGTCAATCACCGCATTCTTATCGGCAGACTCAATAGCCTTGGGTTCTCAAATGACTGCCTCGCCTGGTTCACCAACTACTTCTCTGATAGAGTTCAGTGTGTCAAATCGGAGGGCCTGATGTCCGGATCTCTGGCAGTCTCTATGGGGGTGCCACAGGGTTCAATTCTCAGGCCGACTCTTTTCTCTGTATATATCAATGATGTCGCTCTTGCTGCTGGTGATTCTCTGATCCACCTCTCAGACGTCACCATTCTGTATACATATGGCCCTTCATTGGACACTGTGTTAACAAACCTCCAAACGATCTTCAATGCCATACAACACTCCTTCCGTGGCCTCCAACTGCTTTTAAATGCTAGTAAAACGAAATCCATGCTCTTCAACCGATTGTTGCCCACATCCGCCCGCCCGACTAGCATCACTACTCTGGATGGTTCTGACTTAGAATATGTGGACAACTACAAATACCTAGGTGTCTGGTTAGACTGTAAACTGTCCTTCCAGAGTCACATTAAGCATCTCCAATACAAAATTAAATCTAGAATCGGCTTAATATTTCGCAACAAAGCCTCTTTCACTCATGCTGCCAAACATACCCTCGTAAAACTGACTATCCTACCAATCCTTGACTTCGGCGATATCATTTACAAAATATCCTCCAACACTTTACTTAGCAAACTGGATGTAGTCTATCACTGCCATCCGTTTTGTCACCAAAGCCCCATATACAAACCACCACTGTGACCTGTATGCTCTCATTGGCTGGCCCTCGCTTCATATTCGTCGCCAAACCCACTGGCTCCAGGTCCTCTATAAGTCTTTGCTCAGTAAAGCCCCGCCTTATCTCAACTCACTGGTCACCATAACAACACCCACCTGTAGCACGCGCTCCAGCAGGTATATTTCACTGGTCATCCCCAAAGCCAACTCTTCCTTTTGCCGCCTTTCCTTCCAGTTCTCTGCTGCCAATGACTGGAACGAATTGCAAAAATCACTGATGCTGGAGTCTTATATCTCCCTCTCTAACTTTAAGCATCAGCTGTCAGAGCAGCTTACCGATCACTACCTGTACACAGCCAATCTGTAAATAGCACACCCAACTACCTCATCCCATATTGTTATTTATCCTCTTGCTCTTTTGTACCCCAGTATCTCTACTTGCACATCTATCACCACAGTGTTAATGCTAAATTGTAATTATTTCACCTCTATGGCCTATTTATTGCCTTACCTCCCTACTCTTCTACATTTGCACACACTGAACATATATTTTTCTATTGTGTTATTGTTTATGTGTAACTCTGTGTTGTTGTTTTTGTCGCACTGCTTTGCTTTATCTTGGCCAGGTCGCAGTTGTAAATGAGAACTTGTTCTCAACTGGCCTACCGGTAAAATGACAAAAAACTCCTCTGCCTGTGATTGTCATGCTTACATGCACTGTTGTAAGCAGTTAATCTATGGCCCTAGTTCAAAGAGAGGCAACAGTGTTACTACTCTGGGCATGCATGTGACGTAGTCTATAGCTCGTCATTCTTCTGTACAGGTTTGTCTGCATGACAGGAAAGGGCTGGGTCAGGGTAGTATGAGAGGAATGCTACCGTTACTATGTAAGTCACACAATAGAAGGGAGCTGATTGGCTTAGAAGACAAACCTCTGTTCCCTATCAGTGTTCTGGCTGGCTTTTGTAGAGTCAAATCAAATCCAACTTAATTGAAAGCACATTCAAAGGACACTTTACATGCATGTGTACTAGGTTAGGGCATACTGAGACTCTACAGATGAGAATTCTATGGAAGTCGGACACCTCATTTTAATATATTTGGATATTAACTCTAAAAACAAAATACAGGACCTTGACTTAACAGGCAGTTCAAATATTGTCTTTGTATGATTGTTAGACACTGGTCTGAGACAGCTGTGTTCTTCAATTAAATACAACTATATTTACCCAATCAGGGGCAATTAAGAAAGCCATAGCCAGATTATATCAACATCCTCAACTAATACAAACATCACCTGCCGCAATACATCCCCCTTTCTGTTGGTTATGTAGGAATGGAGCGATGGTCCACAATTCCACCACTAGAGGGCACAGGGGGACAAAATGGATCCCTGGTGGTCCAAGAGTTAGAAGTCACTGCTTTTGAAGTTTGCATGGAATCTATTAGTGTTGACATGCTAAACTGTAAGTAGGCACTAAAGTGAACTCTCCACTGTAAATGTTTCTAAGCAAAGCAACCATCTTAAGAAATGTAACTAGTATCTTTGAATATGAGCTAAATATCAATTCTATATGTCTGATTCCTGACGCACTGTGGGCCTCAAAATACTTTTGATTTGTCATTGAAGATATCAAACACACCAGCCCATTATCTGTTCACATGATCTCTTCGAGATCTATATTACAAACAGTTTTTGACATTTTCCGGAATATTGTATATGTTAGACTGACCGCATGTCGAAGCAGTGCAGGCGATTGTTTAAATGCTTCATAGAGTAAATTTGCTTGGAAGCCATTGAAGATATTCTCTGTTACTCAGGTCAATTCAGAATGTAAAAGCACCACACAGACTTATCAACTGAAGCTCAGACAGACATTAATACAACACACACACACACACACACACACACACACACACACACACACACACACACACACACACACACACACACACACACACAGTTTCCTCAGGAAAAAGCATCATTTTCAGCTACAATACAACCAGTCAGGAAGCCGGGTGAGCACAGTGCTCCCCTGAGCAACAGTGGAGATACACACACCGGGATGACATTCTACTGAGACACTGTGCATTAACTACACAAGGTAAGAGGAATTAAGATCTTATTATCTTATTATGGTGCACCTCTGATTGCTGTGCCTCTTGCCGTCCTTTCTCTAAATCTTTAAAGCCGATACAATAATGCATATAGCTTTGCATTACCGTTGTGATGGTGTGTTCTGGTTTGCTCTAAAAAACTGAGAGTTCATGAGATATCAAAACGTTTGATTGAGAAGGATACCCTACTGTAGTCTCTCTGTCATAAGTATTGTATCTTCAGGAAGTCCTTTAGATTTATAGCTCATAAAGTCTACCTTGTTACAAGGAAAGAAAAAATGAAGTATGTGCCACTGTGGATTGTTTTGCTGTTCTTCAGAAACAGGTAGATGTTTGTTTACAATCATCTATGGTCTATGCTATAAGTACTTGAAAATAACAAGGTAATACTTTGTACTATTTGTTTGGTACTACAATTTGGTAACTAAATCCTAGGATTTGATACATACAGGGTCATAATGAACAATTTCAATGTAGGCCTTTTCAGACGCTGACAAGGTTTCTAAGGAACAAAAAGGGAAAAACAAGTTTTATAACCAATATGATATATTTCTAGACAGGGCTAGTAATTCAATTATTTTCATATACCTTTAATGTTTCCATTTACCAGGACTTTAAGAACAACTAGTTACTATGCATTTGCATGGTTATTTCTGGAGAAAAACCTCTGTGTTCCACTTTATAATAAGTGTGGCTATAATACCTGTACAGTAGTGTATGAGGACACATTGTTACATAGTAGTCTACAGTACTTAGTGTAATTACATGCAGTGTCAGCAAACTAGTGTCCCAGGCAGCCAAGCACTAAAACCACTTGACCCAATCAATTCTTTCACCGTGAATTTAGGGAGGAATTTTAAGTGATTTCATCAAGACCGATGTTATATCAAATTGTTTATATTCTTAAGTGCTTTAGTGAAACAAAATAATGTAGCCAGCCGCAGACAGACACCACTTTTTATTTCCTGAGTTAAAAAGAGGGACTTTACATCAAATCTCCACATAGAGTGGATATTAATTGTGACATGTGCAACATCATTTCCTCCCCAATATTTTATTTAAATAATTAAAATAAGACAACTAGACTTATAGCTTTTAAGTATTACCTACTAAAGAATTTCAAAGTAAAACTGATTAAAGGATTTTAACACTAGTGTGAAACCCCATGCCATAATCTTCTCCTGGGGTAACTGGCACCCCCGGGGTGGGCCAGTTACCCATACACATGTTGTACTGTCGGTAACTTGAGAAAGCTGCTGGGTAATCGTCTGTGTTTGTATTTAATCGCTGAGTAAAGCCTGTACAGAATAGTCTCATTGCAACGGTTCTTATGCTATTAGAATATTCTGTAGGTCCTCAATTACAACGTTACTCTCTCATTCATTCTGGTTTTAGCTGGGGTGTTCTGTTCAACCTTTTCCAGCCCACACTCATATTGAGGTCTTGGTATTGCTAGCCTAACTAGCTTGTTCATATGATCTGTGATCTCTTTCTCTGTTCTAACTAAGTGGCCTTGTGTCCTTGCAGTATTAGATCCCTGAGCACAAGCATCATGCCCATCCTTAAAAACCTTCCAGGGAGGACCAGGAGTAACCATGGGAACAGTGAACTCATCTTGCCCAGGTTAAACTTGGGCCTGAGTCCCTTCGAGGAGGTGAACCTGGAGGAGGAGAGGAACGAGGGCGAACCCCCCATTTTGGTGGGCCGTGGAGCAAAATCCCTCCAGTGCAGGTTGTCGCGAGATGGGGAAGAGGAGGAGAATGAGGTGAACATGGAGAGGCACGGCACCGGGGCCCCTAAAGGGGGAAGACCCCTGAGGGGGACTCTGGAGCGACTTTGCGGCTCTTCCCCCCTGAAAACCCTGGAGAAGTTGGGGAAGGGGCTGCGTATGTCGGGGTGCAGCGTGTGGGGGACCAGCCCGTCCCTACGAAGCCCCACGGACCCCCACTCGCCCTCGCCAGAGAAAGAGAAGAGGAAGGGCATCCGCAGGAGCTCAGAGGAGATCATGACCCTGCTACGGTAAGTGGGATGGACGGTGTTGATCTAGGATCAGATGCCTTTTAGATCATAATGAATAAGATTGCATGGACAGGGAGGACCATTTCCACTCTGAGACGCTTTATAAATACGGGTCCAGAGCCACAGATTAACATAAATGTAATGTCTCTCTATATATACAGTGCCAATAGAAAGTCTACACCCCCTTTAACTTTTTTCACATTCTGCTGCCTTAAAATGTAATCTAAAAAGGGATTCAATTAATTTGTTTCTACAGATCTACACAACCTAGTCCACATTTTCAAATTGAAAGAAAGTAACTTTTTCTAAATTATTGATTGTTTTGATTGTCTTCAAACCCCAGAGTTAATACTTGGTGGAAGCAGCTTTTGGTAGCCATTACAGCTGTGAATCATTTGGAATAAGATTCTACCAATTTTGCACTCTCTTATGGCAGCATATATCCATTGTTTTTTCCAAAATTGCTCAAGCTCATTTAGTTTGGTTGGGAATGATTGATGAACAGCAATATTGAAACGTTGTCTCTGATTTTCAGGCAATTTTAAGTCAAGACTGTGATTAAACCACTCAACACCTTTTGGAAAGCTATTCTGGTGTGTTTCTGCATAAATATTTGTGTAATTGTCTCTCTGAAAAATAAAACCCTATCCTAGGGTTAGGTTTTCAGAAGACTGAGGTGGGTTTTACTCTAACTTGGGCTTTGCTACTTTCATATTTATTTTAATCCTGACAAACTCCCCAGTCTCTGCCGATGACAAGCATACCCATAAAAAACAAACAATTCTAATCCATTTTAGATACAATTTTAAGGCCGCAAAATGTGAAAAAAGTTAAAGGGGGTGTAGACTTTCTGTAGGCACTGTAATATGACTCAGTTAGAAACTATTTTGTAGCACTGTGATAGCTGTAACGAAATGACGGAAATGCTCACAGCGTATAGCATAATCATTTCCTAATTGGTTATGTAATGTAAAAATTCACCATGTTTATGTATGGAACTCCCTTTGTTTGCTAATGCTATCTTGTGTACCTAAGCATTGAGTGAATGGCACTACGTATAACCGGGACATTGTTTTCACTTTGACTGTTGCAGTCAGGGAAAGGCAGCCATCAAAAATTCCAATCTGGATTGCTTAGAGCAGGGATGGGCAACTTTGATGGGGGTTGGGGCCACAAAAAATCAGAACTCCTCATGAGGGGCCGCAGTTTCTCGCAGGTCTGTGTACCTACATCCATACCCACATCCAACCCACAATTGATTATCAGTGACTGACCATCAGTGACTGACATAATGAGAAACCTCTGATGCACAACCAAATTTCAAAATTGCACCTTGTGTGTTCTACTATTCTAACTCGCAACAGTAAGTTGAGACCCTGACTGAGTTCCTGGGAAATTTGGAAATTTAACTGAGGGCCTTCAAAAGGGGGGCTGCGGCCCCCAGTTGCCCATCCCTGGCTTAGAGCTACAATCACCTCACAAGCATGTAAATAACTGCTTATTTATAGCATATGATAGTCTGGATATGGTAGTCACCTGTTAGCATTGAACCTTTCAGTATTTGATAACACGTATGTATCCCATTCCATTTATATTTGAGATGGAACCTTAATTCCCACACAATATCTCTGACTCTGGGAATCCACACATAGCTCTTCTCTCTCTTCAATGCCATACTATGAGGTTGACAGTGTAACAAGCCATAATATAGTTCCTATTCTCTCCTGATGGTTCTCTTCTGCTTCTAGATTTGCAGGGCGGCGGAAGCAGACACAGCGTAGAGAGAGCCTGCCCTGCGGGGACCTGGGCATTGACAGCGAGGATGAGTCTCGCCGCCGGCCCTCCTTCCTCAGGATGGTCAGCCTTAGCAAACTGAAGAGGGAGTCCCTGTCAGACCACAACTCCCAGGAGGCCGAGGAGGAGCTGGAGGAGGAAGAGCCAGTGGTCAAACCTAGGGAACCACTCTCAGGTATACAAGGTGCTCCAAAACAAACCAATCAAGTGGGGAGATATGGTATGTGTTCTGCTGGTTCAGCCAATCACAGGGCACATAATCTGAAACCTCTGAATCATGTAAGGATCAGAGCAGGTTACCTCTGTCTGTGGCATGTCAGTCAGCGTTGTACGTTTCAGTGTTCACATTACGAGTCCAACCTCACTTGAGTCTATTAAGTCGGAAACTCAGGAACTTCCTGGTCAGCTCCTGCAGTACTTCCTCCACCAATCCCACGCTGGTCTCTGATGAGCTGTGAGCGGTCCCCAGATCCCCTCAGTCATCGGGTTCAATCAGCACCAGACTGTGAAAGCAGGAAATGACTGCACTTCCTCCCACTGCTGATCCCTTCAGATAAAACTTAATCCAGAGCAACTGTTCACAGAGCTCCGTAGGGAGCAAAGCAGACAAGGGACAGTCAAAGGACAGTGTAGTATATAGCATGCCCAGAAAAAAAATTGTAGACCTCCACAAGTCTGGTTCATCCTTGGGAGCAATTTACAAATGCACGTTCATCTGTACAATCAATAGTACGCAAGTAAAAGCACCATGGGACCACGCAGTCGTCATACTGCTCAGGAAGGAGACGCATACCTGAAAATGATATCATGGCTTTAGAAGCTTCTGATAGGCTAATTGACATAATTTGAGTCAATTGTGATGTACCTGTGGATGTATTTCAAAGCCTACCTTCAAACTCTGTGCGAATTTGCTTGACATCATGGGAAAATCTAAAGAAATCAGCCAAGACCTCAGAAAAAGCATTGTAGACCTCCACAAGTCTGGTTCATCCTTGGGAGCAATTTCCAAACGCCTGAAGGTACCACGTTCATCTGTACAAACAATAGTACGCAAGTATAAACACCATGGGACCATGCAGCCGTTATACTGCTCAGGAAGGAGAAGCGTTCTGTCTCCTAGAGATGAACGTACTTTGGTGCGAAAAGTGCAAATCAATCCCAGAACAACAGCAAAGGACCTTGTGAAGATGCTGGAGGAAACAGGTACAAAAGTATCTATATCCACAGTAAAACGAGTCCTATAATGACATAACCTGAAAGGCTGCTCAGCAAGGAAGAAGCCACTGCTCCAAAACCGCCATAAAAAAGGCAGACTATGGTTTGCAACTGCACATGGGGACAAAGATCGTACTTTTTGGAGAAATGTTCTCTGGTCTGATGAAACGAAAATAGAACTGTTTGGCAAAAATGACCATTGATTTGTTTGGAGTAAAAAGGGGAGGCTTGCAACCCAAATAACACCATCCCAACCGTGAAGCATGGGGGTGGCAGCATCATGTTGTGTGGGTGCTTTGCTGCAGGAGGGACTGGTGCACTTGAAAATAGATGACATCATGAGGAAGTAAAATTATGTGGATATATTGAAGAAACATCTCAAGACATCAGTCAGGAAGTTAAAGCTTGGTCGCAAAGAGGGTCTTCCAAATGGACAATGACCCCAAGCATACTTCCAAAGTTGTGGCAAAATGGCTTAAGGACAACAAAGTCAAGGTATTGGACTGGCCATCACAAAGCCCTGACCTCAATCCCATAGAAAATTTGTGGGCAGAACTGAAAAACCATGTGCAAGCAAGGAGTCCTACAAACCTGACTCAGTTACACCAGCTCTGTCAGGAGGAATGGGCCAAAATTCACCCAACTTATTGTGGGAAGCTTGTGGAAGGCTACCCGAAACGTTTGACCCAAGTTAAACAATTTAAAGGCAATGCTGCCAAATACTAATTGAGGATATGTAAACTTCTGACTCACTGGGAATGTGATGAAAGAAATAAAAGCTGAAATAAATCATTCTCTCCATTATTATTCTGACATTTCATTTAAAATAAAGTGGTGATCCTAACTGACCTAAGACAGGGAATTTTTACTAGGATTAAATGTCAGGAACTGTGAAAAACTGAGTTTAAATGTATTTGGCTAAGGTGTATGTAAAGTTCCAACTTCAACTGTATCAGCATCCTTCAATATGTCAATGTTGATATTTCATACACAATATAGCCTGATGAAAACATGTACTTTTTCTCCTCACTTACCCCACCTGTTCCTACCCATACGGTAATACTCTGTACAAACCAATATACTAAACAGTTTGAAAGGGATTCCTCTATCTGTCCTTCCCTCTCTTCCCTCAGTGCTGGAGATCCTACAGCTGGTCAACCAGAGGGACCTCCTCCTGGCCGACACACACATCCAGGAGCTGGAGCACGAGTGCGAGCTGCTGGCCTTCCTGCCACACCCCCCCACGTCTCCATCCACACCCCCAGGAGTGACCCCTCCCGGGTCCTTCGACAACCCCTCCAGCCCCAACGCGTCACGGGACGCCAGCAGGCGCAAGGCCAAGGATGTGGAGCTGCTGTATGAGGCCCTGCAGAAGGAGATGTGGGACGTGGTGAGGGAGTCCCTCCGCCAGCCCACAGCCGGGCCCAACCTGGGACTGGTGGTGCTGGTCATTCAGCAGGAGGAGCAGGCTGACATTGCCCAGGCCCAGAGAGAGGAGACCCAGACCCAGCCCTTAAGGGAGGGCCTCCAGCCCCATCATAGCCAGAGGCCCCGTCAGCTCAAGCTGAAATGGCGGCAGGCGGTGGCGGAGGCGGCAGACTGGAGCCTGCCGCAGCAGGTGGACACTCAGGCGGGGCAGCTGGCCTCGTACCTGGAGAGGTTAAGGGGACGCATGGTGGACGACCTGGACGCGGCACGGAGGAACGTGGTGTCGGTCTACCCGGAGGAGTTCCAGGCCTTCCAGGTGTATGTACAGAGCTACCACCGGGCGGTGGCCAGACGCCTGAAAATCATTACCAGCTCCCAGCTTCAGATCACTGACGTCTACTCTATGCTGGACTGGTTCTACAACATTTACAACAGGTCAGTGTCAGAAGTCATAACATAACAACATTAAATGTATACACTCTTAGAAAAGAAGGTACTACCTAGAACCATAAAGGGTTATTTAATTGTCCCCTTAGGAAAACCCTATGAAAATGGTTGCGTTCGAGCGTATCAATTTTGTCAAGTTGCCTTTCAAAGTGTGTTGCATTATGTGTATAAACATTTTCAGACTTGTGCCTACATGTCGACTGCATGTACCACGTGATCAAAGGTTATGACGTTTTGACTGTAGTCAACTGCAAGTTTCTGCAGTTTCTCTTCACCAACTTCATCCTGCAGCCATCACCTGCATTGTGGGAGGCTCTATTGTCAACCAATCATTAGGGTGTTTTTGTTTGACCCACGTGAAAGTCCATTGGTATACATTGGATATATACAAATTAATGTAATATAGTTTTTCGCATCAAGTTTTTATTATTTCTATTCATGTATTTAAAAACTCCCACCCCCCATTCGGCAATCTAATAGCAAATGTAAAATCAATCATGAGATAAACAAAAATAAATGAATAAAAATACATGAAATGGTAGAATAATGAATGAATAATACTGATTAATACATCACATTACATACATCAAAAATAGTTACAAATCATAGAAACTCATTCATGGATGTACAGGTACTTTGGACAATAGTTCAGAAATGAATGTGATATTTGAGACCTCTCTCTCATCAATTGATTGTACAATGTACCCACATATGATTTCAGTTTGTGACTGTGTGATCTGGGGGTTAGAGACATGCTTATTTTGATATTATAAAGAAAAACATTCACAAACAATGGCAACTATGTTGACACTGCCATGTTCATCTAGGAAAACCACAACAGTGTCCGCCATTTTCGGCTGTTGCAGATGCACCTCCCCTGACTGCTCTTGTTGACATTCGTCTACAGTCGGCTACGTTAGCCTTACAACTCAAACGCGCCCATTATCAATTTTTGGTTCCAGTGGAACCCTTTCATTAATACAATGTTATACGTTCTTAGTAGAACCTGTTTCACCACCAAAGGGTTCACCTATGGGGACAAAAATATATATTTTTATATAAGAGTGTAAGATAAGAACATCAAGGAAGTCCATGTACGTGAATATTAACATAGATCTTTACAGGTATTTGTTCAGATCTGAAATGTGAGACTTGACTGCATAGTGACACATAGTATCTCTTCCTCACTCTCCCTCTCGTCTTTTTTAAGGGATGTCCTGGGCACCGTTGGCATGAAAACCCCAATTAACTACTCCCGACTGGAACCCCTACTGCACCAAGACACAGTGGACCAACTGGAACAGGACTGCCTGAACACTGTCAGGGTAAAATCACATTGCTTTTAAAGTGCAATTCAACCTCATATTCATTATCTCCAGCACCATACTAGTGTCTACATGTGTGAAAATGCCGCATTTATATGATCTGTGGTTAAAAAGATAAGAAGAAAGGTCTTAAAAAATGATTCTCTGTTACATCACAGGGATAGGATTAAAAGTAAGAAAAACGGTGATTTTCAAAACCTGTTTCTAGTCACTTTACCCTGCATTCATGTACATATCTACCTCAAATACCTCATACCCCTGCACATTGATCTGGTACTGGTACTCCCTGTATTTAGCTCCACATTGATATGGTACTGGTACTCCCTGTATATAGCCTCCACATTGATCTGGTACTGGTACTCCCTGTATATAGCTCCACATTGATCTGGTACTGGTACTCCCTGTATATAGCTCCACATTGATCTCGTACTGGTACTCCCTGTATATAGCTCCACATTGATCTGGTACTGGTACTCCCTGTATATAGCTCCACATTGATCTCGTACTGGTACTCCCTGTATATAGCTCCACATTGATCTGGTACTGGTACTCCCTGTATATAGCTCCACATTGATCTGGTACTGGTACTCCCTGTACATAGCTCCACATTGATCTGGTACTGGTACTCCCTGTACATAGCTCCACATTGATCTGGTACTGGTACTCCCTGTATATAGCTCCACATTGATCTGGTACTGGTACTCCCTGTATATAGCTCCACATTGATCTGGTACTGGTACGTCCTGTATATAGCTCCACATTGATCTGGTACTGGTACTCCCTGTATGTAGCTCCACATTGATCTGGTGCTGGTACTCCCTGTATATAGCTCCACATTGATCTCGTACTGGTACTCCCTGTATATAGCTCCACATTGATCTGGTACTGGTACTCCCTGTATATAGCTCCACATTGATCTGGTACTGGTACTCCCTGTATTTAGCTCCACATTGATCTGGTACTGGTACTCCCTGTATATAGCTCCACATTGATCTGGTACTGGTACTCCCTGTATATAGCTCCACATTGATCTGGTACTGGTACTCCCTGTATGTAGCTCCACATTGATCTGGTACTGGTACTCCCTGTATATAGCTCCACATTGATCTGGTACTGGTACTCCCTGTATATAGCTCCACATTGATCTGGTGCTGATACTCCCTGTATTTGGCTCCACATTGATCTGGTGCTGGTACTCTCTGTATATAGCTCCACATTGATCTGGTGCTGGTACTCTCTGTATATAGCTCCACATTGATCTCGTACTGGTACTCCCTGTATATAGCTCCACATTGATCTGGTACTGGTACTCCCTGTATATAGCTCCACATTGATCTGGTACTGGTACTCCCTGTATATAGCTCCACATTGATCTCGTACTGGTACTCTCTGTATATAGCTCCACATTGATCTGGTACTGGTACTCCCTGTATATAGCTCCACATTGATCTGGTACTGGTACTCCCTGTATATAGCTCCATTCTTGTGCATTTTATTCCTCTTGTGCTACTATTTTTCTTTTTATTATACATTTTAACTCTGCATTGTTGGGAAGGGCTCGTAAGCAAGCATTTCAAGTCTACACCCGTTGTACTTGGCCCGTGTGACAAATAACATTTTATTTAATATTATTTGGAATGTATTTTCTTGCTCCCCAAGTCACCGCAAAACACATACAGTAGTGTTTGAAAATCATTGCTTTAACTTCCGATGATATCATCAGGTAGAACCTTTATATATCTTTCTACAAAACAGAAATGCGCCATTTTCACATATGTAGAGACTGGTATTGTGATGGCGATAATGAAAATTAGGTTGAAAAGTGGTGGAATTGTCCATTAATACTGAACACTGTCAGGGGGAAAAAAAATCCCACCTACAGAGGTAATGGTTCTGGCACTAATCTAACGGTACTGAAACTTCCCATACTTGTTTCTTGGGTAGGCAATGGACTTTATGGTTGTGTGTGTTCTGTTTATCGCAGGAGAAGGTGTCCACAGAGCTCACTCAGGTTCTGGATGAGGAGGAGAGGCGGTGGGCCCAAACGCTGCACATAGAGGAGTACCAGTCCAATCTGGCCCGCTCTGTCATCCAGGTCTGTCACACTATCACTCACAGACACTACTGTGCATTAGATCTGTAGGTCACCATTGGACATTGTGGCAAACAACTCAAAGACATTTGTAAATCTCCCATTAATATAGGAGTGACCTATTTTGGATGGTTGGATTTTGAAGTTCCTGCTCTGATCAGTATCTGTGCGTGGTTGTTACAGAGACTAAAGGTAGACCTGGACAGATCAACAGCTGTAAGCCAGTTTCTGGGGGCCAGGGTGGCCCGCTGCAATCTTAATGGACTGTCTGACTTCCTATATAGGTGAGGAGAAGATGTGTTTATAAAGACATGGACATTGAGTTCAATCAACAACCTCAATGTGAATCAATATATGGATTTAATTTCATAATGTTACTATGTCCAGTTTCCAGAGAAAGGTGGGGATGTTCCATGAGACCCAGGCTGAGTTTGGGGACCGGGGTGATGGATATGTCTCCAGGACCATCTCTCTGGTCAACTGCTGCCCGCCTCTCAGGTAGATACCCAGACAGAGAAGTCATCTCCTGTGGCATCTGTGTTAACTGATGCTCCATTCAAATGCTTATCGAAAACGTGTATTTTTCAGTTGGTGAAGTGGTAAATGAGACGAGAGCGTCTCCAGTTAGCTAGCTAAGATTGCTTACAATTAGTTGGCAATCTTGCTAAAGTTGATAAGTAAAATTGTATTTGTCACATGCGCCAAATACAACAAGTGCAGACTTTACCATGAAAAGCTTACTTACGAGCCCTTTCCCAACAATGTAGTTAAAAAGTAAGACAATTAGCAAATAGATAAAAAAGAAAATAGTAACACAATAAAATAACATTAACGAGGCTATATACAGGCTGTATACAAGGAGTACTGGTACCAAGTCAATGTACTGGGTTACGAGGTAGTTGGGGTGATTGATTGAGGTAATATATACATGTAGGTTTGGTTAGGTGATTGATTGAAGTACTATGCACATGTAGGTAGGGGTAAAAGCAAAAAGTCTGGGTAGCTATTTGATTAACTGTATAGCAGTCTTATGGATTTGGGGTAGAAGCTGTTTAGCAGACTTTTGGTCCCAGACTTGACTTTCCGGTACCGGAAGATTTTTAGGGCCTTCCTCTGACACAGCCTGGTATAGAAGTCCTGGATGACAGGGAGCTCAGCCCCAGTGATGTACTGGGCCGTACGCACTACCCTCTGTTGTGCCTTGCGGTCGGATGCCGAGCAGTTGCCATGCCAAGCGGTGATGCAGCCAGTCAAGAGGCTCTCAATGGTGCAGCTGCAGAACTTTTCAAGGATCTGAGGGCCCATGTCAAACTCTTTAGCCTCCTGAGGGGGAAGAGGCATTGTCGTGTCCTCTTCACGACTGTATTGATGTGTTTGGACCATGATATGTCCTTAGTGATGTGGACACAGAGGAACTTGACGCTCCACCGTTGTGTCGTCGGCAAACTTAATGATGGTGTTGGAGTCATATGCGGCCACACAGTCGTAGGTGAACAGGGAGTACAGGTGGGAGCTAAGGACGGGGGGACCCCATGTTCAGGGTCAGTGTGGCAGATGTGTTTTTGCCTACCCTCGTCAGAAAGTCCATTATCCAATTGCAGAGTGAGGTGTTTAATCCCAGGGTCCTTAGCTTAGTGTTGAGCTTGGAGGACACTATGTAGTCAGTGAACAACATTCTCACATATGTAGGTGTTCCTTTTGTTCAGGTGGGAAAGGGCAGTGTGGAGTGCAATAGAGATTGCATCACCTGTGGATCTGTTGGGGCGGTATGCTAATTGGAGTGGGTCCAGGGTGTCTGGGATGATGGTGTTGATGTGAGCCACGACCACACTTTCAAAGCATTTCATGGCTACAAATGTGAGTGCTATGGGTTGATAGTCATTTAGACAGGTTACCTTGGCGTTCTTGGGCACGTGGACTATGGTGGTCTGCTTAGACCCATATGGGAGAGGTTGAAAATGTCTGTGAAGACGCATGCCAGCTGGTCAGCGCATACTCTGAGTACGCATCCTGGTAATCCGTCTGGCCCTGCGGCCACATCAGATTAGCGTCAGAGCCGGTGTAGTAGGATTTGATCTTTGTCCTGTATTGACACTTTGCCTGTTTGATGGTTCGTCGGTCGTAGGGGGATTTCTTATATGCGTCCAGATTTGTGACCTTCTCCTTGAAAGCGGGAGCTCTAGCCTTTAGATCAGTACAGGTGTTGCCTGTAATCTTGGCTTTTGGTTAGGGTATGCACGTACCGTCACTGTGGGGACTACATCGTCGATGCACTTATTATTGAAGCCGATGACTGATGTGGTAAACTCCTCAATGCCATCGGGTGAATCCTGGAACATGTTCCAATCTGTGCTAGCGAAACAGTCCTGTAGCTTAGCGTCCGCTTCATTGGATCACTTCCGTATTGAGCATATCACTGGTACTTCCTGTTTGAGCTTTTGCTTGTAAGCAAAAATGAAGAGGATGGAGTTATGATCAGATTTGCCAAATGCAGGGTGAGGTAGAGCTTTGCATGCCCCACTGTGTGTAGAGTTTTTTTGCCTCTATTTGCACAGGAGACATGCTGGTAGAAATGAGTTAAAACAGATTTCAGTTTCCCTGCATTAAAATCCCCGGGCCATTAGGAGCGCCGCATCTTCTTGTTTGCTTCTGGCCCTATAAAGCTTGTTGTGTGTGGTCTTAGTGCCAGCATCGGTCTGTGGTGGTAAATAGACAGCTACGAAAAATATAGATGAAATCTCTCTTGGTAAATAGTGTGGTATGCAGCTTATCATGAGGAATTTTAACTCAGGCAAGCAGAACCTTCAGACTTCCTTAATATTAATGATCATGCACCAACTGTTGTTGACAAAGGGACAAATAGACCACATGGTCAAATTAGGTTATCCACATTATTAAGGTTGTAAATGGTTCAAACGGTTTTTCCAAGTCAGAAATATGAGTTTCAGATCATTCTGACACTACCTGAACTCACCAACAGTGTTTGCATTCCACTTTTTGTGTAGATCCTTTGTACAGCGTTGCAGGCAGTGTGACCCACAGAGCAATGAGGAGTCCACACAGAGAGCTAACTCCTCCCTGGACAGGATTGTTAACCAATCAGTGCGGGTTCTGACGGAAAGACTATTTGAGCACATCAGGGTGAGGCAATGTGCTTTTTAAATGTATCCTCCTTTGGTAGGGCGCAAAAAAATGTTTTCCTTACAATTTATTGACACAAAACATAAATGTATCTAAACATTCCTTCCCCAACACACAACTTGCCAGTTCCACAGTCATATATGACTGATCAAACACACATGCTCTAACGTTTACACAGATGTGCATTTTACAATAGGAGCATAATGTTCATCACTTCATGTGGGTCAAAGCTGTGTATTTCTGTTCCAGCCGTTCTTTGACAAGCTGGTGAAAAGGAAGTGGCTAAACAACACTGAGGCCTTTGAGGCCATCGAAGCAAGCGTCAAACAACACTTTAAGAAGTTCAGAAGAATGGACTGCCCACCTTATCAGGTCTCCACCAATGACCACACACCTAACACATGATAACATGTTGCACAAAATACATGCAATAACATTTCTAAAAACCTGTTTTCGCTTTGCCGTTATGGGGTATTGTGTGTAGATTGCTGAGGATTTTTTATTTACTTTTCATCCATTTTAGAATAAGGCTGTAACGTAACAAATGTAGAAAAAGTGAAGGGGTCTGAATACTTTCTGAAGGCACTGTATGTTATGATTGAGGGACTGAATGGTTGAGTGGTTGACTGTTTGATTGACAGATACTGGTGGGGGAGATACACAGGCGGGTTTTGGTGGAGTATTTGCGTGCGATCATGCGAGGACGGGTCATCTGCACATCATCGAAGATGAGGAAGAGGATGGCATTCCGGCTGCAGGACGAGGCCAAGCAGCTCAAAGGGCTCTTTAAAGACCTGGTCAGTCATCCCTCTGATTTACGGTCGTAATGACCATAAACAACTACAGTTGAAGTAGGAAGTTTACATACACTTAGGTTGGAGTCATTAAAACTTGTTTTTCAACCACTCCACAAATTTCTTGTTAACAAACTATAGTTTTGGCAAGTCGGTTAGGACATCTACTTTGTGCATGACACAAGTCATTTTTCCAACAATTGTTTACAGACAGATTATTTCACTTATAATTCACTGTATCACAATTCCAGTGGGTCAGAAGTTTACATAAACTAAGTTGACAGTGCCTTTAAACAGCTTGGAAAATTCCAGAAAATGATGTCATTGCTTTAGAAGCTTCTGATAGGCTAATTGACATAACTTCAGTCAATTGGAGGTGTACCTGTAGATGTATTTCAAGGCCTACCTTCAAACTCAGTGCCTCTTTGCTTGACATCATGGGAAAATCAAACGAAACCAGCCAAGACCTCAGAAAACAATTGTAGACCTCCACAAGTCTGGTTCATCCTTGGGAGCAATTTCCAAACGCCTGAAGGTACCACGGTCATCTGTACAAACAATAGTACGCAAGTATAAACCACATGGGACCACGCAGCCGTCATACCACTCAGGAAGGAGAAGCGTTCTGTCTCCTAGAGATGAACGTACTTTGGTGCGAAAAGTGCAAATCAATCCCAGAACAACAGCAAAGGACCTTGTGAAGATGCGGGAGGAAACGGGTACAAAAGTATCCATATCCACAGTAAAACGAGTCCTATATCGACATAACCTGAAAGGCTGCTCAGCAAGGAAGAAGCCACTGCTCCAAAACCGCCATAAAAAAAGCCAGACTACGGTTTGCAACTGCACATGGGGACAAAGATTGTACTTTTTGGTGAAATGTCCTCTGGTCTGATGAAACGAAAATAGAACTGTTTGACTATAATGACCATTGTTATATTTGGAGGAAAAAGGGGGAGGCTTGCAAGCCGAAGAACCCCATCCCAACCGTGAAGAACGGGGGTGGCAGCTTCATGTTGTGGGGGTGCTTTGCTGCAGGAGGGAGGGAGTGGTGCACTTCACAAAATAGATGGCATCATGAGGAAGTAAAATTATGTGGATATATTGAAGCAACATCTCAAGACATCAGTCAGGAAGTTAAAGCTTGGTCGCAAATGGGTCTTCCAAATGGACAATGACCCCAAGCATACTTCCAGAGTTGTGGCAAAATGGCTTAAGGACAACAAAGTCAAGGTATTGGACTGGCCATCACAAAGCCCTGACCTCAGTCCCATAGAAAATATGTGGGCAGAACTGAAAAAGCGTGTGCGAGCAAGGAGGCCTACAGACCTGATCCAGTTACACCAGCTCTGTCAGGAGGAATGGGCCGAAATTCACCTAACTTATTGTGGGAAGCTTGTTGAAGGCTACCCAAAACGTTTGACCCAAGTTAAACAATTTAAAGGCAATGCTACCAAATACTAATTGAGTGTATGTAAACTTCTGACCCACTGGGAATGTGATGAAAGAAATAAAAGCTGAAATAAATAATTTTCTCTACTATTATTCTGACATTTCACATTCTTAAAATAAAGATGATGATCCCAACTGACCTAAGACAGGGAATTTTTACTAGGATTAAATGTCAGGAATTGTGAAAAACTGAGTTTATATGTATTTGGCTAAGGTGTATGTAAACTTCCGACTTCAACTGTATCTGAACGCGATAAGATGATTTAGCTCAACACTCCCAACAACTGTTTTGTAAACCCAATTAACCGTTTATGGTCCAAGATAGCACCTTTTATTCTAAGAATCTAGGACTACGAATCTTGATAGATGATTTTGGTGCATGATGTTGGTATTAATTTCTATGGGTACGTCCACACAGAGCTTTTGTGTCAGGAAATGATGGATTGCACCTATCTGTTGATGGCTGATGGACAATGAGATGATTGACCTTTGTACTTATGCAACTCGTCCATATCAATTGTTTTACAAACGTTTATAATTACTTATTTTACATAATATTTCCTCTTTCAGGAGTCAGGATCCTCTTGGCTGGACAGTGTCCTCGCTCACCTGGCTGACATCATTCTCCTGGAGGACACTCCGTCCATCCAGATGGAGGTTGCTGTTCTGGTGAAAGAGTTTCCAGATATACGGTAAGGGTTTTCATCATTTTGGGGAATACAGTATTGCGCAATGCTTTGATAGTCCAGAGTTGGAAAACAATGAACAAATTTGGCAAATGTCGTTCATTGGTCACCATTTCCTAAATACACTATGCCACAGTACCCAGAACATACATGCCACGGTGCAGTTTCACAAAGTGCTGTTTTTGACATCTGGACATATGTAGCCGAAATTAAGTCCACGTATAGAGTTTCTGTTGACGCAATAGGTCAGCAGAAAGTGGGAACATACCATTATTAACCCTTTACACTCCTGCCTGTATACAAGTTGAAAATGGCGAATTTGGGCAGTGATAAACGACTAAATTGGAACGCAGTTTCTGTAAAATAACAAGCTATACATGATGTCAGAGCTCTGGCTCTGAGCTTAACAACGCTGTATGGGTTTTGACTGACAGGCGTTCTGAACTTGATCACCTTGCGCGACAAGAAGTTGCCCCCATCCCTCCCACAAATTGGGTAACTTTTGCAAATGTTTTGTTGTCTGAGTGAGGGAAATGCTGTAAATTAAGAGGACTATAATAAATACCGCTTTGATGTCATTCAAGCAAGCCAAACACCCATGAGTCCAAATGTGCACTTCACATTTCCATATCATAAAACTCATGTCATATACAGCGTCAATGTTTAGGTTCACTATGTTTGATGTACAGTTACAAGATGACATGGCGTCATACCCTGGTTTGTTCTGAACAGAATGAGTATATATGTTTGTCTATTGTGAAGACAATTAGCACGGAACAAGCACTAACATTATCTGATTCCCTGAATTGCATTGTGAAAGCCTAACGCTGTAATATCGTATTTTATAACCTAGCTAGTCATGTTGGCAATAGAACATGCTTAAAAATGATGCCCACCTGGCCCAGATAGCAATTTATAATGGACTGTTCTTGGATTGCATAAACAACAACAGTAATTGTGTGAGTGCTGGGATGCAGGGTTGTGTTCCAAACAAAAAAACCTACAAGTGTGCTTTCTGTAGTTCCTCAACGGCACAGCTAGGAGAGCTGAAAAAAACACCTTATAGTTGAAGACTCTACTTTGAGTCATAAAAGTGCATTAAAATGACTTAGGAACTGTGAACACTTTGGAGAGGTGTGTGGCCACTCTCACACAAACCCTTGTAGTTAGTTTTGGCTTATGTCGCACCTACCCCACATTTTCCAGGAATATTCTTATCATATTACTGAATATATCCAGAGTATTGTCAGATTTTGTTATCAGCAAATGCGACGAAAAGTACAGTAAATGTAAAATGCACATAAAATCATTGGATTCAGTATTGTGTCAGGTGAACTGTTGCGTCCTCACCTTTGTCCTAATAATTTTCCCATAATCTCCAAACTGTTTCCTTTCAATTGCTACCATGGTTGTGCATATGCATTTCATATTTATTCTGTAAGAAACATTTCAATTTAGCCCTGTCCATATAGGTTGAGTGTACTGGCTTTATTCTTGGAGAGGACCAAGGGGCTGTTTTGAGTGGCAGAGGCTGGAGGGCCCCACAAGGTCCCAGGCCCCTCGTTGTTTGTGGGTTTTGTGGGGTCAGCTAAGGGCTGGCTAGCTGGCAGCGTACCCAATGTGTGACGCATGACCCGTAGCCAGGCAGACAGGAAGCTGCTGCAGAGTACTTCCTGTTCCTGCCAACCTGTGAGAGACAGTCTGGTGCCATGCTCTGGAATCAAAGGAGGGAGCTGGAGCAGGTCAAGACAACCTGGACACATGTTAACTCACTCAGGCACAAGGAGTCTCTGCAAGCATCACTCTTTTGTTTTCTTACTAGCCGCTTGTATTTTCATAGATCAAAGTCTGCCGTTTACCACTGGGACTCCCCCATATGTCCATTTGGGGTGAAATATAATTTTAAAAATTATCAATAGATCAACTGAACATAATAAGTCATGGCCCTTTGCTCTACAACATGATTGGATCATGAAGGTTACTGAAACCACCGAAACACACTAACATCGGTCTCTATCTTCCCTCTCTATCTTTCCTTTCTCTTCCTCCCTTCATCCTACCGCAGGAAGAAGCACATCTCCACCCTGCTAAATGTGCGGGGGATGATACGTCAGGCGGAGCGCCAGGAAATCTTGAACGTGGTCCGAGACTTTGAGAGCAGCAACGGCTCTACCCTGCCAAGCAGGGATCATGCCCTCTTCTCGGACATCCCTGTCACCTCTGAGGTGCATTGCATCAACCTGGGCCTCATCCGTGTTGCCATGACCCTCGCCAACTGGTTCTCAGAGGCCCGGCTTCGACGACACCGTAAGAGAAGCCCCAGAAACAGAACCACGCTGCCACCGGAACACCTGAAAGAGGACAAGGATATGGATTATGATTGACTTCAAGGAAATCATATGGAGTTGATGCACATAAAGTGTTTGGTAGAACAGAGGCTCGCTCACCTGTAATTCTGTATCCATGTGTGCATTTCTATGACTACTTGATACTGATGGAGCTTTATGATCGAATTTGGATTTTTGGATGTTTGGATTTCTGCTTTAAATAAGAGAGGTAGAGGTTTGTTGATGATGACACTTCAAAGAGTACTCAATCTTAAATTCTGTCATATTACTGTATGTGCTGCGACTACTACAATGGGGCAGAATCACAAACTACTGTGAAACTTACTACTACTGATAAGAAATGCAAAGTCCCCATAGAAACATGAAATGAAATGTTTTTAATTCATCTGTAAATGATCTTCCCACTCATTTACAGACATTTGAATGGAATGCGATAAGAAGAACTTGATATCAGGTACCACAGATCCAACCCCATCTACTGTACTTCAAGCTCAGATTTTTCTTCATGTTTACAATCATTTTGTAAACCTTATTGGGTAACATTTTACATTAAGGTGTAATTGTATACATTTATAAGTAGTTAATAAACTGTTTAAAGATAGCTTACATGACTGCACAATTTTAGCCAATGTGTTATAACTGTTTATAACTAAACACTAATAGTTTATAAAATACTTATAAACCTTTAGTAAATAATTTTAAGTACACCTTAATGTAAAGTGTTACCGATTTAAATAAATTCTCTGGTACTTTTGAATACTTTTTAGCCAGTAGTTCTGAAAGTACCACTCATGAGCCAAAAGTGGTCCCCAGAAATTGCACACTATGTCACATACAGTATGTGCAGAAATGTGCACTACGTCATTGCGCTCTCTCTCTCTCTCTCTCTCTCTCTCTCTCTCTCTCTCTCTCTCTCTCGCTCTTCATCTTGCAAGATGTCACTCAAATGGCGAGAGGCTGAAGCTCATTTGTCTAGAACTCAAATTGCTAGACGCAGGAAGTAGGGGTGCTGAGGGTGCTGCAGCACTAGGATTGAATATTTTCCCGGTATTTTACAAATGTTCCATCTCAAGAATAAATCATTAATCTTCTGGGTAACCCGGTATTTCCTGCAAAAACCGTAAGTGTAATTCAAAAGCATTATGAAACATATACAGTGCCTTCGGAAAGTATTCAGACCCCTTGGCTTTTCCCACATTTTGTTACGTTACAGCCTTATTCTAAAATGGATTAAATAAAACAATTTCCTGAGCAATCTACACACAATACCCCATAATGACAAAGCCCCTTTTTTCAATTTTTGCCTAAAATGACATACCCAAATCTAACTGCCTGTAGCTCAGACCCTGAAGCAAGAATATGCATATTATTGGTACCATTTGAAAGGAAACACTTTGAGGTTTATGGAAATGTGAAAGGAATGTAGTAGAATATAACACAATAGATCTGGTAAAAGATAATACAAAGAAAAAAAACCCAGTTTTTTTGTATTTTTTTTGTACCATCATCTTTGAAATGCAAAAGAAAGGCCATAATGTGTTATTCCAGCCCAGGTGCAATTTAGACTTTGGCCACTAGATGGCATCAGTGTAAGCGCAATGTTTTAGACTGATCCCATGAACCATTACATTTCTGTTCAGAATTTTGTGTCAAGGCCGCCCAAATGTGCCTAATTTGTTTATTATTGACTTTTCATGTTCAAAATTGTGCACTCTCCTCAAACAATAGCATGGTATTCTTTCACTGTAATAGCTACTGTAAATTGGACAGCGCAGTTAGATTAACAAGAATTTAAGCTTTCTGCCAATATCAGATATGTCTATGTCCTGGGAAATTGTCTGGTTACTTACAACCTCATGATAATCGCATTAGCCTATGTTAGCTCAACCGTCCCGTGGAAGGGACACCGATCCCGAAGAAGTTCTAGTAGGTGTCTTGGACACCGCACAAATTTTATCTGGTCTTTACCTACAGTGTCTTCAGAAAGTATTCAAACCCCTTGATTTTTCCCACATGTTGTGTTACAGCCTGAATTTAAAATGTATTACATTTAGATTTTGTGTCACTTGCCTACACACAATACACCATAATGTCAAAGTGGAATTATGTTTTTAGAATTTTTCACATATTAATTAAAAATGAAAAGCTGAAATGTCTTGAGTCAATAAGTATTCAACCCCTTTGCTATGGCAAGCTTAAATAAAATCAGGAGGAAAGAGTTGCTTAAGTCACGTAATAAGTTGCATGGACTGACTCTGTGTGCAATAATAGTGTTTAACATGCTTTTTGAATGACTACATCATCTTTGTACTCCACACATACAATTATCTGTAAGGTCCCTCAGTCGAGCAGGGAATTTCAAACACAGATTCAACCACAAAGACCAGGGAGGCTTTCCAATGCCTCGCAAAGAAGGACACCTAATGGTAGATTGGTAAAACATTTTTTTATAAAGTTAGTAATTGCACTTTGGATGGTTATCAATACACTCAGTTACTACAAAGCTGCAGGGGTCCTTCCTAACTCAGTTGCCGGAGAGGAAGGAAACCGCTCAGGGATTTCACCACAAGGTTATTGATGACTTTAAAACAGTTACATAGTTCAATGGCTGTGATAGGAGAAAACTGCGGATGAATCAACGTGTAGTTACTGCACAACACTAGCCTAAATGACAGAGTGAAAAGAAGAAAATCTGTACAGAATAAAAATATTCCAAAACATGCGTGCTGTTTGCAATAAGGCACTAAAGAAATACTGCAAAAAATGTGGCAAAGAAGCAAACATTATGTCCTGAATACAAAGCGTTATGTTTGGGGCAAATCCAACTCAACACATCACTGTACATATTTTCAAGCATATTGGTGGCTGCATCATGTTATGGGTATGTTTGTCATTGGCAAGGACTAGAGAGTTTTTATTTTTATAAAAAGAAATGGAATATAGCTAAGCACATGCAAAATCCTTGAGGAAAACCTGGTTCAGTCTGCTTTCTAACAGTCACTGGGAGACAGTTACTTAACAAGATGACATTGAATGTTCATGAGTGGCCTAATTACAGTTTTGACATAAATCGGCTTGAAAATGTATGGCAAGACTTGAAAATGGCTGTCTAGCAATGTTCAACAACCAACTTGACAGTTTGAAGAATTATAAAAATAATAATGTGATAATATTGTACAATCCAGGTGTGCAAAGCTCTAGACACCTAATCCATTTTAGAATCAGGCTGTAACGTAACAAAATGTGGAAAAAGTCAAAGGGTCTGAATAGTTTCCGAAGGCACAGTATATACAAGTATTTTGGAATATTTTTATTCTGTACAGACTTTCTTCTTTTCACGCTGTCACTGTAAATACATAATGTATATATACAGTGCCTTCCAAAAGTATTCAGACCCCTTGACTTTTCCGCATTTTGTTACGTTACAGCCTTATTCTAAAATTGATTCAAATGTTTTTTCCCTCATTAATCTACACACAATTCCCCATAATGACAAAGCAAACACTGTTTTTTTAGAAATGTTTAGAAATGTATTCAAAATACAAAAAGGAAATATAACATTTACATAAGTATTCAGACCTTTTACTTAGTACTTTGTTGCAGCACCTTTGGCAGCGATTACAGCTTCGAGTCTTCTTGGGTATGACGCAACAAGCTTGGCACACCTGTGTTTGGGGAGTTTCTCCCATTCTTCTCTGCAGATCCTCTCAAGCTCTGTCAGATTGGATGGGGAGCGTTGCTGCAACGCTATTTTCAGGTCTCTCCGGAGATGTTCGATCGGGTTCAAATCCAGGCTCTGGCTGGGCCACTCCTGCGTTGTCTTGGCTGTGTGCTTAGGGTCGTTGTCCTGTTGGAAGGTGAGCCTTCGCCCAAGTATGAGGTCCTGAGCGCTCTGGAGTAGGATTTCATCAAGGATCTCTCTGTTCTTTGCTCCGTTCATCTTTTCCTCGATGCTGACTAGTCTCCCAGTCCCTGCCACTGAAAAACATCCCCCACAGCATGACGCTGCCAACACCATGCTTCACCGTAGGGATGGTGCCAGATTTCCTCCCGATGTGACGCTTGGCATTGAGGCCAAAGAGTTCAATCTTGGTTTCATCAGACCAGAGACTCTTGTTTCTCATGGTCTGAGAGTCTTTAGGTGCTGATTGGCAAAGTCCAAGCGGGCTATCATGTGCCTTTTACTGAGGAGTGGCTTCCGTTTGGTCGCTCTACCATAAAGGCCTGATTGGTGGAGTGCTGCAGAGATGGTTGACCTTCCAAATCATGTCCAATCAATTGGTGGTTTGTTGTCCTTCTGGAAGGTTCTCCCATCTCCACAGAGGAACTCTGGAGCTCTGTTTGAGTGACCATCAGGTTCTTTGTCACCTCCCTGATCTAGGCCCTTCTCCCGATTGCTCAGCTCTAGGAAGGGTTTTGGTGGTTCCAAACTTCTTCCATTTAAGAATGATGGAAGCTAATGTGTTATTGGGGACCTTCGATGCTGCCGACATTTGTTGGTACCCTTCCCCAGATCTGTGCCTCGACACAATCCTGTCCCGGAGCTCTATGGACAGTTCCTTCAACCTCATGGCTTGGTTTTTGCTCTGACATGCACTGTCAACTGTGGGACCTAATATAGACAGGTGTGTGCCTTTCCAAATCCTGTTCAATCAATTGAATTTACCACATGTGGACTCCAATCAAGTTGTAGAAACATCTCAAGGATGATCAATGGAAACAGGATGCGTCTGAGCTGAATTGTGTAGTCTCATAGCAAAGGGTATGAATACTTATGTAAATAAGTGATTTATATTTTTTTTATATATATTAGCAAACATTTCTAAAAAGCTGTTTTCGCTTCGTCATGATGGGTTATTGTGTGTAGACTGCGGAGGAAATTGTTTTATTTAATCCAGTTTAGAATAAGGCTGTAATGTAACAAAATGTGGAAAAAGTCAAGGGGTCTGAATACTTTCCGAAGGCACTGTATATATATATATATATATATAGTACCAGTCAAACATTTGGACACACCTACTCAGGGTTTTTCTTAATTTTTACTATTTTCTATATTGTAGAATAATAATGAAGACATCCAAAATATGAAATAACACATATGGAATCATGTAGTACCCAAAAAAGTGTTAAACAAATGAAAATATATTCTATATTTGAGAATCTTCAAAGTAGCCACTCTTTGCCTTGATGACAGCTTTGCACACTCTGGCATTTTCTCAACCAGCTTCATGAGATGGAATGCATTTCAATTAACAGTTGTGCCTCGTTAAAAGTTAATTTGTGGAATTTCTTTCCTTAATGCATTTGAGCCAATCAGTTGTGTTGTGTCAAGTTAGGGTTGGGTTGGTATACAGAAGATAGCCCTATTTGGTAAAAGACCAAGACCATATTATGGAAAGATCAGCCCAAATAAGCAAAGAGAAACGACAGGCAATCATTACTTTAAGGTCAGTCAATTCAGAAAACTTTGAAAGTTTCTTCAAGTGCAGTCGCAAAAACCATCAAGCGCTATGATGAAACTAGCTCTCATGAGGACCGCCACAGGGAAGGAAGACCCAGAATTATCTCTGCTGCAGAGGATATATAATTTACATTTGTTTATTTAACTAGACAAGTCAGTTAAGAACAAATTCTTATTTACAACGACGGCCTACATTAGAGTTACCAGCCTCAGAGATTGCAGCCCAAATAAATGCTTAACAGAGTTCCAGTAACAGACACATATCAACATTTACTGTTCAGAAGAGACTGTGAATCAGGCCTTCATGGTCGAATTGCTGCAAAGAAACCACTACTAAAGGACATCAATAAAAAGAAGAGACTTGCTTGGGCCAAGAAACATGAGCAATGGACATTAGACTGGTGGAAATCTGTCCTTTGGTCTGATGAGTCCAAATTTGAGATCTTTGGTTCCAACTGCCATGTCTTTGTGAGACCCAGAGTAGGTGAACGGATGATCTCTGCATGTGTGGTTCCCACCATGAAGCATGGAGGAGGAGCTGTGATGGTGTGGGGGTGCTTTGCTGGTGACACTGTCAGTGATTTATTTAGAATACAAGATACAGTTAACCAGCATGGCTACCACAGCATTCTGCAGCGATACGCCATCCCATCTGTTTTGCGCTTAGTGGGACTATCATTTGTTTTTTTTTAACAAGACAATGACCCAACACACCTCCAGGCTGTATAAGGGCTATTTGACCAAGAAGGAGAGTGATGGAGTGCTGCATCAGATGACCTGGCCTCCACAATCACCTGACCACAAACCAATTGACATGATTTGGGATGAGTTGGACCGCCGAGTGAAGGAAAAGTGCTCAGCATATGTGGGAATTCCTTCAAGACTGTTGGAAAAGCAATCCTCATGAAGCTGGTTGAGAGAATGCCAAGAGTGTGCAAAGTTGTCATCAAGGCAAACGGTGGCTACTTTGAAGAATCTAAAATCTAAAATATTTTTTGATTTGTTTAACACTTTTTTGGTTACTACATGATTCCATATGTGTTTTTTCAAAGTTTTGATATCTTCACTATTATTCTACAATGTAGAAAATAGTAAAAATAAAGAAAACCCCTAGAATGAGTAGCTGTGTCCTAATTTTTGTCTGGTACTTAATGTTTACATGGATTGTAAATGTTTTGAACACCCGCTGTGAATGGACATGTGATATATGATATATTCTGTTGCCACAGAATAAATCAATTGGGTGTCAGAGTAAATAAACCCCAATTGATTTTGTGGATTGAACTAACTTCTCATTTAGTGGGTGGGGGGGAGCATTTATTTGATCATATAGAAGTACCTACTGTATATTTAGCCACATATGGGAGCAAACTAATCTTTAAAGGTGTAATCCGCAGTTGAAACAATAACAAAGCCATTTCCCCGGTGAAAAGCTGATGGATGGGGCTGGAGAAATGTAACCACTCTCAAATTCATCGACAGAGCTTACCATGCAAGGACTGATCATCCTTGATCGCAACATTATAGTTTGAAGCTTGTTTTGAGGCTATACAGTGTTTGTTTACATTTACCTTGTTTACAAACATTAGAGTAAAACAAGCTTATATTTTCGGTTCTGATGCGGTAGGACAGTTTAACTAAGCTAATGAGACATAAGTTATATTCTTCAAGAATCAATGGGTACATATCTGTAATTTATAAGTCCAAAAATGTATGTAGCAACTGCAGATTGCCCCTTTAAATACAAAATGTCCTGTGCTTAGAAGCGTCTGTTTGATGACAGAAAGGTGGTGCCCTGCCCAAGGGAGGAATGCTGAACATCTTCAAAACAGCAGTGTTGAACAATACAAACCAAAGGGCAGTCTGACAAACTGATATAGTGTCTGACGCAGGATATATATTTGAGCACCTACAGTATATATACACCTCTGTTGTTTGTCTCTCTGTATGGGTGTTATGGCAGCCATGTCCATTTGGGCTCTACTGTGGCTCCTGTATGGACATAGCTGCAGAGAGAAACTGAAGGGTTGTACCTCCAGAGTCGTCTGAAGGGATGTTTTGCAGTAAACAAAGGCTTCCTGTTGTCCTCCACCAAGGTGGCAAACGGATGCTTTTATTGGAGCCAAGTTTACACCACGCACTAGGAGGGAACTTCCTTTTCGCCGGTCGGAGCACAGGTTCAGCCACAGCGGATCTTTATGTTTGATAAACGCTCATGGGCTGTTCAAAACAAAGTAATGCGACCTCAGTATGGGTTCTGTACTGTGTGTTCCCTTCACACACTCCCTATATTGGACTGTATCTCGAAAAGCTTGTTACTACTCACTACATGTAACTTTCCATGGGGAAATTACAACACATGGCATCAAATTTAATATGCAGATAAGATGATTCACATAAACATCCTGGTTTTTCAATGCTTTCAAACAGTGCAGTGTCCCACTTCAAGTGTTCATGACTCACCTGCATGGTCACAGCAGGGCTACCAGCATAAGTCCAAACAAGCCTGTTTATATAGCAGCTGGATAAACAGGCACCCCTTTGGACAGGTCCCTACCCCCTATTTTACTCCTTACAGTGCCAAGCAGAGTTCCATTTTTAAAGTCTTTGGTATGACTCAGCCAGGGATTGAACTCCCAACCTTCCAAAATCAGCACAGACACTCTAACCACAAGGCCACTGAGCTCCTAGGGTAGGATGCACAATTCCGGTAACTTTACCAAAATCCTGGCTGGAAGATTCCTGGACTCAGGAGGGAATAAGCAGGAATCCTCCAACCAGTAATTCTGGAAAATGTTGGAATTTTGGGAAAGTTACCGGATGGTCATCCGTCAGCATGATCATCTGTCCCTGTTGCCAGGCTGCTCTGTTATCTGCAACAAAGAGGAAAGGCTAGTCTACAGACTTTATTCCCTATGATTACAATCCCAGACATGATACCCAGCTAGTGTACCAGTGTGAAATGGCTAGCTAGTTAGCAGTGCGCGCTACTAGCGTTTCAATCGTTAATGTCACTTGCTCTGAGACCTTGAAGTAGGGGGGTGGAAGCAAGACCATTACATTGATGCTGTTTACCCCAGATCACTCAATTGGTCTCTGTCCAGCTGCTGGGGTTGCTGTGGAGGAGGTGGTCAAAGGGGCGTGAGTATAACCAGTATTAAATGGCTAGCTAGTTAGCGGTGCACACTAAGAGCATTTCAATCGGTGAAGTCACTCGCTCTGAGACCTTAATTAAAGTAGTTGTTTTCCTTGCTCTGTAAGGGCCATGACTTTTGGGGTGCGATAAGTAACGATGCTTCATGGGAGGCAGTTGTTGATGTTCAGAGAGTCCCTTCAGTTATTCAAAAACCTCAAAATAACCTTGATTTTCCGTTCTCAGAACATTAATAAAACCAGGAAAACCAAATCAAATCAAATCAAATGTATTTATATAGCCCTTCTTAGATCAGCTGATATATCAAAGTGCTGTACAGAAACCCAGCCTAAAACCCCAAACAGCAAGCAATGCAGGTGAAAGAAGCACGGTGGCTAGGAAAAACTCCCTAGAAAGGCCAGAACCTAGGAAGAAACCTAGAGAGGAACCAGACTATGAAGGGTGGCCAGTCTTCTTCTGACTGTGCCGGGTGGAGATTATAACAGAACATGGCCAAGATGTTCAAATGTTCATAAATGACCAGCATGGTCAAATAATAGTAATCACAGTGAACAGGTCAGGGTTCCATAGCCGCAGGCAGAACAGTTGAAACTGGAGCAGCAGCACGGTCAGGTGGACTGGGGACAACAAGGAGTCATCATGCCAGGTAGTCCTGAGGCATGGTCCTAGGGCTCAGGTCCTCCGAAAGAGAGAAAGAAATAAAGAGAGAATTAGAGAGAGCATACTTAAATTCACACAGGACACCGGATAAGACAGGAGAAATACTCCAGATATAACAGACTGACCCTAGCCCCCCGACACATAAACTACTGCAGCATAAATACTGGAGGCTGAGACAGGAGGGGTCAGGAGACACTGTGGCCCCATCTGATGATACCCCCGAACAGGGCCAAACAGACAGGATATAACCCCACCCACTTTGCCAAAGCACAGCCCCCACACCACTAGAGGGATATCTTCAACCACAAACTTACCATCCTGAGACAACCCAGACAGGAAGACAACCCAGACAGGAAGACCACGTCAGTGACTCAACCCACTCAAATGACGCACCCCTCTTAGGGACGGCATGGAAAGCACCAGTAAGCTAGTGACTCAGCCCCTGTAATAGGGTTAGAGGCAGAGAATCCCAGTGTAGGGAGGGGAACTGGCCAGGCAGAGACAGCAAGGGCGGTTCATTGCTCCAGTGCCTTTCCGTTCACCTTCACACTCCTGGGCCAGACTACACTCAATCATAGGACCTACTGAAGAGATGAGTCTTCAATAAAGACTTAAAGGTTGAGACCGAGTCTGCGTCTCTCACATGAGTAGGCAGACCATTTCATAAAAATGGAGCTCTATGGGAGAAAGCCCTGCCTCCAGCTGTTTGCTTAGAAATTCTAGGGACAATTAGGAGGCCTGCGTCTTGTGACCGTAGCGTAGGTGTAGGTATGTACGGCAGGACCAAATCGGAAAGATAGGTAGGAGCAAGCCCATGTAATGCTTTGTAGGTTAGCAATAAAACCTTGAAATCAGCCCTTGCCTTAACAGGAAGCCAGTGTACGGAGGCTTGCACTGGAGTAATATGATCCATTTTTTCAGTTCTAGTCAGGATTCTAACAGCCGTATTTAGCTCTAACTGAAGTTTATTTAGTGCTTTATCTGGGTAGCCTGAAAGTAAAGCATTGCAGTAGTCTAACCTAGAAGTAACAAAAGCATGGATTCATTTTTATGGATCATTTTTGGACAGAAAATTTCAGATTTTTGCAATGTTACGTAAATGGAAAAAAGCTGTCCTTGAAACAGTCTTGATATGTTCGTCAAAAGAGAGATCAGGGTCCAGAGTAACGCCGAGGTCCTTCACAGTTTTATTTGAGACGACTGTACAACCATCAAGATTAATTGTCAGATTCAACAGAAGATCTCTTTGTTTCTTGGGACCTAGAATAAGCATCTCTGTTTTGTCCGAGTTTAAAAGTAGAAAGTTTGCAGCCATCCACTTCCTTATGTCTGAAACACAGGCTTCCAACGAGGGACATTTTGGGGCTTCACCATGTTTCATTGAAAAGTACAGCTGTGTGTCATCCGCATAGCAGTGAAAGTTAACATTATGTTTTCGAATGACATCCCCAAGAGTTAAAATATATAGTGAAAACAATAGTGGTCCTAAAACGGAACCTTGAGGAACACCGAAATTTACAGTTGATTTGTCAGAGGACAAACCATTCACAGAGACAAACTGATATCTTTCCGACAGAGAAGATCTAAACCAGGCCAGAACTTGTCCGTGTAGACCAATTTGGGTTTCCAATCTCTCCAAAAGAATGTGGTGATCGATGGTATCAAAAGCAGCACTAAGGTCTAGGAGCTTTCAGGGAACCATAGTGGATACTTTCAGGGAACCATAGTAAAGTCTTCTCAGAACCTCCCTGCAACCTAAAAATCTACGTTCCCAGAACAGTTATTGCGTCTTGCCTCCTGTCACTATGCTAAGTAAACGCTATAGGTGACATTTTCCTCTTGTAAACACACAAAGAAAGTGCAAAAAGTAACCTAAATATTTTAAATAGTCAGGATGCGGAAGATAACAAAAACAAGTTACTAATTCTGAGCTTGCGATTGCAGCGTCAGTGCAATAATACATTTAAAACAGGAAATGTCCTCCTATATTGACCTAAGTTATATAATAGACAAGACTTTTGCTCACAATTAAAATATTTTAAGCTTTGATCAAAGCTTCAACTTAGCCAGTCCCTGTTGATTGGGGCTAACATTTTAGCTGTAGCCATATTAACTTCTACGCTAACCCTGTTGAAACATTTAAAGCGTACAGTACACTGTGAGGCCAGGCTATTTGGCCTAGAAAAGCACATTGTTTTGTCCATTTAGGCAAGTCTTGTGAACACATTGAAGGACAGGAAGTAAATCAATTGAAGTTTGGCACTGCTTTAAATGTTGAGATTGGCTGGCTGACTCTAATTCATATGGATATCTAACGGCATCATCAGACATCCTTTAATATACTTAGAAGACTACGGACACGGATGCCACCAGTGTGTATTTCAGGCAAGGACCAACTGTTCTGGCAGAGGTAGTCAGGTGGGGGCAGAAGCTAAACGAGCTCATGTACATGGAGGTTGCCCCTGATCAGGCCCATTAATGGCGGAACAGCAACAGAACATCACAATGAAGTCCCTGGGAAGCACTACCCAGCTTCCTCCTAATTAATACAGGCCAGCACTGGAAAACACATTGGATGTTAATCACCAACAATCCACTGTTTGTTTTCGGAACAAGGCATCCTCAACCGCCTCCCCCTCTCTTTTTCCGCTCAATCGATTATAATTTTAATGGTTTGGTTCCTCTAGTTTTTTTGTTTTTGTTTGTTTACTCTGGAGTGCACTGGCTGTTTTGAGGAGAGAAGGAGAGAAGGTGTTGTTCCCAGGTCTTGTTCATTCCAGATTGGCCCAGTCTGGAGCACAGCAGCCCTCTATTCACATTGATTATAAATACAAGCTTCTGGTCTGGGTGCGCCTCAGGGTTGTGTCCCCTCTCTTTTTCTCTCCTAGTGGGTGACGTCCCAGCAGGGCAGGGGCTTGGCATTGACTGCTTACAGATTGCACAACAACATCCCTACAAACTCCCATCACAATGCAGACCACAATAGCACGCCATGGCACATGCAGACAGAGAGGAAGACTCAATAGAACCTCATGTCCTCTCCTACATATACTGTATACGCCTCATCCACGTCTGTCAGGATGTCTACCCACTTCAATCAAAACAATGCGGCACTTCGTCAAACCTGATGGGATATCCTGATTTGTTATCACAGTGAATCTATCAGGTGACTCTTTATTAAGCCCCGTAGGAGACGTATGGTTCCGCACCCTGTGAACTAAGAATAAGACTCCGAAATGGCACCCTACCCAGCTAGCACATTTGGTTCCTTGGTAGTTGTGGGAACGTACGTTTTTGGTTTCCCATTGGTTCTGGGAATGAAGCCATAAGTTTCCTGATCTGTAAAATGGAAAGCTTTTAAAACGTTGTAAGAACGGAAGTGAAAATTTCACGTGTTATGGGAACATAGATTTTTTGCTTGCAGGGCGGTTCTGAGAAGATTTTACTATGGTTCCCTGAAAGTTTTCCTGGGAGGTTTTATTTAATGTTCTGAGAACGGAGATTCTAGGTTATTGAATAACTGAATGTTTCAGTAAGACTTTTAGTAACACTGCTCGCTTAGGTGAACTGTTTTGAAATCTAAGCACAGATAGGACACATGGAATTTAATTTGCAAACATTTTTATTTTTTTTTTAACTGTGAGAAGGTAGCAGTGAGATTTGAACCTATGATTTTCAGTTTTTATCATTGGAATTAGTCCACTGCGCCACCAGGATGGAAATAGCATGCCATCTTTTTTAAACATACAAAGCTGTTCATTTTTGTCAATTTAAACAGACCCAATTTCAAAGGAAACAAGCACTCATTAAGATCAGGTGTGTCCAAGGCACCTGAACACACTTAACAAGATAGATGATAGAGAGCGATTTGTTGACGCTGAGAATGGAATGTATATGTTTTTCAATAACATTCTTACATGCTGACCAAACCGCCTGCGTTACGTGTTTGAGTGTTGCAAAATAAATGTACTGTACACATACATGTTATTCAATCATTTCATCCAAACTGCTTGCGTGCGTCCATGATGACTGCTTAGCCAGGTGCTAAACTCAGCAAAAAAAGAAAATAATTTTTTTCAGGACCCTGTCTTTCAAAGATAATTCGAAAAAATCCAAACAACTTTACAGATCTTCATTGTAAAGGGTTTAAACACTGTTTCCCATGCTTGTTCAATGAACCATAAACAATTAATGAACATGCACCTGTGGAACAGTCGTTAAGACACTAACATCTTACAGATAGTAGGAAATTAAGGTCACAGTTATGAAAACTTAGGACACTAAAGACGCCTTTCTACTGACTCTGAAAAACACCAAAAGAAAGATGCCCAGGGTCCCTGCACATCTGCGTGAATGTGCCTTAGGCATGCTGCAAGGAGGCATGACGACTGCAGATGTGGCCAGGGCAATACATTGCAATGTCCGTACTGTGAGACGCCTAAGACCTGGCCGGGTGGTGCCAGAATAACAACCTATCCCTCAACGTAACCAAGACTAAGGAGATGATTGTGGACTACAGGAAAAGGAGCACCGAGCACGCCCCCATTCTCATCGACGGGGCTGTAGTGGAGCAGGTTGAGAGCTTCAAGTTCCTTGGTGTCCACATCAACAACAAACTAGAATAGTCCAAACACACCAAGACAGTCATGAAGAGGGCACGACAAAGCCTATTCCCCCTCAGGAAACTAAAAAGATTTGGCATGGGTCCTGAGATCCTCAAAAGGTTCTACAGCTGCAACATCGAGAGCATCCTGATTGGTTGCATCACTGCCTGGTACGGCAATTGCTCGGCCTCCGACCGCAAGGCACTTCAGAGGGTAGTGCGTACGGCCCAGTACATCACTGGGGTAAAGCTGCCTGCCATCCAGGACCTCTACACCAGGCGGTGTCAAAGGAAGGCCCTAAAAATTGTCAAAGACCCCAGCCACCCCAGTCATAGACTGTTTTCTTTACTACCGCATGGCAAGCGGTACCGGAGTGCCAAGTCTAGGACAAAAAGGCTTCTCAACAGTTTTACCCCCAAGCCGTAAGACTCCTGAATAGGTAACCAAATGGTTACCCGGACTATTTGCATTGTGTGCCCCCCCCCCCCAACCCCTCTTTTACGCTGCTGCTACTCTCTGTTTATCTTATATGCATAGTCACTTTAACTATACATTCATGTACATACTACCTCAATTGGCCCGACCAACCAGTGCTCCCACACATTGGCTAACCGGGCTATCTGCATTGTGTCCTAACACCCGCCAACCCCTCTTTTTACACTACTGCTACTCTCTGTTCATCATATATGCATAGTCACTTTAACCATACCTACATGTACATACTACCTCAATCAGCCTGACTAACCGGTGTCTGTATGTTATTTTCAAATGTCTTTTTACTGTTGTTTTATTTCTTTACTTACCTACACACACACACACACACACCACACACACACACACACACACACACACACACACACACACACACACACACACACACACACACACACACACACACACACACACACACACACACATACACACACACACAGACACACACACACACACACACACACACACACCTTTTTTTCGCACTATTGGTTAGAGCCTGTAAGTAAGCATTTCACTGTAAGGTCTACACCTGTGGTATTCGGCGCACGTGACAAATAAACTTTGATTTGATTTGATTTGACAGCACTACGGTGAGACAGGGCGGACAGCTGATCGTCCTCGCAGTGGCAGACCACGTGTAACAACACCTGCACAGGATTGGTACATCCCAACATCACACCTGCGGGACAGGAACAGGATGGCAACAACAACTGCCCGAGTTACACCAGGAACGCACAATCCCTCCATCAGTGCTCAGACTGTCCGCAATAGGCTGAGAGAGGCTAGACCGAGGGCTTGTAGGCCTATTGTAAGGCAGGTCCTCACCAGACATCACCGACAACAACGTCGCCTATGGGCACAAACCCACCGTCACTGGACCAGACAGGACTGGCAAAAAGTGCTCTTCACTGACTAGTTGCGGCTCAGCCTGACGTGACCCTCCAGCATGACAATGCCACCAGCCATACTCATTCTGTGCATGATTATCTGCAAGATAGGAATGTCAGTGTTCTACCATGGTGAGCGAAGAGCCCAGATCTAAATCCCATTGAGCACGTCTGTGACCTGTTGGATTGGAGGGCAAGGGCCATTCCCCCCAGAAATGTCCAGGAGCATTGGTGGAAGAGTGGGGTAGCTTCTCACAGCAAGAACTGGCAAATCTGGTGCAGTCCACTGCAGTACTTAATTTTACCTTTATTTAACTAGGCAAGTCAGTTAAGAACAAATTCTTATTTTCAATGACAGCCTAGGAACAGTGGGTTAACTGCCTTGTTCAGGGGCAGAATGACAGATGTTTACCTTGTCAGCTCGGGGATTCAATCTTGCAATCTTTCGGTTGCTAGTCCAACGCTCTAACCACTAGGCTGCCTGCCGCCCCTAATGCAGCTGGTGGCCACACCTGATACTGACTGTTACTTTTGATATTGACCCCCCCATTGATCAGGGACACATTATTCAATTTCCGTTAGTCACATGTCTGTGGACCTTGTTCAGTTTATGTCACAGTTGTTGAATCTTGTTATGTTCATACAAATATTTACACATGTTAAGTTTGATGAAAATAAACGCAGTTGACAGTGAGAAGACATTTCTTTTTTTGTCAAGTTTATTTTAGACTCTTGATGCGCTGCAAGTCCCGCCTCTACCATTTACTCATTAGTTTTTAGGAGCATACTAACCCACATGGGTGATTGAAAGATGAATGAGGTCCACACTCCAGTCCAGTTGGTGATGTAATGCAGGGTGGTCAACTGGCATATTTATTTAAATGTACCTTTATTTCAACAGGGAGTCCAATTGAGATCAAGGACTCTTTTACAAGGTAGTCCTGCATTTTACAATTTACACATTTTATAGAATACAAGCAACAGCTAATACACAAAAATACACAAACATCAAAAATACAATCATAGATAACATCTACATCTCTCAGATGCCAGGTTTTCAATCAATATCCTAAATGTTGTGGGAAGGTTGTATGCAAAATAACCATAGGACAACCACGCTCTCACCAAGCTCTAAAAAACACATGGTTCTCTGAACGTTATGTGCTTGCTGGGTATTCCCTATATAGTGCACTATGTTTGACCAGGGGCCATATGGCTTTGGTGGACCACTTACCTTGTTAGTGTAAGTGTTCACTATAAATGATCACCCTTGACTAGAAGCAGAGAAGCGTATGTACATCTTTGTTCATGGGGCATCCTAAAATAACCTTGATAAAATCTAATCTGACATAGAAGTCTTATGCAGATGTTCGCTGTAAGACTAAATCAGGTAAGAAAGTGCCTGTGTTTGTGTCATGAAATGCACAAAAATAAATATTAATTGTGAAAACGGATCAAAACCAATATGAGAACATACAGAAGAAGAAGGAAGATGAAAATAAACTCAGGGTGTAATAATAATTAAATAATTGCTTTACTTTGTTAACAAAGAGTTGACATTTTTCCCACACAATATATATTTTGTCTTGAGGGCAATTCATAATCCAGACAAAGTGATAGAGATAGACAGTATAAAAAGTATAATACAATGCCAAATTCACCAAAGTATATGTCCCTATACAGTGCATTTGGAAAGTATTCAGACCTCTTGACTTTTTCAACATTGTGTTATGTTACAGCCTTACACTAAAATGGATTAAATAAATAAAAATCTTCATCAATCTACACACAATACCCAATAATGACAAAGTTAAAATGGGTTTTTAGAATTTTTTGCAAATGTATTAAACATAAAAATAGAAGTATTCAGACCCTTTGCTATGAGACTTGAAATTGAGCTCAGGTGCATTCTGTTTCCATTGATCATTCTTGAGATGTTTCTACAACTTGATTGGAGTCCACCTGTGGTAAATTCAATTGATTGGACATGATTTGGAAAGGCACACACCTGTCTATACAAGGTCCCACAGTTGACAGTGCATGTCAGAGCAAAAACCAAGCCATGAGGTTGAAGGAACTGTCCGTAGAGCTACGAGACAGGACTGTGTCGAGGCACAGATCTGGGGAAGGGTACTAAAAAATGTCAGCTGCATCGAAGGTCCCCAAGAACACATTAGCTTCCATCAATCTTAAATGGAAGAAGTTTGTAACCACCAAGACTCTTCCTAGAGCTGAGCAATCAGGTGAAGGGCCTAGGTCAGGGAGGTGACAAAGAACCTGATGGTCACTCTAACAGAGCTCCAGAGTTCCTCTGTGGAGATGGGAGAACCTTCCAGAAGGACAACCATCTCTGCAGCACTCAATCAATCAGGCCTTTATGGTTGAGTGGCCAGATGGAAGCCACTCCTCAGTAAAAGGCACATGACAGAGTTTGCCAAAAGGCACCTAAAGAACTCTCAAACCATGAGAAACAAGATTATCTGGTCTGATGAAACCAAGATTGAACTCTTTGGCCTCAATGCCAAGCGTCACATCTGGAGGAAACCAGGCACAATTCCTACGGTAAAGCATGTGGGTGGCAGCATCATGCTCTGGAGATGTTTTTCAGCGTCAGGGACTGGGAGACTAGTCAGGATCGAGGGAAAGATGAACAGAGCAAAGAACAGAGAGATCAGGATGTCAGACTGGGGCGAAGGTTCACCTTCCAACAGGACAACAACCCTAAGCACACAGCCAAGACAACGTAGGAGTGGCTTCGGGACGGTCTCGAGTGGCCCAGCCAGAGCCCGGACTTGAACCCGATCGAACATCTCTGGAGAAACCTGAAAATAGCTGTGCAGCGACACTCATCATCCAACCTGACAGAGCTTGAGAGGATCTGCACAGAAGAATGGGAGAAACTCCCCAAATACAGGTGTGCCAAGCTTGTAGCGTCATACCCAAGAAGACTTGAGGCTGTAATTGACTGCCAAAGGTGCTTCAACAAAGTACTGAGTAAAGGGTTTGAATACTTATGTCAATGTGATTATTTTTTGTGATAAATTTGCAAACATTTCTAAAAACCTGTTTTTGCTTTGTCATTATGGGGTATTGTGTGTAAATTTATCGAGGGAAAAAACAATTTAATATATTTTAGAATAAGGCTATTAAAAAAAAGGTCAAAGGGTCTGAATACTTTCCGAATGCACTGTAACTATTTGGTTGGGTCTGAGCTCGCATGATGTCACGGACACTGTAAACATCCAAAGCGGCTGGGATATTTTTTTTCCTTTGTGTAAATTGTTTTGACATTTGAATAATAGTGAGAAAAAAAGGGGGATGCTTTATTCGTCATGTGTGCGTATGCAGCTGTCTTTATTTACGTGATCACATCCCCTGCACTTCGAGACCTGGCTGCCATACAGGAGCACTGTCTACACTCATCACACACAGGACAGGATACCTTACCGCTCTTTCATAATGCCATTCAGGAGCACTGTCTACACTCATCACACACAGGACAGGACACCTTACCTGACTTCCATAATGGAAACAGGGGCCCAAATGCATAGAAATAAAGTAGAATCTATTCTACAATTATACATTTCCATGCCCAAAGTACTCGATAGGTGCCAACACTGTCTATTGCTTTATGTTTGTTCAACACTTAATATTTTCTTTATTTTATTTGAACAGACAGGGCACTGACAGGAGAGGTCGGAGAGATACAGTATACCAAAGAAATGGTGGGACCAGAATCGATCGCACATGGACACATTTTATGTTCACTATATATACAAAAGTATGTGGACACCCCTTCAAGTTTGTGGATTTGGCTATTTCAGCCACACCTGTTGCTGACAGGTGTATAAAATTGAGCACACAGCCATGCAATCTCCATTGACACACATTGGCAGTAGAATGGCCTACTGAAGAGCTCTGTGACTTTCAACGTGGCATCGTCATATTATGCCACCTTTCCAACAAGTCAGTTCGTCAAATTTCAGCCCTGCTAGAGCTGCCCAGGTCAACTGTAAGTGCTGTTATTGTGAAGTGAAACATCTAGGAGCAACAACTGCTCAGCTGCGAAGTGGTAGGCCACACAAGATCACAGAACATGACTGGCGAGTGCTGAAGCGTGTAGTGCGTAAAAATCATCTGTCTTCGGTTACAACACTCACTAATGAGTTCCAAACTGCCTTTGGAAGCAAGGTCAGCACAAGAACTGTTAGTTGGGAGCTTCATGAAATGGGTTTCCATGGCCGCACACACATAAGCCTAAGATCACCATGCGCAATGCCAAGCATCGGCTGGAGTGGTGTAAAGCTTGCCGCTATTGGACTCTGGAGCAGTGGAAACGCATTCGCTGGATTCAAGAATCATGCTTCACCATCTGGCAGTCCAACGGATTAATCTGGGTTTGGCTAATGCCAGGAGAACGCTAACTGCCCCAATGCAGAGTGCCAACTGTAAAGTTTGGTGAAGGAGGAATAATGGTCTGGGGCTGTTTTTCATGTTTCGGGCTAGACCCCTGAGTTCCAGTGATGGCAAATCTTAACACTACAGCATACAATTACATTCTAGACGATTCTGTGCATTTCAATTATATTTGAGCTAAACATAAAAATAACAAATACGCAAATCTTAAAAATGTTTTCCTTTAAGTATAATTTTTAGAGAGCACTAATGTTACTGTCCCCACTGCAACACATGTAATTTTGTAAATTA
Organism: Salmo salar; assembly: GCF_965601325.2. Lineage (NCBI taxonomy): Eukaryota > Metazoa > Chordata > Actinopteri > Salmoniformes > Salmonidae > Salmo > Salmo salar. The sequence goes on along the minus strand of NC_138294.1, from coordinate 72,888,648 downwards.
AACACTTAATTGAAATACTGGAGAATATTGTAGAATATTGTAGGTCTCCTTTGAGAAAGAGATTGTATATCATAACGATCTCTTATTATTTGACCCTGCTGGTCATATATGAATGTTTGAACTTCTTGAAGAACGATCTGGCCTTAATGGCCATGTACTCTTATAATCTCCACCCCGTACAGCCAGAAGAGGACTGCCCAACCCTCAGAGCCTAGGTTCCTGCCTTTCTAGGGAGTTTTTCCTAGCCACCATGCTTTTACATCTACATTGCTTGCTGTTTGGGGTTTTAGGCTGGGTTTCTGTATAAGCACTTTGTGACATCTGCTGATGTAAAAAGGACTTTATGAATACATTTCATTGAATTTGATTGATATCCCTAGAACAAACAAAAGGGATAGTTTACCCAAATGACTAAATTACTAAATTTGCTGCCTTGGAATGAAATCCAAAAAGGGAATAAATTAGACTTGTTTACTACAAGTCTACACAACCGACTCCACAATTTCATGGTGAAGAAAAAACTCCATCACTTTATTTTTCCAAATCAAGATTTTTTTTTAAAACAAAGATGTCTTGTTGCGTACAGTAAAAGTTTGAACACACCTACTCATTCAAGGGTTTTTCTTTATTTTTACTGTTTTCTACATTGTAGAACTATAGTGAAGACAGCGAAACTTTGAAATAACACATATGGAATCATGTAGTAACCAAAAAAATCTAAACATATTTTAGATTTGAGATTCTTCAAAGTAGCCACCCTTTGCCTTGATGACAGCTTTGCACACTCTTGGCATTCTCTCAACCAGCTTCACCTGGAATGCTTTTCCAACAGTGTTGAAGGAGTTCCCACATATTCTGAGCACTTGTTGGCTGCTTTTACTTCCCTCTGCGGTCCAACTCATCCCAAACCATCTTAATTGGGTTGAGGTCGAGTGATTGTGGAGGCCAGGTCATCTGATGCAGCACTCCATCACTCTCCGTCTTGGTCAAATAGCCCTTACACAGCCTGGAGGTGTGTTTTGGGTAATTGTCTTGTTGAAAAAGAACTGATAGTCCCACTAAGCGCAAACCAGATGGGATGGCGTGTTGCTGCAGAATGCTTGGTAGCCATGCTGGTTAAGTGTGCCTTGAATTTTAAGTAAGTCATTGACAGTGTCACCAGCAAAGCACCACCACACCTCCTCCTCCATGCTTCATGGTGGGAAGCACACATGCGGAGATCATCTGTTCACCTACTCTGCGTCTCACAAAGACATGGTGGTTGGAACCAAAAATCTCAAATTTGGACTCATCAGACCAAAGGACAGATTTCCACCGGTCAAATGTCCATTATTCATGTTTCTTGGCCCAAGCAAGTGTCTTCTTATTGGTGTCCTTTAGTAGTGGTTTCTTTGCAGCAATTCAACCATGAAGGCTTGATTCTCGCAGTCTCGCAGTCTTTTGTGTCTGTTACTTAAACTTTGTTAAGCATTTATTTGGGCTGTAATCTCTGAGGCTGGTAACTCTAATAAACGTATCCTCTGCAGCAGAGGTAACTCTGGGTCTTCCTTTCCTGTGGCGGACCTCATGAGAGCCAGTTTCATCATAGCGCTTGATGGTTTTTTGCAACTGCATTTGAAGAAACGTTCAAAGTTCTTGACATTTTCTTGATTGACTGACCTTCATGTCTTAAAGTAACTGCCGTTTCTCCTTGCTTATTTGAGCTGTTCTTGCCATATATGGACTTGGTCTTTTACCAAATAGGGCTATCTTCTGGATACCACCCCTACCTTGTCACAACTGATTGGCTCAAATGCATTAAGAAGGAAAGAAGTTCCACAAATTAACTTTTAACAAGGCACACCTGTTAATTGAAATGCATTCCAGGTTGACTACCTCATGAAGCTGGTTGAGAGAATGTCAAGAGTGTGCAAAGCTGTCATCAAGGCAAAGGGTGGCTACTTTGAAGAATCTCAATTATTTAACACTTTTTTTGGTTACTACATGATTCCATATGTGTTATTTCATAGTTTTGATGTCTTCACTATTATATTCTACAATGTAGAAAATAGTAAAAATTAAGAAAAACCCTTTAATGAGTAGGTGTGTCCAAACTTTGACTGGTACTGTATGTCTTTACATCTCGGAGATAATACTTGGTGGAAGGTGAAAGTACTTTTGGCAGCCATTACAGCTGTGAATAATTTTGAATATGATTCTACCAACTGTGCACAACTCCTAGGGCAACATAGTGTATATCCATTATGGATCCATTAGTATATCCATAACATGATGCTGCCACCACAATACTAGAAAATAGGGTTTTAAAAAAGTTAACTGTACAACTATTGTCATAATGTGATGTGATAGATCCATCCTCTCCTCGCCTCCTTCCCTTCATCTTCGCTACGAGCCCATGACCTCAATAAGGTTGTTAAAATGTCATATTAAATTCAATAAAAATTAACCACAATTGGAATACAGTTAATTTCCGATCTCTCTGTAGGACAGGGTTGATCACTGCCTGGACAGATGTTTAGACAGTAAGAAAGAGCCCAAGCCTTAGCACTGCTTCATCCTTCTCTCTCTGTGTGTGTGTGTGTGTGTGTGTGTGTGTGTGTGTGTGTGTGTGTCGTGCGTGCGTGCGTGCGTGCGTGTGCGTGCGTGCGCGTGCGTGCGTGCGGCATTCATGAGTGTGTGTGTGTGAGAGACCCAGTTAGCACATTTGGTTCCTTGGAAGTTGTGGGAACATATGTTTTTTGGTTTCCCCTTGGTTCTGTGAATGAAACCATACATTTACTGACCGGTAAAAATGAAAACATTCTGAAAATGGATGTGAAAATTTCGCCTGTTCTGGGAATGTTATTTTTGGGTTTCAGAGAGGTTCTGAGAACGTTTTACTATGGTTTTCTGAACGTTTTCCTGGGATGTTTTAATTAAGGTTCTGAGAATGGAAATTATAGGTTATTTGAAGGTAATTAAATAACGTTCTGAGAACATTCTATAAATGTTGTGAATGTTTTGGACGAAATGTAGAGGTTTTTTACTAACACTGCTAGCTTAGTTTGGGTTAACTGTTTTGAACTCCGAGCACAGATAGGACGCTTGGAAATTAATTTGCTTAGGCATAAATCATGCAAACACATTTCTATTTTTAATGTGGCACAGCATCATTGAGATTCAAACCTATGATCTTCTCTTTTCTATCAATGAGTCTACAAAGCTGTTCTTTTTAGTCTATTCAAACAGACCGCATTTCAAAGTAAACAAGCACTCATTAAGATCAGGTTTGGCCAATTAGTGGGTGTGGCTAACACACCTGAAAAACACTTAACAAGATAGAGGCTAGAGAGAGTTTTGTTGATGCTGAGAACGGTATGTATATGTTTTAAATAACATCCTTAGAATGTTCTTTGAACGTTACTAATGTTTTCTTCCGGTTTTTATGGAAAGGTTTCTTAATGTTCTGAGAACATGACTTTAAATAGAACTATATTTTGAACATAATGATTCTGCCACTGTCTCTTATGACCAAAAAGACCTTCAAGATATCAGGACAGCGATTACTCATCTCCTACTGGAAGAAGATTTTTTCTTTAATGAGTCGGACGCGAAGGATTTACTTCAGACACCCGACAAGGCCCTCATCCCTGTCTTTCATAGGAGAAAGAGATGGAGATATCGGGGACGTAGGTCGGCGTGCCTTGTAAGGATCCGACGGTGAGTGGGTAATCTGCCTTTACCATCGGTCCAATTAGCCAATGTACAATCATTGGATAATAAAATAGACGAACTACGATCACGTATATCCTACCAACGGGATATTAAAAACCGTAGTATCTTGTGTTTCACTGAGTCACCATATCGGCAGGATAGAACAGCCGTCTCTGGTAAGACAAGGGGTGACAGTCTATGCATATTTGTAAACAACAGCTGGTGCACAAAATCTAATGAAGTCTCAAGGTTTTGCTTGCCTGAGGTAGAGTATCTCATGACAAGCTGTAGACCACACTATTTACCAAGAGAGATTTCATCTATATTCTTCGTAGCTGTCTATTTACCACCACAAACCGATGCTGGCACTAACACCGCACTCAATAAACTGTATACGGCCATAAGCAAACAGGAAAACGCTCATCCAGAGGCGGCGCTCTTAGTGGCCGGGGACCTTAATTCAAGGAAAAATTAAATCCGTTTTACCTCATTTCTATCAGCATGTTAAATGTGCAACCAGAGGGAAAAAAAACTCTAGACCACCTTTACTCCACAGAGACGCACAGAGACGCGTACAAAGCTCTCCCTCACCCTCCATTTGGCAAATCTGACCATTCCTGCTTACAAGCAAAAACTAAAGCAGGAAGCACCAGTGACTCGGTCAATAAGAAAGTGGCCAGATGAAGCAGATGCTAAGCTGTAGGACTGTTTTGCTAGCACAGACTGGAATATGTTACAGGATTCTTCCGATGGCATTGAGGAGTACACCACATCAGTCACTAGCTTCATCAATAAGTGCATCGATGACATTGCCCCCACAGTGACTGTACGTACATTCCCCAACCAAAAGCCATGGATTAGAGGCAACATCCGCACTGAGCAAAAGGGTAGAGTTTCCGCTTTCATGGAGCGCGACTCTAACCCGGAAGCTTATAAGAAATCCTGCTATGCCCTCCGACGAACCATCAAAGAGGCAAAGCATCAGATACAGGACTAAGATTGAATCGTACTACACTGGCTTCGCTGCTCATCAGATGTGGCAGGTTTTGCAAACTATTACAGACTACAAAGGGAAGCACTGCTGCGAGCTGCCCAGTGACACAAGCCTACCAGACGAGCTAAATTACTTCTATGCTCGCTTCGAGGCAAGCAACACTGAAACATGCATGAGAGCATCAGTTGTTCCAGACAACTGTGTGATCACACTCTCCGTAGTCGATGTGAGTAAGACCTTTAAACAGGTCGACATTCACAAGACGGATTATCAGGACGTGTACTGCAAGCATGCACTGAGCAACTGGCAAGTGTCTTCACTGACATTTTCAACTTGTCCCTGACTGAGTCTGTCATACCAACATGTTTCAAGCAGACCACCATATTGCCTGTGCCCAAGAACACTAAGGTAACTTGCTTAAATGACAACCGACCCGTAGCACTCACATCTGTGGCCGTGAAGTGCTTTGAAAGGCTGGTCATGAATCACATCAACACCATTATTCCAGAAATGCTAGACCCACTCCAATTTGCATACCGCCCCAACAGGTCCACAGATGATGCAATATCTATTACACTCCACACTGCCCTTACCCACCTGGACAAAAGGAACACCTACGTGAGAATGTTATTCATTGACTACAGATCAGCGTTTAACACCATAGTGCCCTCAAAGCTCATCCCTAAGCTAAGGACCCTGGGACTGAACACCTCCCTCTGCAACTGGATCCTGGACTTCCTGACGGGCCGCCCCCAGGTGGTAAGGGTAGGTAACAACACATTCGACACATCCGCCACGCTCTCAGTTTGCCGATGACACAACAGTGGTAGGCTTGATCACCAACAATGATGAGAAAACCTATAGGGAGGAGGTCAGAGACCTGGACGTGTGGTGGCAGGATAACAACATCTCTCTCAACATTATCAAGACAAAGGAGATGAAGCGGTACCGGAGCGCCATGTCTAGATCCAAAAGGCTTCTACTCCCAAGCCATAATACTCCTGAACAGCTAATCAAATGGCTACCCAGACTATTTGCATTGTTGTCCCCCACCCCCCCTTTTACGGTGCTGCTACTCTCTGTTTATTATCTATGCATAGTCACTCCTATCCCTACCTACATGTACATATTACCTCAATTACCTCGACTAACCGGTGCCCTGCATATTGACTCTGTACCGGTACCCCCTGTATATAACCCCGCTACTGTTATTTTACTGCTGCTCTAATTATTTGTTACTTTTTATTTTTATTTTTTACTTTATCTATTTTTTACTTAACATTTATTTTCTTAAAACTGCACTGTTGGTTAATAAGGGCTTCTAAGTAAGTATTTCACCAGTTTTATTTGGCGCATGTGACAAATACAATTTATTTGATGAGGAAACCTGCTGAAAACGTTATGCTAAAGTACTGAATTCCCACAGAAGGACGTTGTTTCTTAACATTCTCTGAACTATTTGAGATCATTCCCAATGACAAACCAGTTGGAGAATGTTCTTAGAACATTACCAAACATTAAATTAAATGTAACCATGTTTGAACGTTTAGGAAACATTCTGTTAAAGTAATGAAATACCAAGAAAATATTGTTATGTGCTGAGAATGTTCCAAAGCCAAGCACATATCCTTCACCATTACCAGAATATTGGAAGGTTGTAAGCTAAATAACCATAAGAAAACCACACTCTCACTAAGCTCTAAGGGGAGGGAGGGAGAGGAGAGAGAGAGAGAGAGAGAGAGAGAGAGAGAGAGAGAGAGAGAGAGAGAGAGAGAGAGAGAGAGAGAGAGAGAGAGAGAGAGAGAGAGAGAGAGAGAGAGGAGAGAGAGAGAGGAGAGGAGAGAGAGAGAGAGAGAGAAAACCCTCCAAAACAAACGGTCTATTAATAGAGCGAGACAGTGAGTGATTGTGCTGTCAGATCTTTAATGGAAAACAGGGTGGACAAACGGACATCCTCAATGGCTGTGTATTCATTATGGATTATAAGGGGAAGTCCATGGGCCGTGCTAGGTGGCTGTAGATTGATATTGTGATATTCTCTGTCAAGTCGTAATAATAGCAGCCTAGTCACAATAAGTTGAGACCCTCTTCATTAATCTCATGAACTCAATGACAAAAGTTGCTTGTAGATTTGTGTTTGTTGATGTGAGCTCGATAATTATGCTGTAGAAAAATGTCGATTTAAATTGTGATTTAATTGATAATTTATCAATTTGACCCTCTTCTTACCCCTCCTTAATGTGACATTTATTTTAAAGCTGCTTTTGGCAGTGTCAGAATTCTGAACAAATGGAGCTAATAGCTAGACAAAGCGTACGATAAAGACAGACAACAACTAAGAGGCCTCCCCCACTGGGTTTAGTTTTTTCATTCACCAGCTACTAAAAAAATATGTTTCTGCAGAACAACAAATGTATTGGCGCGACCTGATCCCAGGAAAGGAAACTACTTTGCATGGTAAGAAAGAAGTCTGGAGCACAAACAATGGTGCCTCTCGTGAAATATGGCAACAGGTCCTCACCTTTGGCTCTGTGTGCTTTTCTCCCCCTGCCTTATTTACGTAAGCACGGCTGTGTTCCCTGCTCTCTCGTACCCGATCAGGAAGAGGCGTTGCAGGAAGCACAAACCTGTGGTAGAATCCAGGGTAAACTCACAGCATTAGAACCCCAGTGTGATCCTTATAACAGATCTTAGAGTACCATGCACTCGGCTTGCCACTTCCCCCTCCTGGTGAGACACGTGCTGACTTTTGGACCTCCTTGGTGCTATCGCTAAAGTCAGCCAATGTGGGACTACTACTGGGTCGTATTTATTAGGGCACACCGTAGCAAAACAATTCACAACAGAAAACGAAAATGACTGTTTCTTATTGGACAGGTTCAACTATAGCCCCCTTCTTCAGTCTGTTGTCTTCTGTTTGGTGCCTAATGAATATGACCCTGGACTCCCTATCAGATGTTATTGTCAAAATGTAGACTATATATAGAGTTGTGGTTTGTTGTAAAACCCACTATTGTGAGTCAACATAATTATTGTTGAACATCCAGTACATCAAGACAGTCCCTAAATCATAAGATTGGATAGGATAGGGCAGTACGTAGCCACGGGAGGTAGGGGTGCAGAGGGTGCTGCAGCAACCCATGAAAAATCATAATAAACAATAAAAAATAAAAAAATAAATATATATATATATATATATGATGTTTTCAAAAGTAGTGCACTGGGCCTTTACTAGTATTGTGGACCGATATAGTCTGTAGAGCTAGATGTCTGTAGAGAGGGCAACAAATGTTTTCAGCATCTCCACTTTGGCAAAAAGGTTGTTGTAAAATTAAGAACAGTATCTTGCAGGATTCAATAGTTGGAATTGTAAGAGTTGTTGTCCTGTCCCTTTCTCCATGATTGTACTTCTAATGGAATCAAGAAAGAACAAAACCCTGTCCTCAAACATATACACCAAAAGGTGCAATGTTTTGGTGCAAAGACACAAAACATCTACATAAAAATTAAATATTTTTCTTGACCAAATAACATGGAAAACAACCACTTTTTGTGCAGTATTGATTTACCATCCTTACAAACCACTTAATGTAAATGTACATTATTGTATTGTACATAGGCTGGTGACTAGGTTTGTACCTGTAGACTTTCCATCACCATGAAGAAAAACAATGTACAATACAGTAATTGAGTACATTGAGACATCAAGTGGTTTGTGATGATGTGGCTCAGTTGGTAGAGCATGGCACTTGCAATGCTAGGGTTGTGGGTTTGATTCCCACGGGGGACCAGTATGAAAATGTATGCACTCACTACTGTAAGTTGCTCTGGATAAGAGTGTCTACTAAAATGGATTCGCATAAAAAATAAGTTACATTTGCAAAGTATTTCAAGAAACTGGAAAACATACACTACCGTTCAAAAGTTTGGGGTCACTTAGAAATGTCCTTGTTTTTGAAAGAAAATAAAAAGATTGTCCATTAAAATAACATCAAATTGATCAGAAATACAGTGTTGTTACGGGTGTGTACTGGAGGCGAAGTCAGGTGCAGGAGAGCAGAGTGTAGTTAACAGGCGCACTTTTAATTCCGGTCTTAACGAAAGCACAGAAGTACATACAACGTGCCCAAAACACAACAATAAACAAAAGTCTGGCGCGTAACAATACACACATAACATCAAAACAATTTCACACAAAGACATGGAGGGGAACAGAGGACTAAATACATTCAGTGTGATTAGGGAATGAAAACCAGGTGTGTATGGAACAAGACAAAACAAATGGGAATATGAAAAATGTAGCGGCGATGGCTAGAAAGCCGGTGACGTCGATCACCGAACGCCACCCGAACAAGGAGAGGAGCCAACTTCGGCGGAAGTCGTGACAATACCCCCCCTTGACGCGCGGCTCCAGTGGCGCGCCGACACCGGCGACGGTGAAACTCCCGCAGCAGTTCGGGGTCCAAAACATCCGCAACCAGAACCCAGAACCTCTCCTCCAGGCCGTACCCCTCCCACTCCACGAGGTACTGAAGGCCCCCTGCCCGACGCCTCGAATCCAGGATGGAACGAACAGAGTACGCCGGGACCCCCTCGATGTCCAGAGGGGGCGGAGGAACCTCCCGCACCTCAGATTCCTGGAGCGGACCAGCCACCACCGGCCTGAGGAGAGACACATGGAATGAGGGGTTAATACGGTAATCAGAAGGAACCTGTAACCTGTAACACACCTCGTTCACCCTCCGCAGGACTTTGAATGGCCCCACAAACCGCGGACCCAGCTTCCGGCAGGGCAGGCGGAGGGGCAGGTTTCGGGTCGAGAGCCAGACCCGGTCCCCCGGTGCGAACACCGGGGCCTCACTGCGGTGACGGTCTGCACTGTTCTTTTGGCATAGCGCGGCTCACTGGAGGTGAACATGGGCGGCCTCCCATGTCTCCTCCGCGCGCCTGAACCAGTCATCCACCGCAGGAGCCTCGGTCTGACCCTGATGCCACGGCGCCAGAACCGGCTGGTACCCCAATACGCACTGAAAGGGGGAGAGGTTAGTGGAAGAATGGCGAAGTGAGTTCTGCACCATCTCAGCCCAGGGCACGAACGCCGCCCAGTCCCCCAGCCGGTCCTGGCAATAGGACCGCAGAAACCTGCCCACATCCTGGTTGACTCTCTCTACCTGCCCGTTACTCTCGGGGTGAAAATCCGAGGTGAGGCTGATCGAGACCCCAGATGTTCCATGAACGCCTTCCAGACACTCGACGTGAACTGGGGACCCTGATCAGACACTATATCCTCAGGCACCCCGTAGTGCCGGAAGACGTGAGTAAACAGGGCTTCCACAGTCTGTAGGGCCGTAGGAAGACCGGGCAGAGGGAGGAGACGACAGGACTTAGGGAAACGATCCACAACGACCAGGATCGTAGTGTTTCTCTGTGAAAGAGGAAGATCGGTTAGGAAATCCACTGACAGGTGTGACCAAGGTCGTTGTGGAACGGGTAAGGGATGTAGCTTACCTCTGGCTTACCTCTGGGCAGTTGTCTCGGAGCCTTACACGGGGCACACACCGAGCAGGAGGAAACATAAACCCTCACGTCCTTTGCCAAGGTGGGCCACCAGTACTTCCCAGTCAGACAGCGCACCGTCCGACCAATCCCCGGATGACCAGAGGAGGGTGACGAGTGGGCCCAATAGATCAACTGGTCACGGACAGCAGACGGAACATACATATGCCCGACGGGACACATGAGGGGAGTGGGCTCTGTATGCAACGCCTGTTCAATGTCCACATCCAGCTCCCACATGACCGGCGCTACCAGGCAGGACGCCGGGAGTATGGGAGTCTGATCCATGGGCCGCTCCTCTGTGTCATACAGCCGGGACAGTGTGTCTGCCTTCATATTCTGGGAACCTGGTCTGTAAATCAGGGTAAACACAAAATGGTAAAGAACATGGCCCACCTTGCCTGACGAGGATTCAGTCTCCTCGCTGCCCGGATGTACTTCAGGTTGCGGTGGTCAGTCCAGATGAGGAAAGGGTGTTTAGCCCCCTTAAACCAATGTCTCCACGCCTTCAACGCTTTAACCACAGCCAACAACTCCCGGTCCCCCACATCATAGTTACGCTCCGCCGGGCTGAGCTTCTTTGAGAAGAAAGCACAGGGGTGGAGTTTCGGTGGCCTACCCGAGCGCTGTGAGAGCACGGCTCCTGTCCCAGCCTCGGACGTGTCCACCTCCACTATGAACGCCAAAGAGGTATCCGGATCGGCCAGCATGGGAGCCGAAGTAAACAGAGCTCTTAGCTGCCCAAAAGCCCTGTCCGCCTCAGCCAACCACTGCAACCGTACAGGACTCCCCTTCAGCAGTGAGGTAATGGGAGCAGCCACCTGGCCAAAACCCCGGACAAATCTCCAGTAGTAATTGGCAAACCCTAAAAATCGCTGCACCTCCTTTACCGTGGTGGGAGTCAGCCAATTACGCACGGCTGCAATGCGGTCACTCTCCATCTCCACCCCTGATGTGGAAATGCGATACCCTAGGAAGGAGACGGCCTGCTGAAAGAACAAGCATTTCTCAGCCTTGACGTACAGGTCATGCTCCAACAGTCGTCCAAGTACCTTGCGTACCAAGGACACATGCTCGGCGCGTGTAGCAGAGTATATCAGAATGGCATCGATATACACCACTACACCCTGCCCGTGCAGCTCCCTGAAAATCTCGTCTACAAAGGATTGGAAGACATCAACCCGTTCAGCATGACAAGGTACTCATAATGCCCTGTGGTAATACTAAATGCTGTCTTCCACTCGTCTCCCTCCCGGATACGCACCAGGTTATACGCACTCCTGAGATCCAGTTTAGTGAAGAAGTGCTCCTCATGCATTGACTCAATTGCCATGGCGATAAGAGGTAGCGGGTAACTGTACCTCACCGTGATTTGATTGAGACCTCTATAGTCAATGCACAGGCGCAGACCTCCATCCTTCTTCTTCACAAAAAAAGAAGTTGGTCAAAAGTTGGTCAAAAGTGATGGTGGCATCCCTGCAGGCCAGCTCACGTCAGACGTCATCGCGCATGCTGCATCGATAGTGGTCGATGAGGGCCCTGGCGTTCCAGCCTGCTCCGGCGGCCAAGGTCCGGAATTCCAAGGCCTCAAATGGAATAGCCATACACAGCCTTGTACGAGATCTTCAGATTCTTGGCAATTTCTCGCATGGAATAGCCTTCATTTCTCAGAACAAGAATAGACTGACGAATTTCAGAAGAAAGTTCTTTGTTTCTAGCCATTTTGAGCCTGTAATTGAACCCACAAATGCTGATGCTCCAGATACTCAACTAGTTTAAAGAAGGCCAGTTTTATTGCTTCTTTAATCAGGACAACAGTTTTCAGCTGTGCTAACATCATTGCAAATGGGTTTTCTAATGATCAATTAGACTTTTAAAATTATAATCTTGGATTAGCAAACACAACGTGCCATTGGAACACAGGAGTGATGGTTGCTGATAATGGGCCTCTGCATGCCTATGTAGATATTCCATAAAAAATCTGCCGTTTCCAGCTACAATAGTCATTTACAACATTAATCTTACATCTAGACGTTCCGCTAGCGGAACACCTGCTCCAATATCCAATGATAGGCGTGGAGCGAATTACAAATTCCTCAAAAATACAAAAACTTCAATTTTTCAAACATATGACTATTTCACAGCATTTTAAAGACAAGACTCTCCTTTATCTAACCACACTGTCCGATTTCAAAAAGGCTTTACAGCGAAAGCAAAACATTAGATTATGTCAGCAGAGTACCCAGCCAGAAATAATCAGACACCCATTTTTCAAGCTAGCATATAATGTCACATAAACCCAAACCACAGCTAAATGCAGCACTAACCTTTGATGATCTTCATCAGATGACACACCTAGGACATTATGTTATACAATACATGCATGTTTTGTTCAATCAAGTTCATATTTATATCAAAAAACAGCTTTTTACATTAGCATGTGACGTTCAGAACTAGCATACTTCCGGGGAATTTACTAACAATTTACCAAATTACTCACGATAAACGTTCACAAAAAGCATAACAATTATTTTAAGAATTATAGATACAGAACTCCTCTATGCACTCGATATGTCCGATTTTAAAATAGCTTTTTGGTGAAAGCACATTTTGCAATATTCGAAGTACATAGCCCAGCCATCACGGGCTAGCTATTTAGACACCCGGCAAGTTTAGCCTTCACCAAAATCAGATTTACTATTACAAAAGTTTGATTACCTTTTGTTGTCTTCGTCAGAATGCACTCCCAGGACTGCTACTTCAATAACAAATGTTGGTTTGGTCCAAAATAATCCATCGTTATATCCGAATAGCGGCGTTTTGTTTGTGCGTTCCAGAAACTATCCGAAATTGTAAATCAGGGTCGTGCGCATGGCGCATTTCGTGACAAAAAAATTCTAAATATTCCATTACCGTACTTCGAAGCATGTCAACCGCTGTTTAAAATCCATTTTTATGCAATTTATCTCGTAAAGAAGCGGTAATATTCCGACCGGGAATCTCCTTTTCGGCAAACAGAGGAAAAAACACAAAGACGGGGGCGGCCAGTGCACGCGCCTAAGCCCACAGTCGCTTGATCGGCCACTTGAGAAAGGCGATAGTGTGTTTCAGCCTGGGGTTGGTATGACGACATTCAGGTTTTTCCCGGGCTCTGAGAGCCTATGGAAGACGTAGGAAGTGTCACGTTAGAGCAGAGATCCTTTGTAATAGATAGAGATGGCAAAGAAGTTCAAGAAATGGTCAGACAGGGTACTTCCTGTACAGAATCTTCTCACGTTTTGGCCTGCCAAATGAGTTCTGTTATACTCACAGACACCATTCAAACAGTTTTAGAAACTTTGGAGTGTTTTCTATCCAAAGCTAATAATTATATGCATATTCTAGTTACTGGGCAGGACTAATAATCAGATTAAATCGGGTACGTTTTTTATCCAGCCGGGAAAATACTGCCCCCTAGCCATAACAGGTTAACAATGTCTACAATGTATTTCTGATCAATTTGATGTTATTTTAATGGACAAAAAATTTGCTTTTCTTTCAAAAACAAGGACATATCTTAGTGACCCCAAACTTTTGAACGGTAATGTATATCAAGCAAGCATTTTTATATTCTACAAGTATTATCAGATTAACCTTAATGCACAGATAATTATCATACTCAAGTAAAAAATGCTGGTAAACACTCAAAAACGTTTAGTTAAACCAGTCCTGTATTAGCGGACTGATAAATCAAATCAAATCTAATGTTATTGGTCACATACACATGGTTAGGAGATGTTATTGCGAGTGTAGCGAAATGGTTATGCTTCTAGATCCGACAGTGCAGCAGTATCTAACAGGTAATATCTAACAATTCCACAACAAAACCTAATACACTGTCACAGGATCCAAAGAAAGTGGCACCCCTCCTCGGTCGGGCGGCGCTCGGCGGTCGTCGTCGCCGGCCTATTAGCTGCCACCGATCGTTGGTTCTGTGTCTTTTGGTTTTGTCTGTCTGTTCCGCACCTGTTTTGTGTCTGTCATTAGTGGGGCCTTATTTAGTGTGTGTTTTCCGTTGGGGTTTTGTGCGGGATTGTTGATTGTCCACTCAGGACGGTGGTCCGTGTTTTATTACGGGTTTGTTTCTGACACTTTCACGAAGAGAGGATTTATCGGGCTGCGCCCCGTGCCTTTTTGTGCCGCTTATATATATATTTTGTTCGCAATATTGGGAATGTGTTTTTCCCAGGCAGTCTGTCTGTAGCGCCCTGTGCCTCGCGGTTTTTGTTTTGTGTGTCAAATTATTAAAAAGGACACTCACCTCCAGCACCTGCCTCCTGCATCTGATTCCACCTTACACCAGTCCAAGTCAACTGTGACAGAATCCCGCACCTGAACCTATGGAGTCAGCAGGAGCAGAAGCGCCATCCATGGCTGAGCAGGTCTCCCAACATGCCAGCCTCCTCCACCGCCTAGGCTCGGCCATGGATCAGGTGTTGGCCCGGTTGGAGAGCTGGGAGAGAGGTGCCTCCCCAGCCAGACCAGCTCCGGTCCCTCACCCTGCGCCCCTACCCACACCCACTGAAGCGGGTGCCGGCGGGATCCGGATTTCACCGCCCAGGGAGTTCGATGGGACGGCCGCTGGGTGCAAGGGGTTCTTGCTCCAACTGGAACTGTACCTGGCGACCGTCCGCCCCCCGCCCTCCGACGAAGAGAGGGTGAGCGTCCTCGTCTCGTGTCTCACGGGTAGAGCCCTGGAATGGGCCAATGCGGTCTGGGATGGTCCAGACTCGGCCCGGGGCGACTACCCTGAGTTCACCCGCCGCTTCCGGGCGGTTTTCGATCATCCCCCGGAGGGCAGGGCGGCGGGTGAGCGACTATTCCATTTGAGACAGGAGACGAGGAGCGCTCAGGATTTTGCATTAGAATTCCGGACTCTCGCCGCTGGATTGGGGTGGAACGAGCGGGCCCTGATAGACCACTATAGGTGCAGCCTTCGCGAGGACGTCCGCCGGGAGCTGGCTTGTAGGGACAACACCTCCACTCTGGACCAACTGGTGGATTTGTCCATTAGATTGGACAACCTGCTGGCTGCCCGGGGACGTTCCAGTCGGGGCCTGTTCGTTCCGCCTCCCAGTCCTCCCGCTCCACAGCCCATGGAGATAGGGGGGGCTGCATCGAGGACGACCGGAGGGGGGGTCTCTCCTGCACCCGATGTGGGCGCAGAGGACACACTGTGGACCGGTGCTGGAGAGGTCCCTCCGGGAGTTCGGAGGGCAGGCGGAGCACTACTTCGACCCCCCAGGTGAGTCCGCACCAGCCACACCCAGAGCCCCCTGTCGATCACTTGTACACCTCCGTTTGTTTTCCTAAATTTTCCCCTCACTTCCAGTATAAGGCGCTAGTCGATTCAGGTGCAGCTGGGAGTTTTATGGACCGTGGGTTAGCTAATAGGTTAGGGATTCCCCTGGTTCAGCTGGACCACCCCTTCCCCGTGCACGCCCTAGATAGTCGACCGCTAGGGTCAGGCCAAGTAGGGGAGGTCACCGTGCCATTGGTGATGCAGACATGGGGGGGGTCATGAGGAGCGTATCAGCCTGTTCCTCATTGACTCCCCCGCGTTTCCGGTGGTATTGGGAATCCCCTGGCTAGCCACACACAACCCCCAGATTTCGTGGAGGCAGAGGGCTCTTAAGGGGTGGTCGAGGGAGTGCTCAGGTAGGTGCATAGGAGTTTCCATCGGTGCGACTACGGTGGAGAGTCCAGACCAAGTCTCCACCGTGCACATTCCCTCAGAGTATGCCGATTTGGCTATCGTCTTCAGTAAGACGAAGGCGACTCTATTACCCCCACATCGACGAGGGGATTGTGCGATAAACCTCCAGGCTGACGCGGTTCTTCCTAGGAGTCACGTGTATCCTCTGTCTCAGGAGGAGACAGTGGCTATGGATACATACGTCGCTGAGTCCTTGAGACAGGGATACATTCAGCCCTCTAAGTCCCCCGTCTCCTCGAGCTTCTTTTTCGTGAAGAAGAAGGAGGGAGGTCTGCGCCCGTGCATTAACTATAGAGGTCTAAATGCTATCACAGTGGGTTTCAGTTACCCGCTACCTCTCATTGCTACGGCAGTGGAGTCATTTCACGGGGCGCGCTTCTTCACGAAATTGGATCTCAGGAGTGCGTATAACCTGGTGCGTATCCGAGATGGAGGCGAGTGGAAAACCGCATTTAGTACCACATCAGGCCATTATGAGTACCTTGTCATGCCGTATGGGTTAAAGAACGCTCCCGCTGTCTTCCAATCCTTTGTGGACGAGGTCCTTAGGGACATGCTCGGGCAGGGTGTGGTGGTGTACATCGATGACATCCTGATCTGCTCCGCCACACGCGCCGAGCATGTGTCCCTGGTGCGTAAAGTGCTTGGGCGGCTGCTGGAGCATAACCTATACGTCAAGGCTGAGAAATGTGAGTTCTTCAAACGAGCCGTCTCATTTCTAGGATATCGCATTTCCACCTCGGGGGTGGAGGTGGAGTGTGACCGCGTGACGGCTGTGCGTAATTGGCCAACCCCAGCCACGGTGAAGGAGGTGCAGCGGTTCTTGGGGTTCGCTAATTATTATCGGAGGTTTATCCGGGGTTTTGGCCAAGTGGCAGCTCCCATTACCTCACTGATGAAGGGGGGGCCGGTGCGGCTACGATGGTCGGCAGAGGCGGACAGAGCCTTCCATCGTCTGAAGGTTCTGTTTACCAATGCACCTGTTCTGGCGCATCCGGACCCCTCTTTGCCATTCATAGTGGAGGTGGACGCGTCCGAGGCTGGGGTAGGAGCTGTGCTGTCGCAGCACTAGGGCGTTCCTCCGAAGCTCCACCCATGTGCGTTCTTTTCTAAGAAGCTGAGCCCGGCGGAGCGCAACTATGATGTGGGGGACCGGGAGCTGTTAGCCGTGGTCAGGGCTATGACGGTGTGGAGACATTGGCTTGAGGGGGCACGTCACCCTTTTCTCATCTGGACCGACCACCGTAACCTGGAGTATATTCGGGCAGCGAGGAGACTTAATCCCCGTCAGGCAAGGTGGGCCATGTTTTTTACGAGGTTTAACTTTACCCTCTCGTACATTCCAGGTTCCCGGAACCGGAAGGCTGACGCACTGTCGCGTCTCTACGACACCGAGGAGCGGACCATCGATCCTACTCCCATACTTCCCGCCTCCTGTCTGGTGGCACCGGTGGTATGGGAGGTGGATGCGGACATCGAGCGGGCGGGCCGGTCAGAACCCACTCCACCGCAGTGTCCCGTGGGCTGGAAATACGTTCCGCTTGGTGTTCGTGATCGCCTGATCCGATGGTCCCATACTCTACCCTCCTCGGGTCATCCTGGGGTGGAATGGACAGTGCGGGGCCTGAAGGGAAGGTACTGGTGGCCCACCTTGGCTGAGGATGTTCGGCGTTATGTCTCTTCCTGTTCGGTGTGCGCTCAGTGTAAGGCTCCGAGGCACCTACCTCGAGGGAAATTACAGCCCCTCCCCGTTCCACAACGGCGCTGGACTCACCTCTCGGTGGATTTCCTTACGGATCTCCCGCCGTCTCAGGGGAACACGGCGATCCTGGTCGTTGTGGACAGGTTCTCTAAGTCCTGCCGTCTGCTCCCTTTGCCCGGTCTTCCTACGGCCCTGCAGACCGCGGAGGCCCTGTTCACCCACGTCTTCCGGCACTACGGGGTGCCCGAGGACATCGTATCTGATCGGGGTCCCCAGTTTACGTCCAGGGTGTGGAGATCGTTTATGGAGAGGCTGGGGGTCTCGGTCAGCCTGACCTCGGGTTTCCACCCCGAGAGTAATGGGCAGGTAGAGCGCATTAACCAGGATGTGGGCAGGGTCCTGCGGTCGTATTCCCGGGACCGGCCAGGGGAGTGGGCGCAGTTCGTGCCATGGGCCGAGATGGCCCAGAACTCTCAGCGCCACTCCTCCACTAACCTGTCACCCTTCCAGGTGGTGCTGGGGTATCAGCCGGTCCTGGTGCCATGGCAACAGAGCCAGACAGAGGCTCCTGTGGTGGAGGCATGGGTCAAGCGCTCTAAGGAGACCTGGAACGCGGTCCAGGAATGTTTAAAGAGGGCTAGCGAACGTCACAAGGAGAGCGCTGACCACCACCGCAGTGACGCCCCCGTGTACAATCCGGGGGATAGAGTCTGGCTCTCGACCCGGAACCTGCCTCTCCGCCTGCCCTGCCGGAAGCTGGGTCCGCGGTTTGTGGGGCCGTTCAAAGTCCTGAGGAGGATAAACGAGGTGTGTTACAGGTTACAACTCCCTGCGTATTACCGCATTAACCCCTCGTTTCATGTGTCTCTCCTCAGGCTGGTGGTAGCTGGTCCGCTGCAGGACAATGAGGTGCTGGAGGTCCCCCCGCCCCCCCTGGACATCGGGGGGGGTCCCGGCGTACACAGTCCGAGCCATCCTGGACTCCCGACGTCGGGTAGGGGGCCTGCAGTACCTCGTGGACTGGGAGGGGTACGGTCTGGAGGAGAGGTGCTGGGTTCCGGCGGCGGACGTTCTGGACCCCCCTATGCTGCTGGATTTCCACCGTTGTCGACCGGATCGGCCGGCGCCTCGCCCTCCGGGCCGTCCCCGAGGCCGGCGTCAGGGGAGGGGTACTGTCACAGGATCCAACGAAAGTGGCGCCCCTCCTCGGTCGGGCGGCGCTCGGCGGTCGTCGTCGCCGGCCTATTAGCTGCCACCGATCGTTGGTTCTGTGTCTTCTGGTTTCGTCTGTCTGTTCCGCACCTGTTTTGTGTCTGTCATTAGTGGGGCCTTATTTAGTGTGTGTTTTCAGTTGGGGTTTTGTGCGGGATTGTTGATTGTCCACTCAGGACGGTGGTCCGTGTTTTATTACGGGTTTGTTTCTGACAGTTTCACGAAGAGAGGATTTACCGGGCTGCGCCCCGTGCCTTTTTGTGCCGCTTATACAGTGGGGGAAAAAAGTATTTAGTCAGCCACCAATTGTGCAAGTTCTCCCACTTAAAAAGATGAGAGAGGCCTGTAATATTCATTATAGGTACACGTCAACAATGACAGACAAAATGAGAAAAAAATATCCAGAAAATCACATTGTAGGATTTTTTATGAATTTATTAGCAAATTATGGTGGAAAATAAGTATTTGGTCACCTACAAACAAGCAAGATTTCTGGCTCTCACAGACCTGTAACTTCTTCTTTAAGAGGCTCCTCTGTCCTCCACTCGTTACCTGTATTAATGGCACCTGTTTGAACTTGTTATCAGTATAAAAGACACCTGTCCACAACCTCAAACAGTCACACTCCAAACTCCACTATGGCCAAGACCAAAGAGCTGTCAAAGGACACCAGAAAAAAATTGTAGACCTGCACCAGGCTGGGAAGACTGAATCTGCAATAGGTAAGCAGCTTCGTTTGAAGAAATCAACTGTGGGAGCAATTATTAGGAAATGGAAGACATACAAGACCACTGATAATCTCCCTCGATCTGGGGCTCCACGCAAGATCTCACCCCGTGGGGTCAAAATGATCACAAGAACGGTGAGCAAAAATCCCAGAACCACACGGGGGGACCTAGTGAATGACCTGCAGAGAGCTGGGACCAAAGTAACAAAGCCTACCATCAGTAACACACTACGCCGCCAGGGACTCAAATCCTGCAGTGCCAGACGTGTCCCCCTGCTTAAGCCAGTACATGTCCAGGCCCGTCTGAAGTTTGCTAGAGAGCATTTGGATGATCCAGAAAAGGATTGGGAGAATGTCATATGGTCAGATGAAACCAAAATAGAACTTTTTGGTAAAAACTCAACTCGTCGTGTTTGGAGGACAAAGAATGCTGAGTTGCATCCAAAGAACACCATACCTACTGTGAAGCATGGGGGTGGAAACATCATGCTTTGGGGCTGTTTTTCTGCAAAGGGACCAGGACGACTGATCCGTGTAAAGGAAAGAATGAATGGGGCCATGTATTGTGAGATTTTGAGTGAAAACCTCCTTCCATCAGCAAGGGCATTGAAGATGAAATGTGGCTGGGTCTTTCAGCATGACAATGATCCCAAACACACCGCCCGGGCAACGAAGAAGTGGCTTCGTAAGAAGCATTTCAAGGTCCTGGAGTGGCCTAGCCAGTCTCCAGATCTCAACCCCATAGAAAATCTTTGGAGGGAGTTGAAAGTCCGTGTTGCCCAGCGACAGCCCCAAAACATCACTGCTCTAGAGGAGATCTGCATGGAGGAATGGGCCAAAATACCAGCAACAGTGTGTGAAAACCTTGTGAAGACTTACAGAAAACGTTTGACCTGTGTCATTGCCAACAAAGGGTATATAACAAAGTATTGAGATAAACTTTTGTTATTTACCAAATACTTATTTTCCACCATAATTTGCAAATAAATTCATAAAAAATCCTACAATGTGATTTTCTGGATTTTTTTCTCTCATTTTGTCTGTCATTGTTGACGTGTACCTATGATGAAAATTACAGGCCTCTCTCATCTTTTTAAGTGGGAGAACTTGTACAATTGGTGGCTGACTAAATACTTTTTTCCCCCACTGTATATATATTTTGTTCGCAATATTGGGAATGTGTTTTTCCCAGGCAGTCTGTCTGTAGTGCCCTGTGCCTCGCCGGTTTTTGTTTTGTGTGTCAAATTATTAAAAAGGACACTCACCTCCAGCACCTGCCTCCTGCATCTGATTCCGCCTTACACCAGTCCAAGTCAACTGTGACATACACACAATCTAGTAAAGGAATGGGATAAGAATATATAAGTATAAAATATATGGATGAGCACTGACACAGCGGCTAAGATGAAATAGATAGTAAAGAATAGATAGACTCAGCAAAAAAAGAAACGTCCTCTCACTGTCAACTGCGTTTATTTTCAGCAAACTTAACATGTGTAAATATTTGTAAGAACATAACAAGATTCAACAACTGAGACATAAACTGAACATGTTCCACAGACATGTGACTAACAGAAATGGAATAATATGTCCCTGAACAAAGGGGGTCAAAAGTAACAGCATTTCCTCCTCATGGACTACACCAGATTTGGCAGTTCTTGCTGTGAGATGTTACCCCACACTTCCACCAAGACACCTGCAAGTTCATGGACATTTCTGGGGGGAATGGCCCTAGCCCTCACTCTCCGATCCAACAGGTCCCAGACGTGCTCAATGGGATTGAGATCCAGGCTCTTCACTGGCCATGGCAGAACACTGACATTCCTGTCTTGCAGGAAATCACGCACAGAATGAGCAGTATGGCTGGTGGCATTGTCATGCTGGAGGGTCATGTCAGGATGATGTCAGGATACCACATGAGGGAGGAGGATATCTTCCCAGTAATGCACAGTGTTGAGATTGCCTGCAATGACAACAAGCTCAGTCCGATGATGCTGTGACACACCGCCCCAGACCATAACGGACAGCTCCACCTCCAAATCGATCCCGCTTCAGAGTACAGGCCTCGGTGTAACGCTCATTCCTTCGACGATAAACGCGAATCTGACCACCATCCCTGGTGAGATAAAACCGCGACTCGTCAGTGAAGAGCACTTTTTGCCAGTCCTGTCTGGTCCAGCGATGGTGGGTTTGTGCCCATAGGCGACATGTAGGCGACATAGGCGACATGATGTCTGGTGAGGACCTGCCTTACGACAGGCATACAAGCCCTCAGTCCAGCCTCTCTCAGCCTGAACACTGATGGAGGGATTGTGCGTTCCTGGTGTAACTCGGGCAGTTGTTGTTGCCATCCTGTACCTGTCCCGCAGGTGTGATGTTCGGATGTACCGATCCTGTGCAGGTGTTGTTACACGTGGTCTGCCACTGCGAGGACGATCAGCTGTCCGTCCTGTCTCCTTGTAGCGCTGTCTTAGGCGTCTTACAGGACGGACATTTCAATTTATTGCCCTGACCACATCTGCAGTCCTCATGCCTCCATGCAGCATGCCTAAGGCACGTTCACGCCGATGAGCAGGGACCCTGGGCATCTTTCTTTTGGTGTTTTTCAGTCAGTAGTAAGGCCTCTTTAGTGTCCTAAGTTTTCATAACTGTGACCTTAATTGCCTACCGTCTGTAAGCTGTTAGTGTCTTAACGACCGTTCCACAGGTGCATGTTCATTAATTGTTTATGGTTCATTGAACAAGCATGGGAAACAGTGTTTAAACCTTTTACAATGAAGATCTGTGAAGTTATTTGGATTTTTATGAAATATCTTTGAAAGACAGGGTCCTGAAAAAGGGATGTTTCTTTTTTTGCTGAGTTTGTGAGATGAGTAATGCGAGATATGTAAGCATTCCTAAAGTGGCATTATTAAAGTGACTAGTGTTCCATTTATTAAAGAGGCCAATGATATCAAGTCTGTAGATAGGCAGCCGCCTCTCTGTGCTAGTGTTGGCTGTTTTACAATCTGATGGCCTTGAGATAGAAGCTGTTTTTCAAACTCTCTGTCCCAGCTTTGATGCACCTGTGCTGACCTCGCCTTCTCGATGGAAGCGGGGTGAACAGATAGTGGCTTGGGTGGTTATTGCCCTTGATTATCTTTTTTGCCTTCCTGTGACATCGGGTGTTGTAGATGTCCTGGAGGGCAGGTAGTTTGCCCCCGGTGATGCGTTGTGCAGACCGCACCACCCTCTGGAGAGCCCTACGGTTGTGGGCGGTGCAGTTACCGTACCAGGTGGTGATACAGCCTGACAGGATGCTCTCAATTGTGCACCTGTAAAAGTTAATGAGGGTTTTCGGTGACAAGCCAATTTTTTCAGCCTCCTGAGGTTGAAGAGGTGCTGTGCGTGGACCATTTCAGTTTGTCCGTGACATGTACACCGAGGAACTTAAAAAATTCCACTTTCTCCACTGCTGTCCCGTCGATGTGGATATGGGGGTGCTCCCTTTGCTGTTTCCTGAAGTCCACGATCATCTCATTTGTTTTGCTGACATTGAGTGAGAGGTTATTTTCCTGACACCACATTCCAAGGGCCTTCCCCTCCTCCCTGTAGGCTGTCTCGTCATTGTTGGTAATCAAGCCTACCATTGTAGTGTCGTTTGCAAACTTAATGATTGAGTTGGAGGCGTGCATGACCACGCAGTCGTGGGTGAACAGGAAGTACAGAAGGGGGCTGAGAACGCACCCTTGTAGGGCCCCAGTGTTGAGG
This sequence comes from Salmo salar, assembly GCF_965601325.2. Taxonomy (NCBI): domain Eukaryota; kingdom Metazoa; phylum Chordata; class Actinopteri; order Salmoniformes; family Salmonidae; genus Salmo; species Salmo salar. The sequence continues at coordinate 72,865,259 of NC_138294.1, read as the reverse complement.
ATCAGCGGAGTGGAGATGTTGTTTCCTACCTTCACCACCTGGAGATGGCCTGTCAGGAAGTCCAGGACCCAGTTGCACAGGGTGGGGTTGAGACCTGGTTGAGACCTAGCAAGACATTGATGTCCGCGACGGGACTGGTTTTCTTTTTGTAATCCGTGATTGTCTGTAGACCCTGCCACATACGTCTCGTGTTTGAGCCGTTGAATTGCGACTCGCTTTGTCTCAATACTGACGCTTTGCTTGTTTGATTGCCATACGGAGGGAATAACTACACTGTTTGTATTCGGCCATGTTTCCAGTCACCTTGCCATGATTAAATGCGGTGGTATGTGCTTTCAGTTTTGCGCGAATGCTGCCATCAATCCACGGTTTCTGGTTAGGGGAGGTTTTAATAGTCACAGTGGGTACAACATCTCCTATACACTTCCTTATAAACTCGCTCACCGCGCCAGCGTATACGTCAATGTTATTGTCTGAGGCTACCCGGAACATATCCCAGTCCATGTGAGAGAAGTGTCGTGTCTTTGGCATCATTAAACTGAAGACATGTTTATCAAATAACTCTCTGTAATTATTATTACGCGATTAACTGATTAATCGTGTAACTGTAATTAACTAGGAGGTTGGGGCACCAATTTTATAATTTTCCTAATATAACTCTTAGATATGATAATATCTGATCGATTAGTCTTCTGATTTAATTATGTATTTTTTACCTCGCGTCAGTCTCATTCCAAACGTCGTAAATTGTTGTTTATCTGCACGAACCCTGTCTTCACTAAGTCATCCATACATCAATTGTCTTAAAATAATTGATTTACTAAACTAAGTAATTCACAGAAAGCATACAAAACAGTAGGTATCGTTACAAAGAAATGGTACAGGCATGTGCCCTAGTGGGCTAAAACGGCATGGCGGCTTGTTAAACAAATGAGTTGGTTCAAAGTTGAATATTATACAATTGATATGCTAATCCTTTGCACATGAACGCTCACTCATTCGGGAACAATTGCATCAATATATATATTTACGCTCAGTGTGTCGTCGGGGTCTTTGTTGGAGAGTTTGGTTCTGTTGGAAAGTTTCGTCCTTGCGTTCTCTCTCTCTCTCTCTCTCTCTCTCTCGGTTAGAATGGATATTTCAACGTGACATTCATTAATGTCGTTATAGAATGGATGTTTCGGCGGTCTTTGCGTTCAATGATACCGAATTCCTAGCTGCAGACTAGTAATTAATATCAAAGACTTGTTCTTATTCTGTCGGTAGTCTAATAGTTTAACCACGTGGTATGGTTAAAGTTCAGAAGAGGAATGCATGGTCAAACCTTGGCCCTCTCGTTATTGAGGTAAGCTGGTCTGCAACCTTTAGCCACTCGTAATGGAGGTAAGCTCGGTCTGAGGAATGAAACCCTGGGTGGGGGATCATATACTGAAAGTAGAAAAGGCTGTCACATGACGCCTTGTCCTGTCTGTGTCCCTGGGGGCGTGCCGGTGACTTGGTAAAACTTTAAACAGAAAATACAATTCTCTCACATTAACATCTTACAAGCATCCCAACATATTCCAAATAGGTTAATCCTTATTCATTAATTTTAAACAACCATTAGATGTAAGTCTCATTGCTGAGGCTAGTATATAAACTTTATTATGGTAATATTGCCGTATTGTCTCTCATGAGTTTCACAACATTGTACCAAACGGACCAGCTCGTAGCTGGATTCTTTACCGATCTTTTATACCTTCTCCAGAACATAAATGTCGTTTGGTTCCCCCATACTGTGAGGTGGAAGAATTCCTTTGTCTCTCTATGAAACCACTCTGTCTCAACACTGTGGCCATGAGGCAGGACATTCCCTTTGGAATTTACGACCGCCTTCTGACCACAGCAGCCTGGGTGTAGGAGACAGAGGGAGATGGTGCAGAAGTAGGGGGATGGTGCAGGGGTAGGTGGTCAACTGTGCTTGCTGTACTCAGAGGGCAACGTCATGACAGAAGCAATCTTGAAGCGTGGAATCCGATTGGTCAGACCAGCATTGGATAGACCTAAGCACGGGCACTTCCTGTTTCAGTTTCTGCCTATAGTAGAGGAGCAACAAGATGGAGTCATGGTCAGATTTGCCAAAAGGAGGGCTGGGGAGGGCCTTGATTGCATCGCGGAAGTTAGAGTAGCAATGGTCGAGCGTATTACTCACTTGTTTATTGCAATCGATGCTGATAGAATTTAGGCAGTCTTGTTCTCAAATTAGCTTTGTTGAAATTCCCAGCTACAATAAATGCAGCCTCAGGATATATGGTTTCCAGTTTGCATAAAGTCCAGTGAAGTTCCTTGATGGCCATCTTGGTATCCGCTTGCGGGGGGATATACACAACTGTGACGATAACCGAGGAGAGTCCCATTGGGAGATAATACGGTCAGCATTTGATTGTGAGGAATTCTAGGTTAGGTGAACAAAAGGACTTGAGTTATTGTATGTTGTTACAATTACACCATGAGTCGTTAATCATGAAACATACACCCACGTCCTTCTTCTTACCGGAGAGATGTTTGTTCCTGTTGGCGCGATGTACTGAAAATCCCGTTGGCTGTACGGACTCCAACAGCATGTCCCCAGCTAGCCATGTCGCCGTGAAACAGAGTATGTTACAATCCCAGATATCTCTTTGGAAAGCAACTCTTGCCCTAATTTCGTCGACTTTGATCACTAGGGACTGGACTTTAGAGTAATATACTCAAAAGCGGTGGGCAGTGTGCGCGCACTGGAAGCACCCTCTCCTCCGACGGCATTGTTTTGGGTCGGCCTCTGGAATCAGTTAAAATGCCCTGGGAGGTGCAGACAAAGGATACGCTTTGGGAAAGTCGTATTCCTGGTCGTAGTGCTGGTTGTGCTTGTAAATTGACATCTCTCTGATATCCAATAGTTCTTCCCGTCTGTATGTAATAACACTTAAGGTTTTCAGGGCTAAAAATTTAAGAAATAATACATACAAAACAAAATACTGCACAGTTTCTTAAGGACTAGAAGCGAAGCTGCCATCTCTATCGGTGCTATCATTTCTTACCAGAAATACTAATATAGACGTCTTTAGCGCGGGCATATTTTTAAGCAATCCACCCCCCCGCAGGGGTTATATGGTGTTGGGTTCTGAGAATATGAAATATACTTATTCATGTCACTGAGGTTTAGAGGGTCTACAACAGAAGTTAATGGCTATCTGTAGGAGGAAGGTATATAGTGTGTGCAATTAAGCTTAGAATGTACTGAGTGTAGGGAACGTGATCACGTGACAGGCATTGATAAGGGGAGAGAGCCATGGATTAATGATGAGGGGGGGTCGAGATCCGGTCAGGTCATGTTAAGGGAGAAATACAAGTTTATGGACCGTATTACTTAGTTTCCTGCTTAAGCAATAAAGAAACAACGTTTGTTCAGATGTACAGTGAGGGAAAAAAGTATTTGATCCCCTGCTGATTTTGTACGTTTGCCCACTGACAAAGAAATTATCAGTCTATAATTTTAATGGTAGGTTTATTTGAACAGTGAGAGACAGAATAACAACAAAAAAATCCAGAAAAATGCATGTAAAAAAATGTTATAAATTGATTTGCATTTTATTGAGGGAAATAAGTATTTGACCCCCTCTCAATCAGAAAGATTTCTGGCTCCCAGGTGTCTTTTATACAGGTAACGAGCTGAGATTAGGAGCACACTCTAAAAGGGAGTGCTCCTAATCTCAGTTTGTTACCTGTATAGAAGACCCCTGTCCACAGAAGCAATCAATCAACCAGATTCCAAACTCTCCACCATGGCCAAGACCAAAGAGCTCTCCAAGGATGTCAGGGACAAGATTGTAGACCTACACATTTACATTTACATTTTAGTCATTTAGCAGACGCTCTTATCCAGAGCGACTTACAGTAGTGAATGCATACATTTCATACAATTTCTTTTTTTTTTGTACTACACAAGGCTGGAATGGGCTACAAGACCATCGCCAAGCAGCTTGCTGTGAAGGTGACAACAGTTGGTGCGATTATTCGCAAATGGAAGAAACACAAAAGAACTGTCAATCTCCCTCAGCCTGGGGCTCCATGCAAGATCTCACCTCGTGGAGTTGCAATGATCATGAGAACGGTGAGGAATCAGTCCAGAACTACACGGGAGGATCTTGTCAATGATCTCAAGGTAGCTGGGACCATAGTCACCAAGAAAACTATTGGTAACACACTACGCCATGAAGGACTGGAATCCTGCAGTGCCCGCAAGGTCCCCCTGCTCAAGAAAGCACATATACATGCCCGTCTGAAGTTTGTCAATGAACATCTGAATGATTCAGAGGACAACTGGGTGAAAGTGTTGTGGTCAGATGAGACCAAAATGGAGCTCTTTGGCATCAACTCAACTCACCATGTTTGGAGGAGGAGGAATGCTGCCTATGACCCCAAGAAAACCATCCCCACCGTCTAACATGGAGGTGGAAACATTATGCTTTGGGGGTGTTTTTCTGCTAAGGGGACAGGACAACTTCACCGCATCAAAGGGACGATGGACGGGGCCATGTACCGTCAAATCTTGGGTGAGAACCTCCTTCCCTCAGCCAAGGCATTGAAAATGGGTCATGGATGGGTATTCCAGCATGACAATGACCCAAAACACACGGCCAAGGCAACAAAGGAGTGGCTCAAGAAGAAGCACATTAAGGTCCTGGAGTGGCCTAGTCAGTCTCCAGACCTTAATCCCATAAAAAATCTGTGGAGGGAGCTGAAGGTTTGAATTGCCAAACGTCAGCCTTGAAACCTTAATGACTTGGAGAAGATCTGCAAAGAGGAGTGGGACAAAATCCCTCCTGAGATGTGTGCAAACCTGGTGGCCAACTACAAGAAACATCTGACCTCTGTGATTGCCAACAAGGGTTTTGCCACCAAGTACTAAGTCATGTTCTGAAGAGGGGTCAAATACTTATTTCCCTCATTAAAATGCAAATCAATTTATAACATTTTTGACATGCGTTTTTCAGGATTTTTTTGTTGTTATTCTGTCTCTCACTGTTCAAATAAACCTACCATTAAAATTATAGACTGATCCTTTCTTTGTCAGTGGGCAAACATTTAAAAAAATTCCCTCACTGTATAGGAGGAGACTCAACATAGAGAAATGGTTAAATATCAGTGATTGTGTGAACAATGTCTTTGTCTAAATGCAGTTTTATTGACCCTCTGGGAAGAATAAACTTGGGTTAAGCTTTCATAGTGTGCGTTTAGTCTTTACTCTGAGAATTAGAACCTAACAATGGGTAGGCAACAACAATAAAAATCTAGACTAAAATCATTCCAAACCTGATTAAAATGCATTGGCTGTGTATGAATTGGATGGCTTCAGGACCATGTGGACCATTGCTCAGAGAGCAGCTGCCAGCCTGTGAAACTTTTCTGTCACTTTTAGAAAGCAGAGGGCAGAGACAGGGCCATTTGCTTTGCAGGTCAGCTGTTTAGGCAATGCACCAATTGCTTTGAATTTGATGTTGGCATTTGAAGTTGGCCTTGTAAGCCTTGTTGTAATCTGATAGCCAGGGGTTCATTTAATTGGGAGGTAGGGAACCTCCCTTTTGGTGACCATTCGAAACCAAAAGCTGTTTTATTGCTATTAAAATATAGGTTTTGATAGCTGTAAGCATAATTGTTATTTTCATTTATTCGCCAAGTAGGCTAGTGAAATTTGGTTTCATGTAGACCTATTGGTATGAAAATAAACAACTGGACAACTTGGTATTTAAAGCATTTCCTCAAAACACATGCCTTGTTTTTGGCTTCAAAGACAGTAACAATTGTAGGCTATAACAAATGTGTGTTGTCATGCAGTGACAGAATGATAATTGATATAATAGCGCTGGCTACTATATTGCAATATTAATATTCTCGGAGCAGTATTGTTAATACAACATGTTTCAATATTCTAATAACCGCCTAGTTCATTGATACAATGTTTCAATATTCTCAGAAACCTTGTTGATGCAATGCTTCGATATTTGCAGAATGATTCCCTTCCTGGCGAATAATGCAGACAGGCAAATACAAAAATGAGCTGGGCGCACACATTATAAGGAACGTCTCTGAATGCAGAAGCAACAATGTCGGGGGGAAGAGCACCCGCGGCATTCCACAAGGGTGACTTCATATAGCCTATAGCTGGGGATCTGCACCTTTGTCATATGAGTGACAATTTACAATTGATCCTACAATTTCTAAAGATCTGCGGGCACATTATCATTTTCATATAAGCATTGTAGGCTATCTCAACTGTGCCCAGAAAAACTGCCCACAAACTGAATAGCCTAATTCTAGCTGGCTACCGGATAGAGAAACTGTCCATTCAGCAGTGCGGAATCACAGGCAACACCTTAATGTGTTGATTTTTCCTCATTCCTTGGTTGAGTTTGTCTTTATGGGTCCTTGTCGATTGTAGGCCTAAGTAATTCCTTTGATGTATGCCTTTTATTTTAACGCATGTGTAGGATTTATCTGCCAAAGTTTGCAGTCAGCTGTTTTATGCTCCGGTTACCTTCACATTGATGTCAGTATTTGAAGTCGGCCTTGATAGCGTGTATTATGCATCTATTTCATGTTGCACCGTATGCACTTTTCCACAAGTATGCTAAATGAGTCAATGTAGCCAATGTATGATGAGGATGAGCAGTACATTGTACATGACATTCTACATTACACCTGCCAAACCCAATATCAAATAAATATGGAAATGATAATATCTGGGAGACATTTTTTTTTAATTTTTGAGTTTTCAAATTGTGTAGAAGTACAGTAAATGAGCTTCAACTGGTGGAAGATGGTGCATCATACATGTCAACATGTACAGTTGGCTAATTTACTGAAGGGGCTTTTTTTTGGAAGAACATTTGCGCTATGTTAGTCCCAAACATGTGGCAGGGACATCATGCTCTCCCTGGAGAGATAACAATCATACCTTGGGAGAAAATACAAAAATTAGTCCTCTGCGAGTCCTGTCACCTCTGCGTGAACCCCCTGCCATCTTTCATCATTGGGAGTTGTGGTTTGACCCTGTTGTCTAAAAACCTGTTTTCGCTTTGTCATTATGGGGTATTGTGTGTAGATTTGAGGGGGGAAATTATTTTATCAATTTTAGAATAAGGCTGTAACGTAACAAAATGTGGAAAAAGTCAAGGAGTCTGATTTACTTTCTGAACGCACTGCATGTGGTACATTTTCATAACCCTTAGTACAAAACTCAAAACTGGTCACACGTAACGCAGCCAAGCTTTCATTAAAAACCTGCCATTGTGCATTCATTTGGATTGTAAACATCTCTCACCAAACGACCATGGATTGAAAATATAAGTTGTGAAATGTAATGAGAACATTGGTTTAATCACCGAAACACAAAATAATGATATATTTTCAAGTTGTTTTAACTACCAGTTAATCCAATAGCAAACCATGCAAGATACACGTTTCAAATCGCCCTTAGAAGTGCTGAAAGTAATATGCTACAGTACTGTAAATTACAGTTTTCACTTTAGGCAATACACTTACGTTACCAAACAAAATGTACAGAAAATTGATAATTTCCATAATATCTATGCAATGTGTAATCAAAGGTGATTTCAATGAAGACATCCTCTACAATCACTCATGCAAAAAATAAAATAATCTGATATAATTGCAACATATAGGTGTACTGTCTGTAATCAAATGTAAGAAATTAAATTAAACTAATTAAATGAATGTCACAACTAATTAAATGAATGTCACAGTGAATGTCCTCATTGTTTGTGCACCCTGGGAAAAACCTTTTGGCATGGCAAATCCAAGTTTAACGTTGTGTGCCTCATCCATGGCCAGAAGTAGGGTGGCACGCTCATGGGGATGATGATCGTAAACACATTCCACCTCTATGCTGAAAGAAATAGGGTTGAGGAAAGGAGTGTATGGGGGCCGGTATAGGGTCAAGAATTGGGGAAGGGCCCAAAACCATTCCTGAAAAACCTCTGCATGGTGGAACCTGACATTGTCCCACACAATGACATAGGTGACCCCTTCACCTTGACAGGCCTGCTCAATTTCATTGAGAAACACAATGGGGTGCACAGCATTATAGGATCCAAGTAATGGCCTACGTTCTACCATACCATCGTCATAGATAGCTGTGCACATGGAGATGTTTCTCCCACGTTGTCCAGGCACTTGGACGGTCGCCCATTTACCAATGAGGTTCTGCCCACGGCGCTGAGTTTTGGCCATTTTGAAGCCTGCTTCATCAACAAAGATATACTTGTGATGGTTCAAAGCAGCATCAAGCACCATCACCCTCTAAAAATATATTTTGATGAGTTATTTTTACAATATAGATCCAATATGGTATTGTGAAGTAACACGTGCATCATTTTAACAGTAATACAGTATATAGTGCTGTACCCGAACATCCTTGGCCAGCAATTGTTTCACCCGGTCGTTGTTTCTCTCAAAAGGTACCAGGTAAATGTGTTTCATAGATACCTGGTGCCGCCTCAAAAGGCGGGGTGATTGTTGGTAGGCTGATGGATGCCACATCGGCAAAGATGTCATCGTTCTCCTCAATAGCCTGCTTTATTTCGGACAGCCATATGCCATTCCTGGCCCTCACCCTTTCAACCACTGCTGGACGGTCAGCACACGGCAACCACCATAGTGTCTTCTATTACTTCTGAGGGTAGGACAGAGTATACAGTCAATAAATCATACTGTACGAATACCATAACATGTTCCGTGAATTTACACTAATTATAATGTCATTTACTGTAAATGTAATGGTAAAGCATAGTACATATCCTGCAGACTTATCGGTTTAGTTGGTGAAATGTTTCCATGATTGAATTGACAGTTGATCTTGTCAGACTGAGGTGAACTAATCTGTCAGCCTCTGCCATGGTAATGCCTCTTTTTGCCACATGGTCAACAATGATGGCCCGGAAATCATTAGACACAATGTCACGTCCTGACCATAGTAAGATGTTATTTTCTATGGTAGAGTAGGTCAGGGCGTGACAGGGGGTGTTTTTCTATGTTTTGTATTTCTATGTTCATGTTATAGTTTTGTATTTCTATGTTTGTTTTGTTTGGGATGATCTCCAATTAGAGGCAACTGGTCCTCGTTGTCTCTAATTGGAGATCATACTTAAGCTGTTTTTTTTTTCTTCCACCTGGTGTCGTGGGATCTTGTTTTTGTACAGCTCTGTAAAGCCTGCAGAACGTGACGTTCGTTTTCCGTTATTTGTTGTTTTGCTTTAGTGTTCTGAGTTTAAATAAATATTTATCATGAGCACTCAACACGCTGCACCTTGGTCTACTCCTTTTGACGAGCGTCACACACAACAGTTCCCTCTCTCTTATGTCCACATCTTTGACGGGGCCCATGCCCATCTCTCTGACGGGCCCCTTGTCTACAAGCTCTTTGATTTCTTCCTCTCCCTTGCTATCTATCCTGCTCTATATTGAAAGAAATTGCAAGTGTTCACACACACTCTTTTATATGGTGAACATATTGTGGTTATAACTATGTGAAATCAATTAGCAATAACGAGTAGTCATTATGTATGGTTATCAGGTATCATACACGTAATTTAGATGTTTATACCTAACAAACACACATTTTATTTCTGTAGTTCTCAAAATCCATTTATAGTAGACAAACCAGTTTAAAATCTATAGGTTTACCAAATGGTGAAGTGATTAAACTTTAAGCGCAGTTGGATTAAGTGATGGTCAAATGTATTTAAACAAATGAGAAGAGAATCATATGAAAAGTACTGTGACCATTGCATTGTGAAAGGCAATTACTTTATATGAAAGGTATTTCTAGATTAGGTTTGGTGAAAAAGTTACTGTGTGATTTTGTGACAACACACTGGTACCATCTGCTGGAAGCTTTAAAGCACTGCAGGGTTGTGCCCCTGCTGGGTAGACCAAGGGCATTGTTTAAAAACATACTTCCTTCCATCCTTTCACACTTCCTTGAAGTAATCACCTATCTAACATCAAGATTTCCACTACATTAATTTCACCAATTCACATAAGCTCAAGGGAGGAAGGAAGGGAGGAAAGATGCATGTTGTGTGTATTTGAACAAGGCCCATACCTGAATAGGAAAGGATCCCAATCTACTTGGTTGCTCTAGCATCAATATCACCAAACTCATGTGTTAGTATGTGCTGATAGTATATGTGTTAATAGACAATGCTGCATATAGACATGGTTTACGTCCCAAATGGCACCCTATTCCCTATATAGTGCACTACTTTTGACCAGAGCACAGGGTCAGCCACAGCAGCTCCGCTGGATGGAGAGCAATTTAGGGTTAGGTGCTTTACACAAGGGCACAATAGCATTGATTTGTATGGTTTCAGGGAAATTCTTAGGATTTGGGATGTAAATTTGTATCCCTCCATTTATATGGATGAATTGGACGTCGTAACGTATTATACGTCTTGCTCTGAGACCAGGCTGCTTGTTGCTTCGTTAGAATTTATGATAAAGACAAAGTTCAGGAGAATTTATGTTGCAGCTTAAGAGAACTAATGACAAAGTTTAGGAGAATTTATGTTGCAGTTTAAGAGAACTATTGACAAAGTTTAGGAGAATTTACGTAGCAGGTTTGGATAGATAACGCAGCAGGTTAAGAGATTTAGGTTAAGGTTCGGAAAAGGGTTAGCTAAGGGGTGCCAAATTCCAGTGACTTTCCCCAAATTCTGTTTGGAGGAATTTTGCAACCCTATGACTGAGAAACTGTTAGATCCTATTTTTACCCCATTGCACCCCCACCCAAATCAAAATTCACAACAATAAAGACTGACCTATATTTGCTCAAATCAAAATATCAACATTGTTGTTACAAAGGCTGCTTAACTGTTATAACCATGTAACGACACATTGTTACATCGTCTACCCTCAGCTGTGCCTTGCATTTTATAACACATACAATTTTTGTTTTTATCTACGATTTAGATGTGCAAACATTTGACTTCCTTTACTTCTTATACACTTTAATATTAGGCTATACACTTTTGGCCTAGTCCTGATTTTATTTGCAACATAGTTGTAATTAGGCTAGTCCAAGTCTACAATACCAAAAGTGATGTCCAATTAACTCTACCCTTTGGAATAATTTATTCATATGAATCTTCATATCATAAAAAATGGCCAGGCTCCCGATTTGACTAGAGAAGGTATATTGGTCGATCTGTAGGCTAGCCTACAATAATCCCAATTTGTGCACCTGCTCTGGAGTGATGCCTGTGGTTGGGAGAATACCTTAAAAATGGATTGATGCATTGGAGAGCGTGGCGGGGTGTTTGTTTATCTAAATACTGGCTTAGGCTATAGCTAACCAATCGGGATAGCGCCGATCGTAATGTACTGTAACGGTTTGGATACAAATGCAAGAACAAACAATAGGCTACATAAATGATGCAGTAGACATAAGACATATTGAAGATGGGTCAGTGATTTAAACCCGCTCATTCCCTCTGCAGTTTTGGATAGGTTTATTTTACGCTCAAGTTTACGCTCATAAAATAGGCAGTGCGTTTTCGATCGGTGGATGTGTCAGTAAGCGTCTTTGACGGGAGAATTGGCGCATCCCACGGAGCAGCCACCAGGACAATCGGGTTATGAACGATTCGGCCTTTTCGTGCAAAATACCCTATGTTTTCCCGTGGAGTGATGCAATCACCGTCGGTTGCATGCAGGACAGCGATGGGGCATTGGTAGATCATACAGTTGTATTATTATAAACGGGGACGCTCCTCCCGAAGCCATATTTGTTTTGTATGCCAAACTGAGGCAGGGGGTGGAGAGGCGCTACAGAAACATTGGGCTTTGGCCAAACATCACCCTGTGTTAGTCCATAATTTACGTTTAGTCGTGGGTTTGCGTTCCTTTTCGTGCAAAATTACCGAATTGAGCGAATTTTGCCAGAGAAATGCAGCTTGCTTGAGGACACCCCCGATATCGGTTGGCTGCTGCAACCATGATTGGCAGAAGTCTCCTCTCGATCACGGCTTCGCGGGTTGGAGAAGAAGCAGATTGATTTGGACCTGGTCTCAGCTGCGGAACTGCCGATGTCGAATGTTATTATCAGTGGAGCCTGATCCTGTAAATATTAGAAGCGCAAACAAAGAGTAATTCTGGAAAAACTCAGGGAAAATGTCTTCTCGTTCTGCGTTACCGTCTGGGATCGACAGGGGCACGGACCATGTAAGTGGAATTATTAGGCTATCCCCATAATTTGTGTGCATGCAGAAATTCTGCATCCTATGTGGATTATTGTTTTATGTCTCATAATATGGTGCCTTACATTCACCATATTTATTTGTAGCGCTTATTATATGGTGTGCATTTTGGTTGTTTGAAAAGGGAACCTGTTTATGAGAGTGGATGGCTATTTAGCATAGCAGGTTCTCTCAAAATGGGCCGTATCCTTGAACGTCTTAACAGCGAAAGAGATGATGGCTATAGGCGAACAGACCGGGATGAGTCCATCCGCATACGATAACACTCAGTCAGTGGATATGCGCAGAAGCTTCATACTAACCGTCACCTATTTATAACGCTGTATAGATAGTGATGTCACGTACTGCCGGTGTATTCCAGCCGTTATGACTGGCATATTGTCGCACCCTATTAATAAAAACGAGAAAACTTCCCCAGTCCGATTGATTTTAAGATAACTCTTTCGGATCATTGCATACAATGTTGTGCAAATTAAATTGATTGCTGCGTATAGCGGACTATATACACAGCTATCGGGTTAAACAGCGCAGCGCCATCCGCTACAGCCTCTAGCCAGTAGCAGTCGGGCCCGCACAAGCAACAATAGAGATTAGTAATAAACATAATCTATCTATCTACAGCGCCTTCGGAAAGAATTCAGACCCTTGACTTTTTCCACATTTTGTTACATTGCAGCCTTATTCTAAAATGGATTAAATAAAAATAAAAAATCCGCAATCTACACACAATACCCTATAATGACAAAGCGAAAACAGGTTTTTAGACATTTTTGCAAATACTGAAATATGTAATTTACATAAGTATTCAGACCCTTTACTTAGTACTTTGTTGAAGCACCTTCTACAGCGATTACAGCCTTGAGTCTACTTGGTTCCTTGATAACCATGACACTACAAGCTTGGCACACCTATATTTGGGGAGTTTCTCCCATTCTTCCCTGCAGATCCTCTCAAGCTCTGTCAGATTGGATGGGGAGCATTGCTGCACAGCTATTTTCAGGTCTCACCAGAGATGTTTGATGGGTTCTAGTCCAGGCTCTGGCTAGGCCACTCAAGGACATTCAGAGAATTGTCCCGAAGCCACTCCTGCGTTGTCTTGGCTGTGTGCATAGGGTTGTTGTCCTGTTGGAAGGTGAACCTTCATCCCAGTCAGGTCCTGAGCGCTCTGGAGCAGGTTTTCATCAAGGATCTCTATGTACTTTTCTCCATTCATCTTTCCCTAGATCCTGACTAATCTCCCAGTCCCTGCTGCTGAAAAACATCCCCACAGTATGACGCTGCTGCCACCGTGCTTCACCGTAGGGATGGTGCTAGGTTTCCTCCAGACGTGACGCTTGGCATTCAGGCCATCTTAGTTTCATCAGACCAGAGAATCTTGTTTGTCATGGTTTGAGAGTCCTTTAGGTGCCTTTTGGCAAACTCCAAGTGGGCTGTCATGTGCCTTTTACTGAGGAGTGGCTTCCGTCTGGCCACTCTACTATAAAGGCCTGATTGGTGGAGTGCTCCAGAGATGGTTGTCCTTCTGGAAGGTTCTCCCATCTCCACAGAGGAACTCTGGAGCTCTGTCAGAGTGACCATCGGGTTCTTGCTCTAGGAAGAGTTCTGGTGGTTCTAAACTTCTTCCATTTAAGAATGATGGAGGCCACTGTGTTCTTGGGGACCATCAATGCTGCCGAAAGTTTGCGGTACCCTTCCCCGGATTTGTGCCTCGACACAATCCAGTCTAGGAGCTCTACGGACAATTCCTTCGACTTCATGGCTTGGTTTTTGCTCTGACATGTACAGTCAACTGTGGGACCTTATATAGACAGGTGTGTGCCTTTCCAAATCATGTCCAATCAATTTACCACAGGTGGACTCCAATCAAGTTGTAGAAACATCTCAAGGATGATCAATGGAAACATGTGCACCTGAGCTCAATTTCGAGTCTCATAGCAAAGGGTCTGAATAATTATGTAAATAAGGTATTTCTGTTTTAAATTTTTAATACATTTGCAGAAATGTCTAAACCTGTTTTTGATTTGTCATTACGGGGTATTGTGTGTAGATTGATGAGGAAAAGTTGTATTTAATCAATTTTAGAATAAGGCTGTAAGATAACAAAATGTGGAAAAGGGGAAGGGGCCTGAATTCTTTCCAAATGCACTGTAGGCATATCTAATTTGCTTAACGTACTATCCACTTGTGTATGGGGGTTCCTCTTTAGATGTGATTCCATAAATGGTCATTTCTCTGCTGAAATGTGTGTTTATCAAGGAACTGTTTGATGAAGCAATCTGTCATTATTACGAATCCCAAATATTTGTGTGGAGACTGGGTCTGAATCCCAAATGGCACCCTATTCCCTATAAAGTGCAGTACTTTTGACCAGAGCCCCAATGGGCCTCTTCCTTATTTAGTGGACATAAGTATTTCGCTACACTCGCAATAACATCTGCTAACCATGTGTATGTGACCAATAAAATTTGATTTGATTTGATACTTTTGACCAGATGGGCCCTATTCAAATGTAGTGCATTTTAAAGGGAATAGGTTGCCATTCAGGCAGAGAGCAGGAGGACATGCTGAGGGGATGGAAGTGTTAAGCCTCAGGCTCGAGACCGGCCAGGGACTACTGTGCCTGCATCTGCTCTCTCGCTCACTCTCTCTCTCTCTCTCTCTCTCTCTCTCTCTCTCTCTCTCTCTCTCTCGTGCTCTCTCTCGTGCTCTCTCTCTCTCTCTACCTCTCTCTCTCTTTGCAACTCTGCCTCTCTCTCTCTCTCTGCGCCGCTCTCTCTCTCCGCCTTTCTCTCTCGCCGCATCTCTCTCTCTCCGCCTCTCTCTCTCTGCGCTTCTCTCTCTCGCCGCATCTCTCTCTCGCTCTCTCTCTCTGTTTCTCTCTCTTTTCTCTCCCTCTCTTACTGGCATCTTATTCTCATGTTTTTTGGGCCCTGTTTCCTTTTGATCACATGACAAGGAGCTGTACATTTTATATTTTTTCCTGTAAAAAGTATATTGGTGTCTTTTTTCTTATGCTTTGCTGCCTGCCTGAATGACTGAAAATTAGCCATGACTCAAGCTTTGGATTGGATCTTCACGGCACCTATTACTAAACCTGTTGGGTTCTGGAATCGAGCACTTACTAGCATGTGATGCATACCAGACCTGGGTTCAAATTGTATTTGAAATCATTTCAAATACTTTAGCTGTGTTTGATTGAGCTTACCTCTTGCAATAGAGCTGATAGAAAACTCCCAAAATTGTAAATCCTGCACAAATGTCACTCCAGGCAGTCTAAAACAAACACTCAAAATATTTGAAAGATTTCAAATAGTATTTCAAACCAGGTTTGATGTACACGAGCTCAGTATTTGTAGTGCTAGAAGTAACATCAGTGATCTTGGCATCTTGGCCCCTGACTAAGTATTTAACACGGACATTATGTGACTGGTCACCAGTGGTGTAAATTACTTAAGTAAAAATACTTTAAAGTACTACTTAAGTCGTTTTTGGGGGTATCTGTACTTTACTATTTATATTTTTGACAACATTTCCTTTTACTCCACTACATTCCTAAAGAAAATATGTACTTTTACTCCATACATTTTCCCTGACACCCAAAAGTACTTGTTACATTTAGAATGCTCAGGCAGGGTAGCAATATGGTCTAATTCACTCACCTATCAATATAACGCGATGTCATACCTACTGCCTCTGATCTGGCGGACTCACTAAACACAAATACTGCGTTTGTAAATGATGTCTGAGTGTGCTTCTGTTTGTCCCTAAATAAAAAGAAAACATGAAAATGGTGCCATCTGGTTTGCTTAATATAGGAATTTTGATGTATTGCATTTACTTGTACTTTTTACTTTTACTCAAGTATGACAATTGAATACTTTTTCCACCACTGTACTAAAGTACATTTAGAACCGGATACGTTTAGACATTTACTCAAGTAGTATTTTGCTGGGTGATTTTCACTTAAGTCATTTTAAATTAAGGTACCTTTATTTTTTACTCAAGTAGAACAATTGGGTGCTTTTCCCACCACTGATAGTCACCTCACACAGTAGTACGTTTGTCCCAGGTATCAGACAGATCAGAAAGTCCAAAATTGGCACAAGCTGTTCTATGACAGTAGTATTTATAATTTAACATATTCATATGGTCAGCAACATCTGTTACCAAGAAGTGAATGATCTCACGTATTTCTATTCAAGCTGCACTAGGGCCACGTTCCATAGGTAAACCTTGAGCGTCGCAAATATAAATATGAATAGAACATGGTTCCTTAGTCTACATGTTTGTAGAGAGACATCTGTTCTACATGATATGTTTCTATCTAAACGTTCCTGTCACGCCCTGACCTTAGAGATCCTTGTTATTCTCTATGTTTGGTTAGATCAGGGTGTGACACGGGTGGGAAATTCTATGTTTTCTGTTTCTTTGTTTTTGGGAATCATACTTAGGCAGCCTGTTTTCAACCTGAGTTTGTGGGATCTTGTTTTCTGTTTAGTATCTGTGCCTGACAGAACTGTGCACTTTTGTTTTGTTACTTTGGTATTTTGTTGAAGTGTTTTTGTGAATAAAAGTATCATGAACACTTACCACGCTGCGCCTTGGTCCACTTCTACCACCAATGAGAGCCGTTACAGTTCCACAATATTGTGCCCTGTTGAACACAGCCCAGGCATGATGTTGTCCAAATCAAAGATAATATAACAACTTAGAATATAATTTCAGTGTAGAACTATGGCGTACCAGCAGTCCTGGGTGTTGCTTTCAGTCCATTAAACCTTCGCCTACAGTTGAAGTCAGAAGTTAACATACACTTAGGTTGGAGTCATTCAAAGTTGTTGTTCAACCACTCCACAAATTTCTTGTTAACTTCATCGGGGTAGGGGGCAGTATTTTGATGTCCGGATGAAAAGCATGCCCGTAGTAAACTGCCTGATACTCAGGCCCAGAAGGTAGGATATGCATATTATTAGTAGATTTGGATGGAAAACACTCTGAAGTTTATAAAACTGTTTGAATGATGTCTGTGAGTATAACAGAACTCATATGGCAGGCAAAAACCTGAGAAAAAATCCAACCAGGAAGTGTGGAAATCTGTGGTTTGTAGTTTTTCAAGTGATTGCCTATCTAATACACAGTGTCTGTGGGGTCATTTTGCACTTCCTAAGGCTTCCACTAGATGTCAACAGTCTTTAGAACATTGTTTCATGCTTATACTGTGAATAGGGAGAGAATAAGAGCCATTGGAGTCAGATGACTGAGAAAATGACATGAGCTCAATCGTGCACGCTCCCGTGCGAGTTAGGTGTGTTCCTTTTCATTTCTGAAGACAAAGGAATCGTCCGGTTGGAATATTATGGAAGATTTATGATAAAAACATCCTAAAGATTGATTCTATATATCGTTTGACATGTTTCTACGAACTGTAATATAACTTTTTTGACTTTTCGTCTGAAGTTACTGCGCGAGCACAGTGAATTTGGATTACTCGACTGAACGCGCAAACAAAATGGAGGTATTTGGACATAAAGATGAACTTTATCGAACAAAACTAACATTTATTATGGAACTGGGATTCCTGGGAGTGCTTTCCGATGAAGATCATCAAAGTTAAGTGAATATTTATAATGCTATTTGTGACTTCTGTTGACTCCAAAATGGCGGGTATCTGTGTGGCTTGTTTTGATGTCTGAGCGCTGTACTCAGATTATTGCAAAGTTTGCTTTGTTACATTTTTGAAATCGGACAGTGTGGTTGGATTAACCTGTTAGGGCTAGGGGGCAGTATTGACACGGCTGGATAAAAAACGTACCCGATTTAATCTGGTTACTACTCCTGCCCAGTAACTAGAATATGCATATACTTATTGGCTTTGGATAGAAAACACCCTAAAGTTTCTAAAACTGTTTGAATGGTGTCTGTGAGTATAACAGAACTCATATGGCAGGCCAAAACCTGAGAAGATTCCATGCAGGAAGTGGCCTGTCTGACAATTTCTTGCCCTTCTTGATTATCTCTATCCATTACAGAGGATCTCTGCTGTTACGTGACACTTCCTACGGCTCCCATGGGCTCTCAGAAGGCGTCAAAAAGCTGAATCGTGGCTTTGCAGGCTCTGGTTGAAAAAAAGTAGCGCGTTTGGGTAGTGGCTGGTTACAGTACTGTGAGACTCAGGCGCGTGCCCGCGTCGACCCCATGCTTTGTTTTCTTTTGTCTGTTTACCTAAACGCAGATTGCCGGTCGGAATATTATCGCTTTTTTACGAGAAAAATGGCATAAAAATGGATTTTAAACAGCGGTTGACATGCTTCGAAGTATGGTAATGGGATATTTAGAATTTTTTTGTCACGAATTGCGCCATGCTCGTGACCCTTATTTACACTTCGGATAGTGTCTTGAACGCACGAACAAAACGCCGCTATTTGGATATAACGATGGATTATTTTGGACCAAACCAACATTTGTTATTGAAGTAGCAGTCCTGGGAGTGCATTCTGACGAAGAAGATCAAAGGTAATCAAACTTTTGTAATAGTAAATCGGAGTTTGGTCAGGGCTAAACTTGGTGGGTGTCTAAATAGCTAGCCGTGATGGCTGGGCTATCTACTCAGAATATTGCAAAATGTGCTTTCACCGAAAAGCTATTTTAAAATCGGACACCTCGATTGCACAAAGGAGTTCTGTATCTATAATTCTTAAAATAATTGTTATATTTTTTGTGAACGTTTATCGTGAGTAATTTAGTAAATTCCTCCGGAGGTTTGCTAGTTCTGAACTTCACATGCTAATGTAAAAGCTGGTTTTTGATATAAATATGAACTTGATTGAACAAAACATGCATGTATTGTATAACATAATGTCCTAGGTGTGTCATCTGATGAAGATCATCAAAGGTTAGTGTTGCATTTAGCTGTCTTCTGGGTTTTTGTGACATTATATGCTAGCTTGAAAAATGGGTGTCTGATTATTTCTGGCTGGGTACTCTGCTGACATAATCTAATGTTTTGCTTTCGTTGTAAAGCCTTTTTGAAATCGGACAGTGTGGTTAGATTAACGAGAGTCTTGTCTTTAAAATGGTGTAAAATAGTCATATGTTTGAGAAATTGAAGTAATAGCATTTCTAAGGTATTTGAAAATCGTGCCACGGGATTACACTGGCTGTTGTGTAGGTGGGACGATTTCGTCCCGCCTAGCCCAGAGAGGTTAACGAGAAGTGTATCTTTAAAATGGGATATAATAGTTGTATGTTTGAGAAATTTGAATTATGAGATTTTTGTTGTTTTGAATTTGGCACCCTGCTATTTCACTGGCTTTTGATGAGTGTATCCCGCAGGTGGGACGCTCGCGTCCCACATACCCCAGAGAGGTTAACAAACTATAGTTTTGGCAAATCGGTTAGGACATCTACTTTGTGCATGACACAAGTAATTTTTCCAACATCTGTTTACAGACAAATTATTTCACTTATAATTTACTGTACCACAATTCCAGTGGGTCAGAAGTTTACATACACTAAGCTGACAGTGCCTTTAAACAGCTTGGAAAAGCTAGCCACCGAGGCTAGGGATCTCCGAGGTCAGGGCTAGATGCCAACCCGGACCCTCCCCTATAGAGTCAGGTTCTGCGGCCGGAGTCCGCAACTTTGGGGGGGTGGGGGGGGGGGGGGGGGGGGGTGGTACTGTCACGCCCTGACCTTAGAGATCCCTTTTATTCTCTATTTGGTTAGGTCAGGGTGTGACTAGGGTGGCAAATCTATGTTTCTATTTCTTTGTTGGCCTAGTATGGTTCCCAATCAGAGACAGCTGTTTGTCGTTGTCTCTGATTGGGGATCATACTTAGGCAGCCCTTTTTCCCACCTTAGATTGTGGGATCTTGTTTTTGGTACTGTGCTGTATGCCCTACTGAACGTTACGTTTTCGTTTTGTATTTATTTGGGTTTTGTTTCGGTGTTTATCTAATAAAGAAAGATGTACGCTTACCACGCTGCACCTTGGTCTAGTTCTTCCCTCAATGAACGTAACAGCTCTAATCTATGGATTTCGCAATACTGGGCAGGGGTGCAGCCACGGGTGGGCTGGGGGGGCATCATCCACTGGAGAGCTAGGCCCAGCCAATCAGAATGAGTTTGTGGAGGTCCTGGGCTGGCGTAGTTACACATGCTCTGGGGTTGTGAGGCTGTTTGGACGTACTGCCAAATTCTCTAAAACGGCGTTGGAGGCAGCTTACGGTAGAAAAATGTACATTCAATTCTCTGGCAACAGCTCTGGTGGACATTCCTGCAGTCAGCATGCCAATTGCACACTCTCTCAAAACTTGAGACATCTGTGGCATTGTGTTGTGTGGCAAAACTGCACATTTTACACACCTGTATAATGAACATGCTGTTTAATCAGCTTCTTGATATGCAACACCTGTCAGGTGGATGGATTATCTTGTCGAAGGATAAATGCTCACTAACAAGGATGTAGACACATTTGTTCACCAAATTTGAGAGAAATAAGATTTTGCGTGTATGTACTGTAGCATTTCTGGGAATTATTTGATCAGCTCATGAAACATGGGACCAACACTTTAAATGTTGCAATTTATATTTTTGTTCAGTGTATGTTTCGGGTCACCAGTATAGTGTGAAAAGAGTTTGAGTTCCCAGGCTTTGCATGGTCATTGTCATCGGGGTGCTGGTGGTGACCCCCCCCCCCCCTTTTCCCATATATTCTCTCCCCCCAGCATGTGTCCCTGGCTGCCAGCCGCTCAGACAAGGGAACCAGCCTGTCCAGCCGCTCGCTGGGTGCCCGCTGCAGGAACTCCATGGCCTCCTGCTCTGACGAGACTCCGCACATCGGCAACTACCGCCTGCTCAAGACCATCGGCAAGGGCAACTTTGCCAAGGTCAAGCTGGCGCGCCACATCCTGACGGGCAAGGAGGTGAGGCTGGGGGACGGGAAGGGTGGGGGGTTGTTGGGTAAGGTACATGATGCAAAGGAAGGGTGCTAGTCATAGAAAGCATAGAAATAGTGTATATTTCTATGGTAATGAGTTGGACGGATGCATGGGGCCCAATCCCAAATCGACCCCTAGACCCAGCATAGCCAGAAGCTTCACCCTAGTGTTTATACCAAGCAAATTATCTCAAATCTCTTCAGGTGCAAAGGATGTAAAGTCTAGGGCAGGGATCATCAACTAGATTCAGTCGCGGGCCGATTTGTTTTCTTGAGCGGCTGGTCGGGGGCCAGAACATAATTACAAATAATTTGTAGACTGCAAGAAGCCTAAACAGATATAATATTTGAATTAAACATAATCATTTCAAACCTTGCTTACATTTGTATAGGATCACGTCTCTCTATTATGCTTGGGAATACTTGGGAACAGATTTCCAAAATTAAAATCACTTGGAGCTGATTTCCTGGAGTTTTTACATTATTTTATGTCCATCAATTACAGAGAGTGGCACAGAGAGAGAGAAAGAGCGGCACAGAGAGAGAGGGAGAGAGCAGCGTGGAGAGAGGGAGAGAGAGGAGGAGGGAGAGAGAAAGCGAGAGAGATGGAGAGAGAGCAAGCGAGGCAAAGAGAGAGGGGGAGGTGGGGAAAAAAACCACCCATGGGTCGTCAGTTGGGGAACCCTGGTCTTGGGATTGGGTTGTTCTAGTGACTTGGTCATGGATAGGAGGGGTAGGAAGTGGATGGGAGGGGGATCTGTATCTGTGGTTGTTCTTTTATTTAGATGGATCCCCATTAGCTTTGGCCTTAGCGACCACTAGTTTTACTACTGCAATGTTTTTGTCTTCTTGTTGTGCTTTTTTGTAAAATGTCCTTCTTTGCTTTCTCTGACCCCAAGTCCTCCTCATGTCTCCTCCAGGTTGCAATAAAAATCATTGACAAAACTCAGTTGAATCCAACCAGCCTACAAAAGGTGAGTATTGGCCATTTGCGTTTTTAAATGATCAATCTGTTTTATCTCAGTCACAGTGGACATGACTTTAATAAACGCTTAATGAACAATTAATAAATGCTTAATAAACTCCCTCTTTTCCCATTGACATTACACTGAGTAAGAACACCATAAGTCTCACAATCAGGCAGGGGCATCTTTATTAAGTGAGTTTTATCAATGACTGAATTTCTAAAGTGAAGTACCTGGAAACCTGCAGCAGGATCAGTGTTTTTGTGGAGCGCGGCTACTCTGGTCTCCTGTTTAGTGAGAGAGCAAGAGAGAGAGAGGGACGTGATACTGTTTGGCAGGTGCTGTGAACTGGATGACTGGATAACTGACTGAAAGGAAGGATGTCTGGATGACTGGATAACTGACTGAAAGGCAGGATGTCTGGATGACTGGATGACTAGATGGAAGGACGACTGGATGACGAGTTGACTGCATAATTATATGACTGGGTGACTGGATTACTGGGTGACTGGATAACTGGATTACTAGATGGAAGGATGGCTGGCTGACTGGATAGAAGGATGACTGGATGACTGACTGGGTGACTGGGTGACTGGAAGATGGAACAGCTGTGGATTTGAAGGTGTATATATTGGTTGTTGCTGTGAAAGCAGCTATTTTGTTTTGCGGTTGGCATGAGTTGCAAGAGTGTCTTTGGGAATGCTGAGGTCTGTCACAGTGAGATGATTTGATGTTCATCAGCATGTTCAGGGTATATCCCGAATGATAGACAGTGGACACTTGGGTTTTACCAGAACCAGAATGGTGGACAAACAGGCTAGTTGTTCCTGTGCATAAATGGAAGACACACAATGGACGCTCAGGGTTTGCTGTGCATGAAGGGTATAAGTAACATGGCTGACAATTAGGGATCATTGACCGTTGGCTACGTTCCAATGTCCATACTAGCACATCGCTTTCAATGCATGCCCAATATATTGCCTAATTTGAAGTCGTATGCTTGTATATGGATATTGGAACAGAGCCTTCAGGATGACTCCAAGATTTTTCCTGGCTCAAAAAAGGGAGTAGGTGGTAACTCAGTGAGGCAGTAGTTACGGTCAGCCAACCTAAGAATTCACCATGCAGGGAAACTGTAAAGACATGAAGACACATATAGTACTTTAGTAGTGCACATGGTAACATTGACTCATAACCCCCCACATGCACATACAGTGAGGGGAAAAAGTATTTGATCCCCTGCTGATTTTGTACGTTTGCCCACAGACAAAGAAATGATCAGTCTATCATTTTAATGGCAGGTTTATTTGAACAGTGAGAGACAGAATAACAACAAGAAAATCCAGAAATGTCAAAAATGTTATAAATTGATTAGCATTTTATTGAGGGAAATAAATATTTGACCCCCTCTCAATCAGAAAGATTTCTGGCTCCCAGGTGTCTTTTATACAGGTAACGAGCTGAGATTAGGAGCACACTCTAAAAGGGAGTGCTCCTAATCTCAATTTGTGACCTGTATAAAAGACACCTGTCCACAGAAGCAATCAATCAATCAGATTCCAAACTCTCCACCATGGCCAAGACCAAAGAGCTCTCCAAGGATGTCAGGGACAAGATTGTAGACCTACACAAGGCTGGAATGGGCTGCAAGACCATCGCCAAGCAGCTTGGTGAGAAGGTGACAACAGTTGGTGTGATTATTCGCAAATGGAAGAAACACAAAAGAACTGTCAATCTCCCTCGGCCTGGGGCTCCATGCAAGATCTCACCTTGTGGAGTTGCAATGACCATGAGAACGGTGAGGAATCAGCACAGAACTACACGGGAGGATCTTGTCAAGGATCTCAAGGCAGCTGGGACCATAGTCACCAAGAAAACTATTGGTAACACACTACGCCGTGAAGGACTGAAATCCTGCAGCGTCCGCAAGGTCCCCCTGCTCAAGAAAACACATATACATGCCCGTCTGAAGTTTGCCAATGAACATCTGAATGATTCAGAGGACAACTGGGTGAAAGTGTTGTGGTCAGATGAGACCAAAATGGAGCTCTTTGGCATCAACTCAACTCGCCGTGTTTGGAGGAGGAGGAATGCTGCCTATGACCCCAAGAAAACCATCCCCACCGTCAAACATGGAGGTGGAAACATTATGCTTTGGGGGTGTTTTTCTGCTAAGGTGACAGGACAACTTCACCGCATCAAAGGGACGATGGACGGGGCCATGTACCGTCAAATCTTGGGTGAGAACCTCCTTCCCTCAGCCAGGGCATTGAAAATGGGTCATGGATAGGTATTCCAGCATGACAATGACCCAAAACACATGACCAAGGCAACAAAGGAGTGGCTCAAGAAGAAGAACATTAAGGTCCTGGAGTGGCCTAGCCAGTCTCCAGACCTTAATCCCATAGAAAATCTGTGGAGGGAGCTGAAGGTTCGAGTTGCCATACGTCAGTCTCGAAACCTTAATGACTTGGAGAAGATCTGCAAAGCGGAGTGGGACAAAATCCCTCCTGAGATGTGTGCAAACCTAGTGGCCAACTACAAGAAACGTCTGACCTCTGTGATTCCCAACAAGGGTTTTGCCACCAAGTACTAAGTCATGTTTTGCAGAGGGGTGAAATATTTATTTCCCTCATTAAAATGCAAATAATTTTATAACATTTTTGACATGTGTTTTTCTGGATTTTTTTGTTTGTTATTCTGTCTCTCACTGTTCAAATAAACCTACCATTAAAATTATAGACTGATCATTTCTTTGTCAGTGGGCAAATGTACAAAATCAGATCAAATTTTCCCTCACTGTACATGTTTGTTTCACGTTTGTTTTATTATACTTGTTGGGTCCAAACAATTGATTCCCATTCAAAATCCTGTTTCCCTTACCCCTAACTTAACCCTAAGATTTTGATGGCGCTGACGGAGATGGCTGCATCGTGACCAGCTCTTAAGCAACTCTGCAGTATTTTGTTGTTTATGTAGTATTTCTTCCATCATTAGCTCAGAAATTGTTTTGTGTCATTACATACAGCCGGGAAGAACTATTGGATATTAGAGCGGCGGTAACTCACCAGAACTTCCAGCATTACGACCAGGATTACAATTTCCCTGAAGAGGATCCTTTGTTTGCTCTCCCCAGAGCAATTGAACTCATTCCAGTGGCTGACCCAAAACAACGCTGGCGAAGGAGAGGTACTCGAGGCGGTCTTCTGGTCCGACTTAGGAAGCGTGCACAACACCCACCGCTCCCGAGTGTTTTACTTGCTAATGTCCAACCTCTGGATAATACAATTGATGAGCTCAAGGTGAGAGTTGCTTTTCAGAGAGACACCAGGGATTGTAACATACTCTGCTTCACGGAAACATGGCTCTCGCGATATACAGTCTGACTCTGTAAAACCAGTTGGGTTCTCAGTACATCGCGCCGACAGGAACAAACATCTCTCCGGGAAACAGAAGGGTGGAGGTATATGTTTTATGTTTAACGACTTATAGTGTAACTGTCATAACATACAGGAAATCAAGTCCTTCTGTTCACCCGACCTAGAATATCTCACAATCAAATGCCGACCGTACTATCTCCCGAGAGAATTTTCGTCAATAATAGCCACAGCGGTCTATATCCCCCCAAGCGGATACCACGATGGCCCTCAAAGAACTTCACTGGACTTTATGCAAACTGAAAACCACATATCCTGAAGCTGCATTTATTGTAGCTGGGGATTTTATCAAAGCCAATTTGAGGAAAAGGCTCCCGAAATTCTATCAACATATTGATTGTTGTACTTGCGCTGCTAAAACGCTCGACCATTGCTATACTACCTTCCAGAATGCATATAAGGCCCTCCCCCGCCCTCCATTCGGCAAATCGGACCACGATACCGTCTTGCTCCTCCCATCCTATAGGCAGAAACTCAAACAGGAAGCACCCGTGGTAAGGACTATTCAACGCTTGTCTGACCAATCGGAATCCACGCTTCAATGTTTTGATCACGCGGACTGGGATATGTTCAGAATAGCTTCAGAAAATATTATCGACACATATACCGATACGGTGAATGAGTTTATCAGGATGTGCATAGGAGATTGTTGCATAGGAGATTGAGTCAGTTGTACCCACTGTGACTATTAAAACCTACCCCAACCAGAAACCGTGGCTAGATGGGAGCATTCACACAAAAAACTGAAAGCGCGAACCATCGCATTTAACCAGGGCAAGAAGACTGGGAATATGGAAGAATACAAGCAGTGTACTTATTCCCTCTGCAAAGCAATCAAGCAGGCTCAACATCGGTATAGGGACAAAGTTGAGTCCCAGTTCAAAGCTTAGTCACTTTAATTAATTGTGTGTAAATATTGCATCACCCATCTCATATATATACTGTACTCTCTACTATGCCATTGTATCTTATCCAATGCCTCTCTGACATATATGGATTTATATTCTTAATCCATTCCTTACTTAGATTTACACGTATTTTGGGCATATGTTGTGAAACTGTTAGATATTACTGCACTGTCGGAGCTAGCATTTTGCTACACCCGCAATAACATCTGCTAAACACGTGTATGTGACCAATAAAATTTGATTTGATTTGATAACCTCAAACCCCTAACCCTGACATCTAACCCCTAACCCCTTCTGGTCCCCACAAGGATAGTAAAACCAAACACACACACACACTATGTCGACTCAGTGCTGAGATGTGTCTCCCTCGTTGTGCTAGTCAGAGGTCCGTCTCTCTCTCTTTCTCTCTCTCCTCTTTCTCTTTTTCTCTCTCTCTCTCTCTCTCTCCTCTTTCTCCTCTTCTCTCTCTCTCTCTTTCTCCTCCTCTCTCTCTCTTTCTTTCTCTTTGTCCTCCCCCCCCTCTCTCTCTCTCTCTCTCTCTCTCTCTCTCTCTCTCTCTCTCTCTCTCTCTCTCTCTCTCTCTCTCTCTCTCTCTCTCTCTCTCTCTCTCTCTCTCTCTACCCCCTTAGCTCTGTGGCGGCACACATGAACTCTGCCTCCGGGGGGCACGAATTGAACAGACCGGAAGGAGCCAATCAAGGATGAATTAATTGTTCATAATTGCGCTGTGTGTGTGTGTGCGTGCGTGTGTGTGTGTGTGTGTGTGTGTGTGTGTGTGGGGGGGGGGGGGAGATAGTGTTGGATTGGGAGAATGTCTGTAGTGTTCAGCACATCATGGTTTTGTTGGACTGTAGGACCATCTCATATGTGGGTTAATGAAATAGACATGAGGTACAGGATCTGCGTTTCTATGAGCTCCTAGTGTCATCATTGTGGGTTCGATTCCTGCTGAGGCCACCCATACGGAGATGTATGCACGAATGACTGTAAGTCACTTTGGATAAAAAGTTTTTTCTAAATGGTGTACAGTCCTCATCATATGTATTTGTGTAACCGATGTAAAATGGCTAGTTAGTTAGCGGTGGTGCACGCTAACAGCGTTTCAATCAGTGACGTCACTCGCTCTGAGACCTGAAGTGGTTGTTCCCCTTGCTCGGCAAGGGCCGCGGCTTTTGTGGCGCGATGGGTAACGATGCTTCGTGGGGTGTCAGTTGTTGATGTGTGCAAGGGTCCCTGGTTCGAGCCCAGGTTGGGGCGAAGAGAGGGACGGAACCTACACTGTTACATTTGGAAAGTGAAGCTAACAGTACAATTTTGTCTCTATACTCCAACATTTTCGATTTGAGATCAAATGTCTACATAAATGGCCAATACTCACATAAATATGTATTACTATTTAGAAATGAATGCACTTGTCATGTCCAATAGTAACTAAATGATGGATGATACCTGAAGTAATTTTCTTTCTAAGTGTGGAGATAAGAAGTTTGTGAATACTTCTCAATTGATCCTGATAATACCATGATAAAGAAAAAACATGAATGGATCATGAATAATGATGCACAAAAACATGCTAGTCACTCACCATTAGGAATAAAAGGGGCGGTTAGCATTTTTTTGGGGGGTGTGGACTTTGTGCCTCTGTGCCTTTTTTGTGTTTAGGAACCTGTTCTATTCTCACTTACAAAAAAGTGACTCCAAAATGACAGAAGACATTATTCAATATTCAGTTACTATTGGACAAGACATTACCCAAAACACAGCCAAAGCAAACTGTAAATTAATCTAACACGATGCTGATGATGAAGCATGATGATGCAGTTATTGTGTGCAAGGGATATGAGACAAAATACTTAACTTTTGACTACTTTAAAACAATATAAGTGAATCTGTCCAAATACTTATGGCTTCTTATTTATGGCACTAGATACATAAAGTGCTTTTTATGGCTTAATGGTAAAACTGATATATATAGATATATATAAATCAATCACTCAATCAAATATATTTATAAAGCCCTTTTTACATCAGCAGATGTCACAAACTGCTCATACAGAAATCCAGCCTAAAACCCCAAACAGCAAGCGGTGCAAATCAAATTTTACTTGTCACATACACGTGTTTAGCAGATGTTATTGCGGGTGAAACGAAATGCTTGTGTTTCTAGCTTCAACAGCGCAGTAATATCTAACAAGTAATATCTAACAATGTCACGACAATACACACAATGCACACAAATCTAAAGTAAAGGAATGGAATTAAGAATATATAGATATTTGGGCGAGATATGTCAGAGCGGCATAGACTAAGATACAGTAGAATAGTATAGAATACAGAATATACATACGAGATGAGTTATATAAAATATGTAAACATTATTAAAGTGACTAGTGTTCGATTATTAAAGTGGCCAGTGATTTCAAGTCTATGTATATAGGGCAGCAGCCTATAATGTGCTAGTGATGGCTATTTAACAGTCTGATGGCCTTGAGATAGAAGCTGTTTTTCAGTCTCTTGGTCCCAGCTTTTATGCACCTGTACTGACGTTGCCTTCTGGATGATAGCGGGGTGAACAGGCAGTGGCTCGGGTGGTTGTTGTCCTTGATTAACTTTTTGGTCTTCCTGTGACATCGGGTGCTGTAGATGTCCTGGAGGGCAGGTAGTTTGCCCCCGGTGATGCGTTGGGCAGACCGCACCACCCTCTGGAGAGTCTTGCAGTTGTGAGCGGTGCAGTGATGTGTACGCCGAGGAACTTGAAGCTTTCCACCTTCTCGTTTGTGGCCACGCAGTCATGGGTGAACAGGGAGTACAAGAGGGGGCTGAGTACGCATCCTTGTGGGGCCCCAGTGTTGAGGATCAGCGAAGTGGAGGTGTTCTTTCCTTCCTTCACCACCTGGGGGCAGCCCGTCAGGAAGTCCAGGACCAAATTGCACAGGGCGTGGTTCAGACCCAGGGCCTCAAGCTTAATGATGAGCTTGGAGGGTACTATGGTGTTGAATGCTGAGCTATAGTCAATGAACAGCATTCCTACATAGGTATTACTCTTGTCCAGATGGGATAGGGCAGTGTGCAGTGCGATGGAGATTGCATCGTCTGTGGATCTATTGGGGCGGTAAGCATATAGAAGTGGGTCGAGGGTGTCAGAAAAGGTAGAGGTGATGTAATCCTTAACTAGCCTCTCAAAGTACTTCATGATGATGGGGCGATAGTCATTTATTTCAGTTACCTTTGCTTTCTTGGGTACAGGAATAATGGTGGACATCTTGAAGCATGTGGGGACAGCAGACTGGGATAGGGAGAGATTGAATATGTCCGTAAACACTCCAGCCAGCTGGTCTGCGCATGCTCTGAGGACGTGGCTAGGGATGCCGTCTGGGCCAACAGCCTTGCGAGAGTTAACTCACTTAAATGTCTTACTCACGTCGACCAAGGCGAAGGAGAGCCCACATTCCTTGGTAGCGGGCCGTGTCGGTGGCACTGTGTTATCTTCAAAGCGGGCGAAGAAGGTGTTTAGCTTGTCCGGATGCAAGACGTGACTGGTTTTCCCTTTGTAATCCGTGATTGTTTGTAGACCCTGCCACATACATCTTGTGTCTGAGCCGTTGAATTGTGACTCCACTTTGTCTCTATACTGACGTTATACCTGTTTGATTGCCTTACGGAGGGAATAACTCCACTGTTTGTATTCGGCCATATTCCCAGTCACCTTGCCATGGTTAAATACGAATGCTGCCATCTATCCACAGTTTCTGGTTAGGGTAGGTTTTAATAGTCACAGTTGATACAACATCTCCTATACACTTCCTGATAAACTCAGTCACCGTATCAGTGTATTCGTTGATGTTATTCTCAGAGGCTACCCGGAACATATCTCAGTCCGCGTGATCAAAACAAACTTGAAGTGTGGATTCCGATTGCTCAGACCAGCATTGAATAGTTCTTAGCACGGGTACTTCCTGTTTGAGTTTATGCCTATAGGAAGGGAGGAGCAAAATGGAGTTGTGATCAGATTTGCCGAAGGGAGGGCGGGGGAGGGCCTTGTAAGCATCTCACAAGTTGGAGTAGTAGTGGTTGAGTGTTTTAGCAACGCGAGAACTACAGTCAATGTGTTGATGGAACTTCGGTAGCATTTTTCTCAAATTTACTTTGCTTAAATCCCTAGCTACAATAAATGCTAAGCAGAGAGCGCACTGAACAGAGAGCGCAGATGCACTTGGCCAAATCAATTCCAGTAATTAATTAAATAATTATACATTTACTCTGACACATCGTGACCCACCATTAACAGGTCCGTGACCCACCCATACTTTAACAAAGGCTGCTGTATGTTATCACAATCACACCATGAGTAGTTAATCATGAAACATACACCCCTGCCCTTCTTCTTCCCAGAGAGATATTTATTCCTGTCTGCGCAATGAACTGAGAACCTAACTGGCTGTACGGACTCAACTTTAGCGAGTAATATACTCGGAAGCGATGGGTGGTGTGCGCGCCTCCTGTGTCGGACTAGAAGTCCACTCCGAGTACCTCTCCTCCGCCGGCAGTGTTTTGGATCAGCCTCTGGAATCAGTTCAATTGCCCTGTGGGGTACAAACAAAGGATCTGATTCTGGAAAGTCGTATTCCTGGTCGTAATGTTGGCAATGCTGGTTACCACCAGTCAATATATCCAAAAGTTCTTCCCGGATGTAATAATGTAAGAAATAACACATAAAAAAACACTGCAAAGTTTCCTGAGAGCTAGAAGCACAGCAACCCTATCTGTCGGCGCAATTTTAACAGAATGTAGAAGCATGGTGGCTAGGAAAAACTCCCTAGAAGGCAGGAACCTAGGAAGAAACCTAGAGAAGAACCACTCTCTGAGGGGTGGCCTTGTTCCCGGTGGATATTATGAGAGTACATGGCCATTAAGGCCAGATCATTCTTCAAGATGTTCAAACGTTCATAGATGACGAGCGGGGTCAAAAAATAATCACAGTGGTTGTAGAGGGTGCAACAGGTCAGCACCTCAGGAGGAAATGTCAGTTGGCTTTTCATAGCCGAGCATTCAGAGGTCGAGACAGCTGGTGCGGTAGAGAACGAGAGAGAGAGGGAGGGAGATACAGAAAAATACCCTCAAATAAAAAGTGACATTCTGTACTGTCTCCTCTAAATTTGATTTCAAATCCAAAATGCTAGAGTATAAAGCCCAAATTCTAATTCTATCTTCACTGTCCATAGATGAGAACTGTATTATGTTATGTATGTAATTTACATTTATTTTTGATCTATTGTACCTGGTATTTATTTGAAGATATATAGGATGATTCAAATTCATCATCTTTCTGATGGCCACTGTGTTGGTTCTAATGCATGGCTACTTTGTCTTTCCCTTGAGATAGCACTGTTCTTGCCTGGATGACATGTCTTACCAAGATCTGTGATCTTATGCCTATGCCCTTCCTTGATAGGTCCACCTAAATTCTCTCGCTTATCTTCTATTGGGCAGCGGTGCAAGAGAGGAGTCTGATTGGATGGCTGCTTGAGACCAAACATTGCGATTGGGCCATTGTCAGAGACAACACCAACTATCTATCAGATTTGGCCTAGATTGATGAGAGTGGTCCGGGATTGGCTAGCAACGAGAGAACGCTCTACAATTGGCGTTGATAACATGCTGCTTTACATACCCGTGGCTAGAGAAAATCCTCAATACAGAAGACATGAAAGAGCCCATATTAGCATAATCTGGTCTGTTATGCATAAAGAAGGAAGGGGTAGAGGGAAAGAGAGAGTTGGGGGAGGTAAAGAGACAGAGGAGAGAGTTTGGTGAGAGAGTGAGGCGTTGGGTAGTGTTAATGCAATCTAGAGGTGGTCAGAACTGTGTCAATTTTAAGTACTTGCACTAATAAGCCTCACAATTATACAACTGACAATCAAATGCATCTGTACTCTATATACTGTATTAATGGTATATCAGTGACAGTAGGTCAGATAGGCGTTTGTGATAGCGAATGTGCTGGGGCATGTTTGGTCTGTGGAATTATGGGATTTCTGGACGACGACGGCAAGACATCGGGGGGCGGCATCATCGTATCCCATAATTCCCTCTGGCACAGCTGGAGAAGCGAGGAAGGGCCTAGTCTTAATACCCGGGTCGCTATGGCAACAGTGACGTTGGGCAGTGCCGGAGTCTTTAGACTGAGAAAATAAGGGATTGAATGAAGGAGGAAACGGCGGGAGAGAGAGACATATAGAAAGAGGGGGAGGAATGAAGAAAGAGGATATAAAAGCTTATCATACTATCTTTTTTCTGAGTCTGACTTGAACCCCACCATATTCCTGCAAAATTATACACGTGGCTGACGTTAGACCACGCACTTCATGCGAGACTTCCTACCACAATCTACCACTGTTAAGACAGCAGGAATATGGTGCGGTTTGGACAAAAGTTGGATTAAAATGTTTATTTTGATATCAAGGGACACATTTCACTTAACGTAGAGTTGCTACAGATTATACATATGCTTTTGTTGACAGGAAACGTTGAAACTTTTTTGGTGAAGCCGGCTATATTGTGGTATGGTTATTTTCCGTCGCCAACCACCAGAACGATGCACAACTCAGGGAGTCCAACCAATACACAGACTCCCGATGCTGTGTCCCAAAGCTAGGAGCTTATATATATTGTGAACCAGATGAGCCAGATAGATGGTTCAAATTAAATATCCTTCTTTATGACAATGCATTTGAACTGATTTCCTCCAATACTGTAAGTGTAAGCCTTACAGCAGTTTGAATTGAAAATGCATAACATTTTGAAAAAACACATGGTACACATTGCTGTAACATTTACTCTCAGTTGAAGACCCCATATGAATATGTTCTATATATATTATTTGTATTCTATTCACTTCTAACAAAAATCCTTCTGCCTTTCGCAGCTTTTTCGAGAGGTTCGGATAATGAAAGGTTTAAATCACCCAAACATAGGTAAGGGCCTGCATTAAGTGTGTGCGTGTGTGTGTGTGTGTGTGTGTGTGTGTGTGTGTGTGTGTGTGTGTGTGTGTGTGTGTGTGTGTGTGTGTGTGTGTGTGTGTGTGTGTGTGTGTGTGTGTGTGTGTGTGTGTGTGGTGGTGGTTGTTTATGTTGATACATGCTGTGTTGTATCTATTCTATATTTCTATCAAGCTTTTGTGCTAGTATGTACTGAACTGTAACACCATCCTATGCATTTGTGCTGGTGTTTATGCTGTGTGTCTGTCTTTCACATGATCACACTATGTCTATATGTAGGCAACTACAGTGCTGTATACTTATATTGTGGCCATGGCTTAAATGTACTTTTAGTCCGCAGTCAATGTACTAGTCCATGTTGTTTGTGTATAGTTAGTATAGCATAGCATAGCTTAGTATAGCATAAGATAGCATAGCATAGCTTGGTATAGCGTAAGATAGCATAGCATAGCTTAGTATAGCATAAGATAGCATAGCTTAGTATAGCATAAGATAGCATAGCATAGTTTAGTATAGCGTAAGATAGCATAGCATAGCTTAGTATAGCATAAGATAGCATAGCATAGCTTAGTATAGCGTAAGATAGCATAGCTTAGTATAGCATAAGATAGCATAGCATAGTTTAGTATAGCATAAGATAGCATAGCATAGCTTAGTATAGCGTAAGATAGCATAGCATAGTGATAGTATTGTGTGTAGTCTAAATGGTTGGTCCACTCCTGTCTCATCCACCCAGACAGCAGGCCTCTCACTGTATGTGTTGAATAGACTACACTACTAGCACATACAGTTGCTAGCTAGACGCGGGGAAGGAGGGCCCAGAGTTGGGTTGGCGAGGGGAACAGGATTTTCTAAAGCTGAAATGTGATAAAAAATAAAAAAACACATGGCATTAGACTAGACCGTTTTCATGCCCCGCTGGATTTATCAGACAGAGATTTGTGTTTAAAAAAATAAAAAATAATAATGAATGGGGATTTTTTATTTTATTTTATTTTTTTATCTGATTTTGTTTGTGCATTACAGTGCAGCTGTTCGAGGTGATTGAGACTGATAAGACCCTTTACCTAATCATGGAGTATGCCAGTGGAGGTGGGTGCATCTGCCTTCCTGTCTGTTT
Source organism: Salmo salar (assembly GCF_965601325.2). Taxonomy (NCBI): domain Eukaryota; kingdom Metazoa; phylum Chordata; class Actinopteri; order Salmoniformes; family Salmonidae; genus Salmo; species Salmo salar. The sequence continues at coordinate 72,830,597 of NC_138294.1, read as the reverse complement.
CAATAGACCTAGCTACTGTGTCTCCGTAATGGTGGATTAGCTTGTGTTTGATTGACAGGGGAGAAAAGTATAAATAAACCAATGGAGATGACTCAAAACCATAACCGAACACAACGGTTGTACAGTTCGTACTACTGTATGTGTAAGTAAACATAACCTAATGTTGCGTATTTTACGTTTGGTGTTCTACGAAATGATATTGTAAATGTAGGGGGGGATTTCGGTAATAGGCTTATAGCTAATGACAGGGTTTAGTGGCCAGGGAGAATATTTCTACCAGCTGAAATGTCATTAGGATAAAATCTGGGAGGAAGCAGGCCACAGCCCCACAGTCTCTGTCACTATAACATTAGTGTTAGGCCTTTGATATTAGCTACTGGAAAGATATTAGTTTAACTGTTAATGATGGTTGAAAATACTGCAGATTCTACAAGCACAATATGAGTACATTATGGAACCAGGAAAGGGTTTAAGGAAGATTGAGTGTACAGTATGATGCATTGAAACATATTTTGACACATACAGTATTTCCCTCATCATGTTGACCACTCTCTTTGTTTTAAGGTGAAGTGTTTGACTACCTCGTATCTCATGGTAGAATGAAGGAGATTGAAGCCAGAGCCAAATTTCGACAGGTATGACGACCACAGTGCCTCACACACTTGTCTGTCTGTCTGTTTCTCTGGCTGTCTAGCTGTCTTTTTAGTCTGTTTGTCTGGCTTGCTGGCTGGCTTGCTGCTTGCTAAAGCTGCCTGTCTGTGTGTCTGTCAATCTGCCTGTCTGTATGTATGTTTGTGTGTCTGTTTGTCTGTCTGTCTGATTACCTGTCTCTCTGCCCTCTAGATTGTGTCTGCTGTCCACTACTGCCACATGAAGAACATTGTCCACCGAGACCTGAAGGTGAGAATGCTGATTAAATATACACTTAGCAAAAATATAAACGCAACATGCAACTATTTCAGATTTTACAAAGTTACAGTTCATATAAGGAAATCAGTCAATTTAAATAAATTCATTAGGCCCTCATCTATGGATTTCACATGACTGGGAATACAGATATGCATCTGTTGGAAACAGATACTTAAAAAAAACAGGAGGGGCGTGAATCAGAAAACCAGTCACTATCTGGTGTGAACACCATTTGCCTCATACAGCACATAGTGTTGATCAGGCTGTTGATTGTGGCCTGTGGAATCGTGTCCCACTCCTCTTCAATGGCTGTGCGAATTTGCTGGATACTGGTGGGAACTGGAACATGCTGTTGTAAACGTCGATCCAGAGCATCCCAAACATGCTCAATGGGTGACATATCTGGTGAGTATGCAGGCCATGGAATAACTGGGACATTTTCAGCTTCCAGGAATTGTGTTCAAATCCTTGCGTCATGGGGCCTTGCATTATCATGCTGAAACATGAGGTGATGGCGGCGGATGAATGGCACGACAATGGGCCTCATGATTTCGTCACGGTATCTCTGTGCATTCAAATTGACATTGAGAAAATGCAATTGTCTTGTCCGTAGCTTATGCCTGCCCATACCATAAACCCACCGCCACCATGGGGCACTCGGTTCACAACGTTGACATCAGCAAACCGCTCGCCCACACGACGTCTGCCATCTGCCCTGTACAGTTGAAACCGGAATTCATCACTGAAGAGCACACTTCTCCAGCGTGCCACTGGCCATGGAAGGTGAGCATTTGCCCACTGAAGTTGGTTACAACGCTGACCTACAGTCAGTTCAAGACCCTGGTGAGGACGACGTGCACACAGATTAGCTTTCCTGATACGGTTTCTGACAGTTTGTTCAGAGATTCTTCAGTTGTGCAAACTCACAGTTTCATCAGCTGTCCGGGTGGCTGGTCTCAGAAGTCCTGGGCTGGCGTGGTTACACACACAATTGGACGTACTGCCAAATTCTTTAAAACAACTTTTATGGTAGAGAAATGAACATGAATTATCTGGCAACAGCTCTGGTGGACATTCCTGCAGTCAGCATGCCAATTTCACATTCCCTCAAAACCTGAGACATCTGTGGCATTGTGTTGTGTGACAAAACTGCACATTTTAGAGTGGCCTTTTATTCTCCCCAGCACAAGGTGCACTTGTGTAATGATCATGCTGTTTAATAAGCTTTTTTATATGCCAGACCTGTCAGGTGGATGGATTATCTTGGCAAATAAGTAATGCTCACTAAAAGGGATGTAAACAAATTTGTGCACAAAATTTGAGAGAAATAAGCTTTTCGTGTGTATGGAAACTTTCTGGGATCTTTTATTTCAGTTCATGAAACATGGGACCAACACTTTACATATTGCGTTCATATTTTTGTCCTGTGTAAATTATCTGTGATTGTAATTGTTATTATAATCCTAAACATAAAAGTTGTGACCTTGCAGTCAGTCATCCTCCTATTTTATAGATGTGAATGTTTATGGATGTACAGTACATGTATTTATAGATGTGGAATGGGTAGAGGAAATAGATACGTCTTCTGATTGTTATTGGATATTATGTCCCTGAACATAAGCACAGACAGACGCAGTGTGAGTCACTTCTTCTCCCAGTCTTTCCGGACTACTCTATCTATATAAATCCTGGATGACTGCTCTCCTTCTCCATCACCCCACCTCCATCCCTCCATCCCTCCCCCTCTGTCCCTCCGACCATCTGCTCCATGCATCCCTCTACCCCTCCATCCTCCTCCATCCTTCTTTCCCTCTACTCTCTCTCCTCCCTCTCTTCCCTCCATCCCTTCTCCAGGCCGAGAACCTCCTGCTGGATTCTAACGCCAACATCAAGATCGCCGACTTCGGCTTCAGTAATGAGTTCACGCTGGGCAACAAGCTGGACACGTTCTGTGGCTCCCCGCCCTACGCTGCCCCGGAACTGTTCCAGGGGAAGAAGTACGACGGGCCTGAGGTGGACGTCTGGAGCCTGGGAGTCATACTGTACACGCTGGTGTCAGGGTCGCTGCCCTTCGATGGGCAGAACCTCAAGGTGTGTGTGTGGGGGGAGGTGAGGTGTTGGGGGGGGGGTTAGAGATGGATGTCTGTAGTCTGGGAATCAAACTGTACACTCTGGTCAGCAGCTCGCTGCCCTTCGACGTGTGTGGCTGTGTGGCTGCTAATCCGAACGCTTCATAGGATATAGTGTTGTAGTGAGTGCAGAGTGCATTGAGTGTACAATGGGTGTCTTATTTGTACTGTACTGTATGTCTGTGTTGGTGTGTGTCGGGGTTGGCCGGTTGTTTGATGTGTGTTTGACTATTTCTGTTTTCTTGTGTATTTGGTGTGCTTGACAACAAGTTTGGTGTGTGCTTGACAATGTGTTTTTGGTCTGTGGTTGACAATCCGCGTTTGGTGTGTGTGTTCGGTGTGTGCTTAAAAACTTCTGTGTATGTGTGTGTGTTTGTCACTGCCCACAGGAGCTGCGTGAGCGCGTCCTGAGAGGGAAGTATCGTGTGCCCTTCTACATGTCCACCGACTGCGAGGGGATCCTACGCCGGTTCCTGGTGCTCAATCCCACCAAGCGCTGCACCTTAGATGTGAGGAGAAACAACCACACATGCCTGATTCACACTATAGGACCAACCCAAACTGTATTGTGCTGGCTTGGATATTGTCTTTTCACATTGTCCTTTCTTGCATAGTTTCAGCAATTATAGTGGATGTGTAACTATTCCAGCCCAGTACAGCTTGGCTTGGTTTGGTTTGGCTCAGTAGTGTAAAAAGGGTATAACAGCAGTGCACCTGTCACACACTAATACCCCAACATGTAATAAAGCCCCAAACCACTAGGGCCAGGACCATACCAGTATCGCAATATTTTTTCCATGGCAACATTTTTTACACAAAGCAGACCAAACTCTTTGGTCCTTTAAAAACCTCCTGTATGTTAAATATTGCGTGCTATAGCTTGGAAAATAAATACATGTGTCTCTGGATGACAACATAATGTTTTTTCCAACATTAGGGTGGTTTTCCTTAAGAATTTAAATCCACTTCGTGTTTTGTTTCCTTGCCACAATACTAACGAGTATTGCGGTACTGGTATCGCCACCAGCCTTACAAACCACCATAACATGAATTTCATCTACATCCCCAAAACTCTAACACACACACACACACACAGGATTTCCAACTTTAGCTACTCTCTAACATGGAATCTTGTTGTGATCTCCACAGCAAGTCATGAAGGACAAGTGGATAAACGCAGGGTATGATGAGGATTCCTTGAAGCCCCATATAGAGCCTGTTGAGGACTACAGTGACGCCGCTCGCATAGGTGAGCCAGCTATGTCCAGGCCACTGCGTTGCTATCCACCATTTCGGCACTAAAGGCAATGTGTTACTCTTCCATTTTGGCTCTGGTGGCTTATTTAGCCAGGTCACTTCATGCCTTTTGGCATTCTTATGAAACACATTTCAGATACAGTATCCTTTCAGTTAATATCTGTTCATGAAATGTTAGCTTAAAATTAACTTTAACTTAAAATGATTTCCAAAATGGCCACCTACTTTTTCTCCATCTCCCCTTATTTGTGGTCTTCAGAGGTGATGGTGGGGATGGGCTTTACTCCCGAGGAGATCAAGGACGCTCTGCTCAACCAGAAGTACAATGAGGTCACCGCTACCTACCTATTGCTGGGCCTCAAGAATGAGGTGAGCAGTCTGGGCCTGGCCACCAGAGGGCAGCACAAGATATCAATGTGCTGTTACACAGAAAAACACTGCAGCCCTAGTAATCAGTATGTATACTGGATTTAGGTAAGAATATGAATTTTTGTAAGGACATACTAAAATGCTTATTTGACGAAGAATTATGTAGACAAACAATGGAGGTATTTTGATATTTATATAGGCGTATTATGTTAATGTCAAACAACATATCGGTACACGGAAAGCCACAGTGCTCTTGGTGGCTCCACATTTAGTCCATGCAGCTGGTTAACACCCGTGCTGTGGTTGTCTTGGTAACAGGATGGTGGCGAGTCTCGTTCGGCCAGTACCCTGTCCCTGGCACGGGTCCGGCCCAGCCCCAGCCCCATCACCAACGGGACCAACAAGCAATCCTTGGCCACTGCAGGCTCCTCTTCCTCCTCTTCATCCTCCTCGCACAGCAAGACCCAGCGTAGCGCTTCCACCTATCACAGGCAGCGGCGGCACAGTGACTTCTGTGAGTGTTCAACTGTGCATTCTGCTGCACCTTCTACTGTACCCTCTTGTTTACTTTCTACTTTAGATTCTACTGTACCTTCCCTCACCATCTCATATCCCCCCCTCACAAACACAGAAATCCTAATTTTGCTCATGGTGTAGTGGACATTGTTTAGGTGCCGGAGCGCAATACAAATGTAAATAACATCATAATTTCTCAGTTTCTACCAACAGATAGCCTATTGAATATCATTATATAAAATGCATCCTCCAATTGCAACATCTGACCTCATATTGTCACAAGAAAATGTTCTATTTGTAATACCCTCAAACACCAAGTTAGGCATACCTCATTTCAAAATAGGCCATGACATCATCATTGTCAATCGTGAATGATAATTCTTCACGTTATACGGTGAAATGTCCAAACTGCATCTGCATGCCAATTATTTGATCTCAATTAGTTTACATTTTACATTTTACATTTTAGTCATTTAGCAGACGCTCTTATCCAGAGCGACTTACAGTAGTGAATGCATACATTTCATTTCATACATTTTTTTTTTCTGTGCTGGGAATATTTTCTGTGCTGGGAATATGCATTTAGTTCTTCTTGAATTACCGTGAGCATATTAGAGCAGATGGTGTTAAACAATATAGACTTCCTGTATTTAGTTTCAATCAAAGCACATTCTGTCTAGTGGCACATGCTGTTGTGTTTTGGCCACATTCTATCATTTTATTTACTATTCTGCTATCCAATCATAAAATGTTATACTATTCTATTATATTTGGTTCTGTTATGTAGAATACCAATTCATCATTATGTGATCTTCCAAGACATCATATTCAGCTTTGATCTAACTTTACTAAACTATCACCATTGTCAGAAGTGGCAGAGTGGTTGCTCAGGTGCTCTGTGGCTGCACTACACCCCTGCTCCCGCTGTTCATTGAGGTCATTGAAGCGCACCTAATGTACCCTATTCTTTTGCAGCACTCAAAATTTGGTGATGCAGAAATGAGAGACCACATGTGGCTGTTTTATGAAAACTGGGAATATGTGGCCAAGGAAACATTTCTGGTTAGTCTCGGGGAATGTTAATCAGTTAGGAAGGGAGACTTTTAAAATGTGATTGAGTGAATTAGTAAATATGTTGAATGAACAGCTAATGAGTATGGAGTGCTTCACACGTTTGACGAAATTACCTTATCTTTCAGTCTAATACGGTTATTTACTTACATTTGTAGCACTTCGTCAGAAGCACACTTTTGTAAGTAGTTAGGCCTAACTGTCCTCTCCAAGATTAGCTGGAATTTAGTTGAAAGATTTTGAGAAATGTGATTGGTTGAAATCTTGTTTGCGCTGCGCAGAATATCAGATCTCAACAGCGATTGGAGAAGTGTTTAACATCACCAGTACCACATTCTTATGATAAATATATTTTAAGCTCAACGTGATTGCGTGACAACAAGAGACAGGTTGGAATTGCAGTCACGTTGAGCTTAAAATATATGTATCATCAGAATGTTGAAAAACTATAGTTTTGGCAAGTCGATTAGGACATCTACTTTGTGCATGACACAAGTAATTTTTCCAACAATTGTTTACCGACAGATTATTTCACTTATAACTCACTGTATCACAATTCCAGTGGGTCAGAAGTTTACGTACACTAAGTTGACTGTGCCTTTAAACAGCTTGGAAAATTCCAGAAAACGAGGTCATGGCTTTAGAAGCTTCTGATAGGCTAATAGACATCATTTGAGTCAATTGGAGGTGTACCTGTGGATGTATTTCAAGGCCTACCTTTAAACTTAGTGCCTCTTTGCTTGACATCATGGGAAAATCAAAAGAAATCAGCCAAGACCTCAGAATTTTTTTTTACACCTCCACAAGTCTGGTTCACCCTTGGGAGCAATTTCCAAACGCCTGAAGGTACCACGTTAATCTGTACAAACAATAGCACGCAAGTATAAACACCATGGGACCACGCAGCCATCATACCACTCAGTTAGGAGTTCTGTCTCCTAGAGATGAACGTACTTCGGTGCGAAAAGTGCAAATCAATCCCAGAACCACAGCAAAAGACCTTGTGAAGATGCTGGAGGAAACAGGTACAAAGGTATCTATATCCACAGTAAAACGAGTCCTATATTGCTCAGCAAGGAAGAAGCCACTGCTCCAAAACCGCCATAAAAAAGCCAGACTACGGTTTATAACTGCACATGGGGACAAAGATCGTACTTTTTGGAGAAATGTCCTCTGGTCTGATGAAACAAAAATAGAACTGTTTGGCCATAATGACCATCGTTATGTTTGGAGGAAAAAGGGGGAGGCTTGCAAGCCAAAGAACACCATCCCAACCGTGAAGCACGAGGGTGGCAGCATCATGTTGTGGGGGTGCTTTGCTGCAGGAGGGACTGGTGCACTTCACAAAATAGATGGCATCATGAGGAAGGAGAATTATGTGGATATATTGAAGCAACATCTCAAGACATCAGTCAGGAAGTTAAAGCATGGTCGCAAATGGGTCTTCCAAATGGATAATGACCCCAAGCATACTTCTAAAGTTGTGGCAAAATGGCTTAAGGTCAATAAAGTAAAGGTATTGGAGTGGCCATCACAAAGCCCTGACCTCAATCCCATAGAAAATGTGTGGGCAGAACTGAAAAAGCGTGTGCGAGCAAGGAGGCCTACAAACCTGTCTCAGTTACACCAGCTCTGTCAGGAGGAATGGGCCAAAATTCACCCAACTTATTGTGGGAAGCTTGTGGAAGGGTACCTGAAACGTTTGACCCAAGTAAAACAATTTAAAGGCAATGCTACCAAATACTAATTGAGTGTATGTAAACTTCTGACCCACTGGGAATGTGATGAATGAAATAAAAGCTGAAATAAATAATTCTCTCTACTTTTATTCTGACATTTCACGTTCTTAAAATAAAGTGGTGATCCTAACTGACCTCAGACAGGGAATTTTTACTAGGATTAAATGTCAGGAATTGTGAAAAACTGAGTTTAAATGTATTTGGCTAAGGTGTATGTAAACTTCCGACTTCAACTGTATTACCTCAATTACCTCGACTAACCTGTGCCCCCGCACATTGACTCTTTACTGGTACCCTTTGTATATAGTCTCACTACTGTTATTTTACTGCTGCTCTTTAATTACTTGTTAGTTTTATTTTTTACTTATCTATTTTTTACTTAACACTTATTTTTCTTAAAATTGCATTGTTGGTTAGGGGCTTGTAAGTACGAAAGTAAGCAAGAATTTAACTGTAATACAAATTTTATTTGATTTGGAGAAAAGAAATGTCTGACTTAAATATGGGAGAAAAAAAATGTGGTGTTTGAATTTATAAAATGCGGGACATGTTTGTTTGGTTACGGGACAAAATGTGGAACTGTCCTGCACAATCCAGGACATGTGGTCATCCTACCCATATCCTCAGCTCCTGTCCACTGACTAAGTGTCTGTGAGTGTGTGCATGTGTGTGTATCTGTCTGTGTGCCAGTGTTAACATGTGTGTTCCCCCCTCAGGCGGGCCCTCCATGCCGGTCATGCACCCCAAGCGGAGCCCCACCAGCACAGGTGACCGGGAGCTGCGGGAGGGGCGCATGCCCCCGCGTAAGGCCAGCTGCAGCGTGATGGGCAGTCGCTCGCTGCCACCCTCCAGTCCCATGGTCAGCAGTGCCAATAACCCCAACAAGTCAGAGATCCCCGACCGCCGAAAGGAGATGACTGCCACCACGGTGAGGAACAGTGAGGTAGGATGGATGGGTTGGGTGGTGGGGGGTTATAGGGCTGCATTTGAAGTAGTGCATTAGTATACAGATTACTATACAGATTACAATACCATTTCGGACGCGCCCTGGGAAAGATTTCTGTTTCAAGATATGTGTTTGAAATGGCTTCCTATTCCCTAAGTAGTGCACTACTACACAGGAAATAGGGTGCCATTTTGGATGCAGTCTTGGTTAGGCAAATGGCTGCTAGCTATAAGACTCGTATGGGCACATTTCCACAGGGTAGTATGTAAGGGCGTTTTAACACAAGTTTTTTTCCTATAGTTCTTCATTTGGTCCGGTCCGATTCACATTGCCAAATGTCAAACGAACAAAAATGCATATACAAAACCACAAAACCAACACACACAGGCTATAGCAAGAGAGCAAGGAGGGGGTGAAAAATTAGGCTGTGTCATTTTCATAATATTGACTTTTACAGTGGCCTATCCCACAATGACTATGTAATGCAAATTTATGATATCAGAGTGAAAGTTTGCATACTTCTTTTAGTAGGCAATACACGTTATTGGTCCTACATACAACATTTATAAAAAATGTAGGCCTATCTGAAATGCAGACATATACACAACAACTGTAATTTTGCACACAAGAAAGCATGCGAACTTAAAGACAAGTCCCACGAAGACTGCCCAAGATGTGCTCATTAAAACAACACACCAGGCTACTGCCAGTCAGCGCGATGAAAGGATAACATTAGATGCACGGACAATTTCAGCATCACCGGAGTGGACAGTCAGGATAACAGGAGCACCACGCCGGGGCTCACCTCAGAGCACAACCAATTAGGCTACATTGGTCATTGTCCCTATACCCATCTAATAACGCAAAGTTGTGTATACTGTATATACACTACCTTTCAAAAGTTTGGGGTCACTTAGAAATGTCCTTGTTTTTGAAAGAAAAGCAATTTTTTTGTCCATTAAAATAACGTGAAATTGATCAGAAATACTGTGTAAACATTGTTAATGTTGTAAATGACTATTGTACCTGGAAACGGCAGATTTCTTTATGGAATATCTACATAGGCGTACAGAGGCCCATTATCAGCAACCATCACTCCTGTGTTCCAATGGCACGTTGTGTTAGCTAATCCAAGTTTATCATTTTAAAAGGCTAAATTAGAAAACATTTTCATTAGAAAACCCTTTTGCAATTATGTTAGCACAGCTGAAAACTGTTGTGCATTATTAAAGAAGCAATAAAACTGGCCTTCTTTAGACTAGTTGAGTATCTGGAGCATCAGCATTTGTGGGTTCGATTACAGGCTCAAAATGACCAGAAACAAAGTACTTTCTTCTGAAACTCGTCAGTCTATTATTTTTCTGAGAAATGAAGGTTATTCCATGCGAGAAATTGCCAAGAAACTGAAGATCTCGTACAACGCTGTGTACTACTCCTTTCACAGAACAACGCAAACTGTCTCTAACCAGAATAGAAAGAGTGGGAGGCCCCGGTGCACAACTGAGCAAGAGGACAAGTACATTAGAGTGTCTAGTTTGAGAAACAGACGCCTCACAAGTTCAACTGGCAGCTTCATTAAATAGTACCCGCAAAACACCAGTCTCAACGTCAACAGTGAGGAGGCGACTCTGGGTTACTGTCCTTCTAGGCAGAGATGCAAAGAAAAAGCCATATCTCAGACTGGCCAATAAAAATAAAAGATTAAGATGGGCAAACGAACACAGACACAGGACAGAGGATCTCTGCCTAGAAGGCCAGCATCCCGGAGTCGCCTCTTCTTTGTTGACGTTGAGACTGGTGTTTTGCGGGTACTATTTGATTAAGCTGCCAGTTGAGGACTTGTGAGGCGTCTAGCCATTTTGAGCCTGTAATCAAACAAATGCTGCGGCTCCAGATACACAACTAGTCTACAGAAGGCCAGTTTTATTGCTTCTTTAATCAGGACAACAGTTTTCAGCTGTGCTAACATAATTGCAAAAGGGTTTTCTAATGATCAACTAGCCTTTTAAAATGATAAACTTAGATTTGCTAACACAACGTGCCATTGGAACACAGGAGTGATGGTTGCTGATAATGGGCCTCTGTACGCCTATGTAGATATTCATTAAACAATCTGCCGTTTCCAGCTACAATAGTCATTTACAACATTAACAATGTCTACACTATATTTCTGATCAATTTGATGTTATTTTAATGGACAAAACATTTGCTTTTCTTTCAAAAACAAGGACATTTCTAAGTGACCCCAAACTTTTGAACGGTAGTGTATATCAATAGCAATTACACCCGCATAAGCAAGCAATGGCATTATGAATCTTTGAAGAACACTGAGTGGGGTCCATTTGTAGTTGCTGGCTGTGGTTGAGATTTCACATTGCAAAAATGTGCAAACCACAATAAACTCTGCTTCCACTGGTTCAATTTTAGTTAAATCCAACAGGTCGTCAGTTGCTTGTGGCTGGAGTAACGGAGGTGCAGGTGCTTGTTGTGATGTTAATCTCGTGCTGTTGGTGCTAGGCTCTGGCTCTTCTCGATCTTGTTGGTCAGCAGGCAGCGTAAGGGATGTGCGCATATTACATTTGATGCTAGGCTCCTCAACCTCCGTGGTCGGGCCAGCAGGCTGTTCAGTGAGCTAGGGATCACTCTCGACATGGTGGTCCTCAGTGTTTTGCTCTTGGCAGTGCCCAGCCATTAGCCAGCTATAATTATTCAGCTTGTCGCTACCAAAACATAACGAAACTAGTATATACTAGCTAGACTAGTATTAGCTGTAGCTGTCTGCAAAGGTGAACTTTTTTTCCCTCTGTGTGAGAAAAAAACAATCAATTTGACCCCGCCCTGGTGGGATGCAATGACATTCCTCAACAAGGTAATGAAGGCGTACCTTGTGAAATTGCATGGCTAGGTGCCCAATCAGAATGCATTGGATTTTAACTACTACATGTTACATTATTACATCCCCCCTCCTCAGATCTTGTGCGCTGACCCGGCATATAGCCTCTGGCAGTCCCGGCAGCGCTACATTGGCAAAATCAACCAATTTGTTATGTTTATGGGGAAACAAAACTGTAGGGGCAGAAATTATTTTTCCGGCTTTGCCACCCCGTAGAGCTGGCCCAGGTAGTAGCCTACTCCGCATCGGATGCGCTTAGAAATATTTCAGAGATATAAAGTTATTATATTGCATGCATTTACTCAAATGCTCGCAGTTAAACAACCAATAATACTGCGGCTCTCTGGTTGTTCAAGTTTGTTTATTCGTAATATACACATGATATACATGGAGTACACAGTGCAATGAAATGCTCTCTTGCAGGTTCACCTCTCAACAGTACAACAACAATAGAGAAAGTCAATGGGTAACAAATGGGTAATAAAAATACAAAATATATATAAAATAAAACTCAATGAAATAAAATAGAATAATAATTTTAGCAAGAATGTCCCTGTCCCAGGTTGGAGTCCGCAGATGTTTCAAGACAACCACCATCATACTCCTCTTTGGTAGTATGATGTGGCAACTGGTATCTATGGTAACGTCTGATATGGTCATTTGCCCTCTTACTTTCCCAGAACAACATCCCGGGAAGTGCCATGACCCGGCGGAACACATACGTCTGCACGGACCGCTCCAGCACCGACAGACACTCCCTGCTGCAGAATGGCAAGGAGAACAGGTGAAGGACAAGGGAGGGAAAGCGAGCGAGAGAGAGAGAGACTCCCAAATATATCCCCACTTGTCCCCTGATGATGATTAAGATTAAGATCAATTTATTGGTGAATTGAACACAAGGTCAAACCGAAATTTGACTTCTGCTTTTAAAGGAGAAGTTTTAGTTTTTACAACCAAATATATATTTTGTATGTAAAGTACCAGTCAAAAGTTTGGACACACCTACTCATTCAAATCTAAATATATTTTAAATTTTAGATTCTTCAAAGTATCCACCCTTTGCTTTGTATTTGTATTTTGTATTTATTATGGATCCCCATAATAAATACATCTATGGTAACGTCTTCCTGGGGTCCAGCAAAATTAAGGCAGTTTATACAATTTTAAAACATTACAATACATTCACAGATTTCACAACACATTGTGTGCCCTCAGGCCCCTACTCCACCTCTACCACATATCTACAGTACTCAATCCATGTGTATGTATTGTGTGTGTGTGTGTGTGTGTGTGTGTATTAGATGTCGACCGATGATGATTTTTCAACGCCGATACAGATACCGATTATTGGAGGACCAAAAAAGCTGATACCGATGAATCGGACGATTTTTATATGTATATTTGTAATAATGACAATTACAACAATACTGAATGAACACTTTTATTTTAACTTAATATAATACATAAATAAAATCAATTTAGTCTCAAATAAATAATGAAAGATGTTCAATTTGGTTTAAATAATGCAAAAACAAAGTGTTAGACAAGAAAGTAGAAGTGCAATATGTGCCATGTAAAAAAGCTAACGTTTAAGTTCCTTGCTCAGAACATGAGAACATATGAGAGCTGGTGGTTCCTTTTAACATGAGTCTTCAATATTCCCAGTTAAGAAGTTTTAGGTTGTAGTTATTATAGGACTATTTCTCTCTATACTATTTGTATTTCATATACCTTTGACTATTGGATGTTCTTATAGGCACTATAGTATTGCCGGCCTAATCTCGAGAGTTGACAGGCTTGAAGTCATAAACAGCGCAATGCTTGAAGCACAGCGAAGAGCTGCTGGAAAACGCAGGAAAGTGCTGTTTGAATGAATGCTTACGAGCCTGCTGCTGCCTACCACCGCTCAGTCAGACTGCTCTATCAAATATCAAATCATAGACTTAATATAATAAACACACAGAAATACGAGCCTTAGGTCATTAATATAGTCAAATCCGGAAACTATAATTTTGAAAACAAAACTTTTATTCTTTCAGTCTAAATATTTGTCACGTCCTGACCAGTGAGAAGGGTCATTTTGCCATAGTGATTGGTCAGGGCGTGGCAGGGGGGTTGTTTTGTGTGTTTTGGGGTTGGTTTGTTTCTAGGGGAATTTGTTGTAGTTTTCTGTTTCTATGTTTCATTTTCCATGTGTGGCCGAGTATGGTTTCCAATCAGAGGCAGGTGTCTTTCGTTGTCTCTGATTGGAAGCCATACTTAGGCAGCCTGTTTTTCTTTGGGTTTTGTGGGTGTTTATGTTCCGTTTAGTGATTGTACCTGACGGAACTGTTGGTTGTTTGTTATTTTTGTAAAGTGTTTCTCATTAAAGATTCAAGAATGAGCACTATTCACGCTGCGCCTTGGTCTAATCCTTTCGACGCCTGTGACAGAAACACCCACCATAAGAAGACCAAGCAGCGTGGGAGGAGGTACGTCGATTCGTGGACCTGGGAGGAAATCCTGAATGGGGCAGGACCGTGGACAAGGCCGGGAGAGTATCGCCGCCCGCCGGAGGAGATAGAGGCAGCGAAGGCGGAACGGCGTTACTGGGAGGAACGTCTGGAACGGCAAGAGGAGGCTGAGAGGCAAAAATTGGGGGGGAACATACGGGTAGTTTGGCTAGGTCAGGGGGGAGCCCTGACCTAACTTCCCGGGCGTACAGGAGAGAGCCGTGGAGCAAACCGGAGCCAAAAAGGGAGTCAAGCGCTGAGTCCGGGAAATGGTTCTGGCGGAGAGGGCACTGCGCAGCGGGCGTGCAGAGGGGCGAGAAATGCATTACGGGGTAATGCGCACTATCTCGCCCATCCGCACGCACAGTCCGGTGCGGTCGGTATGGGTTCTGCAGCGTTGCCAGGCGAGAGTTGGCCTGCAGCCAGGAAGAAGTGCGCCGGCTCAACACATCTGGCCGCCAGTGCGTCTCCTCGGCCCAGTTTATCCTGCGCCTGCTCTACGCACGGCAGCCCTCATTCCCCAGCACAGCCCAGTTCGCCCTGTGCCAGCGCTCCGCCCGTGCCGGGCTACAGTGACCATCCAGCCAGGACGGGATGTGCCATCCCTGAGCTCCAGACCTCCGGTGCGCCTCCATGGCCCAGTGTGCCTTGTGCCTGCTCTGCACACCCAGTCTCCTGTGCGTCTCCCCAGTCTGGTGAGACCGGTTCCAGCTCCCCGTAGGAAGCCTCCTGTCATGATCCATGGCACAAAGCCTCCAGTGATGATCCGTGGCCCGGAGCCTGTAGGGATGATCCATGGCACGAAGCCTCCAGTGATGAACCATGGCCCGGAGCCTGTAGGGATGATCCATGGCACAAAGCCTCCAGTGATGATCCGAGGCACGGAACCTACGGAGATGCTCCTCAGCCCGGAGCCTCCAGCTATGCTCCTCAGCCCGGAGCCTCCAGCGACGCCTCTCAGCCCGGAGCCTCCAGCGACGCCTCTCAGCCCGGGGCGTCCAGCGACGCCTCTCAGCCCGGGGCCTCCAGCGACGCCTCTCAGCCCGGGGCCTCCAGCGACGCCTCTCAGCCCGGGGCCTCCAGCGACGCCTCTCAGCCCGGGGCCTCCAGCGACGCCGCTCAGCCCGGGGCCTCCAGCGACGCCTCTCAGCCCGGGGCCTCCAGCGACGCCTCTCAGCCCGGGGCCTCCAGCGACGCCTCTCAGCCCGGGGCCTCCGGCGACGGTCTGCAGCCCAGAGTCTTCGGCGACGGTCTGCAGCCCAGAGTCTTCGGCGACGGTCTGCAGCCCAGAGTCTTTGGCGACGGTCTGCAGCCCAGAGTCTTCGGCGACGGTCTGCAGCCCAGAGTCTTCGGCGACGGTCTGCAGCCCAGAGTCTACGGCGGTGGTCGGCAGCGCAGAACGGGGGCTACGCCCGGAGCCAGAGCCACCTCCGTAGCTGGAGGATTGGCGGAAGGGTTGGGTGTAGCACAGGAACCGTCGTAGACGGTGGCCACCCTCCCTTCCCTCCCTTTAGGTTTGGGGTTGTTTTTGTGGGTTTTTTGTTTGGGGTGCAGTCGGGGTCTGCACCTTCGGGGGGGGGGGGGGTACTGTTTAGTCCTGACCAGTGGGAAGGGTCATTTTGCCATAGTAGATTGGTCAGGGCGTGGCAGAGGGGTTGTTTTGTGTGTTTTGGGGTTGGTTTGTTTCTAGGGGAATTTGTTGTAGTTTTCTGTTTCTATGTTTCATTTTCCATGTGTGGCCGAGTATGGTTTCCAATCAGAGGCAGGTGTCTTTCGTTGTCTCTGATTGGAAGCCATACTTAGGCAGCCTGTTTTTCTTTGGGTTTTGTGGGTGTTGATTTTCCGTTTAGTGATTGTACCTGACGGAACTGTTGGTCGTTTGTTATTTTTGTAAAGTGTTTCTCATTAAAGATTCAAGAATGAGCATTATTCACGCTGCGCCTTGGTCTAATCCTTTCGACGCCTGTGACAATATTGCTGTTACATTGCACAACCTTCAATGTTATGAAATAATGATTTAAAATTCGAGCAAATTACTTACGGTCTTTGTTACTAAGAAATGGTCTTCACACAGTTCGCAACGAGCCAGGCGGCCCAAACTGCTGCACATACCCTGAGTCTGCTTGCACAGAATGCAAGAGAAGTGGCACAATTTCCCTAGTTAAAATAAATTAATGTTAGCAGGCAATATTAAGTAATTACGCAGGTTAAAAAATATATACTTGTGTATTAATTTTAAGAAAGGCATAGATGTTTATGGTTAGGTACACATTGGTGCAACAATAGTGCTTTTTTTCGCGAATGCGCTTGTTAAATCATCACCCGTTTGGCAAAGTAGGCTGTGATTCAATGATAAATGAACATGCACCGCATTGATTATATGCAACGCAGGACAAGCTAGATAAACTAGTAATATCACCATCTATGTGTAGTTAAGTAGTGATTATGTTAAGATTGATTGTTTTTTCTAAGATAAGTTTAATGCTAGCTAGCAACTTACCTTGGCTCCTTGCTGCACTCGCTTAACAAGTGGTCAGCCTGCCATGCAGTCTCCTCATGGAGTGCAATGTCATCGGCCATAATTAATCGGTCGACCTCTAATGTGTATGCATATGTCTGTGCCAATGTTTGTGTTGCCTCACAGTCCATGCTGTTCCATAAGGTGTTTTTTTATCTGTTTTTTAAATCTAATTTTACTGCTTGCGTCAGTTACTTGATGTGGAATAGAATTCCATGCAGTCATGGCTCTATGTACTACTGTCTGCCTTCCATAGTGTGTTCTGGACTTGGGGACTGTGAAGAGACCACTTGTGGCATGTCTTGTGGGGTATGCATGGGTGTCCGAATTGTGTGCCAGTAGTTTAGACAGACAGCTCAGTGCATTCAACATGCCAATACCTCTCACAAATAAAAGAAGTGATGAAGTCAATCTCTCCTCCACTTTCATCCAGGAGAGATTGACATGCATATTATTAATATTAGCTCTCTGTGTACATCCAAGGGCCAGCCGTGCTGCCCTGTTCTGAACCAATTGCAATTTTCCTAAGTCCTTTATTGTGGCACCTGACCACACGACTGAACAGTAGTCAAGGTGCAACAAAACTAGGGCCTGTTGGACCTGCCTTGTTGATAGTGCTGTTAAGAAGGTAGAGCATCGCTTTATTATAGACAGACTTCTCCCCATCTTAGCTACAACTGCATCAATATGTTTTGACCATGACAGTTTACCATCTAGTGTTACTCCAAGCAGTTTAGTCATCTCAACTTGCTTAATTTCCACATTATTTATTACAAGACTTAGTTGAGGTTCAGGGTTTAGTGAGTGTTTTGTTCCAAATACAATGCTTTTAGTTTTAGAAATATTTATGGCTAACGTATTCCTTGTCACCCACTCTGAAACTAACTGCAGCTCTTTGTTGAGTGTTGCAGTCATTTCAGTCGCTGTAGTAGCTGACATGTATAGTGTTGAGTCATCCGTATACATAAAAACTCTGGCTTTACTCAAAGTCAGTGGCATGTCGTTAGTAAAAATTGAAAAAAGCAAGGGGCCTAAACATCTACCCTGGGGAATTCTTGATTCTAACTGGATTATATTTGATAGGCTTCCATTAAAGAACATCCTCTATGTTCTGTTAGACAAGTAACTTTTTATCCACATTATAGCAGGGGGTGTAAAGCCATAACACATACGTTTTTCCAGCAGCAGACTATGATCAATAATGTCAAAAGCTGCACTGAAGTCTAACAAGACAGCCCACACAATCATTGTATCATCAATTTCTCAGTCAATCATCAGTCATTTGTGTTAGTGCTGTGCTTGTTGAATGTCCTTCCCTATAAGCATGCTGAAATTCTGTTGTCAATTTATTTACTTTAAAATAGCATTGTATCTGGTCAAACACTATTTTTTCCAGAAGTTTACTAAGGGTTGGTAACAGGCTGATTGGTCGGCTATTTGTGCCAGTAAAGGGGGCTTTACTATTCTTGGGTAGCGGAATGGCTTTAGCTTCCCTCCAGGCCTGAAGGCACACTCTCTCAAGTAGGTTTAAATTGAAGATGTGGCAAATAGGAGTGGCAATATCGTCTGCTATTATCCTCAGTAATTTTCCATCCAGATTGTCAGACCCTGGTGGCTTGTCATTGTTGATAGACAACAATCATTTTTTCACCTCTTCCACACTGACTTTACGGAATTCAAAAGTACAATTCATGTCTTTCATAATTTGGTCCGATATACTTGGATATAGTATATAGATATACTTGGATATAGTGTCAGCATTTGTTTCTGGCATGTCATCCCTAAGTTTTCTTATCTTGCCAATGAAAAAGTAATTAAAGTAGTTTGCAATATCAGTGGGCTTTGTGATGAATGAGCCATCTGATTCAATAAATAAAGGAGCCGAGTTGGCTTTTTCCCCCAAATTTCATTTAAGGTGCCCCAAAACGTTTTACTATCATTCTTTATATAATTTATCTTTGTTTCATAGTGTAGTTTATTTTTATTTAGTTTAGTCACATGATTTCTTAATTTGCAGTACGTTTGCCAATCAGTTGGGCTGCCAGACTTAATTGGTCAAGTCGGCTCCTCTCCTTGTTCGGGCAGCGTTCCGCGGTCGACGTCACCGGCTTTCTAGCCATCGCCGCTCCATTTTTCATTTATCTATTCGTTTTGTCTTGTTCCCTGCACACCTGGTTTTCATTCCCCAATCACACTACATGTATTTATTCCTCTGTTCCCCCTCATGTCTTTGTGTGTGTGATTGTTTCGTGTTACGTGTCATTTTTGACAAGCTATTTCTGGTGTGCGTTTATTCCATGTTTTATATCACGAGGTATGTTTATTTGTTTGTACTTTATTATTGTGACTGTTTGCGCGTTTTTGCACTTTGGCATATTGGATGGAGGTTTCGACGCAGTGGCGTCCGTCTCTTGGTTTCTCCTGCCTAAATAAGGTGTACGCCTGTTCACAACTCTCTGCTCTCCTGCACCTGACTCCGCTCCCAGTACGCACACCATTGACACCTGTCAACCATACAATTTTTCAATTCCTCATCAATGCAAGGGGATTTAACAGTTTTCACAGTAATTTTCTTAATGGGTGCGTGCTTATTAGTAGCTGGAATAGGTAGTTTCATAAAGGGGTCAAGTGCAGCATCTGGTTGCTCCTCATTACACACCACAGACCAGCAAATATTCTTTACATCATCAACATATGAATCACTACAAAACTTCTTGTAAACTTAGCAAAAAATAAGAAAAGAAAATGACCCACGGGCTTAGTAAATATTGCAAAAGAAAATCAATGATTTTTACTTTAAATAATAGGTTTCTGGTTTTACTTACATTTTTGAATATAGAACTTAATGTGTTGAAAAAAACGGACATTTGCCAATACAAATCCAAGGTAATATGCTGCTAAATTTGAACGAATATTTCAAATTTAGCAGATTTAACAACTTAAAAATATGATATTCAAATTATCATTGTTATGTAGGACTGACATGCTAGATCTCATGCTGAAAAATCTTTAGCTAGCTATATTGCCAGAGTACGTTATATAAACTCAGCAAAAAAAGAAACGTCCCCTCACTGTCAACTGCGTTTATTTTCAGCAAACTTAACGTGTAAATATTTGTATGAACATAACAAGTTTCAACAACTGAGACATAAACTGAACAAGTTCCACAGATATCTTGTCAAGTGTCAGAGTGCAGCGGGTAGGACGGAGTCAGGCACAGGACACAGAACTGAGTAAAAACTTCCTTTACTCGAATAAAACAACAAAATCCTTCCACGCACGGAAACACACCAGCTCACAGAAATCTCGACCACTTAACAACGAACAAACACGCACAAAAACCATGGGGAAAACAGAGGGTTAAATAATGAACATGTAATTGGGGAATTGAAACCAGGTGTGTAAAACAAAGACAAAACAAAAGGAAAATGAAAAGTGGATCGACAATGGCTAGAAGACTGGTGACGCCGAACGCCGCCCGAACAAGGAGAGGGACCGACTTAGGCGGAAATCGTGACAGTACCCCTTCTTGACGCGCGGCTCCAGCAGTGCTCCGACACCGGCCTCGGGGACGACCCGGAGGACGAGGTGCAGGACGACCCGGGTGAAGACGGTGAAATTCCTGCAGTAACAACGGGTCCAGGATGTCCTCCACCGGCACCCAGCATCTCTCCTCCTCCTCCCACTACACGAGGTACTGAAGGCCCCTCGCCCGACACCTTGAGTCCATGATGGCTCGAACAGTATACGCCGGGGCCTCTTCGATGTCCAGAGGGGGCGGAGGAACCTCCCGCACCTCAGACTCCTGGAGCGGACCAGCCACCACCGGCCTGAGGAGAGACACATGGAACGAGGTGTTAATATGGTAATCAGGGGGGAGCTGTAACCTATAACAAACCTCGTTCAGTCTCCTCAGGACTTTAAATGGCCCCACAAACCACGGACCCAGCTTCCGGCAGGGCAGGCGAAGGGGCAGGTTTTGGGTTGAGAGCCAGACCCAGTCCCCCAGCGCATACACCGGGGCCTCACTGCGGTGGCAGTCGACGCACGCCTTCTGCCGCCTGATGGCCCGTTGCAGGTGCACATGGGCCGCGTCCCAGGTCTCCTCCGAGCACCGAAACCATTCATCCACCGCAGGTGCCTCGATCTGGCTCTGATGCCACGGTGCCAGGGCCGGCTCATAACCCAGTACACACTGAAAAGGAGATAGGGGAGTGGCGGAGGGAGTTTTGGGCCATCTCTGCCCAGGGGATGAACACCAGATTCAGCTAAGGTCTAGAACTTAAGGAATGATTTGTACCAAAAACAAATGATAGTCCCACTAAGCACAAACCATATGGAATGCTGTGGTAGCCATGCTGGTTAAGTGTACCTTGAATTCTAAATAAATCACAGACAATGTCACCAGCAAAGCACCCCCACACCATCACACCACCTCCTCCATGCTTCACGGTGGGAACTACACATGCGGCGATCATTCGTTCACCTACTCTGCGTCTCATAAAGACACAGCAGTTGGAACCAAAAATCTCCGTTTTGGACTAATCAGACCAAAGGACAGATTTCCACCGGTCAAATGTCCATTGCTCATGTTTCTTGACCCAAGCAAGTCTCTTCTTCTTGTTTGTGTCCTTTCGTAGTTGTTTTTTTGCAGCAAATCGACCATGAAGGCCTGATTCACGCAGTCTCTTCTGAACAGTTGATGTTGAGATGTGTCTGTTACTTGAACTCTGTGAAGCTTTTATTTGGGCTGCAATTTCTGAGGCTGGTAACTCTTATGAACTTATCCTCTGCAGCAGAGGTAACTCTGTGTCTTCCTTTCCTGTGGCGGTTCTCATAAGAGCCAGTTTCATCATAATGCTTGATGGTTTTTACGACTGCATTTGAAGTAACTTTCAGTTTCAAGTTCTTGAAATTTTCTGCATTAACTGACCTTCATGTCTTAAAGTAAGGATGGGCTGTCGTTTCTCTTTGCTTATTTTAGCTGTTCTTGCCAAAATATGGACTTGATCTTTACCAAATAGGGCTATCTTCTGTATACCACCCCTACCTTGTCACAACAGAACTGATTGGCTCAAACGCATTAAGAAGGAAATACATTTCACAAATGTACTTTTAACAAGGCACACCTGTTAATTGCAATGCTTTCCAGACGACTACCTCTTGAAGCTGGTTGAGAGAATGCCAAGAGTCTGCAAAGCTTTCAAGGCTTTTGAAGAATCTCAAAATTAAAATAGATTTGTTTAACACTTTTTTTGTTACTACATGATTCCATATGTGTTATTTCATAGTTTCGATGTCTTCACTATTATTCTACAATGTAGAAAATAGTAAAAATAAAGAAAGACCCTTGAATGAGTAAGTGTGTCCAAACTTTGACTGGTACTGTAAATTGTATGTTACAGAAGTGTCCAGACACCTTTTTTTGTGATTTCACTTGGTTTTTTTTACATTTTCCCCAAACAGCAAATCACTTCCTCATCCTTGTGTGTGGGCACTTCCTCATTCTCATTGTGTAGTATGGGGCCCCCAAAAAAACATGAACAAAGGCTCCAAAAACACCCCAATACTTATTTTTAGAACCTGCAAAGCTCTCAGAATAGTGAAGCAGGTCTTTTTTGTTGTACACATGAAATTGTGTAATTCTTAATTTTATCCGCAACATTATATTCCATTTTGTTGCGACTTGAGCGATACCTTTACATCCATTCTACAGGTAACTGCTAAAATAAAGGAAACACTTGAGTAAATGTGGTATACAATGTCGTCACAAATGTGGGACCAGCGCCCTTGTAACTACCAGCGCTGTTGCTAACTAGCATAGCTGGTACCATTTGTTGCCAAGAGTAATGGGATATTAGAATCGTGTTGTCCACTGGGCACACACTGGTTAAATTTCAATGAAATTATGTTGAACCAATGTAGAATAGAGGTTGAATCTACATCTGTGCCCAGTGGGGGATTTTCTGTTTGGGGTAAGTTTCTCAAAAACAAGTGAAATCACAGAATAGGTGTCTGGACCCATCTATAACATTCTATTTACATATACATTTGAGATTTGATTGTTAAAAACAAAACTTCTCCTTTAACCCAACTCATACGAAAGACACACATACATGCATACAGGCTTTTGGAGAGGTGCGGGGGGCTGCCAGACTGAGCGCCCGGAGAGCTGTTGTTGTGAGGAGTTGAGTGCCTTGCTGAAGGGGACAACGGCAGGCAATGGCATCTAGGATTTGATACCAGCAACTCTCCGGTTGGTTGCCAGATCACTTCCCATTTCCTGCCAGGTCACTTCTGACAGATTTTTCCCGTTGGACCCGGGATTTGAACTGGCAACCCTCTGGCTGCTTGATCACCTTTCTAACTGCTAGGCTACCCGGCGCCCCGTTTCTAGTGTTGTTTTTTGTCAACCATGTTATTGTGAAGCCGAAGACAAGCTTCCACTTAGTGTGGACAGTAATATTTGTCTAATTGTAATTGTCTCTCTGCTCCAGCTCCCTGTCCCACCGCCTGCCCCCCACATCCCCCTCCACCCTGAGCATCTCTGGGGCCGGGGCCTCCTCCTCCTCTAGCGAGCGCTGCCGTCTGACACGGGGCTCCACCATTCGAAGCACCTTCCACGGGGGCCAGCTGAGAGACCGGGGCCCGCCCGTCTACTCGGCCCCACCCACCTCCCCCACTCTGTCCCACCATGATGCAAGTCCCCTGCCGCACGCCCGTAGCCGTGCCACCTCCAACCTCTTCACCAAGCTCACCTCCAAACTCACACGCAGGTAAGCGGTCACCTCCGTAACGGTCACCTCCGTAACGGTCAACTCCGTAACGGTCACCTCCGTAACGGTCACCTCCGTAACAGTCACCTCCGTAACACCTTCCTCCTTACTCACGCGCAGGTAATCGGTCACCTCCGCAACACTCACCTCAGTAACGCTTGCCTCCAAATGCAGGGGACAATCACCTTAGTGAATAGTAGCAGTCACCTCCGTAACACCTGCCTCCAAACTCACAAGCAAGTAGTTGTGGACCAGGGTCGTGTTTAGAAGGGGAAATGGGGGAGGTAGGCACACTAACTGAATTTGTTCAAGAAGATCACTGATTATCATTTTCTGTTACACAAAGTTACAGACCACAGCCCTGGGCCCTGACATTGGAAACAGAGCTTACCCAGCTCTCCCTGGAATCAGCTATAATATACAGTATAATCACATATATGTAATGTAATGAAACATATGCTTCCTCCATGCCAATCAGCTACAGCTGCGCTGTTATCCACCATTCCTTTGGCCATGATTCAATTATATTCTCTTTCTCCCCTTCCTCTCCCATTTCTTTTTCTATCTCTCTCTTTTGCTCTTCCTCTCCTTACATCAGGGTCAATCTAGAACCCTCTAAGCGCCAGGGCTCAAACAAATCAGTCTCGGGTTGTACCCTTCCCCAGGGATCAAAAACAGTTAGTAAGTTCCCATGTCTCTAGCTTCTCTCTGTCGGCCTGCTTGCCTGCCTGCCTGCCTGCCTGCCTGCCTTCTGGACATACTAACACTGTGTGTGTGTGTGTGTGTGTGTGTTTGTGTGTGTGTGTGTGTGTGTGTGTGTGTGTGTGTGTGTGTGTGTGTGTGTGTGTGTGTGTGGTGTGTGTGTGTGTGTGTGTGTGTGTGTGTGTGTGTGTGTGTGTGTGTGTGTGTGTGCGCCTGTCTGACTGTGTTCCTGTTTACTTACAGTACCAGTCAAAAGTTTGGACACACCTACTCAAACTTAGAAATAACACATATTGAATCATGTTGTAACCAAAAAAGTGTTAAACAAATCAAAATATATGTTAGAGTCCTCAAAGTAGCCACCCTTTGCCTTGATGACAGCTTTGCACACTCTTGGCATTCTGTCAACCAGGTTCATGAGGAATGCTTTTCCAACAGTCTTGAAGGAGTTCCCACATATGCTGAACACTTGTTGGCTGCTTTTCCTTCAATCTGCAGTCCAACTCATCCCAAACCATCTCAATTGGGTTGAGGTCGGGTCATTGTGTAGGCCAGGTCATCTGATACAGCACTCCATCACTCTGCTTCTTGGTCAAATAGCCCTTACACAGCCTGGAGGTGTGTTGGGTCATTGTCCTGTTGAAAAACAAATGATAGTCCCACTAAGCACAAAAGAGATGGGATGGCGTATCGCTGCAGAATGCTGTGGTAGCCATGCTGGTTTAATGTGCCTTGAATTCTAAATAAATCACAGACAGTGTTACCAGCAAAGCACCATCACACCTCCTCCTACATGCTTCACAGTGTGAACCACACATAGGGAGATATTCCGTTCACCGACTCTGCGTCTCACAAAGACACGGTGGTTGGAACCAAAAATCAGACCAAAGGACAAATTTCCACTAGTGTAATGTCCATTGCTCGTGTTTCTTGGCCAAGCAAGTCTCTTCTTCTTATGGTGTCCTTTAGTAATAGTTTCTTTGCAGCAATTCGACCATGATGGCCTGATTCACACAGTCTCCTCTGAACAGTTGATGTTGAGATGTGTCTGTTACTTGAACTCTGTGAAGCATTCATTTGGGCTGCAATCTGAGGTGCAGTTAACTCTAATGAACATCCTCTGCAGCAGAGGTAACTCTGGGTCATCCTTTCCTGTGGCGGTCCTCATGAGAGCCAATTTCATCAAAGTGCTTGATGGTTTTTGCGACTGCACTTGAAGAAACTTTCAAAGTTCTTGAAATTTTCCGAATTGGCTGTAATGATGGAATGTTGTTTGTCTTTGTTTATTTGAGCTGTTCTTGCCATAATATGGACTTGGTCTTTTACTAAATAGGGCTATCTTCTGTATACCACCCCTACCTTGTCACAACACCCCTACCTATACCACCCCTAGCCTGTTAACTTTTAACAAGGCTCACCTGTTAATTGAAATGTATTCCAGGTGACTTCCTCATGAAGCTGGTTGAGAGAATGCCAAGAGTGTGCAAAGCTGTCATCAGGCAAAGCGTGGCTACTTTGAAGAATCTCAAATATAAAATATATTTTGATTTGGTTAAGACTTTTTTGGTTACTGCATTAATCCATTTGTGTTATTTCATAGTTTTGATGTCTTCACTATTATTCTACAATGTAGAAAATAGTAAAATAATGAAAAACCCTTGAATGAGTAGGTGTGTCCAAACTTTTGACTGGTACTGTACCTATCTGTTTGCCTTTCTGTTACATACCTTTGTGTCTATCTGTATGTCTACCTGTCTGTCTGTCTATGTCTTACTGACCTGTCTGTCTGTATGACTTCCTTTCTTTAACTTCCCATGTGCCTAGTACTTACCTGTCTGTCTGTCTGTCTGTCTGTCTGTCTGTCTGTCTGTCTGTCTGTCTGTCTGTCTGTCTGTCTGTCTGTCTGTCTGTCTGTCTGTCTGTCTGTCTGTCTGTCTGTCTGTCTGTCTGTCTGTCTGTCTGTCTGTCGGTATGCCTGTCGGTATGCCTGTCGGTATGCCTGTCGGTATGCCTGTCGGTATGCCTGTCTCTCTGTACGTCTTACCTGTCTGTATGTCTGTCTGCCTTACCTGTCTGTCTGTAGGCCTGTCTGTCTGTCTGTCTGTCTGCCTCTGTCTGTATGCATGTCTGTTTGTCTGTCTATCTGTTTGACTGTCTGTCTACCTACTTGTCTTTATTCTATAGCTCTCTCACACTGCTTTTTGGTTCATTCCTTTGGCATGCCTGGGGGATTACACTTTACTTGAACCCTGCATCATAAGGGCTACATAACACTGTCATAACAATGACTTAACGTGACACAAACAATGAATTAGCTATGGCAGTTTTGATAGACAATTGGCTGATATACAGTAAACATGGTCTCAGTTGTCATAAACTGACACCTATGATATATGTTATGAAAGTGTTATTTATCCTTTTATTATACGTAAGGGCTTGCGTTAAAATAATTATTTGTTCCAGGGGCACCATTCTAGTGCATAAGGTCTTCCTGTGACTCCATCTACTTTGTTTTATTTTGAATGACAGTTGATTCCCGGACATGCGGACTGTCTTTGTTGTGTGGTGGAATTGATAGTGACGTACAGTTGGTGTCACAGAATGCACCAACATTTACGCTGCTGTGGATTCTCCCACCTCACCCTAAAAGACGTGGAGTACAATCATATCAGTACAGATTCACTGTTCCCACTGGACAAACACAATATGAGAAGCATGGGGTTGTTTTTTATTTTTTATATTGATACAGCCTTATTAGTTGACTCTGTTGTGCGAGTCAGGGCGCTCTGATACGGGGGTAATATTGCAGTAATATCACTCCATACTCTGACCCGTATTCATGGGTTGCACTTACGTCACCCAGTCGTGTCACGCCATCTGAATGGAGGCTCCCTAACGTTTTACCAAATATTTTTTAGAACTAAACCAAGATACACCACAACCTGTCGTTTCCAATGGGAGCAAATTAAGCACAGTGGGCAGAACAAGCAAGGAGGTGGGCAGAGCCAAGCACGAGCTAGCGAGATCCTATTGGCGCGTTCTAGCATGCGTTTGCATATTTCCATTAGGAAATGCCTACTCTGTGAAGTGCGTGTGTGCAGTAACTCAATTCGCCATTGCCCTCCTTCTAAACAACAACAAATTTTACAACTTTGGCAAAGGGTCAAGTCTACAAGACTTAGTCAACTCTGTTCGTAACAGATTATTGTTTTGTGAAAAGCAAACTGTATTCAGATCAAATGTTTAATCGCTGAGAAAACTAGCGTATCGGACCAATTCCATCTTGCTCCATGTTCTTCCACTGCCGGCCGCTGGTGCTTCCTCCTCACCATATTTGGTGGGGAGTGGAACTTCAAACCGGATGCTTCAGATTTATACATCTGGTGAAACATATGGCTCCTTGTTCTATCTGTGGTTATACTGCATCTAAAGTTAATCTGACGACATCACAATGATGACAAAAGGTTTTCCTACTCATTATTTGTCTCCTTTAGAAATGACATCGTATTTCCAAGCCACTATAACGCACTTTCGACTAAATCTTCATCAACGCCAATTGACAATGAATTGAGTAAAACATTGACTCAGGAGTCAATAGAACTTTCATGATAATATTGTGAGGCAACATGCAACCCATGAACACCTGGTGGTTTTTGTTGCTGTTGCTGTTTGCTTGTCCTCACTCTGATTTATTTTCATTTCTTTTTGAAAGGCTTCACTGTATTGTGGCTGATGACTGTGTACTTGGTGGACATGGAACTGCATCTCCCATAAATCACCTCTCCGATTCCCCCTTTAACTGTGTGTGTGTGTGTGTGTGTGTGTGTGTGTGTGTGTGTGTGTGTGTGTGTGTGTGTGTGTGTGCGTGTGTGTGTGTGTGTGTGTGTGTGTGTGTGTGTGTGTGTGTGTGTGTGTGTGTGTGTGTGTTCTCTACGCAGGGTCACAAATGAACCTGAGGGAATCTGCCGATCTGCGGTCACAAGGTCAGTATATGTCACAAGGTCAGTATATCCGGCAACCCTTCGTCAACCCATCTAGAACTCATGTTTCAGACAGTAAACTTGCACACCTTAACTGGACATTAAAGTTTCGATTCAACAA
Source organism: Salmo salar (assembly GCF_965601325.2). Lineage (NCBI taxonomy): Eukaryota > Metazoa > Chordata > Actinopteri > Salmoniformes > Salmonidae > Salmo > Salmo salar. The sequence goes on along the minus strand of NC_138294.1, from coordinate 72,802,179 downwards.
CCCGTCACAAGTTTTTCTTCAGAACCCACATTTACTACCCCTTTCCCTCTAACAGCTGTTCTCTCCTCTTTTTTCCTAAACTCTTCCACACCTCTGTCCTTTCTCCTACTTTTCTGTCCCTTTCTGGCCTCCAGTCGCCATTTACCTGGGCATCAAAAAGCGTCCGAGCCCCGGGCCGTCGGACGTGGCTGGGATCTGAGGGGACCTGGGGGGCGGCGGGACCCGGCGGAGGTGGTGCTGGCTCTGCGGGAGGCGGCACGGGGTTGCGGCTGCCAGGTCCACCATGCCGGCCCCTTTCTGCTCTCCTGCACCCACGGGGCGGCCGGTGGTCAAGTGGCCTTTGAGGCCGAGGTGTGCCACCTCTCCACAGGGGGCAGTGCCGCCAACAATGAGTCTTCCAACGGGGTGCGCTACACGCGACTCTGGGGGGCACCGCTTGCTTTCCGGGACATCGCCACGCAAATCTCGAAGGACCTCGAACTCTGAATATAATGGGGGTTGAGAAGGATGGAAAGAGAAATAGATAAAGGGACTTGGGGTTGGACCCGAGATAAATACATTTCCTCCTGTCTCTTATGTGGCTAAAGACCTACCCCCCTCCACACCAGTCTCAACCTAACCACCCAAACCCCCCCCTCCACACCAGTCTCAACCTAACCACCCAAACCCCCCCCTCCACACCAGACTCAACCTAACCACCCAAACCCCCCCCCCCTCCACACCAGTCTCAACCTAACCACCCAAACCCCCCCCCCTCTACACCAGTCTCAACCTAACCACCCAAACTCCCCCCTCCACACCAGTCTCAACCTAACCACCCAAACCCCCCCCTCCACACCAGTCTCAACCTAACCACCCAAACCCCCCCCTCTACACCAGTCTCAACCTAACCACCCAAACCCCCCCTCCACACCAGTCTCAACCTAACCACCCAAACTCCCCCCTCCACACCAGTCTCAACCTAACCACCCAACCCCCCCCCTCCACACCAGTCTCAACCTAACCACCCAACCCCCCCCTCCACACCAGTCTCAACCTAACCACCCAACCCACCCCCTCCACACCAGTCTCAACCTAACCACCCAAACCCCCCCCCTCCACACCAGTCTCAACCTAACCACCCAAACCCCCCCCCCCCCGTCCACCACCACCCCCCCCCCCCCCCCGTCTCAACCTAACCACCCAAACCCCCCCCTCCACACCAGTCTCAACCTAACCACCCAAACCCCCCCCCCTCCGCACCAGTCTCAACCTAACCACCCAAACCCCCCCCTCCACACCAGTCTCAACCTAACCACCCAAACCCCCCCCTCCACACCAGTCTCAACCTAACCACCCAAACCCCCCCCCTCCACACCAGTCTCAACCTAACCACCCAAACTCCCCCCCCTCCACACCAGTCTCAACCTAACCACCCAAACCCCCCACGCCACACAGACTCAAGCATACCCTCCCCCCAACTTCATCCACTGGATCCGGACCAGAGAGAAATCCAGCTTCATATTTTTTATCGTTAACTCTAGCCATAATGACTATTATTTTTATGATTGGTATCATTGTGGTTTTTAACCATCACCACCTCCGAATCGACACTATCGAAAACATTCTCGAAAACGTTTCTTGTGTCTCGCCGTCTTTGATCGTCTTATGCGTGTCACTGTATGTGTTTTTGGTCATTCTTCTCCCATTTGAACATTAATATGGATTAAGTGATTATCCAAGGACTTGTCGCCAGTGGACAACATGCACAAATAGGGAGACAGTTAACTCAATGATTTGACAAGTGGCCTGAAAAGTTGCTCTGTTTTTCATTGTGTGCATGGTATGGGCGGGATTAAATTATTGGCAATGACAGAAGAGTTGACAGACACTTTGAACCAGCCAATGGTAACCTTCACATCCATTTTCCACTTACAATATCATCAACTGAATAAAGTAGCAGATGGGGATGTTTTCTTGGACACACCATGAATCTTTCTCAGTAAGTCTTATTGCACATGACAAATATAAACTGGACGGATATAGGTTTCAGTTTTGTAGTATTGTACAACCCACACCGTAATAAGCTGTTTTGTTAATGTATAAGATCAGGTAGTATACACTTTGGTACACATCATGCTCCATCAGCGGCAATATGAAAACGTAATCTATGTAGATCAAAACTGTGGTTCACAGTGCTATTTTTTCACCTTCATACCTCTTTAGCTACCTGTACATTTGGTTTCCTGCACACACCCTTGCAAAGTAATTCCATTGGCACATTCCTTTTCCTGAGAAACTATTTTAACCCTCTGATTGGCTGGGATCAATGTCTGTGTTGGAACTGGTCATTACCAATAATCATATCAAGCTGTTTTTAAGCATTTCATCCCCTACTTCTCACGATATGATCTATCCCTTTTACCTTTCTTCAGCAAAGTTGAATTCAAGTCATGAAAGAGGTACACAGTTCCTCTGCATAAAATAGCCTAACTCAATGTATTATGGCTGAAAGGGTGGCTGGGAAGGAAAAAAATGCAACCGCGGTTCACTGCAGAACATTGCGCCCTTGAATGCCACATGGCTTTGCCAAAATGAAAAGCTGTCAGACATACTAGTGAACCAAATTTGGAACAGACAATGTTTGAAGTACATGATTATTTAAGTATTTATATTTCAAATACTTTATTTCTGTGTATTTGAGTAAGTCATATATATATATATATATATATATATATATATATATATATATATATATATATATATATATGACATATTGCTTTCAGTGCAATGCGATGCAATGCAATTTCGTTTGATTTCTATTCCGTGCCATGCCGATTTATCTTCAGCCATCTCACTACATTGAAGGTGAACATCAAAATCTGTTTTTTTCTGAGGCAACTGAAACCACCCAATCCCATTCCCACTGTTACACACACACTGGTGCCTCTACTCTGACACCCTTCAGCATTTTGACATTGGTGAACTTCAGATCAAACTAGTTTTGTCTACTGCTGATGACTGTCCCACATGACAAAATGCTACAGTTTACTATATAATACTATAGTACTTACTATAGAATTATGTAGTTAACTGCAGTATACTGTTGAATACTATAGTCCACACTGTAGTATCCCTCGATCGTGTAGTGCTTACTATAGAATTTTGTAGAATACTAAACTCCACATTGTAGTATCCATTGATCATGTGTAGTACGTACTATAGCATGTTGTAGTATACTGTAGAATACTATAGTAAATACTACAGTCATTTCCGCAAAAATACTACAGTATCCGCAAAAACACTACAGTGTTTTAACTATAGTAATTCTACAATATTCATTTGCATATACCTCACCCATTCCCATACCCCGTACCCCAATTTGTGCCACCCATGAATGAGAAACCTACATGCCAAGTATAGACCATATATATTGTGGTCCCTACAGGTTATATAAAAGAGCAGAAGCTCTAAAGTATCCGTTCAGACTCCATTCCTACGTACCTACAGGTTATGGAAAATTAGCTCTTTTAGTGTTTGTCCTGTTGGTTTCCTACAGGGTGGCAAGTAGCCTAGCAGTTAGAGCGTTGTGCCAGTAATCTAAAGGTTGCTGGTTCGAATGCATGACCTGACAAGGTGAAAAATCTGTCCGATGTGCCCTTGAGCAAGGTACTTAACCCTAATTTGCTAAAAGGGCCCCATACTACTATGGCTGACCCTGTAAAACAACACATTTCACTGCACCTATCCGGTGTATGTAACAATAGTAAACTCTATAGTAAATCATCTCCGCAAAAACACTACAGTACACTACAGTCATGTCTGCAAAAATACTACAGTATATACTACAGTACATTACACTGATGTCTGCAAAAACACTACAGTATATACTACAGTACATTACAGTCATGTCTGCAAAAACACTACAGTATATACTACAGTACATTACAGTCATGTCTGCAAAAACACTACAGTATATACTACAGTACATTACAGTCATGTCTGCAAAAACACTACAGTTGAATACTATAGTAAAGTCTGCAAAACACTACAGTGAATACTATAGTATATAAATATAGTAATACTACAGTATTTTTACCATAGTATATTAATGTATTTTTTCATGTGGGGTCGGCTACTGTGGGTTGTAGGGGAAGTGCATAAACACGCAGAGGAGTCATTTAGAGAGACAGAGGGAGAGAGACAGAGACGAGAGGAGAGAGAGAGAGAGACATAAAGACAATGTGACTGGGATGCTGTGTTTTCCCTGTTGCTCCTCTTACAGTATGCCTACATACAGTAAAAGTTCAATGTTGGAAAATAAGAAGCTCAAAAAGCTCACCCTCCTCCTGATTAGAATAAAGGATGTACTGTGATGTTCATGTAGGCTACAGAGACCAAGATGTCTGCCTGGTTATTTACTGTTAATGCTCTGTCTCAGTTGTGGCTTTTTGCTCATGGTGATTTAACCAGTCAGACCAAAGTGATCATGTAGGGTTTGATGTTCATCACAAGCGTTTTTGCTGTCTGTATGTCAGTTTGTTTTTGCAATCCTCCTCCTGTCGTATATATTTTTTAAAACACTCACAACTGTCATCTGCTTCACAGACACGTTGTTGAATCATCTCTTCTGAATCTCCTTGTGCTGTTTTGTCTGCCCCATGACAGGATCCCCTATATAGGAGAACAATACTAGTCCACTACATTTCACCGCCCTTTACAGTACAGACGACACACTTATTGACCTGAAGAGGGTCAGTCCTATAACATTGTGGTGTATATTAGCATTAGGTAATATAGACCTCAATGCACTTTGCTTTGACTTGAATCAGCTCCTTCCAGTGGACCCTAGGGCAATGTCCATAATGAGCCACTGGAGGGCGCCAATGTCTTAAATGTGAACACTTCAATTTGTGGATATTTGCACAGGTACTTTTATTTATTTTTTAGATGAATATCGTAATAAAAAAAACTGGATTTATATCAGCCAGTTAATGGCTGTATATAAAATATATGAATATAGTATATATCTTAGCGGTCAAGGTTTATTTATAGCTAGAACAAGGGAAGTGCTTCTAGTTTAAAGCAGTTTCTGTCAATGACAATAGGGAACAATACCATCCTGCATGACTTCAGAGTTTGGGTTTTGGGGGTAAAAAATGTAATGATTCACACCCATAGGTGGAAGCTTTATGAAATAAAGATGCAGTCAGTGTTTCGACATGATTATGGACACAGAGAAAATGTACTGGGTATTGTACCAGCTCTTCCCCCCCCCCTATCACAAGTACAGATGGCAGATTTGGGGTAAATTCCAATGATTTGACTTCTTCTATTACTTACAGGGAAATTGGTTCACTTGATATTCCAAAATGTAATTCACAAATCTCTGAATTTCTCTACTGTATAACAAAATGTAAAATAACAGAAACATTGTTTTAAATTCCAATGTGTTGTTACAAATTCTGCAATTTTACAAATGTTTAAATTGACGTTTGAATTCAGACCATCTCTGATGGTCAGGCACATCTGGGGTTGGGTTGGGTTGCGTTCAAGCCATAGAAACGTCCATTTATGTTTTTACAGGACGAAAGGGAAGCATCTGGTTGAACATATCCACAGTGGTTGCTAAGGTGACGGGAAAAAAAATTTCCAGGTGGAATACAAACCTATGAAATGCATTTAGAAAAAGATAGTACAATGTGTGCTGGTATGCCTATAAGAGACTGTCAGTGGTACAGATGGTTGTTGGAAACAGTATTATGGCCCCAGGGGCTCAGTATTTAAGTAATGTGCATTGTCATGCTGGAACTGTTTATTTGTTTTAACCGTTGATGTAATATGCAATAGAGGCCAATGAGATGGATGAAGAGACACGTTTTGACCTGGACGCCTAATTCTGTTCACCCATTGACCCCTTCAGAAACAAACAATGTGAGGTTGTGTTGCCCAAAGGCCCTGGTGCTTTTGGTCTACAGCGAAAGTGAGAAACATGGAGCTGACGAGAAATAAAATTCACAAATGTTATCTTTTCCCTTTTAGTTTTTTCTTCCAATGGATCTCTCAGTTTGCTGCGTGAGTGATCATCACTTGATTCTTGCTATTGCTCTTACTGCTAATAATAACTTTGTTCCTCCTTCATTGTTGGACGGTTAGGCTTTGAATATTATCTTTACCTTACTACCCAGCAAACACACAAGCACCACACAATGTTGTCTCAGTGTTTACTCCAGGTTGTGAGCTTCAACTTGCCCTTGAAAAACATGTAAGTGCTGCCATGTCTTAACAGCACTTTTAATAACTGTTAGTCTATTCCATTATTGGAAAAAGTACCCAATTGTCATACTTGAGTAAAAGATACCTTAATAGACAATGACTCAAGTGAAAGTTACCCAGTAAAATATTACTTGAGTAAAAGTCAAAGTATTTGGATTTAAATATACTTAAGTGTGAAAAGTAAATGTAATTGCTTTAAGTATCAAAAGTAAAAGTATAAATCGTTTCAAATTCCTTTATATTAAGCAAACCAGATGGCATAATTTTCTTGTTTTTTAATTTATTTACTGATAGCCACAATCCAACACTGACATAATTTACAAACAAAGTATTTGTCCGTCAGATCAGAGGCAGTAGGGATGACCAGGGATGTTCTCTTGATAAGTTTGTGAATTTGACAATTTTCCTGTCCTGCTAAGGCCTCCCCGAGGACTGGAGTTGCCCACCCCTGTAAGCATTCCAAATGTAATGAGTACTTTTGGGTGTCAGGGAAATGTATGGAGTAAAAAGTACATAATTTTTTTTGGAATGTAGTGGAGTAAAAGTAAAAGTTGTAAAAAATATAAATAGTCAAATAAAGTACAGATACCCCCAAAAAACAACTTATGTAGTACTTTAAAGTATTTTTACTTCAACGTACTTACACCACTGGTCTAGTCTACACCTTACTGTGGTAAAAGGTAGTCAACTCTGTTAGTGGCCAAACATTTGCACAGAGCTGATTTTGTGTAACAATTCATGTTTACACTATACTGTTCAAATGTAGTCACTATTAAAGTTCAAATTTACTCTGATGGAGTTTAATTTTAACACTTGACACCAGTGAAGAGTAAATACAACAAGCAGTGTTACTATATGTTAAATTTCATCTATTCACAGAGTAACAAACTGTGAAATTGTTAGAAAGCTAGTGTAGTGTGGGACAATACAAGAACAGTGTTAACTTCAAGTTGATTTAACACTTGTTGTGCTCTTACCTTGAGTGCATGACCAAGAAAGACCAAACTACATCGACATCTGTATTGGTTCATGGTAATAGGTTTATTGGACCACAGTTTCAATGATAACTTTCAATGATAACTTCTTACAACCAATGTAATGTTCACGTCTGTCAGGTAAGCCCGACTTTGGTGGATGTTACCGACTGAACAGGAAAGAAGTGGAAAAGAATGGCAGGAGGAAAGAAGAAAAAGAGCTCCACTACACGCAGGTTGGTTGGCGTCATTGTACCGCTTGACAATAGAAAAACAAAAGACGACCAGTGACGTCAACAACTCTTTACCTCTGTGCAGGGATCATGCCGTCAATGGCCTCTCCCTTCTCCAGCTTCTTCTCCATCTCCACCATGAGCTTGACACCATCCACCACCATCTGGACCTGATCTACCTCAGAGGATCCCAGACGGTCAGCGTTGGAGATGTCGAATACTCCACCCACGGAGGCGGTGTCCACGCCACCTGTAGAGAGCAGGGAAAAGGGAGAGAGAAGTGCGTTTAAGTGTATGTCTCAGACAATCTCTGCAAAATTACTCATACTGTAAAATATCCAAATGTCCCCAAAAATCTGTGGTGTAAAGTACTTTTTAAGTAAATATACTTTAAAGTACTACCTAAGTAGTTTTTGGGGTTATCTGTACTTCACTATTTATATTTTTGCCAACATTTACCTTTACTTCACTACATTCCTAAAGAAAATAATGTACTTTTTACTCCATACATTTTCCCTGACACCCAAAATTACTCGTTAGTTTGACAGGAAAATGGTCCAATTCACACACTTATCAAGAGAACATCCCTGGTCATCCCTACTGACTCTGATCTGGCGGACTCACTAAACACAAATGCTTCATTTGTAAATGATGTCTGAGTGTTGGAGTGTGCCCCTGGCTATCTTTAAAAAATATATATAAAACATATTTGTGCCATCTGGTTTGCTTAATATAAGGAATATGAAATGGTTTATACTTTTACTTGTACTTTGATACTTAAGTATATTTAAAACCAAATACTTTGACTTTAACTCAAGTAATATTTTACTGGGTGACTTTTACTTGAGTCATTTTCTATTAAGGTATCTTCACTTTTTTTAATTTTAAGTATGACAATTGAATACTTTTTCCACCACTGCCAAAAATAACAGACTCAATGAACAATGTTTTACGATGATGTGTTTTCCATTATATGATGCATTTTTCTTCATCATGATGATGTGGCAAGTGACACTTTGCTTCTTAAAATTCCAATATCTTGAAAACTTGACTGCTGGCATGCAAAATATGTTGGGACTGTACCAACAGTGAGTTAATTAAAAAAAACACCAAAATATAGTTTTTTTGTGGATTTTTCCTTTAACCGCTGTGGTCATGGCTATTTCATAATAGCTTTTGCTCATTTTAATTTAATTTTTACTTGTTGTGTTGTAAAAGGGAAGACTCGTGATCTGTGACGATTTAGAGTTGAATATATCAGCAGCTGCTCTGGATGTTTTTTGTTGTGTGTGTGCGTACCTGTGCCACGCTTCTGCAGATGCAGCCTGGTGGTAGTAGTAGTGTTGATCTGTCATGATACAACGGGATGCGTGAGATAACAAGCAGCATTAGTTCCGGTGCTTTGAACAAATCACGATTTCGCGATTTGATTTTTGTTAGAGTCTTTCGAATTCCGAAAGGGGAGGGGACATTTGACACATAGAATTGCCTGTAACTTGAAAAGCACGAGGGGTGGAGCTCTTTGTTCTGTTTCCGATCCTTGTTCTATCGCTTCTTTAAGGATAGGCGTCCCGTCAATGGGACAGTTGTAAATCATACAGCGCCTTGTCACGATTGCAGATTTTAGAGAAACAACAAATGTCGGTACATATAAGTGTCTTATATCGGCTGAAAGCTTAAATTCTTGTTAATATAATTGCACTGTCCAATTTACAAGAGCTATTACGGCAAAAAAATGCCATACTATTATTTGAGGAGAGCTCCTAACAACAAAACACTTCTTTCACTGCGATAGGTTTGATAAATTCACCTCTGAAGGTGAAATGTGCACCTACATTTTGAAGTCTTGCTCTGATTTTTCATCCAAAGGGTCCCAGAGATAACATGAAGTGTCGTTTTGTTAGATAAAAATCATTTTTCATATCCTAAAATGGTCCACATAGCATGCACGATCGATTTTGTATTTCCACTCGTTCAATTTGCAAAGAAAGGAATCTGTGAAAATCTAACCCTAAACGTTGTTTCAACCAGTCAAATCACATTAGTATGTATTCCTCAGAGATCCTAGAACATAACCAGACTTCACTATATCACTAGGGGTGTAGTATATCCTATATGACACCATATTTGGTCAGAGAGCGATGCCTTCATGGCACACCGATGACGCGGACGCTCTTCACTTGAACGACTCTAACTTTGTCAAATAAGCACCGATCGGGGTCAAAGCCTGCTAGATAGCCAATGATCTGGGCTTTACGGGAGTATCCGGAAACCATGTATCTGTCGTAAAATGTAGCTACTAACCTTGTACGACAGCATGCCTTTTCCTTTTGGACAAAAATTATAAGAATATTCAGAGTTATGAAGTTATGAAAACTGGTTGTTTTGCAAATGTTGAACTTATAATATGGCTACTAATACTGGAAAAGCTAAATCAAAGTCCAAGTATACAGATTTGATGATATTCGCAGAAAAATGTAATATGAATGCAAATGTCTCCTTCACAATTTGTCCAAATGTACCTGGGTGACTTCACACTAAATGCCATGTAGTTCGCTCATACTTCAAGTTATCCATCTGAAACTTTGTACATACACTGCTGCCATCTTGTGGACATAATCGGAATTACAACCAGAGTGATGACTGGAACATTGACCTTTCTGTTGCATTTCAAAGACTCTGGCAGAAAAAAAAGTTCAGGGCCTGAGCTACAGGCAGTTAGATTTGGGTATGTCATTTAGGCGAAAATTTTAAAAAAGGGGAGCTATCCCTGGACTGAAATCTTAATTGAGCATCGGATCAGTTACGCAAGACTTTAGTTCTGGGTTAACATCAATTAATATTCTAGTAATTGTCTCCCTGCACTTCCATTGTGTTAGGGGTGTTTTTGTGCCATGTCAAAATGGTTTGAGTACCAGTACATACCCTTTTCAGACCAACGCAGAAGCGTCTGAAGAACTCCTTCATGTTGCCGCCCTTCTCCATGGAGATGACACGCAGGTGATCCTCCTCATTCACCCAAACCAAGAAGCTCTTGGCATCGTTATGCCTTCAGAAAGGAGGGATGAGGTTTCACATGATACATCACTATGATACATTGTGGGATATTCTGTACAGTACAATACAGTATTGTTTTGGTTTACTATTGGTATGGGTCTGTGTTCTGGGTACATACCAGATTCCTCTTGCATCGGGCCAGTCAGGGGCCATACCAGCGCCCAGCAGCAGGGGGGAGATGGGCTTGTCAAACAAGAAATGGTCAGCGATAAGCTGCTCCTGCTCGGCATCGGTCATCTTATTCAAGGGGTAGTACTTTCCCTTGAATTCACCGTCCAGGGTGTTCAGAGCTGGAGGGACAGAAAGCCCCTCAGTACTCGTAACATGGTATCTCCCTACCTGGAGTTATCTGACACCATGCACTAGTCATTGCAGCTAAGGATTCACTTTTGATCTCTATTTCCAATTAATCTGAGGAGTGGCTAAGAATTCAGATCTCCATTTCCCTTTTGTGTGTTTTACTGCCTAGCTTCATGCATAATCCTGTGTATGCATATGTCTTGTAGCTATTGATAGCTGGGAGGCTCACCCTCGACGGACAGTTTCTCCATTGCTTTGCGCTCGCCACAGCTGAGGGGGGGCAGGGTGTATCCCTTGATGCTGCAGCCAGTACGCACACGGCTGGAGAGGAAATAGTTGGGGTTCAGGTCATTTTTTTATAAATGTTTTTATTTAACCAGGCATGTCAGTTAAGAACAAATTCTTATTTACAATGACAGAACAGTGGGTTGTTCAAGGGCAGAACGACAGATTTTTACCTTGTCAGTACAGGGATTTGATCTTGCAACCTTTTGGTTACTGGCCCAATGCTCTAACCACTTGGCTACCTGCCATAATTACAACCCTACTCAGAGAGAAGGTCACAACAGAGTTTCAGACCAGAACATTTAAAGTGTCTCAAAGAAGTTTGTGATTCACAACCTCCTATGTAGAGATTATTCAAACATTTTCACACTGCTTTTACTCAGCAGTACTCTTTGGCATTTCATATAGGAAATGAAACCCATAAAACATGTCAGAAGAATTAGACTCTACCTTCAGGTTCTCAAAGTTCAGGTCAGTCTTGTGCTTGTTTGTGGGCTTGTATCCACTATGATGGTCTGAGATGATGGGGTCCAACAGGTCCTTGAAGATTTCGTAGGACTCCTCATCACCATCCACGCAGCCAACGGTCATGATGAAGGGGTGACCTGAGGAAAGGAGGGGGAGGACGGTAAAAAGGCAGCACATCTACATAGTAGGCTAACTGACATTAATATACCACTGTTGTTTGAAAAATACTCAGGGGGTGTTTGGGAGATATGTGGCACTCACCAGGGTTGTCGACACCGGTCTGGATGACGTCATCCAAAGTGAAGCCAGAGGGGGTCTGCTTGTCCCTCAGCTTGGCGTACATGTCCTTGGTCAGCACCTTGGCCATGTGGTTGTTGTGCTTGGTGAGGTCAGGGTACTCCTCCTCAACTTTGAAGTTGAGTTTGAAGTTGTTGTGGGTGTTACCGAAAGGCATGATTGCGTTTCTAACACTGCAGGGGGGTAAATTATAGAATAGCTTTGATCTTTAGAGTCCATAATTTGCATGGAAAACAGCACAGTATAGAGACATTAGGAACCCATGGAAAACGTTTAAACCACCAAACCTAATAGTAACCTATCAAGGACGTTCCCAGACACTGACAGTGGAAGATAGTCAAAAGAACAGCTGCAAACGTCAGTCAATGTCCCCATCCACTGGGTCAAGTTTCTGTTTGGAATAGATAAGGGGGAGGAGCACTTGTGCGTTGAATATTTTTAACATCCTTATCCCAAACCTCACACAACAAGATCGCATAGGTTCCCTTCGAAATTCGCCGTTTATGGATAAACGTCTATTTTTTTGTGTACGGGATGAATGTGGACAAAGGGAATAAACGGAAGGGCCATTCAAGAGAGGGGTTGAGTGTGAGATATGGGTAAGAGGGCTGAAGAGAGGATTATATATGGTGGCTGGAATGTTGATGAGGTTGTGAGGTCAGCCTGATCACTAGAAATTGCCCACTAGGTAGAAACTGGTTGCATCAATGTTGTTTCCACGTCATTTCAAAAACAAAAAATTACATCTGATGACGTTGAATGAACTTTGAAAACTGATTGGATTTGCAAAAAGTCATCAATGTAATGGAATTTTTTATTGTTTTCACCCAATTTATAACCTAAATCAAATTATGTGAAATCCTTTGTTGATTTCACGTTAATTCATGTTAGTTGACATCTCAACCAAAAATATATCAAAACTAAATGTTGAAATGACATCTGTGCCCAGTTGGAGACTTCGATTTAGGATGTTTGAAGATCCTGAGGACATCAATATATACTGCTCAAAAAAATAAAGGGAACACTTAAATAACACATCCTAGATCTGAATGAATGAAATAATCTTATTAAATACTTTCTTCTTTACATAGTTGAATGTGCTGACAACAAAATCACACAAAAATAATCAATGGAAATCCAATTTATTAACCCATGGAGGTCTGGATTTGGAGTCACACTCAAAATTAAAGTGGAAAAACACACTGGCGGGCCAGTCCATAGCATCAATGCCTTCCTCTTGCAGGAACTGCTGACACACTCCAGCCACATGAGGTCTAGCATTGTCTTGCATTAGGAGGAACCCAGGGCCAACCGCACCAGCATATGGTCTCACAAGGGGTCTGAGGATCTCATCTCGGTACCTAATGGCAGTCAGGCTACCTCTGGCGAGCACATGGAGGGCTGTGCGGGCCCCCAAAGAAATGCCACCCCACACCATGACTGACCCTCTGCCAAACCGGTCATGCTGGAGGATGTTGCAGGCAGTAGAACGTTCTCCACGGCGTCTCCAGACTCTGTCACGTCTGTCACATGTGCTCAGTGTGAACCTGCTTTCATCTGTGAAGAGCACAGGGCGCCAGTGGCGAATTTGCCAATCTTGGTGTTCTCTGGCAAATGCCAAACGTCCTGCACGGTGTTGGGCTGTAAGCACAACCCCCACCTGTGGACGTCGGGCCCTCATACCACTCTCATGGAGTCTGTTTCAGACCGTTTGAGCAGACACATGCACATTTGTGGCCTGCTGGAGGTCATTTTGCAGGGCTCTGTCAGTGCTTCTCCTGCTCCTCCTTGCACAAAGGCGGAGGTAGCGGTCCTGCTGCTGGGTTGTTGCCCTCCTACGGCCTCCTCCACATCTCCTGATGTACTGGCCTGTCTCCTGGTAGCGCCTCCATGCTCTGGACACTACGCTGACAGACACAGCAACCTTCTTGCCACAGCTCGCATTGATGTGCCATCCTGAATGAGCTGCACTACCTGAGCCACTTGTGTGGGTTGTAGACTCCGTCTCATGCTACCACTAGAGTGAAAGCACCGCCAGCATTCAAAAGTGACCAAAACATCAGCCAGGAAGCATAGGAACTGAGAAGTGGTCTGTGGTCTCCACCTGCAGAACCACTCCTTTATTGGGGGTGTCTTGCTAATTGCCTATAATTTCCACCTGTTGTCTATTCCATTTGCACAACAGCATGTGAAATTTATTGTCAATCAGTGTTGCTTCCTAAGTGGACAGTTTGATTTCACAGAAGTGTGATTTATTTTTTTGAGCAGTGTATAAACTCGGCAAAAAAAGAAACGTCCTCTCACTGTCAACTGCATTTATTTTCAGCAAACTTAACATGTGTAAATATTTGTATGAACATAACAAGATTCAACAACTGAGACATAAACTGAAGAAGTTCCACAGACATGTGACTAACAGAAATTGAATAATGTGTCCTTGAACAAAGGGGGGGTCAAAATCAAAAGTAACAGTCAGTATCTGGTACGGCTACCAGCTGCATTAAGTACTGCAGTGTATCTCCTCCTCATGGACTGCACCAGATTTGCCAGTTTTTTCTGTGAGATCTTACCCCACTCTTCCACCAAGGCACCTGCAAGTTCCCAGACATTTCTGGGGGGAATGGCCCTAGCCTTCACCCTCCGATCCAACAGGTCCCAGAAGTGCTAAATGGGATTGAGATCCGGGCTCTTCGCTGGCCATGGCAGAACACTGACATTCCTGTCTTGCAGGAAATCGCGCACAGAACGAGCAGTATGGCTGGTGGCATTGTCATGCTGGAGGGTCATGTCAGGATGAGCCTGCAGGAAGGGTACCACATGAGGGAGGAGGATGTCTTCCCTGTAACGCACAGCGTTGAGATTGCCTGCAATGACAACAAGCTCAGTCCAATGATGCTGTGACACACCGCCGCAGACCATGATGGACCCTCCACCTCCAAATCGATCCCGCGTCAGAGTACAGGCCTCGGTGTAATGCTCATTCCTTCGACGATAAACGCAAATCCGACCATCACTCCTGGTGAGATAAAACTGCGACTCATCAGTGAAGAACACTTTTTGCCAGTCCTGTCTAGTCCAGCGATGGTGGGTTTGTGCCCATAGGCGTCATTGTTGCCGGTGATGTCTGGTGAGGACCTGCCAAACAACAGGCCTACAAGCCCTCAGTCCAGCCTCTCTCAGCCTTTTGCGGACATTCTGAGCACTGATGGAGGGATTGTGCGTTCCTGGTGTAACTCGAGCAGTTGTTGTTGCCATCCTGTACCTGTCCAGCAGGTGTGATGTTCAGATGTACCGATCCTGTGCAGGTGTTGTTACACATGGTCTGCCACTGCGAGGACGATCAGCTGTCCTTCCTGTCGCCCTGTAGCGCTGTCTATGTGTCTTACAGTACAGACATTGCAGTTTATTGCCCTGGCCACATCTACAGTCCTCATGCCTCCTTGCAGCATGCCCATGGCACGTCCACGCAGATGAGCAGGGACCCTGGGCATCTTTCTTTTGGTGCTTTTCAGAGTCAGTAGAAAGGCTTCTTTAGTGTCCTAAGTTTTCATAACTGTGACCTTAATTGCCTACCGTCTGTAAGCTGTTAGTGTCTTAACGACCGTTCCACAGGTGCATGTTCATTAATTGTTTATGGTTCATTGGACAAGCATGGGAAACAGTGTTTAAACCCTTTACAATGAAGATCTGTGAAGTTATTTGGATTTTTATGAATTATCTTTGAAAGACAGGGTCCTGAAAAAGGGCTGTTTATTTTTTTGCTGAGTTTATTTGCACCTTGATAAGCTAGCTAGTTAACGGCCGTGATGTCTGTAAAGTTAGCTAGTGGTGGGCAAGTTAGCAGTAAGTTAGCAGTGCATTTACTCGCCTCAGCGCTGTTTCTAACCTTTGTCATTTTGTGTACGTTTTATATTAACCGAAATAGCTATGTTACCAAAAAATGCATCGTCAGCAAACATTACAGTAGAACTGAACACATGGTGTCCCTGCAGTTTAATGTTTGACTGCTAGGCAAGCTAGCCAGGCATAGAGGAATGAACAATATGTAACTAGCTAGCTAACTAAACCTAGCTATCTAGCGACACCTGTCCTTGCCGAAACCTTTGTGTTGTTCACGTATTCACAACATGTTAGGCAGCACTGCAAATGTTGACCTTATGCAATAGTTATCTAACCAATAATCTAACAGCCAAACTAGCTAAATTAAATAACTGGGCTGGCTAGTAAGATAGATAACAAGCAGCTCTTCCAAGTCCGATAGGATTGCGATGTTTCCGTTTTATTTTCCTGACATTGTCATAGATTTTAATACAAGTCTTCTTTTAGGTATAGGTATTCAGAGGTTCCTGAGTACTGATACAGAGCTCATTCTTGAGGCAGCTAATGAAGCACACACGAAGAATGGAACACTACTCAACAATCTGTCTGTGAAATCAGACATCCTGGAAACTGTCTGAAAGGATCTTCCAGTTTACAGCCTATCCGCCAAGTCTACAAATTTGCCAAGTTGCAGTAGCTTTGGTAAAAAAGTAGCCATGCCTTAAAGAGTCTGGGTCCTTCTCAGGCCTGTACGGATGGCAAACCAGCCTGAAGTACAAGATGGGCAATTACAGATCGAAACTGAGAGGAATTGGATTGTCCAGAACTGAAAGTGAACACTGTCAAGAGAAAACAAAGAATGCAGAGGTAAATTACCTCCCACCCTGCTGGAGAAACCCTGGAGAGGGAGCGAGTGGAGCTACTGGGAGAAGTACAAGTACATGACAATGTTTGTATGCCCAATAATGTTTGTACCATGTTTTTGTGCTGCTACTATGTTGTTGTCATGTTGTCTTGCTACCATTGCTGTGTTGTCATGTTTTGCTGCCTTGTTATGTTGTTGTCTTAGCTCTCTTTATGTAGTGTTGTGTCTCTCTTGTTGTGATTGTCCTATATTTATATTGTATATATATTTTTTTATCACAGGCACCCGTCCCCGCAGGAGGCCTTTTGCCTTTTGGTAGGCCGTCATTGTAAATAAGAATTTGTTCTTAACTGACTTGCCTAGTTAAATAAAGGTTAAATAAAAATAAATAAATAAAAAACTACAACATTGTGAGTTCCAAAATATAATTCAGGCCCTTCCTGTGAAGGACTTCAAAGAAAGATGGCTAGCCCTGTTTGAGCCCACTCAGGTACAAAATACAGCTGAATTAAAATAGTCATTGTAGGTAAAAAGTGTATATTGATTTAAATATTTTGTGTTGTCTTGACCTAATATTCTAATCTACAATTAAATATACATTAAAGATTAGTCTGAACATTCTCACTTTGCACATGCTTTGGAAGGGGTTTCCCAATAGCATTATGGCTCTCAGATCATCTGTTCAGAAGATCTCTCTCATTAAGGAAGAGTTCAGAAGAATTACAACTGTTGCTCGAGTCCACCTTTATGCAGAATCTGGACGAATGTACACCAAAACTATTGGACTTGTTTAAGTCAAAAGGAGGTGCTGTGAAGGCGGACATGCAGAAAATCTTTGAAGTTCTGTACCGGGTACAGTATGCACAGTAACACCTTCACAATAGTATGTATATAGGTTATACTGTATGTATTCAGTTGCCAGTAGTAAAATGCAATTATTTGTATAACTTACTTACTTACTGACTTTATTGTCCCCATGGGGAAATTTTGTTGCAGTGTCATGTACACGTTAAAGTGGCGTTTAAATACAAAACAAAATTGACAATACAACTTTCATAACAGTTACATACCAATAAAAAAAAATTGTTTTTAAAGACTAGCCTGCTGGCCTTACTGAGTCGATAGGAATATTAGCCCGAGCTATTTAGGAGGGATATCACACCTGGCACAAATTACTGTTTAGTTCTGTTTTTCCTGCTGAGGGGTGCCCTATACCTGCACCCAGAGGGGAGTAGTTCAACGTCCGGGTACAGGGGGTGGCTTGGATCTAAAATGATTTTGTGAGCCTTGCGGAGGGCCCTGACCTTAAAGATCTCATCCAGGCCTGTCTGTTTGACTCCAAGTACATTGCTTGCTGTGGTGATAATCCTTCTCAGCATATTTCTCTGGCTGACATCATCTTACAGTGCAACACCATCCAGGAAAGAAGCGACAGTGTGGTCCGTGGCCTGATCATATCCCCCAGCGAGAGGGTTGAAGACCTTATCACAGAATAAAAGGTAGTTTTTATTTTTGTATCCTTATTTATCTCTAAATGAGCTATCTTCCTTTCTTTCCCCTTCTCTCCTCTCAAATTGCACAGTTAATCTAGTAGCCTAGTCTGTTATTTCTTCATTTTTTCACTCAGGATGCTGATGACACCGTGATCTGAGAGGACCTCGTTCAGCATGTGATGAATGTGTTCACTGTGAAGCATCTGCACCAAAATATAGAGCACGTGATCTGCATCAAAGGAGCAGAGGTCCTGACTGGTATTCCAGTGTTAGTCATGTACCTTGTTTATGGGCCTCATCTATGGCTGAAATCTAAGGAGATATCAGAGATATCTATGAGAACTCTCAAAGGGCCACTCACAAACTGTGGTCTAAACCCTACTCAGTAAGCTGAAAAGATAGTTGCTAGGTGATATAGGAGCTACAGTTTAGATTATGGTCTTTGTCGGGTGAAGTCATAAGAGACATTGTCAATTCCTGTTTAAAAAACATCTTTGTATGTGAAACTTGTATGTGAAAACTTTGGAATTACCTGGATTTCTGCATAAATTCGTCATAAAATTTGATCTGATCTTCATCTAAGTCACAACAATAGACAAACAGCTTAAACTAATAACACAAACAATTATACATTTTCATGTCTTATTGAACACACTGTGTAAACATTCACAGTGCAGGGTGGAAAAAGTATGTGAACCCTTGGATTTAATAACTGGTTGAACCTCCTTTGGCAGCAATAAACTCCTGTCGTTGCGGATTAGACCTGCACAATGGTCAGGAGGAATTTTGGACCAGTCATCTTTACAAAACTGTTTCAGTTCAGCAATATTCTTAGGATGTCTGGTGTGAACCGTTCTCGAGCTCATGCCACAACATTTTAAATCGGGTTGAGGTCAGGAATCTGACTGGACCACTCCAGAAGGCGTATTTTCTTCTGTTGAAGCCATTCTGGTGTTGATTTACTTCTGTGTTATGGGTCGTTGTCCTGTTGCATCACCCAACTTCTGTTGAGCTTCAATTGGCGGACAAATAGTCTTACATTCTCCTGCAAAATGTCATGATAAACTTGGGAATTCATTTTTATGTTGACGATAGAAAGCTTTCCAGGCCCTGAGGCAGCAAAGCAGCTCCAAACCATGATGCTCCCTCCACCATACTTTACAGTTGGGATGAGGTTTTGATGTTGGGTGCTGTGCTGTGCCTTTTCTTCTCCACACATAGTGTTGTGTGTTCCTTCCAAACAACTCAACTTCAGTTTCATCTGACCACAGAATATTTTGCAAGAAGCGCTGTGGAACATCCAGGTGGTCTTTTGCGAACTTTAGACGTGCAGCAATGTTTTTTTTGGACAGCAGTGGCTTCTTCCTTTGGTTGAAAACGAATTTCTATGGGGGTAAACATAGGAAAAACGGCACAGCACTGCATCCAGAAAAACTTTGCTTTCAAACTAGGGATTTTGTGTAATTGAGGTAAACAGTAATTCTGCTCATAGATTATGCATGTATGAACTACACATTGACACATCCAGACCAAAGTGGGAGGTTTAAAAATACTTAGTAGTTGCCAAAAGTTCAGGAGCATGTCTTTAAGAAGTTTCTCAGATGGATTATATATATATTTTTTACATTTTACACCAAAGTAGAGTAATTCCAACAAAAACCAGTGATGCCAGTGTTATCTTAATTTGCAACCATTTACTGAGTTACAGAATACATGTGAAATTTACACTTTTGAACCTGTACCATTAACTCTGTGTAGTGTGGGACCATATAGAGACTTTTCGGTTGAACACTATTAGACTTGATTTAACATTTGCAGTGACTTATCATGAGTGCATGACCAAGGAAGACCAATCTGTTTTGGTTCATGAAGCCAAGTTTATTTAATCACAGTTTCAAATATCATTTTTCTAAAACCAAATTTCAAATGTACGTGATGCCACATCTGTCAGGCAAGCTGACTTCAGTGGAAACTGATCCAGGATGTTGCAAACTGAACAAGAGAGAAGTGGAAAAAATGGCGCAAGGAAGAAAAGGAAAGGAAAAAAACAAAAGGCTGAAGGAAAGAAGAAAAATAGGTGAGCAGTGAAGAGTCTCTAGAGCGAGCATCAGTTTACTCTAAGCGCCGGTTGGTTGGCTCAATGGCACATAACTTGACAATAGAAAAACAAAATACGACCAGCGACGTCAACAACTCTTTACTTCTGGGCGGGGATCATGCCGTCAATGGCCTCTCCCTTCTCCAGCTTCTTCTCCATCTCCACCATGAGCTTGACACCATCCACCACCATCTGGACCTGATCTACCTCAGAGGATCCCAGACGGTCAGCGTTGGAGATGTCGAACACTCCACCCACGGAGGCGGTGTCCACGCCACCTGTAGAGAGCAGGGAAAAGGGAGAGAGAAGCGGGTTTAAGTGTATGACTCAGACAATCTCTGCAAAATTACTCATACAGTAAATTATCCAAATATCACCAAAAATAACAGACTCAATGAACAGACGTCCTAACCGCTGTGGACATGGCTATTTCAGAATAGCTTTTGCTCATCTTAATCTCTGTTCCTTTTTACATGTTTTATTGTAAAAGGGAAGACTGCCGTGATCTGTGACAATTTAGAGTTGAATATATCAGCAGCTGCTCTGGATGTTTTTGTTGTGCGTGTGTGTACCTGTGCCACGCTTCTGCAGACGCAGCCTGGTCAGGATCTCCTCAAACTTGGGGTGTGTGCTCAGCTTAGGCAGCTTGACGTGCACGCCACCACGCAGACCAGTTCCCAAGTTGGAGGGGCAGGTCAGCACGTAGCCAAGATGCTCGTTCCACATGAAGCCGTGGTTGTGCTTCTTGAAAGTCTCCTCAATCTGTCAGGTGAAATAAACAACCCTGTATCAACATTCTTGTAATTGTCTCTCTGCGTTTTTATGTCTTTTCATTGTGTTAGGGGTGTTTTTCTACCATGTCAAAATGGCAGCCAGGTTACCCGTGATACAAGTCAGTATTCAACGTCCATCCATGTCTGAGAACGTCAGGCGATGATGTGGAAACTGACCACTAGGGGGCAACAGTGAGCACACCTACTTGTTACCTTCAAGTAGGTGTCAGTTTTGCTAGGTTGTTGTGGACGGGGCTTGGGGATGGGCGTAAGCATCTGCCTCCGATTCCAAAGTTTTTGAGATTTTTGTTTTACGCCAATCCTTAATAAACTTAACCCTTACCTTAACCATTCAGAGTTAATGCCTAAATTTAAGATTTCGGAGCCAAAACTTAACCCTAACCTTGAAAATGTAACCTTAAACATTTCGAAATGTGATGTTTGCAACAACTTCAAAATTTGACGTTTGAGAAACATGGATGAATGTCTAATTCTGACGTGAGACTGTGAGAGCTAGTTGTAAAATGGTTTGAGTACCAGTACATACCCTTTTCAGACCAACGCAGAAGCGTCTGAAGACCTCCTTCATGTTGCCGCCCTTCTCCATGGAGATGACACGCAGGTGATCCTCCTCATTCACCCAAACCAAGAAGCTCTTGGCATCGTTATGCCTTCAGAAAGGAGGGATGAGGTTTCACATGATACATCACTATGATACATTGTGGGATATTCTGTACAGTACAATACAGTATTGTTTTGGTTTACTATTGGTATGGGTCTGTGTTCTGGGTACATACCAGATTCCTCTTGCATCGGGCCAGTCACGGGCCATACCAGCGCCCAGCAGCAGGGGGGAGACGGGCTTGTCAAACAAGAAATGGTCAGCGATAAGCTGCTCCTGCTCGGCATCGGTCATCTTATTCAGGGGGTAGTACTTTCCCTTGAATTCACCGTCCAGGGTGTTCAGAGCTGGAGGGACAGAAAACCCCTCAGTACTCTTAACATGGTATCTCCCTGCCTGGAGTTATCTGACACCATGCACTAGTCATTGCAGCTAAGGATACACTTTTGATCTCTATTTCCAATTAATCTAAGGGGTTCCTAAGAATTGGATCTCCGGCCTCCCGAGTGGCGGTATTGCGGCATCACTACTGCCTGGGGTTCGATCCCAAGCTGTGTCACAACCAGCCGTTACCGGGGGTCCCATAGGGCGGTGCACAATTGGCCCAGTGTCCTCTGGGTTAGGGGAGAGTTTGGCCGGGGGGGCTTTACTTGGCTCATTGCGCTCTAACGACTCCTTGTGGTGGGCCGAGCACCTGCAAGCTGACGTCGGTCGTCAGTTGAATAGTGTTTCCTCCGACACATTGGTGCAGCTGGCTTCCGGGATAAGCGAGCGGGTGTTAAGAAGCACGGCTTGGCACGTCATGTTTCTGAGTACACATGATTCGACCATCGGCTCTCCTGAGACCGTTGGGGAGTTGCAGCGATAAGACAAGATCATTATTGTATCGCAATTGGATCTCACGAAATTGGAAAGAAAAAGGGTGTAAATGTTTTTAAATAAATAAATACATTTGGATCTCCATTTCCCTTTTGTTTGTTTTATTGCCTAGCTTCATGCATAATCCTGTGTATGCATATGTCCTGTAGCTATTGATAGCTGGGAGGCTCACCCTCGACGGACAGTTTCTCCACTGCTCTGCGCTCGCCACGGCTGTTGTGGGGGGGCAGGGTGTATCCCTTGATGCTGCGGCCGGTACGCACACGGCTGGACAGGACGTAGTTGGGGTCCAGGTCATCACCTCCCTATACAGAGAGAAGGTCACAACAGAGTTTCAGACCAGAACATTTAAAGTGTCTCAAAGAAGTTTGTGATTCACAACCTCCTATGTAGAGATTATTCAAACATTTTTACACTGCTTTTACTCAGCAGTACTCTTTGGCATTTCATATAGGAAATGAAACCCATAAAACATGTCAGAAGAATTAGACTCTACCTTCAGGTTCTCAAAGTTCAGGTCGGTCTTGTGCTTGTCTGTGGGCTTGTATCCACTATGACGGTCTGAGATGATGGGGTCCAACAGATCCTTGAAGATCTCGTAGGACTCCTCATCACCAGCCACGCAGCCAACAGTCATGATGAAGGGGTGACCTGAGGACAGAGATAGAGGAGTGGAGGAGGAGGGTAAGAAGGCAGCACATTACATAGCACATCTACATTAGTAGAATAACTGACATTAATATACCACTCTGTGGTATGAAAAATATGCAATAAATATCTGCTGCATATTTAATAAGGTAACCTGCATTTCTATACTATAAATGGCACCGGAGAAGAAGGCTGACGATCTACGTGTCCCCAACCAATTGTGTTTTTTTGTTTGTTTATTTGTGTTGCTTGTAACTTATTTCGTACATAATGTTGCCCCTATCGTCTCTTATGACCGAAAACAACTTCGAATAAACCCCCACTTCCTTCCATTCTGCTAGCAAACGTGCAATCTTTGGAGAATAAAATTGATGACCTACAGAGAAGATTAAACTACCAACGGGACATTCAAAACTGTAATATCTTATGCTTCACGGAGTCGTGGCTGAACGACGACACTATCAACATACAGCTGGCTGGTTATACGCTGTACCGGCAGGACAGAACAGCGCCGTCTGGTAAGACAAGGGGTGGCGGACTATGTATTGTTGTAAATAACAGCTGGTGCACGATATCTAAGGAAGTCTTGAGCTATTGCTCGCCTGAGGTAGAGTATCTCATGATAAGTTGTAGACCACACTATCTACCTATAGAGTTTTCATCTGTATTTTTCGTAGCTGTTTACATACCACCACAGACTGAGGCTGGCACTAAGACAGCATTGAATGAGCTGTGTTCCACCATAAGCAAACAAGAAAATGCTCACCCAGAGGTGGTGCTCCTAGTAGCCGGGGACTTTAATGCAGGGAAACTTAAATCCGTTTTACCAAATTTTTTATCAGCATGTTAAATGTGCAACCAGAGGGAAAAATCTCTGGACCACCTATACTCCACACACAGAGATGCATACAAAGCTCTCCCTTGCCCTCCATTTGGCAAATCTGACCATAATTCTATCGTCCTGATTCCTGCGTACAAACAAAAATAAAGTAGGAAGCACCAGTGACAAGATCAATAAAAAAGTGGTCAGATGAAGCAGATGCTAAGCTACAGGACTGTTCTGCTAGCACAGACTGGAATATGTTCTGGGATTCCTCCGATGGCATTGAGGAGTACACCACATCAGTCAATGGCTTCATCTATAAGTGCATCGATGATGTCGCCCCCACAGTGACCGTACGTACATACCCCAACCAGAAGCCATGGATTACAGGCAATATCCGCACTGAGCTAAAGGCTAGAGCTGCCGCTTTCAAGGAGCAAGACTCTAACCCGGAAGCTTATAAGAAATCCTGCTATGCCCTCCGACGAACCATCAAACAGGCAAAGCGTCAATACAGGACTAAGATTGAATCGCACTACACCGTCGCTGACGCTCGTCGGATGTGGCAGGGCTTGCAAACCATTACAGACTACAAAGGGAAGCACAGCCGAGAGCTGCCCAGCAACACAAGCCTACTAGACAAGCTAAACTACTTCTACGCTCGCTCAAGGCAAATAACACTGAAACATGCATGAGAGCACCAGCTGTTCCGGACGACTGTGTGATCACGCTCTCCGCAGCCGATATGAGTAAGACCTTTAAACAGGTCAACATTCACAAGGCCGTAGGGCCAGACGGATTATCAGGACGTGTACTGCAAGCATGCGCTGACCAACTGGCAAGTGTCTTCCCTGACATTTTCAACCTCTCCCTGTCCGAGTCTGTAATACCAACATATTTTAAGCAGACCACCATAGTGTCTGTGTCCAAGAACACTAAGGTAACCTGCGTAAATGACTATCGACCCGTATCACTCACATCTGTGGCCATGAAGTGCTTTGAAAGGCTGGTCATGGCTCACATCAACACCATTATCCCAGAAACCCTAGACCCACTCCAATTTGCATACCGCCCCAACAGATCCACAGGTTACGATGAGACAGTCTATAGGGAAGATGTCAGAGACCTGGCCGTGTGGTTCCAGGACAACAATCTCTCTCTCAACGTGATCAAGACAAAGGAGACAATTGTGGACTACAGGAAAAAGAGGACTGAGCACGCCCCCATTCTCATCGACGGGGCTGCAGTGGAGCAGGTTGAGAGCTTCAAGTTCCTTGGTGTCCACATCACCAAGCACACCAAGACAGTCATGAAGAGGGCACGACAAAACCTTTTCCCCTCAGGAGACTGAAAAGATTTGGCATGGGTCCTCAGATCCTCAAAAGGTTCTACAGCTGCACCATCAAGAACATCCTGACTGGTTGCATCACTGCCTGTTATGGCAACTGCTTGGCCTCCGTTCGCAAGGCACTACAGAGGGCCATCTATGCATAGTCACTTTAATAACTCTACCTACATGTACATATTACCTCAACTAACCGGTGCCCCCGCACATTGACTCTGTACCGGTACACTCCTGTATATAGTCTCGCTATTATTATTTTACTGCTGCTCTTTAATTACTTGTTACTTTTATTTCTAATTCTTAGCTGTATTTTTTAACTGCATTGTTGGTTAGGGGCTCATAAGTAAGCATTTCACAGTAAGGTCTACACCTGCTGTATTTGGCGCGTGTGACTAATAAAATTTGATTTGATTTGAGTTATATGGTTGTGGTATTAGTATGTCTTGAGCTAGCTGAGGATTTAAAAACAATCTAAGTATGCATTTCAGCATCCCGGTGCTGAAATACACAACCATATAAATCAAATCATCCCGGTGCTGAAATACACAACCATATAAATCAAATCATCCCGGTGCTGAAATACACAACCATATAAATCAAATCATCCCGGTGCTGAAATACATACTGAGATTATTTTTTTTAATCCTCAGCTAGCTCAAGACATAGTAATACCACAACCATATAATATACTATACCACAACCATATAACATAACATTTCAGAATTGACATTATTAGAAGTAAGTTAACTGATGGTGACTCAGTGTTGTTGCTAGCAAGTAGCGTGAACAGGTCTTGAGCAATGTATGTACAGCTCTGTAAGTCACTTTGGATATAAGCGTCTGCTAAATGGCATATATTATTTTCATATGTAATTATTGCAATGGTATTAGGATCTATCAATCCCTAGAGCGCTAACTTGGTTGTGCAGACCGTCTCAGTTCTACTTTTGACAGTTGTGTGTTTGTGGTGGTTGGTGGCTATCCTCAGGGGGTGTTTTGGAGATATGTGGCACTCACCAGGGTTGTCGACACCGGTCTGGATGACGTCATCCAAAGTGAAACCAGAGGGGGTCTGCTTGTCCCTCAGCTTGGCGTACATGTCCTTGGTCAGCACCTTGGCCATGTGGTTGTTGTGCTTGGTGAGGTCAGGGTACTCCTCCTCAACTTTGAAGTTGAGTTTGAAGTTGTTGTGGGTGTTACCGAAAGGCATGATTGCGTTTCTAACACTGCAGGAGGGAAAGAAAATAAGAAATCTTCAGATATTTATTGTCTAGTTGCACAGAAAACAATCCACAAATCGTAATAGTAACCGATTTGAAAGGAAGTTCCCTGACACTGACAGCTGAGTAAAGTCTACAAGGAGTGCTCTATCTCAGGGCAAGAGAAACTTCCTTAGCCCAACATTTAAAAGATTACTGCGGGATACTCGATAGAACAGCTGCAAAAACTCCTAGTGGTGTGGATACCCCGTATCCTAGTTACAAATGTCAGTCAACGTCCCCGTCCATTGGGTCATGTTTCTGTTCGGAATAGATAAGGGGGAGGAGCACTTGTGTGTTGGGTATTTTTAACACCCTCAACCCAAACCTCACATCCTCTTCAACATTCCACCCTTATCCTATATTCCCTTTGCCCTCTTACATATGCAACATATTTCCAACCCCTCCTCTCCACTCATGCAAAAGCCCCCCTCTTCATGTCATTACCCTTTGAATTCAACTCATGAATTCAATTGTATTCATTATACTTGATAGACCATTCTCAAATTCATAAATTGTATTTAATTTATTTTCCTTAAATGCATTTGGTCGGCATGGAATTTACCTCAACTTTTCTTGAAATATTTATTTTAAAAATGATCACATGATCTCGACTTAACTATTGACGCACTTGTTGCATCACATGCCCATGTCCAAAAGCAATGAAAAGGGTGTGACTTACAGTAACTGTCCGAAAGCAATTGCTGGACATTCTAGACCAGCTATCTTTTTACACCTGTTCCACAGCTGTGTATAGCCCTCATACTGTACTGATTGTGAGACACTTACTTATTTATCTCAGTATCCGCACCAGAGAACCATTTGCTGACACAAAGCTTATGAAACTTTGCAACAGTTCACAACTTTACAATTCACATCTTCATTTCCAGAAAAAAAATTATCATCAAATGAGCCAAGAGAATCAGACTCCTATTAAGATATGCTGTTCATTATCCCACTGATCTGAAACCCTTCCAGATTGCCCACATATGTACATTTACTGACCCAGGACTTATTTTTGCATCATTAAGTATATGCCTCATTTAAGTATATTGTTATTTGAATTAATTATTTGCACAGAAGAAAAATACAAAATTATATGATTAAAACTGAAAAACTAAAGAAAAGTGTGTAGGAGAGGTAAGAAAAACCTGAGGAGCTTTAAAAGCACCTCTCCCTTTCAAATAGGGACA
This sequence comes from Salmo salar, assembly GCF_965601325.2. Classification (NCBI taxonomy): domain Eukaryota; kingdom Metazoa; phylum Chordata; class Actinopteri; order Salmoniformes; family Salmonidae; genus Salmo; species Salmo salar. The sequence continues at coordinate 72,774,493 of NC_138294.1, read as the reverse complement.
CGCCAAAATAACAGAACTCAGCTAACTCAAAAATGTGCACCATTCAATTTTTCAAACCTTGTCTCCCAAAAATGATTTAGCTCAGAAGCCTTTCCGAGTCCAACTAATCCAAACCGCCACACTGCCCTTATCCCAAAGCGTTCGCTATTCATACAAAGCACAGCGTTGCATTTTTACCTGCACACCAGACAAGAAAAAAAGTAACAGTCCTTGGGATCAGATCCTGTTCACCAGAGCCAAAATATAGAGGTCACCCAACTCTGAAGATTCTTGAGCTCTTCTTATATACCGGGCAGACACGCAGCCATTGGCTGCCCATTTTACAGCATGCTGGTCTCTCATTGGCCCAATCCTGTCTCTGATACCCAGTTTAGTTTACGGAAGGACTGGATTTACATCTGTCATCCAAGGCGGGGCTGCAGCTGTACCCTCACCCCTCCCTGCTCTACCCTCCCTGTCCGCCGCCATAGTGCCTGTGGTAGGGGATCTAGTGTTTTTGTGGAGTCGATCCAGGATTTTTGCAGTCGACTCTTGACTCTAGCTATAATTGAGAGTGTGTGTATACGCACTCATGAACTGTGTGATTGACTAGCGATGCATCTGACAATCTACTAACCAAAATAATCAAGGCTAATCAATACATCAGCCTAGCTGCCTAAACCTTAATTCATTAATTCAAAACTCCATAAACAGACAGCTTCAAGCTGCTCTTTAGTCTAAGAACAAGCTATTGTATTGCAGATATGTGTTACTTACGTTATCCTAAAATAATCGATATTAGTAGCAATAAATTATTTTTGTAATAAAATGAGTGTAGACTCGCGGAGTCGATGGTCAAGGAGTTGAGGAATCGAGTATTTTGGAGTCGACTCTCCACGGGGTCATCAGGATGGTGGGAGGGGTTGTGCGATGGGGTGGGAGTAGTAAGTAGCACGCTCCAAAAAAGCTGAGCAATGCTTTTGCCAAACATGCCATGGATAGCAGGGGTCCTTATGTCAGTAGCACAGGTTGGGAAAAGCTGGAATTCTTTTCCCTTATACATGGATTCTTATTCCCCACGAACGCTACTCAGTTTAGCCTATAGTAGGTTTGTCTTTTAATGTGTTTTGTATATTACAGATTAATTAGTAATGCATGTGTAATGCATGTTATTTACATGTGAAGTGAATGATATGAACGTTATCTATAATGTCACCTTAGATCAATGCAGGCCATATTAGATCAACGATCTGGCATTAATGATCACATGTACTCTTAAATCTCTACCCGGTACAGCCAGAAGAGGACTGGCCAATCTTCTGAGCTTGGTTCCTCTCTAGGTTTCTTTCTTCCTAGGTTCCTGCCATCTAGGGAGTTTTTTCTATGCACTGTGCTTCTGCAATTGCATTGCTTTCTCTTTGGGGTTTTAGGCTTGGTAAAGCACTTTGTGACAACTGCAGATGTAAAAAGGGCTTTATAAAATGCATTTTATTGATTTATTGAACAGCAGGTCTAGTTTGCTCATCATTATGTTTTTATCCAGACAGAATATTTGCAAGAAGGACATTTTAGCAGCGTTGGAAGCCCATCATGTGGGGGGGGCCATGTATCTGTTGGCGGATGAGGACAGGCCCATTGCTGATGATCTACGTTTGACAGATTTACATTTACATTTACATTTAAGTCATTTAGCAGACGCTCTTATCCAGAGCGACTTACAAATTGAAAAGAAACGTCCCTTTTTCAGGACCCTGTCTTTCAAAGATGATTCATAACATTTCTACATTTTAGTCATTTAGCAGACACTCTTATCCAGAGTGACTTACAGCAGTGAATGCATACATTTCATAATTGTTTTTCTCTGTACTGGTCCCCCGTGGGAATCAAACCCACAACCCTGGCGTTGCAAACACCATGCTCTACCAACTGAGCCACACGGGACCAGATGCGTCCGTGATGGAGCATAATGTCATTTCTTCACCACGGCAGCCCCGGAATAAAGATGGAACATGCCACTGCAGTAGATCAACAACATCAACAACAAAGCAATGAAAAATAAAGCAAAGGAACAATTACAACTTCAAAAAAAGTATACTCCGACCAATCCTGTCTAGTGCAAATTCATCCATGCATCTGCCACTATCATTTTAATATAATCAAATGACCCCCAGTATTCAATCACATTACTTTGCACGCATAATGGACACTACAGACCCCTTCTCTAATTAAATTAATTCATTCATTCTTATGATGTCGTGCTGCTCTCAAATGCTCCTCTGTGTGTTATATTTCCTAGTTATTGAGGTCATAAATATGACATGATGGCGTTCAAGTGTTTTTTATTCAGAACAATTCTTCAACCAATTTAGCAGGCTAGATAAGCTAGCTAACGTTGCTGATAATAAAGTTGTCTAACTTGCTAATCTTGACAATATCGTCTTGGTTGAAAAGGTGAAAGGTCAGTGAAGAAACATCACAACTCATTAACTTGGGTACTAAAATGATCGTATTCCAGAATTTTCGGACAGCACTTGAAGGCAGCATCATTGTCATCCTCCTGTCAGAATGTACTGCTTGGTCTATTTGCAGCAGAGCCTGGACAAAGTGAGAGGAGACCAATACTGATGCAGAGAAAGTCCAATGAGCGAGCCATTGTGACGGGTGAAGTGCCTTGAGATAGCCCCAGGGGAGACGGGCATCCTGCCAATGCTGCAAGTCTATGGTGTGATCTGGCTAACAGGCAACGGCAACAGCTTGCACCCCTGGTTCGTCCCACCACAACACTTGCCTTACCCAATCACACCTGTCACCCACCACGCCACCTTGTTCCTAACCCTAACCGAACACACAGTCCCACACACTATGTCTTCACTCTTTCTTTCTTGACCCCTGATAACTCCCTCGGTCACTCTGCCTTCCCTCACCCCAATTGCAACCTTACCTAGTAAACCCCAACCCATTAGTCTACTCCCTCCCTCCTCTACCACTGTGAGGGGATACAGAGGGGTGGAGTGTGGGCTGTCACGCTGCCCTTGCCCTGAATTGACACTCTGTCTCTTGTTACACAGCTGTCTGCGGCATGTCCACCTTCAACAGGGGGCTGACCAAATTAGTCTCTCTCCCAGCTCCTGCCACCCACCCCTCTCCCTATGCCCAATCCCCCACACCTCAAGACTCATCAGCAATCTTAACTGTCAGACTTTAAAAAAATGAAAAAATATTTTACCTTTATTTAACTAGGCAAGTCAGGTAAGAACAAATTCTTATTTACAATGACGGCCTACCAAAAGGCAAAAGGCCTCCTGCGGGGACGGGGATTAAAAATATATAAATATAGGACATAACACACATCATGACAAGAGAGACAGCACTACATAAAGAGAGACCTAAGACAACAACACAGCAAGGCAGCAACACATGACAGCACAGCATGGTAGCAACACAACATGGTAGCAACACAAAACATGGTACAAACTTTATTGGGCACAGACAACAGCACAAAGGGCAAGAAGGTAGAGACAACAATACATCACGCAAAGCAGACACATCTGTCAGTAAGTGTCCATAATTGAGTATTTGAATGAAGAGATTGAGATAAAACTGTCCAGTTTAAGTGTTTGTTGCATCTTGTTCCAGTCGCTAGCTGCAGCCAACTGAAAAGAGGAGCGACCCAGCCCTGATTAAAGCTGACCATCCAACATTTTGCAATGGATACACGTTGTAAATTAAAGATTGCGTTGTTTTTGCATTATGAAATTGGAATGAGTCTACTGGGCTGGAATGGGTTGACAACACTGTTAACTCACAACTTGATAATGGTAACCTCAGCAGTGCAGTAATTGGCCTGTGTGTTTTGGGTGTGTTTCTTCCGTACCGATCATTAGTCGAGCTGTAGGTTGAGAGACAGTCAAGTAATAGCGTCTAAGAATGGCTCTCTCAGTCTCCTGATATAGCAGCTGCAAAGTGCAAACGTCACACACTACAGCCGCCCAGATCCGAGCTAGAACAGTTATGCAACGGAGGACCGTTATACGATGCGTGTGAACCAACAGACCACACTACAGAAGCTATGGAATCACTGCCACTTCACAAGATATGGAATCCTTTACTCCGACCTCAAAAATGAGCTCACAGTCTGTCCACCTCACTACATACAGATGTAGGATCTTAATTTGACCTGTATTGTCACAGCAAAATAATACTGCAGCAACAGGATTTGAACGTTTAGTCCATAATGTCGCTTGATCGGTGGTTAAGCTATTAGCTGGACAAAATGAGGCTACATGAAAAGTGGAATACTGTTAATATACAGGTGTGTTAATGCAGGTTTTCAGTGAATTTCTGTAAATCACAAAGCTCATCTGCATTTCCTGCGGCAGAGAAATTCTCAGCAACGAAAGAGTGATCGAATTAAGATCCTACATCTGTAGACTACAGATGTTTTTTATACTGTCTTGTTGTCAATGGTCAATATTTCCTAATGCAAAGAGTTGGTTAATCTTTTTTGGGTTATGCAGGGATGACGAGTTCAGGAACCACCGTCCAAGGCTATGGCTAGAAACCTAAATGCCAGTGCCTTCTCACCCCATAGACTACAGACTACAGACACATTTTTTGGGGCATACACTATCCTTTCAAACACACACTCTCCTAGCGCACTGCACACTGATCAACGGATGTTTGAGCCAAATTTGGTTAGAAATGTTGTTTCATGTAATGTTGTAGCTATAAATGATGAACTTAATGATGTATGGATTACTTATTTATCCGGCACTTTAATGACTTAAATACATTGGTCGATGTCTACATTGAGGTTTCATGATTTATATTGATTGAATTGATTTATTGATGGATTGATACATTTTTGGGGGGTAAATCAATTTGTACAGTTTAAAAACTAAAAGCCCAGAGGATGACACATGAACAGACCTGGGTTTACATACATGTGTATTAGAGTATTTATTATTTAAATACCTTTTTCTGTGAATTTTAGTATTTTCAAATGCACAGCCCAAAACAAGTACATTTGTTTGAGTATTTGAACGGTTATTTTTTTTAAACCAAATAGTGTAATTGAGTCAGTGTATTTGAATCAGTGTACTTGGGTATTTTCAAATACTTTCCAAGTGTATTTCCAAATACATCAACATTTTAAACTAAAAGATATCTGAATACTTACGTCGAATGTATGTGAAAGTAATTGACCACTTATGTCGATTATTCCCAGAGCTGGCCCTGCATTTCACTGCTGCTGGCATGTCATTCACATATATCAGGAACAGTAGACGCCCAAGTATGGACCTGAGTTCCATTGATGAGTTCCATCAATGTCACAGACCTGAATTCTCTCTGTAAGACCTGAACCATTTCACTGTCATCTCGTTAAGATAAATATATATTTAAATGTATTATATGATGAAATGCACATTTATGTTTGATAAAAAAGTTTTTGACACCAACTCCATTCACCACACTCAACAGATGTAGGTAGAGTCTACTAAAGGGTGAAACAAAACATATCACCGAAGCTCTGATGAAGGCCGAGTGGCAGATACGTAAGCTTAGTAAACCAAAGTGATACTGGCAAAAGCAGTGTGTGACTTTTTGTAAAATGTTGGACTTTTGTTGTTGTAGAGCACTAATAGTACTGGATCAAAAAACAAAAGGATAATCACACTGTAAGGTTTCCTGAAGGTTACAAGGATGGCATTTTAAGGAAAGTGATATGTTGGGAACATAAAAACATTGTACATGGAGATATTGTCACTTGTAGCCTACTCTGGATACGTGTTGGTAGAGGTGAGAATTGAAGCCCCTGAGGGCGCCTTGCTTGGAATCCATACAACTTGACCCTTTGGAGGAGCTAGCCATGTCAACTGTACATCCCATGTCAGAATATCATGGTGGCAAGCTGCAGCTGCCCAAAATACTTGTAGCCTTTTGAAATCTGATTCTGAACACTACATACATAACATGTTCCTCTACAGGATCGCCCTGGACGAGGTACTGTTACCGGACACTCTGGACGAGGTACTGTTGCCGGACACTCTGGACGGGGTACTGTTGCCGGACACTCTGGACGAGGTACTGTTGCCGGACACTCTGGACGAGGTACTGTTGCCGGACACTCTGGACGAGGTACTGTTGCCGGACACTCTGGACGAGGTACTGTTGCCGGACACTCTGGACGAGGTACTGTTGCCGGACACTCTGGACGAGGTACTGTTGCCGGACACTCTGGACGAGGTACTGTTGCCGGACACTCTGGACGAGGTACTGTTGCCGGACACTCTGGACGAGGTACTGTTGTCGGACACTCTGGACGAGGTACTGTTGCCGGACATTCTGGACGACGTACTGTTGCCGGACACTCTGGACTGGGCTGACGCACTGGAAGCCTAATGCGTGGAGCTGGTAGTGGAGGTACCAGACTGGGGACACGCACCTCAGGGCTAGTGCGGGGAGCAGGAACAGGATGAGTTGGACTGGGCTGACGCACTGGAAGCCTAGTGCGTGGTGCTGGTTTAGGAGAGGCCAGACTACACACCTCAGAGTCAGCACGAGAAGCAGGAACTGGATACACCGGGACATGGGTAAGCACTGGAGGTCTGGAGCGCACCTCTTGCACAACCCGTCCTGGCTGGATGGAAATAGCAGCCCTGCACAAGCGGAGTGCTGGTACAGGGCGAACTGGGCTGTGCAGAGGCCTGATGGTTGCCGTGCGTAGAGCAGGCGTAGGGTAGCCTGGGCCTAGGAGGCGCACTGGTGGCCAGATGCGTTGTGCAGGCATTCTCCTTCCAGGCTGGATGCCTACTCTAGCACGGCACTTGCGAGGGGCTGGGATCGCTCACACCGGACTGTGCGTGCACATAGGCAAGATCGTGCGCACTTCCGCATACTCCGGCGCTCTCCCCTCCAGTTGCTTCCCATAATAAGCACGGGGAGTTGGCTTGCGGCTCAATCCTGGCCTCGCCAAACTACCCGTGTGCCCCCCCCAAAAAAAAATTATTGGGGGTGCCTCTCGTGCTTCCCCGTCGGCGTGTACAAGGCTTCATACCAGCGCCTCTTCGCCTTGGCTGCCTCTATCTCCTCCGGTGGGCGACGATATTCCCCAGCCTGGTGCCAAGGTCCAGCCCCGTCCAGAATTTCCTCCCATGTCCATGATTCTACTGGGCACTGTTGCTGCTCCCTTCTCCGCTGCTTGGTCCGTGGTTGGTGGGAGATTCTGTCACGGGTGTAGTAGGGTAAAGACCAAGATTCAGCGGGAAAATGTACACTCATCTTCTTTTATTATGTGAAGAAGGAAAACCCAAAACAAACACGTATACGAAAACACAACAACGAATAAAAGGCCGGTAAGGCACAAAGCTATACACAGCACAATCTCCCACAAACTAACAGGTGAAAACAGGCGACCTAAGTATGACTCTCAATCAGCAACAACGATGTACAGCTGTTCCTGATTGAGAGCCACACCAGGCCAACACAGAAATACAACACTAGACCAGCCCCCTAGAAATACATTACAAGAACATACCCAACAACCCGGAACACCTAAATCAAACACCCCATCTTACATAAATACATATCTAATAAACCCCGAACCACTTAAATCAAATACCCTTTCTACATAGATACACCACTAAACCCAGAAACACTCTACACAAAATAACCCTCTATATAAACACATAACCAAAAACATGTACAACAAATAACCTCTGCCACGTCCTGACCAAACTACAATAACAAATAGGCCCTTTACTGGTCAGGACGTGACACTTTGTATTATCTTTTACCAGATCTAATGTCTTATATTCTCCTACATTCATTTCACATTTCCACAAACTTCAGTGTTTCCTTTCAAATGGTATCAAGAATATGCATATCCTTGCTTCTGGTCCTGAGCTACAGGCAGTTAGATTTGGGAATGTCATTTTAGGCGAAAATTGAAAAAAGGGTTGGATCTTTAAGAGGTTGGGGTTTCAACTGGTGGCTCAGTGCTTAAGGTGGGAGATGAAGGATCAAGGTTGTGGAGGGGGTTACTCATCCAAAGCAGGGGGCTCCATTAGAATTCCACATAGTCTTTCCTAGACCGTTATCTTACCCTGATCCATAGTCTTGTGGAATTACTTAAAAAACATGACATAGAAATAAGATTTCAAAATTGTTCTTCACCTCTTGTCCTGAACAGCAAATCAAGTTGTTTCAGCTTTTTAAAAGCCCCCAATAAATATAATCTTAATGGTGACAATTGTTTTCACCACCATGTTAGCTTTGTTCACCTGTCCAACTGCTATGACATTTTAGAGAAAATATGTGTAAATCCCACAAAGCGTTGTCCACCTGTCTTTTGAAGACAGACTAAGAAACATTAAGAAAGCTAGTGAACGCAGATTGTGTTTATTTAATTTTCTATTTGAAGATCAGTGCTGTTATATGGTTGTCAGTGAGAAGAGGAGTGCTTGTTTGCGTGGTACCGAGCCTGCAGGGTCACGTGTACTGAGGTCAAGAGGAGGCTATATTTATCACACCCCAAACACTGCCCCCCACCCCACCACCTACCGAAAGTGGTGATTACATTTCATTGAGTCAGTTGCTTGTCTGTCCACCATCCCAAAGATCTAGTCCAGGCAAACTGTTCCCAGAAAGCCTGTAGGTTCAGCAAAAATGTAATGCAATTGACCACAGTATACTGTATCATGTAGGTGCTAATGGGCATAAAAATGCATGCTACAAAGCCAACAGCCCAGCATATGTGGAACATATATGTACAGGATGTACTCTTTTATGTCATCATGTTTGTTTGAATGTGCAAAGGACATGTATTTATGTACAGTGTGTGACCATAGATGACACGTACTTATGTATATTATACCACTGGGTTGGCACATTTGTAGTTGCTGTGACAGAATATTTTTCTATCCCATCTGAGCACCAGACAGCCTGCGTCCTTACATACCCCGAAATCCCCCAGCACCGAGGATGCACGGTCGTGTGATGAGTAACATCCGGGTAAATCCGTTTGAATTCAATCACTTTTTCACAGCATCCCTTTGATTAAAAAATACACTTTCCATACATGTTTGCCGATGGAAGAAGTGGTCAGAAAGTTACTTTTTGTACCTGAATGCCAAGACATTCAGGAGATAAAGGTACTCAAAGTTGACCCATTTGCACAGGAACAGACACGTGGTGTTTGCCAGCTGTCCCGTGGGCATCACCTGGTGTGGGTGCACTGATCCCGGCATAAACAGCCTCTAGCACAGTCATTCCCAAAACTAAGCACAGGCTCAGACAGTACATAGGCCTTCACCCAGTGCAGTGGAAAACATCCTATGCCAGCACCACTCCCTTCTGTTGGGGCCTGCCTGACACATGCTGCTACATACTGTGCATATATGAACACACAAAATACACATACGCACTTGTTCATGTCATTGCAAAATATGTTATTGCGTAATTATTGCCAATCCCAACCCCACCGATCCCCACCCTTAAAACACATCAAGTACAAAGCAACAAAACATCAAGCAAATGCCGATCGTTTTCACTGATCTCAGTACAGTTCTGTTCAATAAGCACACAGTGTTTTCTTGTACCCCGTTTCACAGAGCGTTGAAATGTGTATTGTGAAATACAGTCTTGGCACTTCACTTTGAAACGTATTCAATTTGTTGGTTAATAAGTGTCTTGGCTCAACGAGAGAATTCGGGTACATTTCACTGTGTCATTCCCCAGTATGATGCCAGGCCCTGTGCTGCCCCCTGCCAGATTTTGCCAGCCCATATAGGGTGTGGTTGTCTCTCTATGTCACTAGCAGCTGAACCATAAATTAGCTTGTATAAAACTCTAGCCCTAGTTACACACACACACACACACACACACACACACACACACACACACACACACACACACACACACACACACCCCCCCCCCCTAGTGACAGACAAACACCCTTTCAATAATTCTTGCACTTAACATGCTCTACTAAAGGGCTTAGTACATTGCATGTCCATATAGCTCAGGGCCGACCAAACTGTGGCCCGACAATGTTTGGTTTAGACCGTCAAGGGAGGGGGAGGTGACAATTTAAGGCTCCATTCAAGCATTACAGATTCCGCATTAGAAGTTTAAAAGTAATGTCCGATTGAGCTGACTTAAGCATTGTTTTTGTGGAAGCAGTCTCCGTTAAGTAGAAGGTAGCCTAGTGGTTAAGTGCTTGGGCCATTAACCGAAAGGTCGCTGGTTTGAATCCCCTGAGCTGAGTAGGTGAAAAATCTGTCAGTGTGCCCTTGAGCAAGGCACTTAACCCTAGATGCACTGGATAAGAGTGTCTACTAAAATGTACAATGTCAATCATGCTGTAAAGCTGAACTTCTGCAATGCGGAACGAATATAGCCCTTAGTTGGGCTCTCAATTTACTGTTTGGAGTTAGAAAATTAGAATACACAGGTGCAAAATTGAAATTCAGTAGTGCATAAGCATCTTTTCACTTTTCAGCACTCCACTCACAGTGTGCACAGCCCCGTTGCTGTGCGAAGAATGTGAGGATGGATTTTACCCTCTGCAGCAGGGCTGTGCGTACTGTTAGTGAAGTACTGAAACTGAAATATTCCTTTTTAGAGCTGAAACTGAAATATTCCTTATTAGGAGCGCGCAGGGATAGAAGTTGTTCCTTGTGTTTCTTGGCTATTTACATCGTTTTGTTCACACGCAGGTTATATTTCAATGTTAGTTTGAGCTTTCTCAACTGCGAGCGATTGGAGAAGAGACATCGGGGTATCTCATCTCTGACATGCCAGTGCAACCAACTACCCGCCCTTAAAGGCGGCAGCTGAACCTTTTTGTCTCACCTAAGTGACTCAAATATTTGAGGGTACATTGTGCTTGATTGAGCATGGACATTTTCAATACCGTTTTGATGCATTTCAGTCACTTACTGATGCAAATACAAATTGTTACACCTTTCCCTCAAGTAATTTGACACATATCCTAGTTATTATTCTTAGGAACTGAGGCGTACAGCAGGTCAGCCACCAGAGGGAGACTTGTCGAGGCCTGGTGACAGACGGAGTATACATCACGAGGCGATGGCTCCCTCTCCTTTAGCCGGGTGGGCATCCCAAACGAGATCCTGACAGACCAAGGTACTGAGTTTGTCTCGTCAAATGAGAGATTTGTGTGCTCTCCTGCAGATCAAGCAGATCCGGACCTCCGTCTTTCATTTGCAAACGGATGGGCTCGTCGATCGGTTCAATAGAACGCTCAAACAAATGCTGCGGAAGGTCATCAAGCAGGATGGGAAGAACTGGGACCAGCTACTACCCCACCTAATGTTCTCAATCTGAGAAGTACCCCAGTCCTCCACTGGGTTTTCCCCTTTCGAACTCCTCTACGGGTACGGGAGGAGGCCATGCGGCCTACTGGACCTCGCCAAGGAGGTGTGGGAAGCCCAATTGACCCCCTTACGCAGCGTGGTAGTGCACGTGGAGACGATGAGGGAGCGGATGACAGCCATACAGCCAGTCGTGAGGGAACATATGGAGAAGGCCCAACGTGCCCAAGCCCAGGTCTACAATTGGGGAGCTCAGCCCCGAGAATTCCAGGTGGGAGACAGGGTGTTGGTCTTAATCCCCACGGCCGAAAGGAAGTTCCTGGCAACATGGCACGGGCCATACAAGGTGATCGAAAAGCTGGGACCTGTCAATTACCGCGTACGGCAACCGGGGAGACGGAAACCACAACCACCGGATTTACCACGTGAACCTGTTGAAGTGGCACGAGAGGACAGCCTTGGCTGTGTTATGGTCGGGACCCTGGACGCCAACGGTACCAGTGGTGGTCCCGAGCAATGAGGACCTCGACCCGGCCCAGAAGCAAGAGCTCAGGGAGCTCGTCGATCGGAACACAGCGTGTTCTCAGAGATGCCGGGCCACACGACCCTCATTGAACACCACAGCCGTGAAACAGGAACTGGAGGCTATGCTGAGGATGGGGGTCATTGAAGAGTCCCACAGTGCATGGTGCAGCCCCATCGTGTTGGTACCCAAACCGGACAGTAGCCTACGCTTCTGTAATGATTTCCAGGGTGTGAATGACATAAGCTTGTTCGACGCCTACTCTATGCCGAGGGTGGACGAGCTCATCGACCAATTGGGAAAGGCCCGGTACATCAGCACCCTTGACCTGACCAAAGTATATTGGCAGGTACCGTTGGCAGCCTCCTCCCGGGAGAAGACGATGTTTTCAACATGAGACGGATTGTATCAGTACCGGGTGCTCCCGTTCGGTCTCCAAGGAGCCCCACCCACATTCCAGCGACTGATGAACAAAGTACTTCGACCCCACCAGCAGTACGCAGTGGCCTATTTGGATGATATCATCATCCACAGCCAAGGTTGAGAAGAGCACCTGACGCGCCTGCAGGCGGTGCTGGATGCACTCAGACAAGCCGGGTTGACCGCGAACCCCAAGAAATGCAAACTAGCGTTCGAGGAGGTGGAGTACCTGGGATATTTGATCGGACGGGGGAACGTCAAGCCCCAGGAGAGGAAGGTTCACACGGTATCTGACTGGCCCGTTCCACGCACCAAGACACAGGTCAAGTCCTTCCTGGGACTGGCAGGATACTATAGCCGGTTTATCCCCAACTTCCCCAGCTTCCCTCCTCACCGATCTAACCAGGGCCCGCCTCCCGAAAACAGTGAAATGGACGGACGAGACAGAAGCGGCGTTCAGGCGAGCAGCACCCCATCATGTACATCAGCCGAAAGCTGATACCCAGAGAGAAAAAGTACTCTATTGTTGAGAAAGAGTGTCTGGCGGTGAAGTGGGCACTAGACACACAAGTATTACCTGTTAGGTACCCACTTCACCCTGGTCATGGACCATGCTCCCCTGGTCTTGATGGCCAGGGGAAGGGACACAAACGATCGGGTCACCAGGTGTTCTTGTCCCTTCAACGCTTTTCTTTTTCTGTTGTGCACAGGTCAGGGGCGAAGCATGGAAACGCGGATGCCTTATCAAGAAGGGCGACATACGTCGCACTGATGACAGTCCCCTCCCCGACAGAGCTAAGGGGGGATGTGTGGCGTACAGCAGGTCAGCCTGGGGGGAGACTCGTCGAGGCCTGGTGACAGATGGAGTATACATCACGAGGCGATGGCTCCCTCTGCTGGACGTGCCAGGTCTCAACGGGATCTCCGGCCAGAACTAATTGGGGTTGGTGAGTAATCAAGGGCTGATTGCTCACCAGCTGTACGAGTCCCATAAAGCTGCAAGAAGGGCAGCACACAGGGGAGAGACTGAGGGAAGAAAGGACTCCCGTATAGTTGGGGACGGTTCCAGATGTAACAGGAGGGAGATTCGTTTTTGATCCCCACAGGACACAGCAAAACCTGGAGAGGGTCTCATGGGGGAGACCTGTTCTTTTCTTTTGAACTATTATTTTAATAAACACCTTTGAAACTGAGCTAATCCTACTCTGTCCGTGTCTGATCTGTGTAAACGTTTTGACCCAACCCCCTGGTCTGCCACAGAACATAGACACTTGGTTGCAGTTTAAAAATATATATACCATGCTCAAAAAATAAAGGGAATACTTTAACAACACAATGTAACTCCAAGTCAATCACACTTCTGTGAAATCAAACTGTCCACTTAGGAAGCAACACTGATTGACAATACATTTCACATGCTGTTGTGAAAATGGAATAGACAACAGGTGGAAATTATAGGCAATTAGCAAGACACCCCCAATAAAGGAGTGGTTCTTCAGGTGGGGACCACAGACCACTTCTCAGTTCCTATGCTTCCTGGCTGATGTTTTGGTCACGTTTGAATGCTGGCGGTGCTTTCACTCTAGTGGTAGCATGAGACGGAGTCTTCAACCCACACAAGTGGCTCAGGTAGTGCAGCTCATCCAGGATGGCACATCAATGCGAGCTGTGGCAAGAAGGTTTGCTGTGTCTGTCAGCGTAGTGTCCAGAGCATGGAGGTGCTACCAGAAGACAGGCCAGTACATCAGGAGACGTGGAGGAGGCCGTAGGAGGGCAACAACCCAGCAGCAGGACCGCTACCTCCGCCTTTGTGCAAGGAGGAGCAGGAGAAGCACTACCAGAGCCCTGCAAAATGACCTCCAGCAGGCCACAAATGTGCATGTGTCTGCTCAAACGGTCAGAAACAGACTCCATAAGGGTGGTATGAGGGCCCGACGTCCACAGGTGGGGGTTGTGCTTACAGCCCAACACCGTGCAGGACGTTTGGCATTTGCCAGAGAACACCAAGATTGGCAAATTCGCCACTGGCGCCCTGTGCTCTTCACAGATGAAAGCAGGTTCACACTGAGCACATGTGACAGACGTGACAGAGTCTGGAGACGCCGTGGAGAACGTTCTGCTGCCTGCAACATCCTCCAGCATGACCGGTTTGGCGGTGGGTCAGTCATGGTGTGGGGTGGCATTTCTTTGGGGGGCCGCACAGCCCTCCATGTGCTCGCCAGTGGTAGCCTGACTGCAATTAGGTACCGAGATGAGATCCTCAGACCCCTTGTGAGACCATATGCTGGTGCGGTTGGCCCTGGGTTCCTCCTAATGCAAGACAATGCTAGACCTCAAGTGGCTGGAGTGTGTCAGCAGTTCCTGCAAGAGGAAGGCATTGATGCTATGGACCGGCCCGCCCGTTCCCCAGCCCTGAATCCAATTGAGCACATCTGGGACATCATGTCTCGCTCCATCCACCAACGCCACGTTGCACCACAGACTGTCCAGGAGTTGGCGGATGCTTTAGTCCAGATCTGGGAGGAGATCCCTCAGGAGACCATCCGCCACCTCATCAGGAGCATGCCCAGGCGTTGTAGGGAGGTCATACAGGCACGTGGAGGTCACACACACTACTGAGCCTCATTTTGACTTGTTTTAAGGACATTACATCAAAGTTGGATCAGCCTGTAGTGTGGTTTTCCACTTTAATTTTGAGTGTGACTCCAAATCCAGACCTCCGTGGGTTGATAAATTGGATTTCCATTGATTATTTTTGTGTGATTTTGTTGTCAGCACATTCAACTATGTAAAGAAAAAAGAATTTAATAAGATTATTTCTTTCATTCAGATCTAGGATGTGTTGTTTAAGTGTTCCCTTTATTTTTTGAGCAGTATATATATATATCTTTAATACAGGTAATCAGAATGTGTTAGGTGTCAAGTTATATGGCTACAATTGTATTAATGATTGAAGTGTGATTTTTAGGATTGCTTACTAAAGACCTATTGTTTAAAGACCATAAATAGCTATTGTTTACCTTCTATGTGTCTAAATACATAGGCCTAATGTGTATTCGTTTGGCCCGCAGCCCAACATGCAGGGCCAAAGATTTGAGCACCCCTGCTACAGCTCATCTAAGCACATACAGTCACATCCTAAATGATTGCCACCCTTCATTAAGATGAGCAAAATACTGTATAAAATAAATAATATAAATACTGAGCTATATAATTTTTTTTAAATTATATTATTTTGTACTAATGCATTTGCTCAGAGAAAGATAATTTGTTTAACAAGTAAAAAAAATAATCTCAAACAGATAGCTGTCAAAATTATTGTCACCCCTTATGATTCTTATCAATAAAATCAAACAAAATGTAATCTGCATTACAATCCACTTTTTTTAACTTAATCTCAGTTTAAGGAACTGTATTGTGGCCTTTCACAGCTTTGGGTTTCACTGAGCTATAAAAATGAGGTAACCCGCATGTAAAATCCATTTGTCATCCATCACCATGGAGGAAGTCGGATGGCGCCGGAGAAGAAGGCAGACATTTTACGTGCCCCCAGCCGATTGTGTTTTCTTATTTGTTTATTTGCGTTGTTGTAACATATTTTGTACATAATGTTGCTGCTACCGTCTCTTATGACCGGAAATAACTTCTAGACATCAGGACTACAATTACTCACCATGGACTAGCAAAATATTTTTTTTCCTTTCATGACTCTGACGAGCCCGACGCAAAGTAACAGGCCCAGATACCAGTGAACAGGCCCAGATACCAGTGGGAACAGGCCAAGATACCAGTGATCTGTGTGAAGAGGAGGCGGAGAAAGAGGGGCCGAAGGTCGGCTGAGAATTTGTAGGCAATCGAATAAACCCCCACTTCCTTCCATTCTGCTAGCAAATGTGCAATCTTTGGAGATAAAATCGATGAGTTATGCGGAAGATTAAACTACCAATGGAACATTAAAAACTGTAACATCTTATGCTTCACGGAGTCGTGGCTGAACGACGACAATATCAACATACAGCTGCCTGGTTATACGATGTACCGGCAGGATAGAACAGCGCCGTCTGGTGGTCTATGTATTTTTGTAAACAACAGCTGGTGCACAATATCTAAGGAAGTCTCGAGCTATTGCTCGCCTGAGGTAGAGTATCTCATGATAAGCTGTAGACCACACTACCTACCGAGAGAGTTTTCATCTGTATTCTTTGTAGCTGTTTTACATACCACCACAGACTGAGGCTGGCACTAAGACAGCATTGAATGAGCTGTATTCCACCATAAGCAAACAAGAAAACGCTCACCCAGAGGCGGCGCTCCTAGTAGCCGGGGACTTTAATGCAGGGAAACTTAAATCTGTTTTAACAAATTTCTATCAGCATGTTAAATGTGCAACCAGAGGAAAAATAACTCTGGACCACCTATACTCCACACACAGAGACGCATACAAAGCTCTCCATCACCCTCCATTTGGCAAATCTGACCATAATTCTATCCTCCCGATTCCTGCTTACAAGCAAAAATTAAAGCAGGAAGCACCAGTGACAAGATCAATAAAAAAGTGGTCAGAGGAAGCAGATGCTAAGCTACAGGACCGTTTTGCTAGCACAGACTGGAATATGTTCCGGGATTCCTCCGATGGCATTGAGGAGTACACCACATCAGTCATTGGCTTCATCAATAAGTGCATCGATGACGTTGTCCTCACAGTGACCGTACGTACATACCCCAAACAGAAGCCATGGATTACAGTCAACATCCGCACTGAGCTAAAGGCTAGAGCTGCCGCTTTCAAGGAGCAGGACTCTAACCCGGAAGCTTATAAGAAATCCCGCTATGCCCTCCGACGAACCATCAAACAGGCAAAGCGTCAATACAGAACTAAGATCGAGTCGTACTACACTGGCTCTGATGCTCGTCAGATGTGGCAGGGCTTGCAAACCATTACAAACTACAACTGGAAGCACAGCCGAGAGCTGCCCAGACGAGCTAAACTATTTCTACGCTCGCTTCGAGGCAAATAACACTGAAACATGCATGAGAGCACCAGCTGTTCCGGACGACTGTGTAATCACGCTCTCCGCAGCCGATGTAAGTAAGACCTTTAACCTCTCTAGGCTTGGGGGCGCTATTTTCACGTCCGGATGAAAAGTGTGGCCAAAGTAAACTGCCTGCCACTCAGGCCCAGAAGCTAGGATATGCATATAATTGGTAGATTTGGATAGAAAACACTGTAAAGTTTCTACAACTGTTTGAATAATGTCTGTGAGTATAACAGAACTGATTTGGCAGACGAAACCCCCGAGCACAATCCATCCAGGGAAAATTTGTTTTGAGGTCAATCTGTTTTCCATTGGCTTTCTATGGTAAGAACGTTTTAATAGAAATATGTTTGCAGTTCCTATAGCTTCCACTAGATGTCAACAGTCTTTAGAAATTGGTTGATGTTTTTCTTTAGAGAAATGAAGAAGTACGGCTGTCCAGAACGAGGGTCCAGCCTAGGGCTTTCTAATGTTTTGATGCGCGCGACCTGGAACGCGCTTTCTTTGTTTTCCTCCGGTATTGAACACAGTTTATCCCGTCTTAAATGACTCGTAGCACTCACGTCTGTAGCCATGAAGTGCTTTAAAAGGCTGGTCATGGCTCACATCAACACATCACCCCAGAAACCCTAGACCCACACCAATTTGTATATTGCCCCAACAGATCCACAGATGATGCATTCTCTATTGCGCTCTACACTGCCCTTTCCCACCTGGACAAAAGGAACACCTATATGAGAATGCTATTTATTGACTACAGCTCAGCGTTCAACACCATGGTGCCCTCAAAGCTCATCACTAAGCTAAGGACCCTGGGACTAAACACCTCCCTCTGCAACTGGATCCTGGACTTCCTGATGGGCCACCCCCAGGTGGTAAGGGTAGGTAACAACACATCCTCCACGCTGATCCTCAACACAGGGGTCCCTCAGGGGTGCGTGCTCAGTCCCCTCCTGTACTCCCTGGTCCCTCTTGATTGCACGGCCAGGCGCGACTCCAACACCATCATTAAATTAGCCGGTGACACAACAGTGGTAGGCCTGATCACCGACAACGACGGGACAGCCTATAGGGAGGAGGTTAGAGTGGTGCCAGGACAACAATCTCTCTCTCAACATGATCAAGACAAAGGAGATGATTGTGGATTACAGAAAAAAGAGGACCGAGCATGCCCCCATTCTCATTGACGGGGCTGCAGAGGAGCAGGTTGAGTGCTTCAAGTCCCTTGGTGTCCACATCACCAACAAACTAACATGTTCCAAGCACACCAAGACAGTCGTGAAGAGGGCACGACAAAACCTACTCCCCCTCAGGAGAATGAAAAGATTTGGCATGGGTCCTCAGATCCTCAAAAGGTTCTACAGCTGCACCATCGAGAGCATCCTGACTTGTTGCATCACTGCCTGGTATGGGAACTGTTCGGTCTCTGACCGCAAGGCACTACAGAGAGTAGTGTGAATGGCCCAGTACATCACTAGGGCCAAGCTTCCTGCCATCCAGAACCTCTATACCAGGTGGTGTCAGAGGAAGGCCCAAAAAATTGTCAAAAACTCCAGCCACCCTAGTTATCCTCTCTAGGGTATGTGGGACGAAATCGTCCCACCTACTCAACAGCCAGTGGAATCCCGTGGCGCGATATTCAAATACCTTAGAAATGCTATTACTTCAATTTCTCAAACATATGACTATTTTACACCATTTTAAAGACAAGACTCTCGTTAATCTAACCACACTGTCCGATTTCAAAAAGGCTTTACAACGAAAGCAAAACATTAGATTATGTCAGCAGAGTACCCAGCCAGAAATAATCAGACACCCATTTTTCAAGCTAGCATATAATGTCACATAAACCCAAACCACAGCTAAATTCAGCACTAACCTTTGATGATCTTCATCAGATGACACTCCTAGGACATTGTGTTATACAATACATGCATGTTTTGTTCAATCAAGTTCATATTTATATCAAAAAACAGCTTTTTACATTAGCATGTGACGTTCAGAACTAGCATACCCACCGCAAACTTCCGGTGAATTTACTAAATTACTCACGATAAACGTTCAAGAAAAACCTAAATTATTTTAAGAATTATAGATACAGAACTCGTTTATGCAATCGCTATGTCCGATTTTAAAATCGCTTTTCGGCAAAAGCACATTTTGCAATATTCTGAGTAGATAGCTCGCCATCACGGGCTAGCTATTTTGACACCCACCAAGTTTGGCACTCACCAAACTCAGATTTACTATAAGAAAAATTGGATTACCTTTGCTGTTCTTCGTCAGAATGCACTCCCAGGACTTCTACTTCAATAACAAATGTTGGTTTGATTCAAAATAATCCATAGTTATGTTCAAATATTCTCTGTTTTGTTTGTGCGTTCAAGACACTATCCAAAGGGTGACGAAGGGTGATGCGCCCGGCGCGTTTCGTGACAAAACATTTCTAAATATTCCATTACCGTACTTCGAAGCATGTCAACCGCTGTTTAAAAATCAATTTTTATGCGATTTTTCTCGTAAAAAAGCGATAATATTCCGACCGGGAAACCCTGTTTTCGTTCAAAGACTAAAAATCTAAAATGGACTCTTCTCGTCCACGCGCGCCCCAGTCTCATTGTTCTCTGATCGACCACTATCCAAATGCGCTACTGTTTTTCAGCCATGGCCTGCAAAGTCATCATTCAACATTCTGCCGCCTTCTGAGAGCCTATGGGAGCCGTAGGAAGTGTCACATTACAGCAGAGATCCTCAGTTTTCAATAAAGAGAGTGTAGAAGGCCAAGAAATGGTCAGAGAGGGCACTTCCTGTAAGGAATCTTCTCAGGTTTTTGCCTGCCATATGAGTTCTGTTATAGTCACAGACACCATTCAAACAGTTTTAGAAACTTGAGGGTGTTTTCTATCCAAATCAAACAATTATATGCATATTCTAGTTTCTGGGCAGTAGTAATAACCAGATTAAATCGGTACGTTTTTTATCCGGCCGTGCAAATACTGCCCCCTATCCTAGAGAGGTTAAAGACTGTTCTCTCTGCTACCGCACGGCAGCGGTACTGGAGTGCCAAGTCTAGGTACAAGAGGCTTCTAAACAGCTTCTACCCCCAAGCCATACGACTCCTGAACAGCTAGTCAAATGGCTACATCTAGTCACTTTTATAACTCTTCCTACATGTACATACTACTTCAACTAACTGGTGCCCCCGCACATTGACTCTGTATCGGTACCCCCCTGTATATTGTCTCGCTATTGTTATTTTACTGCTGCTCTTTAATTACTTGTTACTTTTATCTCTTATTCTTATCTGTATTTTTTTAACTGCATTGTTGTTTAGGGGCTCGTAAGTAAACATTTCACTGTAAGGTCTACACCTGCTGTATTCGGCGCATGTGACTAATAAAATTTGATTTGATTTGAAAGGCAAAGAACTCACAAGAGTTTGCTAAATGGCATTGGCACTTGGATTAGAACAAGGTGCTATGGTCAGATGAGTTGAAAATTGAGCACTTTGGACACTCAGACCAGTGGTGGGTTTGGCCTTGAAAGAAGGATGCATATGCAGAAAAGAACCTCATACCTACTGTAAAATATGGTGGTGGTGGATCTTTGATGTTATGGAGCGGTTTTGCTTCCACTGGTCCTGGGGCCCTTGTTAAGGTCAACAGCATCATGAACTCTACCAAGCACCAGGACATTTTAGCCAAAAACCTGGTTGCCTCTGCTAGGAGGCTGAAACTTAGCTGCAAGTTTTTATTTTTGTACTTTTCTTTATTCAGTGTAATCCAATTGAGACCAGTGTCTCATTTACAATGGTGCCATTAGGACAAAAAGTTACATCAATACAGAAACAACAAAAATATAAAAAAAATAACAAGACATCGATAAATTCATTACATCAGGTTATTACAAGTTATAATAATCAACTGAAACAATTGCACACCTCAGTGAACTCATCTGACAACAGAGTTTTAATCTTTCCTATTGCTACCAGGGAATACAGATGTAATTTGTTTTGTGAGGTATTCCATAACTGTGGTGCATTGAAACTAAAGGCGGATTTACCAAACTTTGTGGAGACAGGTGAGACCTCAAGAGTTAACCTACACCGTGAATGACTTTTGTATCTCCAATTTTTATAGTAAATCTTCCAGTAAAACAATAACTCCAGTTATACAGTGCATTCGGAAAGTATTCAGACCCCTTCCTTTTTCCACATTGTGACATTACAGCCTTATTCTAAAATGGATTAAATATTTTTTCCCCCCTCACACAATACCTCATAATGACAAAGCAAAAACAGATTTTTTGAAATTGTTGCAAATGTATAACAAATAAAAAACATAAATACCTTATTTACATAAGTATTCAGACCCTTTGCAATGAGACTCAAAATTGAGTTCAGGTGCATCCTGTTTCCATTGATCATCCTTGAGATGTTTCTACAACTTGATTGGAGTCCACCTGTGGTAAATTCAATTGATTGGACATGAATTGGAAAGGCACACACCTGTCTATATAAAAGGTCCTACAGTTGACAGTGAATGGACATGATATGGTGAAGCCCCAAAATTGCCCTCCCTGGTAGCCTGTGTTTTAGGCATAAGGAAGTGGATGGCGGCAAATGTTTTACTTTTAAACTCAGGCAAAACTGATTTCAAGGTTTTACTGCTAAGCTACAAAGCATTACATGGGCTTGCTCCTACCTACCTTTTTGATTTGGTCCTGCTGTACATACCTACACGTACGCTACGGTCACCAGACGCAGGCCTCCTTATTGTCCCTAGAATTTCTAAGCAAACAGCTGGAGGCAGGGCTTTCTCCTATAGAGCTCATTTTTTATGGAATGGTCTGCCTATCTATGTGAGAGAGACAGACTCTGTCTTGATCTTTAAGTCTTTATTGAAGACTCATCTCTTCAGTAGGTCCTATGACTGAGTGTAGTCTGGCCCAGGGGTGTGAAGGTGAGCCCTCAGAGCCTGGTTCCTCTCTAGGTTTCTTCCTAGGTTCCTGCCTTTCTAGGGAGTTTTTACTAGCCACCGTGCTTCTACATCTGCATTGCTTGCTGTTTGGGGTATTAGGCTGGGTTTCTGTATAGCACTTTGTGACATCGGCTGATGTAAAAAGGGCTTCATAAATAGATTTGATTTGAAATTCGATTGATGTCAGAGCAAAAACCAAGCCACGAGGTCGAAGGAACTGTCCAAAGAGCTCCGAGACAGGATTGTGTCGAGGCACAGATCTGGGGAAGGTTACCAAAACATTTCGGCAGCATTGAAGGTCCCCAATAACACAGTGGCCTCCATCATTCTTAAATGGAAGAAGTTTGGAACCATCAAGACTCTTCCGAGAGCTGGCCGCCCCGGCCAAACTGAGAAATCGGTGGAGAAGGGCCTTGGTCAGGGAGGTGACCAAGATCCCGATGGTCACTCTGACAGAGCTCCAGAGTTCCTCTGTGGAGACGGGAGAACCTTCCAGAAAGACAAACTTCTCTGCAGTACTCCACCAATCCGGCCTTTATGGTAGAGTGGCCAGACGGAAACCACTTCTCAATAAAAAGCATATGACAGCCCGCTTGGAGTTTGCCAAAAGGCACCTAAAGGACTCTCAGACCATGAGAAACAAAATACTCTGGTCTGATGAAACCAAGATTGAACTATTTTTCCTGAATGCCAAGCGTCACGTCTGGAGGAAACCTGGCACCATCCCTACGGTGGAGCATGTTGGTGGCAGCATCATGCTGTGGGGATGTTTTTCAACGGCAGGGACTGGGAGACTAGTCAGGATCAAGGGAAGGATGAAAACTTGCTTGATGAAAACCTGCTCCAGAGTGCTCAGTAACTCAGACTGGGGTAAAGGTTCAGCTTCCAACAGGACAACGACCCTAAGCACACAGGCAAGACAACACAAGAGTGGCTTCAGGACAAGTCTCTGAATGTCCTTGAGTTGCCCAGCCAGAGCCCAGACTTGAACATGATCGAACATCTCTGGAGAGACCTGAAAATAGCTGTGCAGCGACGCTCCCCATCCAACCTGACAGCACTTGAGAGGATCTACAGAGAAGGATGGGAGAAACTCACCAAATACAGGTGTGCCAAGATTGTATTACTTTTTCTTTTAGCAATTGTGCATGTATAAACAAATATACATTTTTGTATTTTCTTTTTGCATACAATATAGCTTAGTGTTTGTATTTATTTTATATCGTCTTTATCAAGGGTCCAAATAATTTTGGATGTGACAAATCACAGTATGATTGAAGTAAATTATTAAAGAGTTAAACAATTGCGTAATCTCGTGGATTTTGATGGTGTCTAAAACTACCAAAATCCTGAGTGGAGATACAGCACACATTTCTCTACAGCACTCTATGATTTTGCCGCTATTAAATAAGTAGCGTCAGACACCATCAAAACCCACTAGGTGGAGCCATTTCCACAGTAAGCACTGTCAACTAGCCCCTCAAAATAGTCAGCCTACATTGTCAAGTAAAGGAACAGAAAGTGCAAATATTCTACTCTATATGACATATTGTGCAATGTCAACTAAATCAATAAACAATCAAATAAATAAAATCATAAATGCCTTATGACATTCTGTAGGAATGGATAGAAATGTATTAAGAAAGGTCAAAGGTCAAAGCTCAAGTGCGGTGTGACTCCGTGCGTCAGTGGGTCTCTATGGCGTCCTGAGGTTTCTGTACTGGAGCAGGTAGAGAGATCCAAGGCCACCGAGGACAGTGAACAGGCACGTGATGATTCCACCCCTCCAGGTCTGCCACTGTGTGGACCCCACCTAATACACACACACACAAACACACACACAAACACACACACACATGCGAACACACACAGAACATCAGGTGTGAATGAATGACGGATTGTATTAGGAATCTCTATGAAGGAATACATCAAGCAATCAAATGTATAAAGGCCTTTTTACATCAGCAGTTCTCTCAAAGTCCTTTAACAGTATCCTGGCCTAGTATGACACATTCTCTTCCTTCTTGATTGTTATCCCTCTATTAACCTATTGTTCTCTTCTCTCCCCTCCTACCCCATTGAACTTACACACCTTTCCCTTGGAGAACATGCCGTTCACCTCATCCCCAATCACCCTCAGCTGGCCCCTAGAATGCTCAGAGGATTCCTCTACAGGACACAGTCTATGGAGTCGAATGGGCTGTCCTATTGCTCTTATCACAACGGCCCTCTTCACTGGTACAAACATGAATAGAAGGGGAAGAACACTTTTATCCATATCTCACAATATATGAAAATCTAGAATTGTTTGGGTATCACCTATCACAAATGTTAACACAGAATTGAGTAATTACACTACTAAAGGGACATGACTAAATTGTCATATCACATAAATAGAAATGCAATAATATATGCACGAACTGTTTAGGTTGGGAAGCATGCGGCCGCCCTAAAGGCATCAGCATGCTTCAGTTCGGCTGTGCTCGCATACTTTAAAAGATCGTTTAAAAAACGACCAAAAAAATCGGAAATAGTACTGTTTGTCCATTTTGAGACGCCACAGGCAGTATACACTTCCTCAAAATAGTCAGAATTAATCTATGATAACTCAAGAAATCTGTCATACATTTTGACATTTTTGCATTTTGGCAGAGGAGATGTAATCTAAAGGCGTCTGCATGCTTCCCAGCCGAAACTGTTCCTGCATATATTATGACGTGGGTTTGTGACGTTTTGTTGGTTTTGGAGATCTGTGAGGATTTTGTCCGCTGTTCGGGCACACGAAATGTTTTCTAGAGGCAAGCCAAAATTCGGAGCCGAAGTCTACATTCCTTCGTCGCACACAAAATGAATGACAGATTTCTTGAGATATTTTAGATTCATTCGGACTATTTTGAGGAAGCGTATACTGTTTAAGGTTTCTGAAAATGGACAAACAGCACTATTGCAGCTTTTTTTCTCGTATTTCAAGCGAATGTATTTTAAGGGAGTATGCAAGCACACTCGTTCGATTCAGCTAGCCGAGTTCGCCTAGGCGCTAGCCCAACTGGAGCATGCTTACGCCTTTAGTCGAGCAATTTTACATCTAAGATGTTTGGTGCAGTATTTCGCAATGAATTTGTTCAATGAATATCAACTAATACTTTATTGAAGAATCCCTACAGCTGTTGACCAATCACGTACACTTCAGAGCTGCCGAATTTAGGCTGGCCTTGAGCAAAAATGTAGTGTGCCCAAACACCCGAAAAACACGAAAGACACAAAATACGATCATAATATATGCATGCACTCTTCCGAAATGTTTCGGCTGGGAGGCATGCGGACCCTTGCCTATGCTAATAGAATATACAGGCAGTCTATGCCGCATTATAAACAGATTACACGGTTCATAGACATTATTATAATTTCCTACTCCTAGCACTCAAACAAAAAATGCAAGGCTGGTTGGAATATGATCCTTATTAATTAACAGTGCACCCGCTGTTTTCCGAGTAAGTAACTCTGCTTAAAAGTAATAAGGACTGGCACACTGACAATAAACAGGTATACTGCCAAACATACAGTAATCTACACAGTTAAGATAGTAAAACAATCTCCATGACCAATCGACAAGCCAATCAGACTTCCACTCCCTCGCCATTCTCTGTAGGTAAGAGGCCTCTGATTTAACCTCTGATGACCGATGCACTATTGTAAAGTGGTTGTTCCACTGGATATTATAGGTGAATGCACCAATTTGTAAGTCGCTCTGGATAAGAGCGTCTGCTAAATGACTAAAATGTAATGTAATGTAAGACAGACCTACTGTGTGGGATCAATGTTTCGTCTTGTATGAAGACACAGGATAATAAAAGGCTCACACACCCTCAATTGAGGACAAATCAACCTTCTAACTTGTATTTCATCTCATTGAAATGTAAAGTGTACCCCTGATGTTTGCCACCCACCTGCCTCCCCTGTGTTCAGTGCAGGTGTGTGGGTAAGGGCACAGATATAGGTCTGAGTGGCGGCATCAGGGGAGGAGCAGTAAGGCCCTATGTCTTTCTGCAGGACCACCTGATGTGAAGTGGCAATGGGTTGGTACTGCTGCTGAATGCTGCTCTGCTGGTTCCTTTTCATCGCACTTTCCCTCTGGGCCCTGAACACTACAGGCCAAGGTTATAATAGACAATGGAAAATAATCAAACCATGAAAAAAAACTAATTAGTCAAATTAAATAATGTACCTTTTTGAGCTACAACAACTGATCTGAATCTAACATTTTTTTTCTCTCTCTCTTTCCTGTTGCACTTGTGTTCTGATGCTTCCTGATGACCGATGATAACTTACCCATGATAGGTTCAGTGTCAGGGCCTGGGATGGAGTGAGGACTCTGGGCTAGGGCAGTCAGGTATGTCTGTGTGCCAACATCACAGAGCAAGGACCTCGACTGATATCTGGCACCTCCGTCCCAAACCTGCCACGGGTGCAAAACATTGGACTGGGATGGTGATGTCCTAATGATGTTGGTCTCCAGGGCCTTTGACCTCTGGTAGTCTGAGACTCCAGAGTGATGATCTGCAATGTCTGTCCTATGGAGGTCTCTACCCAGATCTATCCCAATGCTGTCTGCTTTGGGGTGGACTGTCTGAAGTTGGTCCATTCTGAGCTGCTTACAATCATTTCTAAATTGAGTGTCTTCTCTTAGGGCCTCTGCCCTGTAGCTTAGGTGGCCCAACTTGTCTGTGCTAATGTTGTCTCTCACAGAGATGCCAGTCCTGATGTCTGTTCTGTCACTTTGGCAGTTGTCTATTCGGACTGTTTTGACGTTTTTCCTTCTCTCTGTGCTGAGAATGTTGTCTTTGCTGAAGTTGTCTGGCTGTAGTGCTCTACGGTATTCTTCTATGGTAGTGTTCTCTGTTCTGTGGCTGCCTATACCAGGGCTCTTGGTTCGACCAGCCACTGGAAGCACTGTTACAACTGGTGTCTCAGGAGACAGCTGTCCAGGAGACTAAAGGGAATAATGTCTGTATGAGGGCAGGCCATTTTTGTTTTTGACACATTTTTAGCAATAGTGGGCCAACCCCTTCTTATTAATTTCCATGGCTTGTGTTTGAACAGAGGACTAGTGTTTCCCATCAAACATTTTCGTAGGCAACCAGATAATTAAACATGTTCATTTCATGTGCTACAGGTGAAATTTACCTTCAACTGGTGGCAATGGTCCTTTTCAGTTTTCAGCACAGCTTCCCTCCACACATGTTGTAGCGTTTTATCTGTCTGGAAACTCATAATTGAAGGGCGGCCGGCGTATGCTATGTTCCTGAAGATTCAGACCCTACATAGTGTCATTCCTAGACCTTGTTTGCCTGCTATTTTGTGCTTTTATCCTATTGATTGTGCTTCGTTAGAACGTTGGTTTAGAATCCTATTTGAGGTCATAATTAAAAACGAAAACCTTTATTGTGATGCCCATAGAGAAGCCACCAAACATCAGATAGGCCTAAATAACCCCTGGCATAGTCTGTAAAGCAATATGTAACCTATAATAAAGTCTAAATTAGCTCTAATGAAAGTGTAGTCACAATTTTTTTTTTTTTAATCCCATCCCCTGTCCCACAGGTCTTTTGACTTTTGGTAGGCCGTCATTGTAAATAAGAATTTGTTCTTAACTGACTTGCCTAGTTAAATAAAGGTTAAATTAAATAAATAAATAAAATTGTGAATAATAGCCTAGGCTACTCCTTAGTTATTGGACAGATATGCCCTATTCAATCTCTATTTTCCCCAATGTTATTAGTGTTTTCTAATAATGAAATGGGTTGATGCTTCAAGTTGACCAAATTAATGTAAACTAAATGAATGAATGAATGAATGAATGATGGCCTTTATACATTACTCTGAAGTAGTTCTGCTGCATTCATAACCAAGTGGGAAGGTGTTGTGAAGTCACCAGTCAGATGCATTCAAGTGCTTTTAACTAGTTGAGAAATGCTAATTGGCTAATGGCCAACAAGCTGCATCAGCCATAAAAAACAGGTAGGTTACAGCTATCATGCTTATAAAACAAATGTTAGTGTTAAAAAATATATATTAATAGATTGCCTTTTATAAATAATATTTTGTTATTACCGAAAAAGCTGTTATCAAGGTAATTTCCTTAGTAGGTCATTTATTTAGTAGGTGAGGTCATAGGTCAGCATGTGGGTGAGTCTGAGCCAGGGATAATAGATGAGTTTCCCACTAATGGCCTAATTACGAGTTGGATGGGAGTTCTTATGGATTTTTCCCAGTCCTATATGGTAAATACCACTTTCCCAATTGATTATGAATGCGGCATTACTTGGGCATCTATGACAACTGCAACTTTAAGAAGTAGTAAATAAGAGCAAATGTCGCAATCTTCTCCAGAGGTGGAGCTTGCCTTGAAACCCGAAGTTGAATTGCATTGACTTCTCTGTCGGTCAGAAATGAGCGTTTGATTTACAAAAGTTTCCTCAACTGACCTCTCAAAGACAATGTTGAATAAAAGTAATTTTTTATGTACTTTACCGTAAATCTGAACGCACTATCAGGGCTTTAAACAGTTGATGTAGACTAATTGCACTTTACTGTGGATATGTCTCACATTCCTGTCGCCAAAAGGACCAATTTTATATTTAACCAGGCAAGTCAGTTAAGAACAAATTCTTATTTACAATGACGGCCTACACCGGCCAAACCCGGGCCAATTGTACGCCGCCCTATGGGACTCCCAATCACGACCGGTTGTGCCTTAGACCGCTGTGTCACTCTGGAGCCAATCACACAGACAACCAGTAAAGTAGGTTAAAATATCATTTTATTTAACATTCTTGCTTGTGGAGGTCGCGAGAGCAAACTTTCCTTATTCAAACGCTCATTTCTGCGCGACGTATCTTCGGGTTTCCAGGTAGGCTAAGGGTGGGGCATAAACTACTACTATTATCAATTCCAGCTTTCGACTTTACACTTCCTGTTTCACTGTACGCTGGATACGAACACATCACACAATGGCGACCAATGAATGGAAAAAAAGATGCGAGACAGAGTGGAATATCAAAGGCATTTCGATGCCTGATGGAGTGGATTGGAAGTTCGTCTACGAAGCGAAGCCGTTCGGTCGAAATTTGTTGAGGAATCCTGCGCCTCACGGTAGCTACGTCACAATATGTCGAATTGTATTGAAAGTGGTGTATGTTTACTGCAGCTGTCGTGTTAGGTTTCACTGGAATAAAAAGTATAATAAGTAGTAAAGCTTGATCTGACATAGACTACGGTACTATGTGAGATATGTAGGAGGCAAGGGTTTGAATAACTAAATGGTACAAATTGAGGAACACTACGACGTAGAGAAATAGTGTAGAGTTTGAACATCAATCGTTGGTTTGCTTTTATTTAAGACCGGGTTGGACTACTAGAGGGTAGGTCAGTGGTGTTCAAACTTCTTCAGCGGGGACCCCATTTTTTTCTGCAATAATTGCTCGCGACCGCTCCAAATCTAATGACACTATTTTCAAATCCGTGAATTGCCGATTTTTTACATCAACAAATAACCTTAAATTCATTGAATTTTCATATCTTATCAAAATTTAAAAGAAACCAATAAATACATTTACTAGGGAAATTGTGTTTTTAAAAGTATTTCTCAAAAACGTTTGTATATTGGCCCATACAATAATATGTACTCTTAATCTTTTGTTACATTTTCAGAAATATCTGTGTAAATGTTGTTGACTCACGACCCCGACTTTGAATACCACTGCTGTAGGTTAAAGTCCTTTGTTGTTATATTGACTCAGTCTTCCTCCTTCCCCACCCAGGTGTGAGTCAGGACTCCCCTCCTCCTGAGCGTGAACTGACAGAGTTTCCACCAGAAGGACCTCCTCGCTCTGAACCAGAGGGTACATAGTTATAGTATACAAGAAGAAAATGTTGACTATTATTTCCATTTATAAGACCATAAAGCAATAGAGGGGTAGGCCTAATTGATTTTTAACATTAAGAGAAATTCCTTTCATGATTCATATCTTTCAATCTATAGGTGACTATACCGGCTGGACCACCAGCAGAGAGGACCTTGGTTATGATGCCAGCGGCGTACCACCAGGGGTCACCATCTGTTACCTGCCTAACTACAGGTGACATAAGCGACAAACAACTGTCACCTTTGTTCAAATGAGCTACCCCTCTTTACCTTGTCACAGGCCTCACTATCAGTCAAGCTAGTCGCATAACCACTCCCTCTAAAGGCACATTTCCTGGACCCAGATTCATGGAATATGTCTAAAATGTTCTACTTCACATTCATCATCTCCAGCACCACCCTAACATCAACATATGAGAAATGGTGTGTTTGTGTGTTTTGTAGTAAAAAATATAGAGGAATGACATCATCAAGCAATTAGTAGGCAATGCCTACTCATAATTAGTTAGAATCACACTATGTACACTGATTATTTAATTGGAAACACTTATCTTCCTCTATCTTTTTTTACTACAAAACATAGAAATGTGCAATTTCATACATGTTGGGGTGGTGCTGGAGATGATGATAATGAAGTTGAAAAATTGTGACATTTCTCTATAAGCCTTCCCTGAATTTAAAACATTCTCATTGGAGATTCTTCATTGAAAGTGCTTTTTGTCCAAGACTAGTCTTAATCTGGGTGTGGCCGTTAAACCAGACCAAATGCTTTAAGTCTTATCAGAGACGGTGGTAGATAGTTCAGTATCTATCTCTGACTGGTGCTGTGTTTCTGTGTTCTCAGCTGGTTTACCTTGGAGCAGAGAGTGGACCTAAAGGCTGAGGGAGTATGGGACGAGCTTTTGGATGGTTTCCAACCTGACATCGTCATCAAAGACTGGTGGGTTTCAACCTGACAGCCTAAGCATGCATTCATGACTCATGGTACATTACGATGTGTCTATGTCAACATCACAACCTGGGACTCAATCGCTTGAAGTCAGATGGCAATAGGCAATTGCAAAACAGCGGTCTCCAATAATGTTGCAATCAGTGTAGAGTTTCACTTCCCCTATCCAGAACCTTGCCTCCTTGTATTCATATTTTGGTTTTTAAAACATAGGAACTGTTTTGACCTTTGACCCCTGTAGGTATGAGGAGAGCCAACTGCACGAGTCCATCTACCAGCTGCGGGTGAGGTTGCTGGGAACAGATGGACAGACGGTCATCTCCGAATACACCATGAGCCCTACTGAGCAGCTTAGTGAATACTCCCACAACTGGAAAGAGGTGGGGCCTAGACATGTTTTGTTATGAGTTTGTATTATACATATTAGCTTGAAAGACTGATTGTGTTTGATCACATACTTATTTGTGCAGTAAGTCATTTTCTGTCTGTCCATGTAGGTGTCCCATGTGTTCTCAGGCTACGGGCCTGGGGTGAGGTATGTCCACTTCCTCCATAGACTGAAGAACAAGTTCATGGTGGAGTTCTTCCCCACCCTGGTTACAGGAAGTACTGTCCTTGTCAAGCCAAGCAAATCCAGCCAATAGAAAACCTTCTAAAGGACCACAGTGGACACTTTGGAAGTGATATCCACCATGGACCATGTGTCCAATGTCCATATTGTCAGTCATTGGTAGTGGAAATGTAGATCATATTCTACATTACAAAGCACTTTTTGAAAATAAAAAACATCTTTAATTAAAAACTTTGATATTCTTGTTGAGAACCAAGCATTTGGATTACACATTTGACATATTTCAGTCTGCTATTTACAAATAGACATACAAGAGCAGCGAGGACCAATCTTCATACCGCTGTAAATAGCCCTAATAGGCTCAAATGCAACTAGAAATGTGTAGACTAATATTCCATTTAAGTAGGATATAAACATGTAGGGCTGAACGAAGGTCTGCTATCAACCCAAATATTTTTTCTGAATATATTCTTAAATGCAAGTCTTTTTTTCAGAAATTAAATGTAAGTTCTCTAGTACTTCATATTTGTTATAAGTAGCCTAGCCTACTTAATGTTAAACTTAATACTTTGATTCAGAGGGGTTGGGTTAAATGTGGAAGACACGTTTCAGTTGAATGCATTCAGTTGTACAACTGACCAGGTATCCCCTTTTCCCTTTAATTTGCTTCTTTAAACAGTCATACTTTTGTACTTACATTTTTTTATTTCAGAGGCCTTCTATATATGCCGCATTCACGTGCTAGTCGGAACTAAACTTGGTAATGTCCGACATGCTAACTGATTGAACGCGGTACATGTACAACCAGAACCAGTAAGGAATTCGGAAATATGCAAGTTCCAACTAGGGCGTGAACGCGGCAATATTCTCTGCTATATAGAGACGGGTTCGTTGTAGGACCAATGATCGTGTCGGTTTCGCGGTTGCGCAGTTTACGCTGTGTGTGATCACCCGCATGGATTCCAGCATCAGTAGGGGATTGTGAGTAAACGGGAAAGTGCGTCTGTGAGTCCACCTGTTTGGGAAGAAGGGGACAGTTTTACCGGGGACTTGTTCTGATTGTTTCGAAGCAATGTCAGCATTACGGCGAAACGTGCCATAGGCGACGAGGTAAGAATGAATGGTTAGAGTAAATGACAGGTGGAGGCAAATACTTTTTCATAGTTGACCGTTATACTTTTCTCGGTTATTCACAATATATTTGTTTTAACATTGTGCGTGTGTACACAGATTGTTTAAAGTAAATAATTTAATGTAAATCAGCTATTTTGATCAACTGTTCAGCAGATCAACTAGTGCGCATCTCTCTGTTGATTCTCGTCGCTGCGTAGCCTACGTTCATTCTAGACAATTGTAATTGTCATGACTGGAAATGTACAATGCTTGAGCATGTTTATTAATGTAATGCAGGTGTTCATGTTATCCATGCTGTTTGAATTTATATAGAATATAACGTTTCAATATAAGACACATTTTGTCATGTCAACCCATAGAACATAGTTGCTTACTAAATTGTTGGCTACATTTCCCATTTACATCTTAAACTTTCAGTTTTATTCAATGGAATACAAAGCATCTTATTCGCATAGGCCATGTTTATTAGCCTATTATAAGTGAATAATGTCCGTGATGTGAACTCAATTTCCAACTTTATCGCCTAAATTGTGTTCTGTTGCGTCCTATTTATAGACAGTCAGTCGTTAAAATCTGTTGTAAGACAAAAACTCCCAGCTCAGAGTAGGTTTTAGGATGGTGCATGCATGTTACAGTTTTTCACAATCGCGTATAGCAGAACAGAAATTATCAAATGTTTAAATACATTAATAACTTCTGATAATTTTCTTCGCTTTGTACCTGACTTGCATATCTTAGACCACCCTTTGCTAAATGATACACTGATACAAATGTGTATCAGTGAATACAAAATTCACTGTTAAGGGTTTTGTTCACCGAATATTATCACATTGTTTTCATCAGAAGATAAATGTGTGCAATTGTGTTCACTGTTTTCGGCAAACAGTAAATACTATTAAATACTACTGCACAAAGTTCTAAATCACCCCATCAGTGTCATACCATGTACAATATAGGGAAATATCTAGGCAATGGCGACTGTAATTGAATGTGTTTGCTTTTTAAAAAAACAATATTGCACAGAGGCAGAAAATGTAGTTGGGTTACTTTCAAGTAACTCTGGGTTACTTATAAGTAATCTCCAACATTGTGACATTTTCATTTTAGAGCTTTGCTTTGGTGTGGGTTGTGGCCTAAACAATCATATCAATTGTGTTCCTTTATTTTTTTCACCTTTCCTTATTTCTACTGCGGATTGTGTTTCTGTACGCCAATGTAAAGTCTACAAAACTATGAGAAAAAACCCTATGTATTGATTTGGATTGTGATTATACCAGTGAATGAATCTTGCACACAATGTGCTTTTGCCCATAATTCTGAACCTTTGCATAGTTGCACTTCCAATTTTGATCATCATGATTTTGTGACAGCAAAGAATATGCATTGATCTACTTGGATTTTTTCTGTTTTGTTTGCTTGGACTCGAGAGATAAGTATGGTTGCATTTCTCTTTTTGCTGGTAGTCATGATCTTTTGACGAATGTATTTGCAATTTTGAATGTATAATACAGTTTTGATTAATTGATTTGTTTTGAGAAGGCAACTACATTTTTAAAAAAGCATTTACTGTTTTGCAAAAGGCCACGGAGTTCTGTGGCTTGTGGACTCTGTTTTGTAAATCGACATTGTTACGAAATATGCTTGTACACGGTTGATTAAAACTGTAAGACACTGCCTCGCTAGAAGTAAAATCGACTCATAAAAGTTTTTCAGCTGGTAATCACGACAGTTTGATGTACCGCAAAGGAAAGATAGTGATGACGCTTATTGACGTTATTGCAAATTGTGGGGAATAACCAATCACGATGAGGCATTGCCAGCTGTGAACTAATAGCGCGCTTCAAACAACCACGGTGAATATGACTGTACATCAAATGTTGCAATGGTAAAGCGTCTGATCTAATTTTCGGCTGACATATACTGTATGTTGACATGCATAACCCCCTTTTCTTACAAATTCTGATGTTTTGAATAATGTGATATTGCACTGAATCAGACAAAGCTGGTTAAAAGTGGAATTTTGTTAATATTACAGTTATATCAACACACCCGTTCAGCAACCCTAAATCACTTTTGTCACAGTAGGCATCAAGTCACTTGTGATGATGTTACATAAAACGTTTGAAAACATTATGGGTATATACACTAGATTACATAGGGGGCGCTGTGTTGAAGCCACCATGTCGCCATCTTGACACTCTCCCACCATTGTAAAAAATATTTTGAACGCGAAAGAAATGCATTTATCAGTGTCGTGTATTCATGGATGCCAAGGCTTCCCCCAAAAATTGACAAAGAAAAAATGCAATAACAATAATACATGTTTGTTTCTGTGTTTCATAATTTTCCTTCATGTCACAAGAGGCTGAATGTATCTCACAGGAGAAAGCATCCGAGCGAGTGAAACAGCACCCCTCTGTCTCTCTATGTGTAGTCCATCTATCTGATGCTGTCTGGACCAAACCACTATGACGTTGCCGCCCATAGCATTGAAGGCAAGGGAAGCCAGCGAGCATCTGGCCTCCCTTGACAACAAAAAGTATACAAAATGTGTCAATCAGCGTGAGTGAAACTGAGCGAGCTCAACTGTGAATGGTCCAGGCGCACCAACAAAAAAAAGTGAAAGTGATCGTGGAGGCCAGGTCATCTGATGCAGCACTCCATCACTCTCCTTCTTGGTCAAATAGCCCTTACACAGCCTGGAGGTGTGTTTTGGGTCATTGTCCTGTTGAAAAACAAATGATAGTCCCACCAGATGGGATGGCGTATCGCTGCAGAATGCTGTGGTAGCCATACTGGTTAAGTGTCCCTTGAATTCCAAATAAATCACTTACAGTGTCACCAGTAAAGCACCATCACACCTCCTCCTCCATGCTTCACGGTGGGAACCACACATGCAGAGATCATCCATTCACCTACTCTGCATCTCACAAAGACACGGCAGATGGAACCAAAAATCTCCAATTTGGACTCATCAGACCAGTCTAATGTCCATTGCTCGTGTTTCTTAGCCCAAGTAAATCTCTTCTTCTTGGTTTCCTTTAGCAGTCGTTTTTTTTCAGCAATTCGACCATGAAGGCCTGATTCACACAGTCTCCTCTGAACAGTTGATGTTGAGATGTGTCTGTTACTTGAACTCTGAAGGATTTATTTGGGCTGCAATCTGAGGTGCAGTTAACTCTAACTTATCCTCTGCAGCAGAGGTAACTCTGCGTCTTCCTTTCCTAAGGCGATCCTCATGAGAGCCAGTTTCATCATAGCGCTTGATGGTTTTTGCGACTGCACTTGAAGAAACTGTCAAAGTTCTTGAAATTTTCAGAATTGACTGACCTTCATGTCTTAAAGTAATGATGGGACTGTCGTTTCTCTTTGCTTATTTGAGCTGTTCTTGCCATAATATGGACTTGGTATTTTACCAAATAGGGCTATCTTCTGTATACCACCCCTACCTTGTCACAACACAACTGATTGGCTCAAACACATTTAGAAGGAAAGAAATTCCACAAATTAACTTTTAACAAGGCACACCTGTTAATTGAAATGCATTCCAGGTGACTATCTCATGAAGCTGGTTGAGAGAATGCCAAGAGTGTGCAAAGCTGTCATCAGGCAAAGGGTGGCTACTTTGAAGAATCTCAAATATTTAACACTTTTTTGGTTACTACATGATTCCAAATGTGTTATTTCGTAGTTTTAATGTCTTCACTATTATTCTACAATGTAGAAAATAGTGAAAATAAAGAAAAACCCTTGAATGAGTAGGTGTGTCCAAACTTTTGACTGGTACTGTATATACACTTGTCACGTCCTGACCAGTATAAGGGTTATTTGTTATTATAGTTTGGTCAGGACGTGGCAGAGGGTATTTTGTTTATGTGGTTCGGGGTGGTGATTTATGTAGTAGGGTTTGATTTATTATGTCTGGGTTTTAGTCTATGTTCTGTTCTGTTTTTGTATTTCTATGTTCTTTCTGGTTTGTGGTATTTCTATGTGTAGGTTAATGGGGTGTTGGACTCTCAATTGGAGGCAGGTGCTTTCTCGTTGCCTCTGATTGAGAGTCCTATATATGGGTAATTGTTTGGTGTAGTGTTGTGGGAGATTGTTTCTTGTGTTGCCTGTGTGAGCATGACAAGACTGGTTTGTTTTTCGGGTTGTTATTTTGGTGTTCTTTTTATTAAAAAATAAATAACAAGATGAGCATCCACATTCCTGCTGCGTTTTGGTCCTCTATTCCCGACGACAACCGTTACAGAATCTCCCACCACAAAAGGACCAAGCAGCGGAGAGGGGAGCGATGGGAATATGATATGGACTGTTGGGTAAAGGAGACATGGGCAGAGTTGAGGAGAGGCATTTCCAGGGCTGTGGAGAATTTAAGGGAGCCCGAGAGGCAGCCCCAAGATTGTTTTTGGGGGGGGCAGACGGGTAGTTTGGCTGGGCGAGGAGTGAGCCCCAGGCCAAATCCCCGTACCTTTTTTGGGCAACCAGTGACTGGACAGGTCCTGTGCTTCGGGGTAATGGGTACTGTGGCGAGGCCAAGTATTTTTAGGCCGGTACGCGCAGTACCAGCTCCCCGCATTTGCCAGGGGGAAGTGGGCATTCAGCCAGTAAGAGCGATGCCAGTTTTGCGCTCGAGACCGCCAGTACGCCTCTATGGTCCAGTGCGTCAGCCCAGTCCGACTCGTCCTGTTCCCGCTCCCCGCACTAGCCCTGAGGTGCGTGTCCCCAGACTGGCACATCCAGTACCACGCATCAGGCTTCCAGTGTGTCAGCCCAGCCTCGAGAGTTCGGCAACAGTGTGCAGTCCAGAGTATCCGGCAACAGTGTGCAGTCCAGAGTATCCGGCAACAGTGTGCAGTCCAGAGTATCCGGCAACAGTGTGCAGTCCAGAGTATCCGGCAACAGTGTGCAGTCCAGAGTATCCGGGCAACAGTGTCTAGCCCGGAACCGAAGGGGTCTGCCTATGGACCCGGAACCGAAGGGAGTCGATCAGCAACCCGGAACTGAGTAAGTCTGTTGACAATCCGGAGCTAAAGATGATTAACTGTGTATCAAATGAGTCTGCCTACAGTGTGGAACGGAAGAGGTCTGCCTACGATCCGGAACGATGGGAGTCTGCCTACGGCCCGAAACTGAGCAAGTCTGTCTGCATTCTGGAGGACAGTAGGCCGGAGCCAGAACCACCTCCTGTATAGGTGGGTTGGGGAGGGGGGGGGGGTGTAGCACAAGTGCCGTCGGTGACGGCAGCCACCCTCCCTTCCCTCCCTTTAGTTTAGGGGGATTTTTTATTATTATTTTTTTTTTTAATTTATTTATTTATGAGGTGCA
This sequence comes from Salmo salar, assembly GCF_965601325.2. NCBI lineage: Eukaryota > Metazoa > Chordata > Actinopteri > Salmoniformes > Salmonidae > Salmo > Salmo salar. The sequence continues at coordinate 72,736,314 of NC_138294.1, read as the reverse complement.
TCCGGGGTCTGCACCTTTGGGGGGGGGGGTACTGTCACGTCCTGACCAGTATAAGGGTTATTTGTTATTATAGTTTGGTCAGGACGTGGCAGAGGGAATTTTGTTTGTGGTTCGGGGTGGTGATTTATGTAGTAGGGTTTGATTTATTATGTCTGGGTTTTGGTCTATGTTCTGTTCTGTTTTTGTATTTCTATGTTCTTTCTGGTTTGTGGTATTTCTATGTGTAGGTTAATGGGGGTTGGACTCTCAATTGGAGGCAGGTGCTTTCTCGTTGCCTCTGAGAGTCCTATATATGGGTAATTGTTTGTAGTGTTGTGGGAGATTGTTTCTTGTGTTGCCTGTGTGAGCATGACAAGACTGTTTTTCAGTTTGTTATTTTGGTGTTCTTTTTATTAAAAAATAAATAACAAGCTGAGCATCCACATTCCTGCTGCGTTTTGGTCCTCTATTCCCGACGACAACCATTACAACACTGAACAGAAATATAAGCGCAACATGTAAAGTGTTGGTCCCATGTTTCATGAGCTGAAATAAAAGATCCCCAAAATGTTCCATACGCACAAAATGTATTTCTCACAAATTTGTTTAGATCCCTGTTAGTGAGGATTTTATCCTTTGTCAAGAGGAGTATTTCTGTCTGTAATATCATTTTGTGGGGAAAAAAATATTCTGATTGGCTGGACCTGGCTCTACAGTGGGTGGACCTGACTCCCAAGTGGGTGGGCCCAGTCCCACCCATGGCTGTGCCCCTGCCCAGTTATGTGAAATCCCTAGATTAGGGCCTAATTGATTTATTTAAATTGACTGATTTCCTTATGCACTGTAATTCAGCAAAATCTTAGAAATTATTGCATTTTGCATTTATATCTTTGTTCAGTGTGTATGTATATATATATATAAAAAACATTTTCCTTGACGTATAATTTTGATAGATTACTAATGTTACTTAAATGCCACTGAAGCTAAGCAGGGTTGGTCCTGGTTGGTCCCTGGTTGTGAGACCTGATGCTGGAAATGGTGTTAGAGGGCCAGAAGGAGGCACTCTTTCCTCTGGTCCCCCCAAAAACATCCCAATACCCCAGGGCAGTAATTGGGGACATTGCCCTGTGCAGGGTGCCGTCTTTTGAATGGGACATTAAACGGGTGTCCTGACTCTCTGTGATCACTAAAGATCCCATGGCACTTATCGTAAGAGTTGGGGTGTTAAACCCAGTGTCCTGGCTAAATTCCCCATCTGGCCAGCTTCCAACTGGATTCCCCTGGTCAGTCTGTCAAGGAAAGTGCCGGTGTTCTTAATGTTTTGTATATGTGACCCTCTTTCTTCAGGCAGGTTTTTTCTGACTAACTAGGCTAGTACTGATAGAGAGATAAGACCTGGGTTCTATCAGGTGGGGCCTATACTGTATATAGGTGAGGCAATAGTCGACAAGGGGGGTGTATATGGTAGCCTACATGACACTGTATGTGTATTACCATGAGTTAGTATGCCCATGGATGATACAGGGGTAAAATATACCATAAGAATGTATGTGTACCATGTATAGAATAATGCGGTGCCTCCACCTAATAACCATAAACACTTCATAGGTTATTACTAGCTTATTAAGAAACTACAATACATACTGTAATGACCTCCCAGGGTCGTTACAAAACTATGATACACCCACAGAAACGATGATACACCCACACAATGGAATACAATTACCTTTTTCCTCCACGTTAGTGGAATTCATTAAAACAAAAGATAATGGTCAAAAATAGATTAAAATGTAAAGGTAAAAAATTGAAGGACATTTATCGCAAAGGACACACAAGAGGTCAACATAATAATCCTGGACCTAATTAAACCCTGAGATGAATTGTTAACAGGAAAAATATTAAAACTTAAAAATGTGCAAATGATTTGAATAAGACAATTAAATAATCAACGGTATTGCAATTGTACAATCGTGGCTAAAAGTTTTGAGAATGACACAAATATTAATTTCCACAAAGTTTGCTGCTTCAGTGTCTTTAGATATTTTTGACAAATGTTACTATGGAATACTGAAGTATAATTACAAGCATTTCATAAGTGTCAAAGGCTTTTATTGACAATTACATGAAGTTGATGCAAAGAGTCAATATTTGCAGACCTCTGCAATCCGCCCTGGCATGCTGTCAATTAACTTCTGGGCCACATCCTGACTGATGGCAGCCCATTCTTGCATAATCAATGCTTGGAGTTTGTCAGAATGTTTGGCTTTTTGTTCGTCCACCCGCCTCTTGAGGATTGACCACAAGTTCTCAATGGGATTAAGGTCTGGAGAGTTTCCTGGCCATGGACCCAAAATATCAATGTTTTGTTCCCAGAGCCACTTAGTTATCACTTTTGCCTTATGGCAAGGTGCTCCATCATGCTGGAAAAAGCATTGTTCGTCACCAAACTGTTCCTGGATGGTTGGGAGAAGTTGCTCTCGGAGGATGTGTTGGTACCATTCTTTAGGAGACAGTCCTGGTCCTTGCTTGACTTTCTTGGGCGCCCTGAAGCCTTCTTCACAACAATTGAACCGCTCTCCTTGAAGTTCTTGATGATCCGATAAATGGTTGATTTAGGTGCAATCTTACTGGCAGCAATATCCTTGCCTGTGAAGCCCTTTTTGTGCAAAGCAATGATGACGGCACATGTTTCCTTGCAGGTAACCCTGATTGGCAGAGGAAGAATAATGATTCCAAGCACCACCCTCCTTTTGAAGCTTCCAGTCGGTTATTCGAACTCAATCAGCATGACAGAGTGATCTCCAGCCTTGTAGTCGTCAACACTCACACCCGTGTTAACGGGAGAATCACTGACATGATGTCCTTTTGTGGCAGGGCTGAAATGCAATGGAAATGTTTTTTGGGGATTCAGTTCATTTGCATGGCAAAGAGGGACTTTGCAATTAATTGCAATTCATCTGATCACTCTTCATAACATTCTGGAGTATATGCAAATTGCCATCATACAACCTGGGGCAGCAGACTTTGTGAAAATTAATATTTGTGTCATTCTCAAAACTTTTTGGCCACGACTGTACAACCATATATAAAATATGGATCAAACCTTGTAGACAGGTGCATAACTGCAGGAAGTAGTTTGGGGGTTGGTGTGCTGCAACTTTTTTTGTCGCCGGGGGTGGGGGGGGGTAATGTTTTGCCCACAGGATTTTTTGTTGTTGCCAGTGCTGCAGTCTGTCCACTAATACAGGACTATTAAAGGCCCAGTGCACAACATTGAATTTTTTTTGTTATATACATTTTTTAAATATTCCGTTCTTTCAGGGGGTGCTTTCCCAACCTTGAACCCTGGAAAGCTGAAGCTAGTTTGAAACTGGTACAATAACGTTATACACTACCTGACCAAAATTATGTGGGCACCTGCTCGTCGAACATCTCATTCCAAAATCAGGGGCAATAATATGGAGTTGGTTCCCCCTTTGCTGCTAAAACAGCCTTCACTCTTCTGGGAAGGTATTCCACTAGATGATGGAACATTGCTGCGGGAACTTGTGTCCATTCAGCCAGAAGAGCATTAGTGAGATCGGTCACTAATATTGGGCGATTAGGCCTGGCTCGCAGTCTGCGTTCCAGTTCATCTCAAAGGTGTTTGATGGGGTTGATGTCAGGGCTCTGTGCAGGCCAGTCAAGTTCTACCATACCGATCTCGGCAAACCATTGCTGTATAGACTTGCTTTGTGCACGGGTGCATTGTCATGCAGAAACAGGAAAGGGCAGTTGCCACAAAGTTGGAAAAACAGAATCGTCTAGAATGTAATTGTATGCAGTAGCATTAAGATTTCCCTTCACTTGAAGTAAGGGGCCTATCCCAAACTATGAAAAACAGCCCCAGACCATTATTCCCCCTCCACCAAACTTTACAGTTGGCACCATGCATTGTGGCACGTAGCATTCTCCTGGTATCCGCCAAACCCAGATTCGTCCATCAGACTGCCAGATGGTGAAGCGTAATTAATCACTTCAGAGAATGTGTTTCCACTGCTCCTGCGTCCAATGGTGGAGAGCTTTACACTACTCCAGCCGACGCTTGGCATTGCTTATGGTGATCTTAGGCTTATGTGCGGCTTCTTGGCCATTGAAACCCATTTCATGTAGCTCCCGACGAACAGCTATTGTGCTAATGTTGCTTTCGAGGCAGTTGGGAACTCAGTAGTGAGTGTTGCAACCGAGAACAGACGGTTTTTACACACTTCAGCACTCGGCTTTCCCGTTCTGTGAACTTGTGTGGCCTAACACTTTGCGGCTGAGCTATTGTTGCTCCTAGACATTTCCACTTCACAATAACAGCACTTACAGTTGGGAAGCTCTAGCAGGGCAGAAAATTGACGAACTGACTTGTTGGAAAGGTGGTATCCTATGATGATACCACTTTGAAAGTTACTGAGCTGTTCAGTATGGGCCATTCTACTGCCAATGTTGATAGCATGGCTGTGTGCTCAATTTTATACACCTGTCAGCAACGGGTGTGGCTGAAATAGCTGAATCCATTCATTTGAAGGGGTGTCCACATACATTTGTATATAAAGTGTTTATACCTAAAAGCCAGCCGATACTAAAGTTTTACAAACAATAAAAACCTTAGGGCTCCCCCGAAAAGAATCTAAAAAAGTTTGGTACTTGTCCTTGGACACGGAGGGGTTAAACACTAATGTTACCGTCTATCCAGTGAAGAGAGGAGAACCGGACAGAGGGAGCGTAGGTAGCCAGCATCTGTCTACGAGAGGGCCAAGGATTCCATGGGATTTAACAGGTGGAAGAAACAACTGGAGAACTCCATCGGTGCCAAGAGGTTACTTGAAGAAGAACTGCAGGCAGCCGGTGATGATGTAGTGGTAGGATGCGCCTGGTAGGCTAGCTAGCTTATCTAGCTGTACCGACTAGCTTGGCTAGCCAGCAGTTTGTTTGTCGGTCCCTCGAGGATGATGACGACTCGGTGAACCACAAAATTAAAAGAGAATAGCGAGTGAAAAGGACCTGGCTAAACTCATACTGTCCCTGACTATTCAACGAAAAGCTAATCGAACAATACACTTTGGTGTCTCACTCTCAATAGCGAAAGCTGTCGTTGTTCCTCAAGATCACCTCAGTCCAAATCTGCACATACCCGGCCAAAGACTTGGTGCCACACCGTACGTGGACGCGGTCATTTCCAGAACGCGGACATGAGTATTGCCACACATAATAAATTAAATCCAGTCTTTACAGGGGGTTACAAATAAAAAAGCTTATAGATATAACTTCATTAGATTTTATATATAACTTTTTCTAAATTACAAAATATTATATCAAATTTACTCAAAATTGTTTTGTTGACTTAAAAATGTTGAGATGAGACAGATTACATTTTTAGTTCAGAAAGAGTAGTGGCAGCCAGGTAAAGTGTGACAGAATGTGGTTTCTGTGAGAATTCAGGCAGGGGGTGTTTTACCCCAAGACACCCAAGGCCAGCAGTTCCCAAACTAGAGTTCACGACCCCATGTGAGGTCGCAGGAGGAATTTCCAAAATCCTGAAGAACAAAATGTAATATGTAATATACACTGCTCAAAAAAATAAAGGGAACACTAAAATAACACATCCTAGATCTGAATGAATGAAATACTCTTAATAAATACTTTTTTCTTTACATAGTTGAATGTGCTGACAACAAAATCACACAAAAATAATCAATGGAAATCCAATTTATCAACCCATGGAGGTCTGGATTTGGAGTCACACTCAAAATTAAAGTGGAAAACCACACTACAGGCTGATCCAACTTTGATGTAATGTTCTTAAAACAAGTCAAAATGAGGCTCAGTAGTGTGTGTGGCCTCCACGTGCCTGTATGACCTCCCTACAACGCCTTGGCATGCTCCTGATGAGGTGGCGGATGGTCTCCTGAGGGATCTCCTCCCAGACCTGGACTAAAGCATCCGCCAACTCCTGGACAGTCTGTGGTGCAACGTGGCGTTGGTGGATGGAGCGAGACATGATGTCCCAGATGTGCTCAATTGGATTCAGGTCTGGGGAACGGGCGGGCCAGTCCATAGCATCAATGCCTTCCTCTTGCAGGAACTGCTGACACACTCCAGCCACATGAGGTCTAGCATTGTCTTGCATTAGGAGGAACCCAGGGCCAACCGTACCAGCATATGGTCTCACAAGGGGTCTGAGGATCTCATCTCGGTACCTAATGGCAGTCAGGCTACCTCTGGCGAGCACATGGAGGGCTGTGCGGCCCCCCAAAGAAATGCCACCCCACACCATGACTGACCCACCACCAAACCGGTCATGCTGGAGGATGTTGCAGGCAGCAGAACGTTCTCCACGGCGTCTCCAGACTCTGTCACGTCTGTCACATGTGCTCAGTGTGAACCTGCTTTCATCTGTGAAGAGCACAGGGCGCCAGTGGCGAATTTGCCAATCTTGGTGTTCTCTGGCAAATGCCAAACGTCCTGCACGGTGTTGGGCTGTAAGCACAACCCCCACCTGTGGACGTCGGGCCCTCATACCACCCTCATGGAGTCTGTTTCTGACCGTTTGAGCAGACACATGCACATTTGTGGCCTGCTGGAGGTCATTTTGCAGGGCTCTGGCAGTGCTCCACCTGCTCCTCCTTGCACAAAGGCGGAGGTAGCGGTCCTGCTGCTGGGTTGTTGCCCTCCTACGGCCTCCTCCACGTCTCCTGATGTACTGGCCTGTCTCCTGGTAGCGCCTCCATGCTCTGGACACTATGCTGACAGACACAGCAAACCTTCTTGCCACAGCTCGCATTGATGTGCCATCCTGGATGAGCTGCACTACCTGAGCCACTTGTGTGGGTTGTAGACTCCGTCTCATGCTACCACTAGAGTGAAAGCACCGCCAGCATTCAAAAGTGACCAAAACATCAGCCAGAAAGCATAGGAACTGAGAAGTGGTCTGTGGTACCCACCTGCAGAACCACTCCTTTATTGGGGGTGTCTTGCTAATTGCCTATAATTTCCACCTGTTGTCTATTCCATTTGCACAACAGCATGTGAAATGTATTGTCAATCAGTGTTGCTTCCTAAGTGGACAGTTTGATTTCACAGAAGTGTGATGGACTTGAAGTTACATTGTGTTGTTTAAGTGTTCCCTTTATTTTTTTGAGCAGTATATATATATATATATATATATATATATATATATATATATATATATATATATATATATATATATGTAACTCGCATCAGTACTGTTAGAATGTTTTTCATTTGACTGCCATAGCTACAAATAAAAAAGTTAACATTGGCTGTTAATTACGTATTTTTTTTCACATGGTTGTGGTCGTGGGCAAAAAGGTTTGGGGACAGTCCCCTAGGTCATAGATGCTGTCAATTGCATGCCCAATTTAGGGATCTTTTTTAACAATGTGAGATTGCACTCCAAAGGGATAACTTGAAATAACATGATGTAGGTTAATTAAATAATCAAAAGAAAATTGTGATTATTTATTAGGCTAGTGGTTATAAGTATTTAGGCATATCATTTGAATTAGGCCTCATGTAAGATAATTGTCAAAAGCACAAAAGATACTGTTACATGTATGGGTCTAGGTTAGGGTTGCAAAGCTACCGGTAATTTACCAAAGTTACTGGAATCTTCAGTAATTTCTTTGTAATTAACAGAAAATCTATGGCAAACTATCGTAAATTTGGTCATTTATACTTTAATGTATTCCTATATAGTATTAATTTATTATATCTGTGTCCATATCTTCAATGAGTTTCTAGTAGATAGACTATATGGTTCAAGAGAAAATGGCCTAATTAATAAAAAAAAAACATCTAATCAACAATGACATTATTTTCACTCTGAAACTTTTTTCAGGACTGCCACCAGTTTGACGCAAAAACATTGACAGCAAATGCATATTGACATAGTTTAAGTAAATAAATGTTTGTAAAAAAAATACAAAGAATATTTCATGCTGAAACCCACATATTAAACACAAATGGTATTCACTAAGTTGATGGTATTTATCTAGGATGACGTTTTACTGCTTTGTCATTCTATGTTTTATGTAATCATCGTATTCAGTTATTTCAAAAATTTTGAATGAGAAGAGACTGTCACTGGCAAACAGGGTTACAGACCCAACAACATTATATAGCATCCCCTCCTTGTGGAGAAAAGCACATGAGCTAATTATAGTACTTGGCAGTTGAAAACAATATCCTCAGCTAAACCCCATGCAATATACCACTAAAGCTCACTGAAACACGACCCTCCCCCTTCGCAGGCATGAGCACAGATTGGGGTCTACCTGTGCCCGAGCACCTGCCCATTTGCCGTCCCACTCGCCAAGTGCCCTTTTTGGGTGGTGGTATAATTGTTATTTTTTTGTATACAGTTTTTGTCTTTATTGTTCTGAGGCCACTGCCCCCAAGTCGTTGTGAAGTTTGTGTTTCGACCTATCCCCAAATTAATATAGTTGGTTCACGGTTGGTTTTAGTATTTTACCTGCGTGTCATGAACATGTATGCATAGTCACTTTACCCCTACCTAAATGTACAAATTACCTCGACTAACCTGTACCCCCTCACATTGACTCGGCCTATTCGTTCAGCACTTTCGAAATGGACAGCAACAGAAATTCAGATAGTTCCCTCATCTATCTGAATGAGAGAACTTGGGAAGGTTGAACACCAGACGCCGCAGCCCGTCTGGTGTTCAACCTTCCCAAGTTCTCTCACGTCACCCCGCTCCTCCGCACACTCCACTGGCTTCCAGTTGAAGCTCGCATCTGCTACAAGACCATGGTGCTTGCCTACGGAGCTGTGAGGGGAACGGCACCTCCCTACCTTCAGGCTCTGATCAGGCCCTACACCCAAACAAGGGCACTGCGTTCATCCACCTCTGGCCTGCTGGCCCCCCTACCTCTGCGGAAGCACAGTTCCCGCTCAGCACAGTCAAAACTGTTCGCTGCCCTGGCACCCCAATGGTGGAACAAGCTCCCTCACGACGCCAGGACAGCGGAGTCAATCACCACTTTCCGTAGACACCTGAAACCCCACCTCTTTAAGGAATACCTGGGATAGGATATAGTAATCCTTCTAACCCCCCCCCCCCCCCCCCCAAAAAAAAAAATATATAGATGTACTATTGTAAAGTGGTTGTTCCACTGGATATCATAAGGTGAATGCACCAATTTGTAAGTCGCTCTGGATAAGAGCGTCTGCTAAATGACGTAAATGTAAATGTTAGTTCAGATAAATTCAAGCAACATGTTGAGTCCTTTAATGTTATTCTTCTTTAGTCTTCTTTAAGTCACAGACAGGGTGGTTAGCCTACCATTTAAAGTATTTTATTTTGTGGTCTAAAAAGGACGGAAAATACAATCACAAGGATCCACTTTTATAGACAATATACCAACACACAGACAGTGCATTGCGCAAACAAAGCGACCCTCGCAATATGAACTGGAATTACGTGGGTCTATTACTGAAATTTTTGTTGAACAAAAATATTTGAATGGGAAGAGATTGTCACTGGTAAACATGGTTATAGACCTAACAACATTATATAGTATTCCCTCCTTGTGGAGAAAAGCACATGAGATAATTATAATACACAAAGTAAGCAAAACAATGACATGCATCATTATAACATTGCCTAAATTCTAACATTGTCAAAGTTGGACACACCTACTCATTCAAGGGTTTTTCTTTATTTTTAATATTTTGTACATTGTAGAATAATAGTGAAGACATCAAACTATGAAATAACACATATGGAATCATGTAGTAACCTGTTTTTTTTCAACAAATCAAAAGCATATTCAAAGTAGCCACGTCGCAGTAGACCTCGGACTGTCGGGCGACTCTGGCTGCGCCGGACTGTCGGGCGACTCTGGCTGCGCCGGACTGTCGGGCGACTCTGGCTGCGCCGGACTGTCGGGCGACTCTGGCTGCGCCGGACTGTCGGGCGACTCTGGCTGCGCCGGACTGTCGGGCGACTCTGGCTGCGCCGGACTGTCGGGCGACTCTGGCTGCGCCGGACTGTCGGGCGACTCTGGCTGCGCCGGACTGTCGGGCGACTCTGGCTGCGCCGGACTGTCGGGCGACTCTGGCTGCGCCGGACTGTCGGGCGACTCTGGCTGCGCCGGACTGTCGGGCGACTCTGGCTGCGCCGGACTGTGGGGCGTCTCTGCAGGCTCCGGACTGTGGGCCGTCTCTGCAGGCTCCGGACTGTGGGCCGTCTCTGCAGGCTCCGGACTGTGGGCCGTCTCTGCAGGCTCCGGACTGTGGGCCGTCTCTGCAGGCTCCGGACTGTGGGCCGTCTCTGCAGGCTCCGGACTGTGGGCCGTCTCTGCAGGCTCCGGACTGTGGGCCGTCTCTGCAGGCTCCGGACTGTGGGCCGTCTCTGCAGGCTCCGGACTGTGGGCCGTCTCTGCAGGCTCCGGACTGTGGGCCGTCTCTGCCGGCTCCGGACTGTGGGCCGTCTCTGCCGGCTCCGGACTGTGGGCCGTCTCTGCCGGCTCCGGACTGTGGGCCGTCTCTGCCGGCTCCGGACTGTGGGCCGTCTTTGCAGGCTCCGGACTGTGGGACGTCGCCGGAAGCACTGGACGGGGAACTGTCGCCGGAAGCTCTAGATGGGACACTGTCGCCGGAAGCTCTGGACAGGGTACTGTCGCCGGAAGCTCTGGACGGGGAACTGTCTCCGGAAGCTTTGGACTGGACAGGCGCACTACAGGCCTGGTGCGTGGGGCTGGCTTTGGAGGCGCCAGACTGGTAACACGCACCTCAAGGCCAGTGCGAGGAGCAGGAGCAGGACGAACGGGACTGGGCTGACGCACTGGAGGCCTAGTGCGTGGGGCTGGTACTGGAGGTACCAGACTGGAGACACTCACCTCAAGGCTAGTGCGAGGAGCAGGAACAGGACGTACTGGACTGGGCTGACGCACTGGAGGCCTGGTGCGTGGTGCTGGCTTTGAAGGCGCCAGACTAGGGACGCGCACCTTAAGGCTAGTACGAGGAGCAGGAACTGGATACACCGGGCCATGAACAAGCACTGGAGGTCTGGAGCGCACAGCCTGCACCACCCGTCCTGGCTGGCTAGTCACATTAGCCCTGCACGGGCGGAGTGCTGGCACAGGGTGAACTGGCCTGTGCAGAGGCCTGATGGCTGCCATGCGTAGAGCAGGCGCAGGGTAGCCTGGGCCTAGGAGACGCACTGGTGGCCAGATGTGCTGCGCAGGCATACTCCTACCTGGCTGGATGCCCAATCTAGCACGGCACTTGCGAGGGGCTGGGATCGCTCGCACCGGACTGTGCATGCGTATGGGCGAGATCGTGCGCACTTCTGCATAGACCGGCGCTCTCATGATCCGCTGCTCCCCATAATAAGCATGGGGAGTTGGCTTAGGTCTATTGCCTGACCTAGCCATACTCCCCGTGTGCCCCCCCCAAACATTTCTTGGGGGTGCCTCTCGTGCTTCCGTCATTGGGCTCGCTCTTCGTACTGTCGCCGTTCCTCCCTCGCTGTCTCCACCTGTTTCCATGGCAGGGTCTTGTCCCCTGCCATTACCTCCTCCCATGTCCATAAAATCCTCCACTCCCTTCTTTCCCTGGCCCAGGATCCTCCTGGGCCCGCTGCTTGGTCCATTGGTGGTGGGTAGTTTTGTCACGTACATCGTATGGAGTAGACCAAGGCACAGCGGGAATGTGTATACTCATCTTCTTTATTATGAAGAAAAACCAAAACAAACACTTAATCAAAACAACGACGAGAAAACAGTCCTGTGAGGCACACAGCTACACTTACGGAACAACTACCCACAAAAACCCATGGAAAAACACCCCTACTAAATAGGACCTTCAATTAGAGGCAACGAGGAACAGCTGCCTCCAATTGAAGGTCAACCCAATAAACTAAACATAGAAATAGAAAAACTAGAACGAACATAGAAATATACTAACATAACCCAAAAACATTAACCCCCAAAAAACGAAACACATAAAACAAACACCCCCTGCCATGTCCTGACCAAACTACAATAACAAATAACCCCTTTACTGATCAGGACGTGACATGTATCTCTGCTTATTTGCGCTGTTCTTGTGTAAATATGGACTTGGGCTTCACCAAATAGGGCTATCTTCTGTATACCACCCCTACCTTGTCACAACACAACTGATTGGCTCAACCACATTTAGAAGGAAATAAATTCCACAAATTAACTTTTAAGAAGGCACACCTGTTAATTGAAATGCATTCCAGGTGACTACCTCATGAAGCTGGTTGAGAGAATGCTAAGAGTGTGCAAAGCTGTCATCAGGCAAAGGGTGGCTACTTTGAAGAATCTCAAATATTTAACACTTTTTTTGGTTACTATATGATTGCAAATGTGTTATTTCATAGTTTTAATGTCTTCACTATTATTCTACAATGTATAAAATAGTAAAAATAAAGAAAAACCTTGGAATCAGTAGCTGTGTCCAAACTTTTGACTGGTAATTTAAGTAATTTAAAAACTACCGCATAAGAAGGGAACGATGAGCGTATAAGAAGCAAGCCGTGATTTCGATTCAGACCTGAGCGAGCTGACGGACGTAGCCTATATGCCTATCTGTTCAGCACTTTAGAAATGGACAATGACAGAATTCAGAACATGGGACGTTCTTACAGTATTCTTCCTGTACACCAAGTCAGTAGGCTAAATAACGTGGGCACATAAACAGACAATGAAAGCTCTTACAATATTTCTCTAAAACAGGCTATAGGCAACATGTGCACCACCAAGTCAGAACATTCGGCTAAGTTCTGAGGCAGAGAGGGACCATAGCTAATAACAGATTACTACACATGCTGGATTGACAGCATGGCCAATGCATTCAACCTTTTTTGGCCCATGGTGTTGCGTGTTAAGGTTTTTATCCTTAAGGCTGGAAAAGTTCCTCTCTGACTCGGTGGTTGTCATCGGAGTGGTTATGATTATTTTGAGACAAGGCCTCCTGCAGGTTGTCTCAGACAAGGCCTCCTGCAGGTTGTTCTTGTAGAGTGATTTCAATAAAGAAAGTGCCATCTTCCCAATGTGCAGCTCAAGATGCCGGTAAAAAGTGGACATCTCCAGTTTCAACTTTGCCTTGTTGCCCACTGGCCATAACTTGGTAGCACACTGCAATTCTGCGGTCAGAAAACAAGCTGTCCACCAACTTTGCTGCAATTAAGTGGTTAATTTCAGAAAAACTTTCTTGCACATGAGCGAACTGGCTCTACCCAGAATAGAAAGAGGAGTGGGAGGCCCCGGTGCACAACTGAGCAAGAGGACAAGTACATTAGTGTGTCTAGTTTGAGAAACAGACGCCTCACAAGTCTTCAACTGGCAGCTTCATTAAATAGTACCTGCAAAACACCAGTCTCAACGTCAACAGTGAAGAGGCGACCCCGGGATGCTGGCCTTCTAGACAGTGTCTGTGTTCTTTTGCCCATCTTAATCTTTTCTTTTTATTGGCCAGTCTGAGATATGGCTTTTTCTTTGCAACTCTGCCTAGAAGACCAGCATCCCCGAGTTGCCTCTTCAAACTTCATTAGCCTTTTAAAATGATAAACTTGGATTAGCTAACACAATGTGCCATTGGAACACAGGAGTGATGGTTGCTGATAATGGGCCTCTGTACACCTATGTAGATATTCCATAAAAAGTCTGCAGTTTACAGCTACAATAGTCATTTACAACATTAACAATGTCTACACTGTATTTCTGATCAATTTGATGTAATTTTAATGGACAAGAAATGTGCTTTTCTTTCAAAAACAAGGACATTTCTAAGTGACCTTTTGAATGGTAGTGTATATAGAAATTTCAACAACAAAAAAACGGTGGATTTTTCTCCAATACATCATTTTAATAGTCAGGCACGCTTGGTTCAAAAGCTATTGACGAGAGAAAAATGTATATCAAATATTTTTTTAAATCCCTCGGTAGTTAACCACCATGTACAGTGGTAAAATATCTACACATGGACTGGTCAGCCAGCCATATATCAAGAGTTGGAAGATTATGGGTATTAGGCTATATTATGAAGTTATTATTAAAGAGCATTGAAGATAAATAAATTATCGAGCTGCCTTTACATCAGTCATCAACATCAATTATCAGCTGATAGGCTACCCTCTTTTCCCATTGTCAATCATGTATTTACGAGGCACTGTAACTAGCTTGCTTAGAATTTTCGCTACAGAGGCAGTTAATGTTATACATTTTGAGATATTAATTATGAAATATAAATTTTCAGCACCTGCCCACTGAAAGGTCTGTGCACGTCCCTGCCCCTTCGCATGTGTCGTCAGAAGTAAACCAATGCTTCAGTATTGTAGCACGTCCCACTTGGGTAAAGGGGAGGAAGAGGAAGAAGGGGCCATACGGTTCTCTAACACACATACCGGATACCGGATCAATCATTAGATGGGCCTTATAGGCCATCAGACACACTGTCTAACAGACTGTTTCATCCCGACCATTCAAACATGCACAGGTGGATTGATGATTGATGGATTATTGATGGATTCCCTTGATGATTGATGTACTCCCTATCTATCTCCTAACTATGAGATCTTCTTCCACTTTCACCGTCTCCCTATGTTCGCTTATAATGAGGGTGGAGAAATCGCAGCATATCCAATAACAAAAAAGGCATTCATTGCTTTGTTTCTATGAACAGTTAGTATTACCATGGTTTAGAATATTGATTATGATGGAAAAGTATTGAAGGTTGGCTTTACTGGCTACAAATGTGAATTGGGCATGCTTTAAGGCTGTCCTACGTAGCAGGACAAAGTGGTGTGTTTCCTATTGGGAAGTTAGCAGCGGTAGTGGCACAGAGTAGCGCGGTCATGGGGGGTACTCTCTCTGGTACTGGGAATGAAGTGCTTATTGTTGGGTATTATTAGCCTGGTCCCAAACAGCAACTGTGTGTGTGTGTTAGGGTGCCTGTTTTGTTTTCATTCAGTGTCTATAGCTTTGTCTGTGAGGGCCCACTGGCTGCCTCTGTGCTTTTTGTTTAACACTTTGTTGTTCTGACTAAATTGTTGCCCTGAATTCAAAGAGCGGCTTGGAATGGCTTCAAAAGGCACTGCTATGTATTCATCTCTGATATAATCTGGCTTGTTTAATCTGACTTGTTTTGTTTAAAATATTTCATTCCCTCATTTGTAACTAGTAACTCATAAATTAAATTGTAAACTGTTACCTATTTTCCACACACAACATGATTATGGCTTGAATCCGTATGAATTAACACTGGCCATCCGGATGAATTGTTTTTACAGTGTAATGACATCACTTTGTGCCTAAACCAGTTTTGCGTCATAACGGTCTCTTCTACTGTGTCAAAGGCTTTATTTCACTTTAATGTATAACAAATGGTTGTCATGTTCTGTCAAATTTCTAAAAATAGTTTTAGGCTTTTAGACTCAGTGATCTGAAGAAGATGTTTCTGTGAGATTTCTACGAAGTATGGCGTGAAAACACTAAAGTCCTGTTTTTGGCACTAGCAGGCTACAATGTCACTCTCCCAGTCCCGGCCAGTGTGTGTACGTACGTATAGTAAGGGAGGCACAGGCCCTGGCTTTCATGCTGTATGTGTCTGTTTTTCGCTGCCTCATTGTTTCTTGCTCGGCCCTGAATATTGCATAACCAGTGTTTCTCTCTGGGTCCGTGCTGAATGCTGCTCCTTCTAAGGTGACAGGACCGCAGGACGATTGCTGGGCTGGGCGGGGTGTCATGGCAGTAATAGAAACCTCAGGAGCGGAGTCGCTGTCTGCTGGCTGTCACTGGTTCGTCTAGCGTCCTCTTTATGTTCACCTCTCCTCTTTTGGCGTGTACCCATGGAGCCTCTTTCTTTCTTTCTTTCTCTTTTTTTTCACTCTCTCTCATAATTTTTTCTATCTTTCTGTCTTTCATCCTTTTTGTCTTTCTCTCTTTCTTTGGTATTACTTATATGGATAGTTCCAAGTAGATGGTTTGTAGCTGTTCAGCAAATGTTAAATAACTGTCAATAACATTTCAAATAACTATCCACTAACCCTAACCTTAACCCTAATCCTAACCCTAACCCTTATCCTAACCTCAACTCGTACCCTAATCCTAACCCTAACCCTAATCCTAACCCTTAACCTAACCCTTATTCTAAACCTAACCTTTACCGTAACCTTGGCAAGGAGTTGTATATTAACTGATTTTTTGACCATCTGTAGATCGTCTATAGGAACTATCCAAATAAAGTGACTTTCTTTCTTTCTTTCTTTCTTTCTTTCTTTCTTTCTTTCTTTCTTTCTTTCTTTCTTTCTTTCTTTCTTTCTTTCTTTCTTTCTTTCTGTGTCTGTGTCTCTCTCTCCTGTTACGTATTCCCAAGGCACATGTAGGGGAAACTCTAGTGGTGGAGGGCAACATTTTGATACAAAGAGGAGATATCCAGAGAGTGTGTGTGAAAATTTCTAAAGAGCGATGAAACAGGTACCAAAGAGAAACTAGAGAGATGAGGACAGAAGAGGGCGATATGCTCAATTCCAAATTGACCCCCCCTCTTCAGCCCTCTTCAGCACTTCGATCTAACATTGGGCCCTTTGAAAGGTGGGAATGTTGACCAATGGGGTAATATTATTTAGAGTCAGACAGTAGAAAAGGAGTCTGACTTGGTCTGACAGAGTAAGGGAGATTTTGGAGCGACGACAAAATTTTATCCTGAACCATCAGAGACGGATGAGGAAAACAGACTGTTCATAACTTGAGTTGTCTTTTCAATCCACTTAACTCTACAGTGCCTTCGGAAAGTACATTTTAGTCATTTAGCAGACGCTCTTATCCAGAGCGACTAACAGTACTGAATGCTTACATTTCATACATTTTTTTCCTCCATACTGGTCCCCCGTGGGAATCGAACCCACAACCCTGGTGTTGCAAACACTATGCTCTACCAACTGAGCCACACGGGTATTCATACCCCTTGACTTATTCCACATTTTGTTGTGTTACAGCCGGAATTGAAAATATATTTGTTTTTATCAACCATCTACACACAATACCCCACAAAGACAAGTGAAAACATGTTTTTATACTTTTTTTGCAAATTTATTGAAAATGAAATTGAACCTTTATTTAACTAGGCAAGTCAGTTAAGAACAAATTCTTATTTACAATGATGGCTTAGGAACAGTGGGTTAACTGCCTTGTTCAGGGGTAGAATGGCAGATTTTGGCCTTGCCAGCTCGGGGATTCAATCCACCAACCTTTCGGTTACTGGCCCAATGCTCTAACCACTAGGCTACCTGCCGCCCCACAATACAGAAATATCTAATAACATAAGTATTCACACCCCTGAGTCAATACTTTGTAGAAGCCCTTTTGGCAGCGATTACAGCTGTGAGTCTTTCACGTCTCTAAGAGCTTTCCACACCTGGATTGTGCAACATTTGGCCATTATTCTTTAAAAAATTCTTCAAACTCTGTCACATTGGTTGTTGATCATTGCTAAACAACCATTTTCAGGTCTTGCCATAGATTTTCAAGTAGATTTAAGGTAAAACTGTAAGTCGGCCACTCAGGAACATTCACTATCTTCTTGGTAAGTAATTACAGTATAGATTTGGCCTTGTATTTTAGGTTATTGTCCTGCTGAAAGGTGAATTAATCTCCCAGTGTCTGGTGGAAAGCAGACTGAACCAGGTTTTCCTGTAGGATTTTGCCTGTGCTTAGCTACATTCCGTTTCTTTTTTATCCTGAAAAACTCCCCACTCCCCAGATTACAAGCATACAGTACCCATAACATGATGCAGCCACCACTATGCTTGAAATAAGGAGAGGTGTACTCAGTAATGTGTTGTATTGGATTTGCCCCAGACATAACACTTTGTATTCAGGACAAAAAGTTAATTGCTTTGCCACATTCTTTTGCAGTATTACTTTAGTACCTTGTTGCAAACATGATGCATTCTTTGGAATATTTGTATTCTTTACAAGGCTTCCTTCTTTTCCCTGTTGTTGATCCATCCTCAATTTTCTCCTATCACAAACTCAGAGCGGTTTCCTTCCTCTCCAGGCAACTGAGTTAGGAAGGACACCTGCATCTTTGTAGTTACTGGGTGTATTGATACACCATCCAAAGTGTAATTAATAACTTCACCATGCTCAAAGGGATAGTCAATGTCTGCCTTTTCTTTTACACATCTACCAATAGGTGCCCTTCTTCGCGAGGCATTGGAAAACCTCCCTGGTCTTTGTGGTTAAATCTGTGTTTGAAATGTCAATTAAGGCAACCCTGCGCACCTCTCTGATTCACATTTTAGTTGAATGTTTTCAGTTGTACAACTGACTCGGTGTCCCTTATTGACTCAAGACATTTCTGCTTTTCATTTTTTATTAATTTGTAAAACATTCTAAAAACATAATTCCAGTTTGACATTATGGGGTATTGTGTGTAGGCCAGTGACACAAAATCTTTTCAAGGAGTGTGAATACTTTCTGAAGGTGCCGTATGTCTGTCCGATACTGATTTGGTAGTGGTAATACATTTACAGCACTGACTAACCCAGTTCACAGGTTCACACTACACTCTCAGAAAAGGGTACAGTTAGGTTACAGTATTGTTCCCTGGGGTACAAAAATATCAAAATACACAATGTACTTTCAGAGGTACACATATGCTTTAACATGGTACTCTTCAGTACCCTTTTGTATGTAAAAGTAAATCCTCACACACTCTCCAAAAAAGGGGTACAGTGAAGGTACATCTCTGTTTCCAGGGGGGGGGGCATGGATTTCAGTTTGTTATTTTTGGCTACCCGTGAGTGGAAGCGTTGTACCAGTTGAAGTGGTCTATGGTTATGTTAATTAAAGTTTGAACATGTCTGATGACAGTTCTGAATTCTTTATAAAGGCTTACATAAGAGCATGTGACAGAAAGAGCTGTAATTAATATTGTAGAGACCTTCACCTACCTTGTTAAGCGGTACGGACCTCTTGCCGTAATGGTTAAGGTGTTGGCGTTGACAGTCGTGAGACCCAGTTGGGCCTACTCCCTGAAGTGGGATGTCAGGGCCTCCCGAGTGGCGCAGCAGGGTTGCGGCGTCACTACAGCCTGGGGTTTGATCCCAGGCTGTGTCACAACCGGCCGTGACCGGGAGTCCCATATGACTGGGCACAATTGGCCCAGCATCGGCTTGGTTAGGGGAGGGTTTGGCCGGGGGTTTTTACTTGGCTCATCGCACTCTAGCGACTCCTTGTGGCGGGCCGGGCGCCTGCAGGCTGACCTCGGTCGTCAGTTGAATGGTATAGCTGGCGTCTGGGTTAAGCAAGCGGGTGTTAAGAAGCGCGGCTTGGCAGGTCATGTTTCGGAGGATGCATGACTTGACCTTCGCCTCTCCCGTGGCTGTTGGGGAGTTGCAGCGATGAGACAAGATCTTAGTCACGAAATTGGTGAGAAAAAGCAGGTAAAAAAAAGAAGTGGGATGGCAGAGAGGCGTTTACATGCGAGTTACTTGATCTAGAGAGGAGCCGCTTACAAGGAACAGATGCTTTGTCAATGTGGTGGTACCCTAAAAAGGCAAAATGTTACCTTTTTGTAAAGGCACACTTTTGTATCTGTGTCGACAATATGGTACACTATTGGCACTTTTAAGGTATGAACTGCAAGGGTAGAACTATGTACCTACAACTAACGGTACAATGGACGTATCTTACAGGGTACCACTACAGTGACAAGCATTTGTACCCCTTTAAGTACAATTCGGTACAATTTATTCTTAGAGTGTAGTTGTTGTAGATGGTGTTGTAGAGTTGTACCAGTATGGCAAAGTGCTGAGTCATAAATTTGTTTTACTACAATGCACTGAGTCACCCCATGGCACGAAACAACATTTAGGCTGCCATATTGGATGGGGCAAATCTGATACTGTATAAAAGCTTAGGCTACTCAAAAGCTCACTACGAATTCCAGTAGCCAACATTACATGCTAGACATGCACTACCGTCTGAAAGGTTTCAAATTATGTCCCCCCCACTGCAATGTTTCTTGGGAAGCTTTTTTATTTAATTAACATGTCTGTTGTGTAGTACAATACATTAATAGATTTGTGCCACAGATTAAAGTTTCATAGTAAATATTTTCACTTTGAAAATTGTAACATTTTATTTTACAATTATCTTTCATATGACATACAGGTAACTGCCCAAATAAAGGAAACACTTGAGTAAACAAGGGATACAAAGTATATTGAAAGAAAGTGCTTCCACACAGGTGTGGTTCCTGAGTTTATTAAGCAATTAACATCCAATCATGCTTAGGATTATGTATAAAAATGCTCAGTTGACCATTATATTGGCTATCATGGTTAGAAGAAGAGATGTCAATGACATTGAAAGATGGGTCTCAAAGGAGCACATGGGGTTTAAAGAGTGTGTTTGTGTGTTTGTCTCAGTCACCAGATCTCAACCCAATTGAACACTTATGGGAGATTCTGTAGCAGCACCTGAGACAGCGTTTTCCAACACCAAATTATGAAATTTTGCGTGGAAGAATTGTGTTCCATCCCTCTGGTAGAGTTCCAGACACTTGTAGAATCTATGTCAAGGCGCATTGAATGTGTTCTAATGGCTCTTGGTGGCCCAACACACTATTAAGACACTATGTTGCCGTTTCCTTTATTTTGGCACTTACCTGTATACTGTCACGGCTGTCTTCGTCTTCTGACGATATAGCGAAATCGTCGTCTGAACATGTAGACCAATACGCAGCGGATGTCGTGTTCATCTTTGAATTTAATTAATCGCTCACATGAACACTATACAAAACAATAAACAATGACAGTGCAACAGTTTTGCAGGCTATCCTAACGCAGTGCAAAAACAATCTCCCACAACAGACAAACACAAACACACCCTCATATATGGGACTCTCAATCAAAGGCAAATAGACAACACCTGCCTTCAATTGAGAGTCAAAACCCCAATGAACCCAAACATAGAAACAGACACACTAGACTCAACATAGAATTACATAAACATAGATCATAAATCAAAACCCGGAAATACTAAATCAAACACCTTTTACCAAAACACCACCCCGAACCACATAAAACAAATACCCTCTGCCACGTCCTGACCAAACTAAAATGACAATTAACCCTTATACTGGCCAGGACGTGACATATACAGAGCTTTCGGAAATGATTAAGACCCCTTGACTTTTTCCATATTTTGTTACGTTACAGTCTTATTCTAAAATGGATAGTTTTTTTTCTCCTCATCAATCTACACACAATACCCCATGATGACAAAGCAAAAACAGGTTTTTAGAAATATCACATTTACATAAGTATTATGTAATGGGGTATTGTGTGTAGATTGATGAGTGGAAAAATATAAGTGAATCCATTTTAGAGTAAGGCTGTAACATAACAAAATGTGGGAAAAGGGAAGGGGTCTGAATACTTTCCGAATGCCCTGTATCTACTATGTACACTCTTAGAAGAAAAGGTGTTATCTAGAAAAGGGTTCTTTGGCTATGCTCATAGGAGACCCTTTTATTAGAACCCTTTTTGGTTCCAGGTAGAACCTTTTTGAGTTCGATGTAGAACCCTTTACACAGAGGGTTCTACATGTATACCCAAAAGAGTTCTACCAGGAACCAAAAAGGGTTCTACAGTACATGGAACCAAAAAGGGTTATCCTATGGGGAACCCTTTTTTTTCTAAGAGTGTAGTAAGAAACATTTGGCTCAATTCTAGTACTTCAACATTTTAACATCCTCCAGTTCGCATTAACATTTCCACAGAGATACGTTTTAACTCGTTTCATTGTTACATACCTAGTTATATAGGTCAACATATTTACATTTCAACACAGTAACTACCTGGTTCCAATTGGTACATAGTCACAACATAGCAATACTTGTTTTAATGAATCTCACTCGTACAGAGACCCATATGTATTTTTCATGTAATAACAGTAACATGCTATTACCATTTTACCTTTAATCTTGTAGGATAAAGTTGAACTGGAATTAAATTGTTGTTAAAGGGACATTACACTCCCCCCCAAAAAAATTGTCAGATGTTCAGACCTCCAAAGTAATCTAATGTCAATACAAGTACACATTTTATATCATCGGTTGTGTAGATCCATCTACATGCCTCAACCCCAAATGAATGGAAAAGATAAGTGCTGCAAATATGGAAATTACATGGTGCTTCTTTTTTCCATTCGTTTTAGATTAATTTGTGTAGTTGTGATTATGTCATATTTTCTTGTATGTTGTTTTTATGTATTTGCACTCCTACCTTGTTGGATAGATAAACTATTTTGATTTGAAAAATATATATAAATATTGCCAAATCACTTTTAAAGACATGCTCCAGAACTTTGGCGACTACTAAGTCTTTTTTAAACCTCCCACTTTGGTCTGGATGTGTTAATGTGTAGTTCATACATGCATAATCTATGAGCAGAATTTCTTTACCTCAATTAGCCACAAACTCCTTAGTTTGAAAGCAACTGTTTTTCTGGAAGCTGTGCTGAGCCATTTTCTTTACATTTTCTACCACATGGGCCAGCCCCCTAGCAATTTGAGTTCAACCAATGAGCTTCAGCCCCTCGCCATATGAGTGACAGCTAGCAAGAGGCACATCATGCACTCATAGCAGAGTGAGAGAGCAATGTATGGTGCACATATCTGCACATATGTGACGTTGTATGCATGTTACGGGGACCACTTTTGGTTCGTGAGCTCTACTTTCAGAAATACTACCTAAGGTATACAAAAGTACCAGAGAATCTCTAACTGATGTCAAGCAAATGAATTAAGTTAATTTCAGTCGATTTGGCCATGACATTTTGTAAATTGCCCCTATTACTCCCATTGACTTTTAGCTTGCAGTGGCGAAAGTTCACTGAAGTTTATAATGACTGTTTGAAGAAATCTGAACCATGGATTACAGTTTATCCTGGCCCATAGACTACCCTCAGGCTGAGTAACCATCTAACATTAAGTTGTGAAATACTCTTCCCTTTAAGTCAGACATTTGCATCCCTATTATCATCCCTTTGTTAATGGAAAGTTTCAAAACTGAAAAGGTTCACATATATCTGGACATTCATTATGTGTGGAAAAAAATGAATATGGAAAACAACCTAACCGGGAGATTGTTTAACAAATCCTAGGTTAGGCCTAACTTTGAACCAAAGGTCCAGGATCCAATTTATTTTCAAGTGGTAATTATTACCTCTGTCTTAACAGATGCAATGTGTTGGCCGTAAATTGCTCTTCAAAAAGGCGTTTTTCAGTGAAGTCACAATTGTAACATTATGGAAGTTGCTTTGGATAAAGCGTCTGCTAAATACTGGTAACCATAATTGACTGTGTCCGGCAATCCTATTCTTAATAATCTTGAACATCTGCATGTACACAACCCTCGCTTATATCAGAATTGTACGTTTTATGATAGTAGATCTAATTGTAACAGTGCTAAGATAGTCTTGTCTGTCTGTCTGTCTGTGTGGCCTGGGGCCAGAGGTAGATTCGTTTACACTCTGACTCATCTGGTTCTTACAGGTTCCATGGACAGCCCTCGCTTTACTTATTAAAGGGATGGATCACTTTCCTTTCTTTCGTTTAACGGCAAACAGGGTGACTGTCTAACTGCCATGATTTGTGGGTAACACAAACTAGCATTACCATTACGGCATAATGGATCAGTTGCTTTATTGCGAGCAGCTACATTTTGCTATCACATTTGTGGTTTTGCTTTGGCATATTTTCAAGGGCATTGAATAATAAAGTGTGTTCCGTGAAAAGACCAAAAGGGTTATTTCTAAGCTGTCCTTGTTAGGAGTAATGCTGTATACAGGCCTCTGAGTGCTCACAGAACCAAGGCAGACTTTGGCATGCTAACCCTCCTGAAACACATTCACTTTAGGAACAAAACACAGTGAAAGACTTGAAACAGGGTTGTCTTTGAGCCAAAACAGAGTCACTGTAGAGAGTCCAGTGTTTTGTGTTTGAACCAGAATGAGCCAGCATGCAAATGGAGTATACTGCCGCCTGCACCATGATGGTTACAGTTCACTTGAGGGAAGGTTTGTGGTCTTCTTTACTCCTGTTAAGTGCCATAAAATGTCAACACAGGCATTCTATTAAAGGAACAGTTCAGATAAATGGCATATTTAGACATTTGTTTCCTTACCTTGAAAGAGCTTTATGTACAAGAAGTGACTGCAATCCACACTTTGGTATTTTTAAACTAGCCATTGCCAACATACGCATTGGTAATATAAGCATTTTTGGACCTAATAACAATGTAGCATGTTTAGGCTAATACTGTACTGTACTGTATATTGTTTGATTATGAAATAAAACAACAACAAAAAACATTTTGATAGTGACTTTTTTTCTCCATCTAATTTTAAAAACCATTCTTGGCCCATTTGAGTGTATTCTCTTATATTATTCCTTCAGCAGTGGGGTCCATTTACATAGAAAGACCTCACTTTGCTTAAGTGTAAAACACTCATCTCTGTCTCTTCCTCTCTCACTTTCTCTCGCTTTCTCTTTCACTCTCTCCCTCACCTGAACCTAGAGAGACAGTATCCCTTACCTTACCTGACGCTTCCCCTCCGTCACCATGTGGGGAGAGAAAATATGAAACGGTAAAAGGTGCTAACTCCTATTTTGTTGACGCTGCTATCTGTGTAAATTAATCCCAGGCAATCACTTATCGGCTTCGCTGATAGACAGCAGCCGTGTTGCTGGGGTTAACGGGAGAAGAGCTGTCACACAGCTCAGTGTCCTGTACAGGAACAGAACAGGCGACGGACGAGACGGTTTACGGTACTGACACCTCAGAGAGGACAGGGGAAAGGAGCTTCTCCATCAAAGAATAGCTTGCTTGGAAGGCGTGTGGAATGCTTAAATCTCATTATTGGTCATTGTTAGAGAGTTAGAAAGTAGTTAAATACTTTCAAATATTAAATTATTAAAATATTTACATCCATTATCATTTCTACATAATTTCTGGTTTTAGTCAACAAGCACATAAAAAAACTGTGACAAATGCAAGAATTGACCAGCGGGTATGGAGTGATTTCTGTGCAAACAGACATTTACATTTTTTACATTTAGCAGACACTCTTATCCAGAGCGACTTACAGTAGTGAATGCATACATTTCATACATTTTTTATTTTTCGTACTGGTCCCCCATGGGAATCGAACCCACAACCCTGGCGTTGCAAACACCATGCTCTACCAACTGAGCCACACAGGACCTGTTGTATTTGAATTTAATAATGTTTAATTTGTATTAAGCTATTGAATTTGAATGTAATTTTTTTCATGTTTAATGCACAAATTGAATCATTCAATTAATAAATTGAACTTGTATTTGATTTTAAACTGAATTTAATTAACATTGCATTCAGTTTTTATGTTATTTAAATTACATTTTATATTCAATATTTATATATTCAGTTTCAATATTGTAGATACTGCATTCACTGTTTGTGTATCAAGTTTATAAACCATAATTTCAGTCAGGAAAGGTAAAGGAGAACAGATGGAATCAAATCAAGTTCAATTTATGAATTCAATTATTCAATTTGTGCATTACAAATGCTATAATATTTCATTCAAATTCAATATCCTAACACAAATGCAATATTTCCTCCATAAGTGGGCCGCATTTGACCACATAAGACTATTACAACACAGTCAGGGTCTAACAGATCTAAATAAGGAGGCGCAAACAGCTGAGCGGCAGCCACAATCCCAACAGTTTGCCCTCTGCAGATCGGAGGCCACATCTGCTGAGCAGAGAGACTGAAACACAACGGAAGTCATAAACCCATCAAGCTCTCACCCATTGTGAACTGAATTAAAATACACTCTAGCCCGGGAACTACAGTGCATTTGGAAAGTATTCAGACCCCTTGACATTTTCCACATTTTGTTGCATTACAGCCTTATTCTAAAACTGATGAAATTGTTTTTTTCCCCTCATCAATCTACACACAATATCCCATAATGACAAAGCAAAAACAGGTTTTATTTTTTTTTGCAAATGTATTCAAAATAAAAACAGATATCACATTTACATAAGTATTCAGACCCTTTACTCAGTACTTTGTTGAAGCACCTTTGGCAGCGATTACAGCCTCAGGTCTTTTGGGGTATATGACACTACAAGCTTGGCACACCTACAGTGGGGGAAAAAAGTATTTGATCCCCTGCTGATTTTGTACGTTTGCCCACTTACAAAGAAATGATCAGTCTATAATTTTAATGGTAGGTTTATTTGAACAGTGAGAGACAGAATAACAACAAAAAAATCCAGAAAAACGCATGTCAAAAATGTTATAAAATGATTTGCATTTTAATGAGGGAAATAAGTATTTGACCCCTCTGCAAAACATTACTTAGTACTTGGTGGCAAAACCCTTGTTGGCAATCACAGAGGTCAGACTTTTCTTGTAGTTGGCCACCAGGTTTGCACACATCTCAGGAGGGATTTTGGCCCACTCCTCTTTGCAGATCTTCTCCAAGTCATTAAGGTTTCGAGGCTGATGTTTGGCAACTCGAACCTTCAGCCCCCTCCACAGATTTTCTATGGGATTAAGGTCTGGAGACTGGCTAGGCCACTCCAGGGCCTTAATGTGCTTCTTCTTGAGCCACTCCTTTGTTGCCTTGGCCGTGTGT
This sequence comes from Salmo salar, assembly GCF_965601325.2. Taxonomy (NCBI): domain Eukaryota; kingdom Metazoa; phylum Chordata; class Actinopteri; order Salmoniformes; family Salmonidae; genus Salmo; species Salmo salar. The sequence goes on along the minus strand of NC_138294.1, from coordinate 72,709,591 downwards.
TTTGGGTCATTGTCATGCTGGAATACCCATCCACGACCCATTTTCAATGCCCTGGCTGAGGGAAGGAGGTTCTCACCCAAGATTTGACTGTACATGGCCCCACCCATCGACCCTTTGATGCGGTGAAGTTGTCCTGTCCCCTTAGCAGAAAAAAACCCCCAAAGCATAATGTTTCCACCTCCATGTTTGACGGTGGAGATGGTGTTCTTGGGGTCATTGGCAGCATTCCTCCTCCTCCAAACACGGCGAGTTGAGTTGATGTCAAAGAGCTCCATTTTGGTCTCATCTGACCACAACACTTTCACCAGTTGTCCTCTGAGTCAATTGGATGTTCATTGGCAAACTTCCGACGGGCATGTATATGTATTCTTGAGCAGGGGGACCTTGCGGGCACCGCAGGATTTCAGTCCTTCACGGCATAGTGTGTTACCAATTGTTTTCTTGGTGACTATGGTCCCAACTGCCTTGAGATCATTGACAAGATCCTCCCGTGTAGTTCTGGACTGATTCCTCACCATTCTCATGATCATTGCAACTCCACGAGGTGAAATCTTGCATGGAGCCCCAGGCCGAGGGATATTGCCAAGCTGCTTGGCGATGGTCTTGTAGCCCATTCCAGCCTTGTGTAGGTCTACAATCTTGTCCCTGACATCCTTGGAGAGCTCTTTGGTCTTGGCCATGGTGGAGAGTTTGGAATCTGATTGATTGATTGCTTCTGTGGACAGGTGTCATTTTTACAGGTAACAAGCTGCGGTTAGGAGCACTCCCTGAGTGTGCTCCTAATCTCAGCTCGTTACCTGTATAAAAGACACCTGGGAGCCAGAAATCTTTATGATTGAAAGGGGCTCAAATACTTATTTCCCTCATTAAAATGCAAATCAATTTATAACAATTTTGACATGCGTTTTCCTGGATTTTTTTGTTGTTATTCTGTCTCTCACTGTTCATATAAACCTACCATTAAAATTATAGACTGATCCTTTCTTTGTCAGTGGGCAAACGTACAAAATCAGCAGGGGATCAAATACTTTTTTCCCCCACTGTATATTTGGGGAGTTTCTCCCATTCTTCTCTGCAGATCCCTCAAGCTCTGTCAGGTTGGATGGGGAGCATTGCTGCACAGCTATTTTCAGGCTCCTCCTGTGATGTTCGATCGGGTTCAAGTCCGGGCTCTGGCTGGGCAGCTCAAGTACATTCAGAGACTTGTCCCGAAGCCACTCCTGCGTTGTCTTGGCTGTGTGTTTAGGGTCGTTGTCCTGTTGGGAGGTGAACCTTCGCCCCAGTCTGAGTTACTGAGCGCTCTGGAGCAGGTTTTCATCAAGAATCTCTCTGTACTTTGCTCCGTTCATCTTTCCCTCGACCCTGACTAGTCTCCCAGTCCCTGCCGCTGAAAAACATTACCACAGCATGATGCTGCCACCACCATGCGTCACCATAGGGATGGTGCCAGGTTTCCTCCAGACGTGACGCCTGGCATTCAGGCCAAAGAGTTCAATCTTGGTTTCATCACACCAGAGAATCTTATTTCTTATGGTCTGAGAGTCCTTTTGGTGCCTTTTGGCAAACTCCAAGCGGCTGTCATGTGCCTTTTACTGAGGAGATACTTCCATCTGGGCCTGATTGGTGGAGTGCTGCAGAGATGGTTGTTCTTCTGGAAGGTTCTCCCATCTCCACAGAGGATCTCTGGAGCTCTGTCAGAGTGACCATCAGGTTCTTGGTCATCCCCTGACCAAGGCCCTGGCCGGGCGGCCAGCTCTAGGAAGAGTCTTGGTGGTTCCAAACTTATTCCATTTAAGAATAATGGAGGCCACTGTTCTTGGGAACCTTCAATGCTGTATAAATGTTTTGGTAACCTTCCCCAGATCTGTGCCTCAACACAATCCTGTCTCGGAGCTCTACTGACAATTCCTTCAACCTCATGGCTTGGTATTTGCTCTGACATGCACTGTCAACTGTGGGACCTTATATAGACGTGTGTGCCTTTCCAAATCATCTCCAGTCAATTGAATTTACCAAAGGTGGACACCAATCAAGTTGTAGAAACATCTCAAGGATGATCAATGGAAACAGGATGCACTTGAGCTCAATTTGTAGTCTCATAGCAAAGGGTCTGAATACTTGTATAAATAAGGTATTTCAGTTTTTTATTTTTAATACATTTGCAAAAAAAATATAAACTGTTTTCCCTTTGTCATTATGGAATATTGTGTGTATATTGATGAGGATTTTTTTTTTTTAAATCCATTTTAGAAATACCTTATTTATACAAGTATTCAAAACTAAATTTGTAAAAAAGTCAAAAAGTAAAGGGATCTGAATACTTTCAGAATGCATTGTAAGTCTATTATGGGACTTATGGGAGTGATAAATATTCTCTACACCTCTGTTATCCTAATGAGTCTATCGATTGACTTTTCTTATAAACGGGTTTCATCTGCAGTGTTGCCTGATGGTGGTCCAGAGGGAGAACCTAAAGGCCATTGATCTCAATATGGATTGTAAACCCAGAGTGAGTGCACCACTTAGTAGTAGTGCCTTCACCCAATCAGAATCACAATGCAAACACATTTGAACTGCCACAGATGGGTCTGGGTTCCGACCAGAAAATGCCTCAATAACGGACAATGCAGCACCCGTAAGCACTTGTGGAGATCTGAAATAATTTGACAGATAGAAGCAATATGGTGAAAGTTCTACCAAGCCTATCAGATGAAGTTAATACACTGAGTGTACAAAACATTACGAACACCTGCTCTATCCATGACAGACTGACTAGGTGAATTCAGGTGAAAGCTATGATCCATTATTGATGTAATTTGTTAAACCCACTGCAATCAGTGTAGATGAAGTAGAGGAGACAGGTTAAATAATACTTTTTAAGGCTTGAGACAATTGAGACATGGATTGTGTATGTGTGCCATTCAGAGGGTGAATGGGCAAGACAAAATATTTAAGTGCCTTTGAACAGGGTATGGTAGTAGGTGCCAGGCACACCGGTTTGTGTCAAGAACTGAAATGTTGCTGGGTGCGCAACTCAATATTAGGACAGTGTTCCAAATGTTTGGTATACCCAGTGTATATTGCTCATATCTATTCAGTCCTCTCAGATCTACATGAAGTGTATAGGTTGGGCTCCCGAGTGGTGCAGTGGTTTAAAGCACTGCATCTCAGTGCAAGAGGCGTCACTACAGACCCTCGTTTGATTCCAGGCTGTATCTCAACCGTCCATGATTGGGAGTCCCACAGGGCGGCGCACAATTGTCCCAGCGTCGTCCGGGTTCGAGTTTGGCCAGGGTAGGCCGTCATTGTAAATAATAATTTGTTCTTAACTGACTTGTCTAGTTAAATAAAAGATAAATAAAAATAAAAAAAGGTTTACCGGTGAGGGGTTGTTTCTGGACCAGGCCTCAGAGTGTGAGTTTACAGGCAGCTGTCTGTCGATAAGGTTTATTTTCTGGTATGGTGTGTTAGCGGTGTCCTATGAGTGCCTGTATGAAAATATGTACGTATTTGTGTGGCTCCCTCCTCTATTTGTGTGTATGGTGTCTATATTAGGACAGCCTAAGGGTCACAAGGAGTGTTTATGTATTTTGTAAATCTGTTGATTAGTATTACTACAGCATCTCTCTTTGCTGTGCTCTGTCACTTGTTCAGTATTCCTGTCCAGGTGTGAACAGTCGGTGGGTTATTTTTAGTTCGGGTCCCTTGGCCCCACTGCCCGGTGTAAGGTGGCCCTCAGTCTGAGGCCATGGTAACCATAGCAGGCCTTGGAAAGTGAAATGTGATGCGGTGCATGGTGCTCGGGGCCACATTTCTCAATCACAACCTAATAATGAGCTTGCCAAGGCACAGGCGGCATCAATGATGCAGCACTGCGGTGTCTGTTACCGTGGGCAACGCACACCTGCCAGCACGCTTCCATTTCCGTCACTCACTCTCACTCACTCACTTACACCCCCCCCACAAACACACACACACACAAGCTCATGCTCTACACATCCTTTCAAGTCCATAGATGACCCATCCCCATTATTTTCACTCACACATGCATATATGATCCTTGTTACATGCTTGCATGCACTGACTTACACAAACATACACTCAAGCATGCATGCACATTTTTTATGCAGTAAGTGTGTGTGTGTGTGTGTGTGTGTGTGTGTGTGTGTGTGTGTGTGTGTGTGTGTGTGTGTGTGTGTGTGTGTGTGTGTGTGTGTGTGTTCCTAGATCCGGTGTTCCCAAACGTTCTGCTTCCTGACCCACCAATTTAGGTGTCTGTTCAGTTGCAAAAGGGTTGAGTGGTGAAAAAATATACCCAGACAAGACAAAAATAAAAAATTATTATAAAATCATCCTCTTTAAAATATTTAACTCTATGTAGATTTGACTATGAGCGCTTGTGCCCAATTCTAATGAACTGAATTGTAACAATGCACAAAACAAGTTTCACCTAGACCCCTGCCGTGACCCACAGTTTGGGAACCACTGCCCTAGATGACATACATGGGGTTTTAAAGTTCTTACCTATTAACAGTTCAAATTAGCATAAGCCTAAAGCATAGGTCTTGTTTGTGCTAGCACTGAAAATGTACCCCGTATTTAGTAGTGTAGATAAATATAAATGTATTTGTAGCTAGTTACAGAAAAGTATCATCAAGAACCATTAAGAAGTCTGCCTCCATTCTGTTTTTCAAAGTTATCATGGCAGCATACTTGACCTGCTAATAGACAGATTCTTTCCATTGTAAGAACCATTTTTTCATAATGCATGTTTATTGGGGACCAGTCACAGCCAGGCTTGGGCCCGTCATAACTAATTGAACAAGTAATGACCTTAAGTTCTCAATGAATAAGACATGGTGCCACACACACCACCCTAGGGTTACCTGTGCAGGGGGGGGGGGGGGGGGGGGGTTGGTGACAGGTGACCCTATAGGTGGCCTCACACTGTGACATAAACCCCCATGGCCAGTGGGCAGGTCCACTCCAGGGTAAGGATGGGTTTAAGTCAGATTGGGTGTTTAGTGTTACCCCACCTGCATCTGATCTCCACCTTCAAAGGTGCTCTGGTAAGACTTTACATTAAGGTTCTGTTTGAGGGGGTGGTAAAGGGTTTTCCCTTTTAAAATAAGTTTAGATATTTAGTTATTAGTTCATGATTTATAAACATATTAAAGCTATAATTAACTGTCTATAACCTACATGCAAAACCTTCCCTTAAATGGTACCTACATGTAGTGTTACCGCTGCACCACCTTTAGTACTATACAGGCCTCACATCGTTCTGTGTTTGAATGTTCTTTCATGTTTCTGTTTATGTCATTGTAACTCTTTACCTCCTGCAGTGGTCTTATATCAGTGTCTTTATACCTTCTCTCTCAGTTTGTGTTTGTTTGCACCTCTACTCTCTCTCCCCCTCCTCACTCTCTCTCCCCCACTCTCTTGTTTCTGTCTCCTCTCCTCTCTATTAGATCGCTGCTGACTGATAGCACTCTGCATTTGTCTAGACTGGCATTTGATACAGCCAGAGTGAGGTAACATGCATATTCACTCACACACTCATTAGTCCTTGTTCTTTTCATTTTGACGTCTATATTTCCTTACCTTGAGAATGGTCTGTGTGCCAGAAGAGACTGCAATCCACGCTTTGGGTTTTGTTTACTAAGCTCCAGTGCCCAACCACTAGCATTGGCATCGATGACTGTAAAACAATGGTACGTTTCTAGAGAACTCGGGTTTGAAGTAACTAAGGTGATGTTGGACAATGTAGAGCATGCTAACTCGGGTCCCTTTACTTCCATTGTGTATTAGTCCTAGCTGCTAATATTAACAGTTGGTGACTGTAGCTAAGTAAACAGATATGAAACATCCCCAGTCCTAAATCCCCACCAAGGCACATACAAGAAACAGATAAACAGTTAAAAACAAACAAACAATAGCAATAAATATTATACTAATAGTAATAAAATGGTAATTATAGCAGCATTGCTGACATTCAGAATGTTAAAATAAACTACTTTAAAGTAGGTAGGTTAGGAACCATTTATTTGTTTTTTATTTTTGGGTGAACTATCCCTTTAATTCATCTCGGAAGTACCCCTATGGCATTCATGTATGTGGGGAGTGGCACAGTTGAATGTATTGTAGACCTTATTAATATACCCTAGTGAACATTTTAGAGAGCCACATCCTCAACCCCTGTTGTTCTTTTTGACTCTTTCTCTCTCTCTCTCTCTCCTCTCTCTCTCTCTCTCTCTCTCTCTCTCAATGTTCTCTCAGGAGAGTGTTCCTACCCAGCTGCTCCTCCGGTGACCCCAGGCACCACCTAACTCAGGGATAGCATGGGACCCCACCCTGTGTATCCCTCACTCCCATCCTTTCTACTCCTCCTCTCCATCCTCCTCCTCCTGCCCCACACGGCCACCTCTTCCTTCCACTCCAAGCCTCAGGTGGTGGAGCGGGAATCTGTATCAGGCACCCCATCTTCCCCATCTGGTAACACCACAGGGGGCAAGCGGACGTGCACGGACAAGGTGATGTGTAGACCTGGCATTGTGCTGCCTGTGTGGCTACCACTCAGCCCTCCACTGGCGGAGCAGACAGGGAGGGCGATAGTCTACTTTGCCTGCCTCATGTACATGTTCCTGGGTGTGTCCATCATCGCCGACCGCTTCATGGCCTCCATCGAGGTCATCACCTCCCAGGTGACCAGTGACCACTTCTCTCTTTGTTTTGTCCTTCAGTCATTCTCATGCTGTGGTGATTCTGAACACTTTCCCCAAAGTTCCCAGGTTTTTCAGAAATTTAGCAGAAATGATTCTGGGAATTGTCAGCCTGGGATTTCTGAAAAACCTGGGAACTTTGGTGAAAGTTCTTTTGAAATACTGTCCTCTAGCATCAGCTCATATGCAATATCACTGAATTGTAATGTTGGACAATGTGTTTTACCAATTGTTGGATTGGTAAAACACTAGCTGCATGTTCCCCTAACTGTGATGTGTGTCCTTGTCTTTGTAGGAGAAAGAGGTGACTATCACCAAACCCAACGGGGAGACGTCAGTGACCACTGTGCGGATCTGGAACGAGACTGTGTCTAACCTCACGCTCATGGCCCTGGGCTCCTCTGCACCAGAGATCCTTCTCTCTGTCATCGAGGTATGCTGGTGACCCCACAAAACCTTCATCACTACACACCACCCCAGAGTATATACGACACACCACCCCAGAGTATATACGACACACTACCTCAGTGTCCCCACTCCCAACAAACCCCAAACCCATCAGGTTAGGGCTGGGTAGGTTGTATATTTCATCAATAACTAGGGTACGGGCAGGGCTCAGGTATCACAAATTGATCACTAACATTTTGAAGCTGAGCCATTTGCGCGTGCTCCCCTGCGCAGTACAGTCATATCTGAGTAAGATCATAACATGATGTCAGAAGTGCTTCAACCTGCACGCAGGGAGCGAGTGACAGACAGAGAGGAGCGGCTAATGCATTTACTAATGGAGGAAGTTATTTCTGATCTTGGGTTTCGGGCAGGGCCTTCAATTTGGCAGAAGCAATCGGCCTAGGTAGGGTAGGGCCTGAACGTTGCAGGCATGGGTAGGGATCGGGCTTAAAATTCATGCCAGTGCAGGGCTCTACACACTACCCCTGAGTGTCCCCACAATCCCTTTGTACTACATGCTACACCTGACAGACTCTTGATTTGCTTGAATTAGACTGGGTTCCCCATTGACAGATACCGTAATGGAGGTAGCATAACCCTAGCTTATTTTGTTATTCAACTTGATTTCTTTGCTGTCTTGTTGGCAGGTGTGTGGTCACAACTTTGACGCGGGTGAGCTTGGACCGGGCACCATCGTGGGCAGCGCTGCCTTCAACATGTTTGTGATCATCGGAGTGTGTGTGTGGGTCATCCCCAACGGGGAGTCGCGAAAGATCAAACATCTGCGAGTGTTCTTCATCACAGCCTTCTGGAGCATCTTCGCTTACATCTGGCTCTACCTCATCCTGGCTGTTATCTCCCCGGGAGTAGTGGAGGTCTGTATTATTTGCGTGTGTGTGTGTCTGTGTGTTTGTGTGTCAGCGGGGGTTTATAGACAGATTTTGTATGCTTTTCTGTGTTTTTTTTATTATATAGAAACGTTGTGTGTTGATTCTGCAGGTGTGGGAGGCTCTGGTCACTCTGCTCTACTTCCCAGTGTGTGTGATCTTGGCTTGGATCGCCGACCGCCGCCTGCTCTTCTACAAGTACATGCACAAGCGTTACCGTGCCGACAAGCGGCATGGCATCGTTGTGGAAACGGAAGGTGACCTGGCGCCCAAGGGGATTGATGTAATCATGGACGCTAAGTTCTCGGATAGCAATTCCACGGCTGGAAACTCCTCCAGTGTCTGCACAGTCTCTGTTCAGACAGGCAAGGAGCTGGACCAGAACAGAGATGAGGTAGGCTGAGCCAGGAGATCAGGAAAGAGAATGGTCAGGACGAGTCAGAAGAGTTTAGCAATATAGGAGAGTGGAGTGGGCAGGGAGATGGTGCTGTTCCTTTTCGTGTCTTTAACATTTTTGTTATTCCAGCAGCTGTTTTTTCAAACATTGTGTTAACGTTGTATTTCAAACATTGTGTTAACATTGTGTTTACATTGCGGTATCATTTTGTTAGCCTTGTTTAAGCCTGGTATTAACATTTAGTCAATATTGTGTTTACGTTGTGACCTCACCTAGGTGGTACGCATCCTGAAGGACCTGAAGCAGAAGCACCCGGACAAAGACCTGGAGCAGCTTATCGAGATGGCCAACTACTCAGCTCTGGTGCAGCAGAGGAAGAGCCGCGCCTTTTACCGCATCCAAGCCACACGCATGATGATCGGTGCCGGCAACGTGCTCAAGAAGCATGCCGCCGAGCACACGCGACGCAAAGCCACCGCTACGGAGGGCGGAGCCCTGGAGAAAGACGACAGGGCCACGTGCACCCACCTGTCCTTTGAGCGTGCCCAGTACCAGTGCACGGAGAACTGTGGTACCCTAAGCCTAGCAGTGATCTGTGAGGGTGGCATGGGGCAGCACACCTTCTATGTGGACTACCACACGGAGAATGGCTCGGCAAACGCCGGGGCGGACTATGAGTTTAGCGAGGGGACGCTGGTGTTCAAACCAGGGGAGAGTCGGAAGGAGATTAAGGTTAGATGGAGATGAGAGAGGAAGGAAGGAGAGGGGAAAAGAGGGTGGGAAATTATGAGAGGAGGAGGGAGGTGAATAGTCGTTGTTTACTGTAGTTTTGAGTAATACTTCAATCAACCAAACAATCAATCAATTAACTCATTGACTAGTATTTGTTTACTAGTCAATTTACTAGTTTACTAATACAGTACTTGTCAGCAACTTGTCATGGCCTGCACCTCCAAAGAGCGAAAAGAGGCGACAGTGGCAAGGGAAAACTTACTCTTGGATGGATTAGAGATTAGTTTAAATAATTTCAGATGAGATTAGATTAAAGGCACAATGCAGCTGTTTTTACTTCAATATCAAATCATTTCTGGGTAACAATTAAGTACCTTACTGTGATTGTTCTCCATCAAAATGCTCTAAAAGGAAGAAAAAATAACTTCTTAGCAAGAGCAATTTCTCAAGGAAGAATTTTGCTAGGACTGTCTGGGAGTGGTCTGAGTGGGGAGGGGAAAACTAGCTGTTATTGGCAGAAAGGTTTGGAACTCTCTTTCTTATTGGAGTGATGTCAACAGGCAGGCTAAAACTCCATCCCACCAAAACAGCATGACATTTCCAACAGCTCTTACACTAAAAGTGCATTATCATCATGTTCACAATTTCACAGTATTATTCCTACATGGAAATATATATAAAACCCAGGAAAGTCAAATTTTTGACTGCACTGGGCATTTAAATAAGATTGACTCAATGCATACAGTAATTCCCATCACAACTTTTTGTGTGTCCCCTGTCCTTTTCAGGTGGGCATCTTGGACGACGACGTCTTCGAGGAAGACGAGCACTTCTTTGTGCGGCTGCAGAATCTCCGTCTGGATGAGGGCGGCAACGAGGTTTCACTGGGAACGCCGCCCAAGGGCCGGATGGTGGAGCCATTAGTTGCCATGGTTACCATCCTGGACGACGACCACGCTGGCATCTTCACGTTCGGCGAGCGCGTGCTGCGAGTGAGCGAGAGCTCGGGTACGATGGTGGTGACGGTGGTGCGGAACTCTGGCTCGCGGGGCACCGTGATGTTGCCCTACCGCACTGAGGACGGCAGCGCCCGTGCCGGCGTGGACTACGAGGAGACCAAGGGCGAGCTTGAGTTCTCCAACGAACAGACCAGGTGAGGCCTGCTCTATGCCAGCCCTAAAGTACGGGGACAGTACCCAGCCAGAAAAACTGTTTGAAATGGCGTCATTACAACCAAATTACAACCTATTGGTTGTAAACCGATTGTAATGATGTCATTTCATTTGGTTGTAAACTAGTTGTGATCTGGTTGTAATTACATCATTTCAACCAGATGTCAATGCTTGGTAATCAAGAGCCTATAGCCTGGTACATGAGGTTAGACCAGGGAAGGGTTACTCTGGATTTTGCTAGCCACAGTATACTGATTGCCGCTCTTTCCTTTTAACTGGTGTCTGATTACACCTGGAAAACCAGCTGTATGCACCTAGTTACACAAACAAATCAATGAAGTGCAGACAGGAAGCTGAGAAACCCAGTAGACACTGTGGCTCCAAAACAAGATTGCCTAATGCCTACTCTCTCTGCTAAAGCATCAGATGGAAGGTTTGTTAGCAGCAGTGCTGTTATTGGCCAGAGTACAGATGAGGGTTGAGGTCTAGAGGGAACTGTCAAACAGTTCTGTGTAAATGCATCGTTTTATGTTGGTAAATGTGTTTTTCCATCAGTTTGTGTCCACATTTGTCTATGTACAGTATGTGTCCACATATACTGAATGTTATACGTATCCCTCCCATTAAGCAAATGGGATCAAAATTATATTCATGTACAGTATGTGTTTGTGTCTGTGTAGGTGTCCACATGTACAGTCGTGGCCAAAAGTTTTGAGAATTAAACAAATATTAATTTTCACAAAGTCTGCTGCCTCAGGTTGTATGATGGCAATTTGCATATACTCCAGAATGTTATGAAGAGTGATCAGATGAATTGCAATTAATTGCAAAGTCCCTCTTTGCCATGCAAATGAACTGAATCCCCCAAAAACATTTCCACTGCATTTCAGCCCTGCCACAAAAGGACCAGCTGACATCATGTCAGTGATTCTCTCGTTAACACAGGTGTGAGTGTTGACGAGGACAAGGCTGGAGATCACTCTGTCATGCTGATTGAGTTCGAATAACAGACTGGAAGCTTCAAAAGGAAGGTGGTGCTTGGAATCATTGTTCTTCCTCTGTTAAGCATGGTTACCTGCAAGGAAACATGTGCCGTCATCATTGCTTTGCACAAAAAGGGCTTCACAGGCAAGGATATTGCTGCCAGTAAGATTGCACCTAAATCAACCATTTATCGGATCATCAAGAACTTCAAGGAGAGCGGTTCAATTGTTGTGAAGAAGGCTTCAGTGTGCCCAAGAAAGTCCAGCAAGCGCCAGGACCGTCTCCTAAAGTTGATTCAGCTGCGAGATCGGGGCACCACCAGAACAGAGCTTGCTCAGGAATGGCAGCAGGCAGGTGTGAGTGCATCTGCACGCACAGTGAGGCAAAGACTTTTGGAGGATGGCCTGGTGTCAAGAAGGGCAGTAAAGAAGCCACTTCTCTCCAGGAAAAACATCAGGGGCAGACTGATATTCTGCAGAAGGTACAGGGATTGGACTGCTGAGGACTGGGGTAAAGTCATTTTCTCTGATGAATCCCCTTTCCAATTGTTTGGGTCATCCGGAAAAAAGAGAAGACAAGGTGAGCGCCACCATCAGTCCTGTGTCATGCCAACAGTAAAGCATCCTGAGACCATTCATGTGTAGGGTTGCTTCTCAGCCAAGGGAGTGGGCTCACTCACAATTTTGCTTAAGAACACAGCCATGAATAAAAAATGGTACCAACACATCCTCCGAAAGCAACTTCTCCCAACCATCCAGGAACAGTTTGGTGATGAACAATGCCTTTTCCAGCATGATGGAGCACCTTGCCATAAGGCAAAAGTGATAACTAAGTGGCTCGGGGGAACAAAACATTGATATTTTGGGTCCATGGCCAGGAAACTCCCCAGACCTTAATCCCATTGAGAAATTGTGTTCAATTCTCAAGAGGCGGGTGGACAAACAAAACCCCACAAATTCTGACAAAGTCCAAGCATTGATTATGCAAGAATGGTCTGCCATCAGTCAGGATGTGGCCCAGAAGTTAATTGACAGCATGCCAGGGCGGATTGCAGAGGTCTTGAAAAAGAAGGGTCAACACTGCAAATATTGACTCTTTGCATCAACTTCATGTAATTGTCAATAAAAGCCTTTGACACTTATGAAATGCTTGTAATTATACTTCAGTATTCCATAGAAACATCTGACAAAAATATCTAAAGACACTGAAGCAGCAAACTTTGTGAAAATGTATATTTGTGTCATTCTCAAAACTTTTGGCCACGACTGTACTGTTATATTGATGGAAATGTATCCTAAGGCTACAGTAACTGGGGTGATGGGGATTATTATGGGTTGTCACTGTGTCAGTCAGTGACTCCCATGTGGAGCAGCGTCCATTAGTTGATGATTGACAGCCTCTTGCTAATGTTAGCGGACAGATCCTTTCCCCATTAAACTTTCAGACGATATAAGCTGTGCTTGCACGTTGGACTAATTGTGCACTTACAGGTAGTACTCATATTGTAAAGTGATGTCATTTCAGGTCATATATTGTAGGTATTACTGTAATGGTGCACTAACACCTCAATCACACCTCCAGCGTCAATGCGCAAAATGGTACGCAGCATCATCTGGATATGTGTGCAACAAAAGTTCAACATTCACCGTCTGCTACCATTTCTGTCAAGCCGTCTATGCATACAGTTTGATGCATACGTTCGATAAATCCAAATGAATAAACTTCTGGTGTACCAAAACGCAATGATGCTGTCGGTGTGATCTAGGCGTAAGTGGTAGTAGTCATACTGTGCAGTGACATCATTTTGGGTAATTTACTGTAGGTTTATGGTAATGGATAGATGGAGAACAGCTATGATGCAGTGGCAGTGTAAGTGATTCGGAGTGAGGGGAAATTGCTCTGTTGTGATCAGGAGTTAGCATACTATTTTTACGCCCAGGGCCTTTGTCTAATTTATCGTCCATACTTACTACCACACTTAGTAGTCAACATTTAAGCTAAATACATTGTATTTTACATAGTGTTACTTATGTAAGTTAGCCAACGGCACATGTATCCCATGTTCTCATGCCTATATCAGGGTTTAGGGTTCTGTTTATCTGTTGTTTAGTTCATGTTTGTATTTCTGTGTGTGTGTACAGTACCGTGTGTGTGTGAGTGTTGTGTATGTGATGCACTGTGAATTATTTAGCCTCCACTATGTGTTCAATTCTTTATTGCACCTCAGCTACTGATGTGATTTAAATGACAGGGTGTTTGTTAATGTTTCAGAGGGTAGGAAATTATTGTTTGCTTGCTTCACGGGACTGTTGCGAGACCGTTCCATCACGTTTGACAACTCCAGGAGTTCACCTTCCAGAGTTCAAAGAACCTTGTCGTGATCCTGGACAACACCCTGTCACTCTCCACAAACATCAAAGCAGTGAGTGACTCGCTCCTGCAGGTTCATGCTCTACAACATCCATAGAGTACGACCCTACCTCACACAGGAAGTGGCGCAGGTTCTAATTCAGGTCATCTCCCGTCTGGACTACTGCAACTCTCTGTTGGCTGGGTTCCCCGCTTGTGCAATCAAACCCCTGCAACTTGTCCAAAACACTGCAACCCGCCTGGTGCGCAACATTCCCATGCTCTACCATGTCAACCTGCTCCTTTGCACATTCCACTGGTTCCAGTCAAAGCCCGTGTCCACTACATGGTGCTTTCCTATGGAGCAGCAGACATTAAACCCTTGCATTTCGTGAACTAACAGTCACACTTATTGAGGAACAATTGAAGAGTTTCATTCCAAAACGCTATATATCCATTTTCAGAAATGTTTGAAAATTAGCTTTTATTTTTTCAAGAAATTATGAAAGAGATTGGTGTTTTTTTACTGTCTAATCATGGCATAGGGTTGTTCAATGACAGACATGTATTTGTTTAAAATCTGTTACTCATTTCAAAGACAAATAATCATGTTTTTTTTATGCTATATATCCACGTCGCTCTGAGAAATAAGTAGTACTGCTGGGTTTTACACAGTTAACTGTAACAAATAACTACATTTTTAATAAAGAACTGTACAAATGATACATTTGTGACAAAAATAAATAAATAATAATTCAATCCAGTTATGAGATCTGTATGTAAAACATTTACATTTTACATTTTTGTCAGATGCTCTTATTCAGAGGGACTTACAGTTAGTGCATTCATCTTCAGATAGCTAGGTGAGACAAACACAAATCACAGTCAAATATACAAGATACGAACCATTCCAGCTAAACAATGGATATACTGTTTAGTGTTTTGCAAAATAACACATCTAAACTCTATGTATAAAAACATGAAGGTACCCATAAGCAATCATTTCTGATGAAAAAACAAGTGAAAAATGTGTGGATACAGTGTTTTATAAATACTCTTCAGTTGTACTTGCTATTACTGAGATGTGGTTGTCTCACCTAGCTATCTGAAGATGAATGCACTAACTGTAAGTCGCTCTGTGTGTGTGTGTGTGTGTGTGTGTGTGTGTGTGTGTGTGTGTGTGTGTGTGTGTGTGTGTGTGTGTGTGTGTGTGTGTGTGTGTGTGTGTATTATTCAACAAAATATTTATCTTTGGTGTCCTGTGATTGTGATCATAACATGTTTTCCTTTTATCCTCATCAAATGTGTTTAAAACGTCTACAAATATAACAATGTGTATTGACGACAACCCTCTTCTCTCTCTCCCTGTGTGAGTGTGGGTGTGTATATGTATGTACGTGTGTGTGTGTGGGTGGGTGCATGCTTGCATGTCTCTCCACAGTCAGACTCTACAGGTACGCATTGTAAATGTGGAGGAATATGAGAAGCAGGAAAACTTCTTCATTGTGCTGGATGAGCCCAAATGGCTAAAGCGAGGAATCTCAGGTCAGTGGGGTGTGTTGTGTGTGAGGGTTAGTGTTAGTGAATAAAATGGCCATCTCAAAAGGTTTGCTCAACCTACTATCCACTGTTACACACAGCAAAAATTGCCATTTGGCACATATTGTGAGAAACCTTTTCCCCACTGCAGTTTAATAAGATAAGATAATATAAGATTAAAGGGATACTTCGGGATTTGCAGTATCTACTTCCCCAGAATCAGATGAACTGTCTCTGCAGCCAATATTCAGGAAGTTAGAGGTAGTTTGGCAAGCCAATGCTAACTAACATGCTAGCACTTACCCTAGATGTCCAGTCATTGCGCTAATGCTAGTTACATTAGCAACTTCCAGCAAACTGCACGCAGAGACATACAAATGGTATCCATGAGTTCATCGGACTCTGGGGAAGTAGATAAAGGGCTTTATTGGCAAAATCCTGAAGTATCCCTTTAATTTTATTGTCCCTCGGGGAAAATCATCCTGGACTTACAGCGTATACACTGCTTTATAAAAAACGACACTGCGCATTTTCTTGCGATCCGTTTAAGATCTACGTCGGCCCTGCCAAACATTTCCCATATTAGGGAGACCACCCGGGGTGTAGCCTCCACTCCTGAGAGAGAGGGCCCCACCTGGATAAAAGATCTGCACCAGAGTTGAGTCAACCGGGGACATGCGTAGCCCGAAGCGAGAGCATGTGCTCACTGCTCCCCAACAATAGGGAGTGAGCCAAGATTAGAGTCTCCCAGTGTCCATGAGAACAAGTACAAACTTCAGCCCCCAACGTCCAGGGGCTGAGCACGCTCTACCTCTATAGGACAGTTTAGTTGGCGCAATGTTAGACAGTCTCGTTTTCCAATTGTTTGTTTTAGTAGTGTGAATTGTTCCTGATCACACCGAGGTGAAGAGCGGAATAATTGAAGGAATGAAGCCGAGCCTCATGCTTATCACCTGGGGAAGGCGGGACTTCCAGCTAGGCGCGGATTTCATTGGCCTTATCACGCGTGATTGTATATCCTTCATCCGAAGTTGTGAGAGTGCAACTCCCCCATAGTATCTTGTAGCAAAGTTGACTGACTGAAAGGTAAGTCAATGTGCCAAGGAGGTGGTGTGGGAATCAGAAAAAAAGGATTGAGGGTTGGAGGATGTTTATTTGAAAGGAGGGAATTAAAGAAGAGCTGAACTTAAAAAACAACTTATCTGATTGAAAACGGCCTATATATCATCGGTACTAGTCGTAAAAAATTGTAGTAGTTGCAAAATGGACTAAGGGTAAGTGGTAGAACTTTGGTCATCATGTAGTATTTTCCAAAACCAATCTTCCAAAATGTAGGGAATCTAGGGTACACAACAGCTTTCCTTGGGTTTGGTTTAGATTTCAATCCTGCCCACATGCTCATGGTTGGCAGTGCCAAAATAATCAGTTATTCGGAGCTCAGCAGCAAGCGACCCGATCTCCCTGCAGACTCAACCTAAAGTACAGCTGCATGCTATCCAATCGTAGCTGTAGAAATAAACCTACAGCCCGCCCTTTTCTTTATTGACACCAATTGAGGCATTAGCGCACAGCGTCTCTGGACTAAGAACGAGACGTACATCATCGCCAATGTTATGTTGACAGAACGAGACTTGTTCGTCATAAACATCTTGGGTTTTTCCAACTCAAACATCTTCACATTTTTGAGTTAATGTTAGCATCACAAACACAACTGTCATCAAAGATACTACTCTTCTTCTTCTATTGTATAATTTTTAATTTGATAAAAAAATTATTTCACCTTTATTTAACCAGGTAGGCCAGTTGAGAACATATTCTCATTTACAACTGTGACCTGGCCAAGATAAAGCAAAGCAGTGCGACAAAAAACAACAACACAGAGTTACACATGGAATAAACAAATGTACAGTCAATAACACAATAGAAAAGTCAATATACTGTGTGCAAATGGAGTAAGGAGGTAAGGCAATAAATAGGCCATAGTAGCGAAGTAATTACAATTTAGAAAATTAAGACTGGAGTGATAGATTTGCAGATGATGATGTGCAAGTAGAAATACTGGTGTGCAAAAGAGCAAAAAAAGTTAATAAAAACAATATGGGGATGAGGTAGGTAGTTGGATGGACTATTTACAGATAGGCTGTGTACAGCTGCAGCGATCGATGAGCTGCTCAGATAGCTGATGCTTAAAGTTAGTGAGGGAGATATAAGTCTCCAACTTCAGCGATTTTTGCAATTTGTTACAGTCATTGGCAGCAGAGAACTGGAAGGAAAGGCGGCCAAAGGGGGTGTTTGTCACGACTTCCGCCGAAGTCGGTTCCTCTCCTTTTTCGGGCGGCGTTCAGCGGTCGACGTCACCAGTTTTCTAGCCATCGCTGATCCACCTTTCATTTTTCCATTTGTCTTGTCTTGTTTTCCTACACACCTGGTTTCAATTCCCTCAGTATTAGACGTGTATATAACCCTCTGTTCCCCCCATGTCTGTGTGTGGAATTGTTTGTTGTTTCGTATATGTACACACTAGACTGGTTTGCGCTGGGTTATGTTAACCCATATTGTGTTTAGTGTTCTTAGTGCCGTGTGTTTTGTTCGCCGAAATAAAAGGCTCCTTTGGCTACCCAACCTCTGCTCTCCTGCGCCTGACTCCCTTACAGCCAGTTACGCATACCTACCAGTGTTGGCTTTGGGGATGACCAGTGAGATATACCTGCTGGAGCGCGTGCTATGGGTGGGTGTTGTTATGGTGACCAGTGAGCTGAGATAAGGCGGAGCTTTACCTAGCAAAGACTTATAGATGACCTGGAGCCAGTGGGTCTGGCGACGAATATGTAGCGAGGGCCAGCCGACGAGAGCATACAGGTCACAGTGGTGGGTGGTATATGGGGCTTTGGTGACAAAACAGATGGCACTGTGATAGACTGCATCCAGTTTGCTGAGTAGAGTGTTGGAGGCTATTTTGTAAATGACATTGCCGAAGTCAAGGATCAGTAGGATAGTCAGTTTTACGAAGGTATGTTTGGCAGCGTGAGTGAAGGAGGCTTTGTTGCGAAATAGGAAGCCGATTCTAAATTGAATTTTAGATTGGAGATGCTTAATATGAGTCTGGAAGGAGAGTTTACTGTCTAGCCAGACACCTAGGTAATTACTAAACCAAATCAATCTGCTTTTCTGTAAAATAATTTTCTGACTATATTCAACGAGACTCCAGCTATAAGGCCTTCTGCAGGCGCCCTGCTCCGAAGATCAATATGTTACTTCTGACGTGGACAATTTTGCCAGATCCAGTGCAGCTCCTGCTGTTCTTCATCGACACAATAAACCAAAACAAGGCCGCTTCTAGTCACCTTGATTGAATGCACCTTTCCCACTGCTTTCTTCACAGTCCTCGATATTACAAATGGATTTCCCAAATAAATATCCTTGTCCAAAAAACACAGTCCAATAAGAAATGCATTATTGGACCGGTCCTTGTCTTCTACTACAACTTTTGCTTGGTTTGTTCCATTCTTTTGATTTCACAATTTTCGATTCATTGTCACACACTTCACTTGCCACACTTTCAGACTTAAACACATTCAAAGATACTACTCTAGAGATGAGGACATTTTAACACTCGGAGCTTGGGATTCTTGACCAATTACGTTCACGTTGTCATGCTGCGTCACGCAGTTGGTACGGTCGCTGTTTGGGATATCACACCCACATCAAACCACACCCTCAAAACGAATGGCTTCTTGCATTTTTTTGTGAGCAGGCTAAAATACTAGGCCTAATCAATGAGTTCAGCCCCTCTTTAAAGGGAGAATATAGTGAGGCTGGTAGATGTGCCAAAGACTTTTAACTATACTGACAAGATAATGGACTTGGCATGGGAATCGTTGTCCATGAAGTCGGAGGAAAGGCTGGAACTCTTAGCCAATAAGATGCCAGAGAGATTTGTCACTAGGCAGAACAAGACCTGAAATAAAGTTGTTTTCCTCAAATTCGTTGTGATTGTTAGATCTAGCTTAGCTGTAGAACGCACGTTTGCACGATTTCACATTGTAAATCACTCTGACGTTTAATGTACATTCTACCTCAATTGGGCCGACCAACCAGTGCTCCCGCACATTGGCTAACCGGGCTATCTGTATTGTGTCCCGCCACCCACCCACCACCCACCAACCCCTCTTTTACGCTACTGCTACTCTCTGTTCATCATATATGCATAGTCACTTTAACCATATCTACATGTACATACTACCTCAATCAGCCTGACTAACCGGTGTCTGTATGTAGCCTCGCTACTTTTATAGTCTCGCTACTGTATATAGCCTGTCTTTTTACTGATGTTTTATTTCTTTACTTACCTATTGTTCACTAAGTACCTTTTTTGCACTATTGGTTAGAGCCTGTAAGTAAGCATTTCACTGTAAGGTCTACACCTGTTGTATTCGGCACACGTGACAAATAAACTTTGATTTGATTTGACATGTGCCACTCATTCTGACATTCCATTCATATATAAAGCAGCACACTGTCGTAAACCATAAAAACCGCACAGTACGACATACAGTGCATAACAGTGATGTCAAGCTTGTCCACTCATACCAGTACCTTCGTAACAACGGAAACATTGTGCACCTCCTAGTCGATCAAATAGGCCTCACGTAGTGAATTAGCTTTCTTTTTTTAATGTTAATCGAACTCGATCGACCCTCTCCCATTGCATCTCATTGAAAAAAGCACTTCCACATTTTTTTTCACATGGATGGAAGTCAAGCCTATACCTGTTTGGATGACCTCACTGGACTATTGCATTTAGTAGAGGATGGAGACGCAGGAATATTTGAATTTGGTGTCTGTTAATTTGTACTGATCCTTTCCTCACTGCATGGTTACTTTCAGAATGCACATTGTGATCTGATGAATCTGTCATTCATTTATTGTTTGTACATTGTCCCAAGTATAATGTTTCTCAGTTGATCAATTCCTTGCATGTGTACTGTGAATTAAGGTGTGTCACTTCTGTCTTTTGTCGACTGCTGCTATTTTGACAAGGTCTTTCTTGCAAAATACATTTGATTTCAATGAGACTAACATGAATAAATAAAGGTTCAATACAAAAATCACTTTAGCTTGAATAGCATAATAAGTAATCACATCTCAAAATCACGCATTTATTTTTCTCTTCCTATTGCAGCTCTGCTGCTCAACCAGGGTAAGATCTCATACGTTTTGCACACAATTGAAAGGCCCACTGTGATTTTTACAGACGTTTTTGAACATTAAAACGATATATACCCATTGATTATTTTACAATATCGCTTATAAATGCATCATGAGCTTAGTTCAACTGTCTAACCCCATCATAACTACAAAATATGTATTTGTTTAACTCCATTTATATTAGTCCCATCATGTATTGTAGTAAGAGAACGTTCCCCTTTCCTCTCCCCCTTTAGGGAACCCTACTCCAGAAGAGGAGGACGCCAGACGTATCTCAGAGATGGGGAAGCCCATTCTAGGGGAGCACAGCAGGCTAGAGGTCATCATAGAGGAGTCCTACGAGTTTAAGGTGTGTGTGTGTGTGTGCGGTGTGTGTGTGTGTGTGTGTGTGTGTGTGTGTGTGTGTGTGTGGGTGTGTGTGTGTGTCTGTGTGTGTGTGTGTGTGTGTGTGTGTGTGTGTGTGTGTGTGTGTGTGTGTGTGTGTGTGTGTGTGTGTGTGTGTGTGTGTGTGTGTGTGTGTGTGTGTGTGGTGTTATGTTTGATTAACCCCTCTCACTGTGGCACCCTCTCACCCAACAGATCCGACAGGGAATGACTCCAAATGGGATACTAGACCCGGTATTGTAGCCACTAGCATGCAGTGTGCTCTGGGATTTATTAGACAGGACTGAGGTGTCTCTTAACTGAGAGCCTCTAGAACTGGAGGATCTCTACTTCCATCTGCACTTTCTCATCTTTCAGAATAGAACAGAGCTGTTGCTCAACCTAGTTCTGCCCCCTCCCAGCCATTACACATTTGGTCTATTCAACCACCAGAACACCTGATTCAACTTCTTAAGGGCTTGGTAATTAGATTACTAATTGAATCAGGTGAGCTAGTTCTAAAAATGTATTTTAAACTAATGTGGAATCGCTGGGGTAATCTCTCGGGGGGGGATGTCCGAGGACCAGGTCAGGAAACAGTGGAATAGATACAGTATATTGTGATGTTGATAGAATGTATATCAAAGCCAAGAAAACTTTTCACACAAACTGTCCTGTAAGTGACAAGACAGGAAATGTATGTAATGTAATTGAAAAATAGGGGTAGGGTTGTAGAGAATCGAAGGACCGTGAATATAATAAGAAACCTTAGGTGCTGGCTTAAGCCTGGTAGCAACCACTACAGAATGTCCGGTCAGAACAAGGATGAGGCGGATGTCCAGGTTAAGGGGAGTTTAATGGAAGATGTCCACACTCACATCACACATCTGACCACCCATGGTTCAGATAACTTAGAATCATGTCCAGTGATAACTGACATTAACTATGTGGTCCTGAAAGGAAAGAGGAGAAAGAAAAAATATCACATATGGCATCATGTAGTAACCAAAAAAGTGTTAAACAAATCAAAATATATTTTAGATTTTAGATTCTTCAAAGTAGCCACCCTTTGCCTCGATGACAGCTTTGCACACTCTTGGCATTCCCTCAACCAGCTTCACCTGGAATGCTTTCCCAACAGTCTTGAAGGAGTTCCCACATATGCGGAGCACTTGTTGGCTGCTTTTCCTTCACTCTGCGGTCCAACTCATCTCAAACCATCTCAATTGGGTTGACGTCGGGTGATTGTGGAGGTCAGACTATCTGATGCATTACTCCATCACTCTATTTATTGGTCAAATAGCCCGTACACAGCCTGGAAGTGTGTTGGGTCATTGTCCTGTTGAAAAATAAGTGATAGTCCCACTATGCGCCAACCAGATGGGATGGCATATCGCTGCAGAATGCTGTGGTAGCCATGCTGGTTAAGTGTGCTTTGAATTCTCAGTAAATTACTGGCAGTGTCATCAGCAAAGCACCCCCACACCATCACACCTCCTCCTCCATGCTTCACGGTGGGAACTACACATGCAGAGATCATCTGTTCACCTTGTCTGCATCTCACAAAGACACGGCGGTTGGAACCAAAAATCTCAAATTTGGACTCATCAGACCAAAGGACAGATTTCCATCGGTCTAATGTCCATTGCTTGTGTTTCTTGGCCCAAGCAAGTCTCTTCTTATTGGTGTCCTTTAGTAGTGGTTTCCTTGCAGAAATTCGACCATGAAGGCCTGATTAACGCAGTCTCCCCTGAACAGTTGATGTTGAGATGAGTCTGTTACGTGAACTTTGTGAAGCATTTATTTGGGCTACAATTTCTGAGGCTGGTAACTAATGAACTCGTCCTCTGCAGCAGAGGTAACTCTGGGTCTTCCTTTCCTGTGGCGGTCATGAGAGGCAGTTTCATCATAGCGCTTGATGGTTTTTGTGAGTGCACTTGAAGAAACTTTCAAAGTTTTTGAAATGTTCCCCATTGACTGACCTTCATGTCTTGAACTGTCATTTCTCTTTGCTTATTTGAGCTGTTCTTGCCATAACATGAACTTGGTCTTTTACCAAATAGGGCTATCTTCTGTATACCACCCCTACCTTGTCACAACGAAACTGATTGGCTCAAACGCATTATGAAAGGAAAGAAATTCCACAAATTAACTTTTAACAAGGTAAACCTGTTAATTGAAATGCATTCCAGGTGACTACCTCATGAAGCTGGTTGAGAGAATGCCAAGAGTGTGCAAAGCTGTCATCAAGGCAAATGGTGGCTACTTTGTAGAATCTCAAACATAAGATATATTTTGATTTGTTTAACACTTTTTTGTTACTACATGATTCCATATGTGTTATTTAATAGTTTTGATGTCTTCACTATTATTCTACAATGTATAAAATAGTAAAAATAAAGAAAAACCTTTGAATGAGTAGGTGTGTCTAAACTTTTGACTGGTACTGTATATAGAATAGAAAATAGCTTAGCACAATAAATGAGTAATGCTAATAAATGCTAATCACTAACAGTTATGCTGAAATGCGCATGCATTCCAATACAAAATGCTAATGGTAGTGCTAACGCGAGCGGGAGCGCGAGCTAGCTAACAAGCTCAACACACATAATTGTACACAATAAACCACAAAACTTAGCTCCACATAATATGACACAGAGCTCAAGGCACTTACGTTTAGATGCACGCACAATTAAACATCAGACATACAGGGATTCAGTCCACAGCAGGAAAAGTTCAGCAGGAGGTAAAACTGTGGAAGTGCTCATCAGGATGGGGATAGCACGTTTCTGACCACACAGAGTGCTGGGGTCATAGACTAACTGAAACTGAAGTCCTGGGAATCAAGGCCAGTGATAGGCTGAAGGAGATGTGGGGATAATTATTTGGACTGACCTTGACCAATAAGACACTAACAAAAGTGGGGGTCCTCTGAATGGGAGACTAAGCTGCCGAAGGGATGGCTAGAATCAGCTGACTGAAGCTGGCTGTTTTCCCAGTAATGATACTTCTCTTCTACCCTCATGTCTATCCTGACTCCAGTTTGATAAGAACAGAAGTCATGAGACAGAATGTGTGTGACATTTTATGTGTTTGCGCTTCAGAGCATGCCGTGTCAGCTTTTGTTGTTGAATACTTGCCCACTCTCATTGCTAATCTTTTTTGTGTTTTGATAGAGCACCGTGGACAAACTCTTGAAGGACACCAATCTGGCTGTGGTGATTGGAACTCATTCCTGGAGAGAACAGTTCATTGAGGCGGTCACAGTCAGTTCAGGAGGTCAGACATAACCTGAGTTATGTCATGTAAATAATTCACGAATATGTTATGATACATACAGTGCATTCGGGAAAGTATTCAGACCCCTTGACCTTTTCCACATTTTGTTACGTTACAGCCTTATTCTAAAATGGATTAAAAAACACATTTTATTAATCAATCTACACACAATACCCCATAATGACAAAGCGAAAACAGAAATACCTTATTTACATAAGTATTCAGACCCTTCGCTATGAGACTCGAAATTGAGTTCAGGTACATCTTGTTTCCATTGATCATCCCTGAGATGTTTCTACAACTTGATTGGAGTCCACCTGTGGTAAATAAAATTGATTGGACATGATTTGAAAAAGCACATACCTGTCTATATAAGGTCCCACAGTTGACATTGCATGTCAGAGCAAAAACCAATCCATGAGGTCGAAGGAATTGTCCAGCCTCCATCATTCTTAAATAAAATATGTGTAGAACCACCAAGACTCTTCCTAGAGCTGGCCGCCCGGCCAAACTGAGCAATCAGGGGAGAAGGACATTGGTCAGGGAGATGACCAAGAACCCGATGGTCACTCTGACAGAGCTCCAGATTTCCTCTGTGGAGATGGGAGAACCTTCCAGAAGGACAACCTTCTCTGCAGCACTCCACCAATCAGGCCTTTATGGTAGAATGGCCAGATGGAAGCCACTCCTCAGTAAAGGAACATGACAGTCCACTTGAAGTTTGCCAAAAGGCACCTAAAGGACTCTTAGACCATGAGAAACAAGATTCTCTGGTCTGATGAAAACAAGATTGAACTCTTGGGCCTGAATGCCCAGCGTCACATCTGGAGAAAACCTGGCACCATCCCTACTGTGAAGCATGGTGGTGGCCGCATCATGCTGTGGGGATGTTTTTCAGGGCCAGGGACTGGTAGACTAGTCAGGATCAAGGGAAATATGAACGGAGCAACGAACAGAGAGATCATTGATGAAAACCTGCTACAACGCAGGAGTGGCTTCGGGATCGGTCTATGAATGTTCTTGAGTGGCCCAGCCAGAGCCCAGACTTAAACCTGATCGAACATCTCTGGAGAGACCTGAAAATAGCTGTGCAGCGACGCTCCTCATCCAACCTGACCAAGTTTGAGAGGATCTGCAGAAAACAATGGGAGAAACTCCCCAAATAAAGGTGTGTCATGCTTGTAGCGTCATGTACCCAAGAAGACTCAAGGCTGTAATCGCTGCCAAAGGTGCTTCAACAAAGTACTGGGTAAAGAGTCTGAATACTTATGTAAATGTGATATTTTGTTTTTTTATTTGTAATAAATTTACAAAAATGTCTAAACCTGTTTTTGCTTTGTCATTATGGGTTATTGGGTCATTATGGGGTATTGTATTGATGAGGGATTAAAAAAATAAATCTATTTTACAATAAGCCAGTAATGCAACAAAATGTGGAAAAATCAAGGGGTCTGAATACTTTCCGAATGCACTGTACATGTATATTATACAGTATATTGGGTGTGTGTGCATGCGTGTTCATTTGTCTGTATGGTTTGTATCATGGTTTTGTCTTTTCTCCGGCAAATGTATACTATCGATAAATACTAAATGCTCATCGATAACACTGTTTGTCACTGTCCTCTACCTGCCTCATTATGCCAGGTGACGAGGAAGAGGGAGTGGAGCGGCGAATGCCCAACTGCTTCGACTACTTCATGCACATTGTGACAGTTTTCTGGAAGATTCTGTTTGCCTGCGTGCCACCTACCGAGTACTGGAATGGCTGGGCCTGCTTTGTGGTGTCCATCATTGTCATTGGCTTACTAACCACCGTCATCGGGGACCTGGCCTCCCACTTTGGCTGCACCGTAGGCCTCAAAGACAGTGTCACTGCTGTGGTGTTTGTGGCTCTGGGCACCTCCATCCCTGGTGAGTGTGTGTGTGTTGGACAAGTGTGTGTGTGTGTGTGTGTGTGTGTGTGTGTGTGTGTGTGTGTGTGTGTGTGTGTGTGTGTGTGTGTGTGTGTGTGTGTGTGTGTGTCTGTGTGTGTGATTGAGTGTCTGCTTTAAGTTACTTTATCTTCAATCCAAGCTAGCTATTTACCCTAAACCTAACTCTTGAACCATCTATAACCCAAAACCATACCTCCCTACCTCTATTTAAACCTCTCCCAGCCTTAGTCATACAAGTCCTAACCTTATTCTAACCATATTCTAAACTCTTAACCCCAACCTCTTTCCATAGACACCTTTGCCAGTAAAGTCGCTGCCACCCAGGACCAGTATGCTGACGCGTCGGTGGGCAACGTGACGGGTAGCAATGCGGTCAACGTTTTCTTGGGCATCGGGGTGGCGTGGTCCATCGCTGCCATCTACTGGGAGACCAAAGGTCAAGCTTTCCACGTGGACCCCGGCTCACTGGCCTTCTCGGTCACGCTCTTCACCATCTTCGCCTTCATCAACATGGGGGTGCTGATGCTCCGCCGCCGGCCGTCTGTAGGGGGTGAGCTGGGGGGGCCCAAGGTCACCAAGGTGCTCACCACCCTATTCTTCTTTGGCCTCTGGTTCATCTACATCCTCTTTTCCAGCCTGGAGGCCTACTGCCATGTAAAGGGCTTCTGAGGGAGCACAGGGCTAAATAGGTAGATGGGTAGATTGAGAAACTCACACATGCACACAGACACACACACATGCGCATACATGCTTGCACGCACACATATACACACACACTATCATCATCATCATCGCCACTGCAACGACACATCTTCGACATCTAGCAGAAGATCCACTACCAGGAGTAATGATGCAAATGTCTATTTTCTGTACTCACTGCCCAGTGCTCACAGAGAGAATGTCAGACACTCTCTCTCTCTCTCTCTCTCTCTCTCTCACTCACAAACACACACACACACACACACACACACACACACACACACACACACACACACACACACACACACACACACACACACACACAGACACACACACACACAATTTAGGGTGTAGAAGAAAATGTAGAAGGAAAAGCTGGTTATTTGTAGAGGAATGTGGTGGTGATGGACTATGTGATGATCACAATCACAGGATGCTAATATGCCTGGTATAGAAAGTGGAGGGGACACCGTGCAAAGACACTCTTTAAAACAGGCTGCTCAGGTTAAGAGGAAAGACATGGATGGAGTGTGAAGTCTGGATCTTGACACCACTGGAGACCACATCAACATGATTCTGGTCTGAGTCTGTCTGGGCCTCAGCTCCTGAGGCCTGGGTATAGTTTTACAGTTTTGGACCAGGCCATGATCTTTGGTAGTCTCTCAATTCACGTGGTCAAGATCTGTCACTGAATACCGTCTCTTGTCAGAGTTATTTGGCCACGTAGCTCTGGTCCATCGTGCAACGACAACAACGAGTTACCTCTTCAGAGGCAACTCGTTGTTGTCATCATGCGATGGACCAGAGCTAGTGGCCAAGTAGGACTGACACAACACTGAGGGGACACCTTGTTCTGCATGCCTTGCCGGCGGCAAAGTATCAGCACCCCAATGTTAATTCCCTAATGTGGGAGCCGGGTAGGAATGCAATGGCTAACACTTAGGTGGACCCATTTGGCAAAACTGTTTGAAATTATATAATTTCAATCAGTGTTGCCCACTGGGGAAGATGCCTTATTTGACTATAAGGTGAAATAAGAGTCTTGGTTTGAGTCTAGGTCTTCATCTTGCTGCTTATGGCCTACCTACGTTAGTTGAACGAGGGCACAACGGTGGCTGATCCAGATAAACTTGATGAACAGAACAATGCAAACTACACATGGCAGATAAGCATCTCCCTTTCTCCCTTTTTGTCCTGTATGGCTCAATGGATACAGCTGCCTCCGACACCCACAACAACCTCTTCCCCAGCTTTTGTATTATACATTTCTCTTGGAAACAGTTGTATCTCTATTCCCTATTATGTCATCTTGTGGCAAGAGGTGAAATGCTAATATAATGCACCTATCCCCTTTCATTTGGGCTCACCCCATTCTTCATAGCAACAACAACCAAAGACTATGGGCTCAATGCTGTTTGGTAGCATGCTATTGCATGCTGTTTAAAATGCTGAGAAGCTGCTATGACATTAAAAACTGTAAATTATAGAGAAATAACTGAGTATCTGCCATTTAGAGTGACAATGTGACAGAGATAATTCATCCAACTCAAAACGAGTAGTCTTATCAATTTATTTATGAATTTTGTCATTAAATGTACGTATATTTTAATGTAAGAACTTACATTCACAAGAAATGACATTGTAATTTATTTCAAGTTGTAACAATTACATTGAAAATGTATCACAGTTCTCAGTCTCTGTTTGATCAATCTCATATTTTATTGTAATATTTTAATTATTTTTTTGCCTAAGATGTGAGAAGTGTCTCAGTGTCTGGAGCCTAAGGAAGTATCTGCTGGAGCCAATGTCTATGGCTGGAGCGAGCTCAATATTGGACTAAAGGAGCGTAACGCTACACCTTAAGTCCTAGGACCTTACATGTTCTGGTTAAAGGGCAAATTGGCTCTGGAAGCCAAAACAACCAAATACTCCATCTAAATGTGAATCGATTCTCAATTGCGGTATAGTCCTAGAAACATAAATCCCTCTACTTTCATATCACATCAAAATAATTTCACAAATGCAAAATACACACTTACTGTACACTGTTTTAATCCATTTTTAACACAGTTGCAGCTGACAGTATTTTTCAGTGACAACATGTTTGTGGTGTCTGTCTTCTGTTTACACACAGGTGTTCAGAGAATCAGATAGCTAATTAGCACAGGTAGTCCACACCAATGTTCCCTCTAAACTGCGTGCGTGCGCGGGACTGCCATGCAGAAGAAATATAAGCCCACACAGAGAAGCACAAGATTGAACTTCACTCAACGTTCTAGTTTTCCCCCTTAGTTAGCACTATCAATGTTTCCCTTTACTGTTGGAATTGTTATCGAATAAACACAATTTATTTATTTATTTTATTTCACCTTTATTTAACCAGGTAGGCAAGTTGAGAACAAGTTCTCATTTACAATTGCGACCTGGCCAAGATAACGCAAAGCAGTTCGACAACATACAAAAACACAGAGTTACACATGGAGTAAAACAACATACAATCAATGATGCAGTAGAAAAAAAAAGAACAAAAAAAAGATTATATACAATGTGAGCAAATGATGTGAGATAAGGGAGGTAAAGGCAAAAAAATGCCATGGTGGCAAAGTAAAAAAAGTATAGCAAGAAAAACACTGGAATGGTAGATTTGTAGTTTGAAGAAAGTTCAGAGATAAAATATAAATAATATGGTGCAAAGGAGCAAAATAAATAAAATAAATAAATACAGTAGGGGAAGAGGTAGTAGTTTGGGCTAAATTATAGATGGGCTATGTACAGGTGCAGTGATCTGTGAGCTGCTCTGACAGCTGGTGCTTAAAGCTAGTGAGGGAGATAAGTGTTTCCAGTTTCAGAGATTTTTGTAGTTCGTTCCAGTCATTGGCAGCAGAGAACTGGAAGGAGAGACGACCAAAGGAGTTGGCTTTAGGGGTGACCAGAGAGATATACCTGCTGGAGCGCGTGCTACAGGTGGGTGCTGCTATGGTGACCAGTGAGCGGAGATAAGGGGGGACTTTACCTAGCAGGGTCTTGTAGATGACCTGGAGCCAATGTGTTTGGCGACGATTATGAAGCGAAGGCCAGCCAACGAGAGCGTACAGGTCGCAGTGGTGGGTAGTATATGGGGCTTTGGTGACAAAATGGATGGCACTGTGATAGACTGCATCCAGCTTGTTGAGTAGGGTATTGGAAGCTATTTTGTAAATGACATCGCCGAAGTCGAGGATTGGTAGGATGGTCAGTTTTACGAGGGTATGTTTGGCAGCATGAGTGAAGGATGCTTTGTTGCGAAATAGGAAGCCAATTCGAGATTTCACTTTGGATTGGAGATGATTGATGTGAGTCTGGAAGGAGAGTTTACAGTCTAACCAGACACCTAGGTATTTGTAGTTGTCCACAAATTCTAAGTTAGAACCGTCCAGAGAAGTGATGCTGGACAGGCGGGCAGGTGCAGGCAGCGATCGGTTGAAGAGCATGCATTTAGTTTTACTTGTGTTTAGGAGCAGTTGGAGACCACGGAAGGAGAGTTGAATGGCATTGAAGCTCGTCTGGAGGGTTGTTAACACAGTGTCCAAAGAAGGGCCAGAAGTGTACAGAATGGTGTCGTCTGCGTAGAGGTGGATCAGAGATTCACCAGCAGAAAGAGCGACATCATTTATGTATACAGAGAAAAGAGTTGGCCCAAGAATTGAACCCTGTGGTACCCCCATAGAGACTGCCAGAGGTCCAGACAGTAGGCCCTCCGATTTGACACACTGAACTCTGTCAGAGAAGTAGTTGGTGAACCAGGCGACGCAATCGTTTGAGAAACCAAGGCTACTGAGTCTGCCGATGAGGATGTGGTGATTAACAGAGTCAAAAGCTTTGGCCAGGTCAATGAATACGGCAGCACAGTATTGTTTCTTATCGATGGCGGTTACGATGTCGTTTAGGACCTTGAGCGTGGCTGAGGTGCACCCATGACCAGCTCTGAAACCAGATTGCATAGCGGAGAGGGTGCGGTGGGATTCGAAATGGTCAGTAATCTGTTTGTTAACTTGGCTTTCGAAGACCTTAGAAAGGTAGGGTAGGATGGATATAGGTCTGTAGCAATTTGGGTCAAGAGTGTCACCTCCTTTGAAGAGGGGGATGACAGCAGCTGCTTTCCAATCTATGGGAATCTCAGACGACACGAAAGAGAGGTTGAACAGGCTAGTAATAGGGGTTGCAATAATTTCGGCAGATAATTTTAGAAAGAAAGGGTCCAGATTGTCAAGCCCAGCTGATTTGTATAGGTCCAGATTTTGCAGCTCTTTCAGAACATCAGCTGAATGGATTTGGGAGAAGGAGAAATGGGGGAGGCTTGGGCGAGTAGCTGTGGGGGGTGCAGTGCTGTTGAATGCAGTAGGGGTAGTTAGGTGGAAAGCATGGCCAGCCGTAGAAAAATGCTTGTTGAAATTCTCAATTATAGTGGGCTTATCGGTGGTGACAGAGTTTCCTATCCTCAGTGCAGTGGGCAGTTGGGAGGAGGTGTTCTTATTCTCCATGGACTTTACAATGTCCCAGAACTTTTTAGAGTTGGAGTTGCACGAAGCGAATTTCTGTTTGAAAAAGCTAGCCTTGGCGTTTCTAACTGCCTGTGTGTATTGGTTTCTAACTTCCCTAAAAAGTTGCATATCGCGGGGGCAGTTCGATGCTAATGCAGAACGCCACAGGATATTTTTGTGTTGGTTAAGGGCAGTCAGGTCTGGGGAGAACCAAGGGCTATATCTGTTCCTGGTTCTAAATTTCTTGAAAGGGGCATGCTTATTTAAGATGGAGAGGAAGGCATTTAAAAAAAATAACCAGGCATCCTCTACTGACGGGATGAGGTCAATATCCTTCCAGGATACCAGGGCCAGGTCGATTAGAAAGGCTTGCTCGTTGAAATGTTTCAGGGAGCGTTTGACAGTGATGAGTGGAGGTCGTTTGACCGCTGACCCATTACGGGTGCAGGCAATGAGGCAGTGATCGCTGAGATCTTGGTTGAAAACAGCAGAGGTGTATTTAGAGGGCACATTGGTTAGGATGATATCTATGAGGGTGCCAGTGTTTGCGGCTTTGGGGTTGTACCTGGTGGGTTCATTAATAATTTGTGTGAGATTGAGGGCATCAAGCTTGGATTGTAGGATGGCTGGGGTGTTAAGCATGTCCCAGTTTAGGTCACCTAGTAGCACGAGCTCTGAAGATAGATGGGGGGCAATCAGTTCACATATGGTGTCCAGAGCACAACTAGGGGCCGCGGGGGGTCTATAGCAGGCGGCAACGGTGAGAGACTTGTTTTTGGAGAGGTGGATTTTTAAAAGTAGAAGTTCAAATTGTTTGGGTACAGACCTGGATAGCAGGACAGAACTCTGCAGGCTATCTCTGCAGTAGATTGCAACACCGCCCCCTTTGGTCGTTCCCTCTTGTCTGAAAACGTTGTAGTTAGGGATGAAGATTTCAGAGTTTTTGGTGGACTTCCTAAGCCAAGATTCAGACACAGCTAGGACATCTGGGTTGGCAGAGTGTGCTAAAGCAGTGAATAAAACAAACTTAGGGAGGAGGCTTCTAATGTTAACATGCATGAAACCAAGGTTATT
This sequence comes from Salmo salar, assembly GCF_965601325.2. Lineage (NCBI taxonomy): Eukaryota > Metazoa > Chordata > Actinopteri > Salmoniformes > Salmonidae > Salmo > Salmo salar. The sequence continues at coordinate 72,677,282 of NC_138294.1, read as the reverse complement.
ACGGTTACAGAAGTCATCAAAAGAGAGCGCCTGGGGAGTAGGAGTGGAGCCAGGCACTGCAGGGCCTGGATTTACCTCTACATCCCCAGAGGAGCAGAGAAGAATAAGTATGAGGGTACGGCTAAAAGCTATAAGAATTGGTCGTCTGTGACGTCCAGAATAGAGAGAAAAAGGAGCAGGTTTCTGGGGGCGATAAAATAGCTTCAAGGTATAATGTACAGACAAAGGTATGGTGGGATGTGAGTACAGAGGAGGTAAACCTAGGCATTTAGTGATTATGAGAGAGATATTGTCTCTAGAAACATCATTGAAACCAGAAGATGTCATAGCATGTGTGGGTGGAGGAACTGAGAGGTTGGATAAGGTATAATGAGCAGGGCTAGAGGCTCTACAGTGAAATAAGCCAATAAACACTAACCAGAACAGCAATGGAGAAGGCATATTGACATTAAGGAGAGGCATGCTTAGCCGCGTGATCAAAGGGTCCAGTGAGATTCAGACAGCTAGCCGGGCCATAGGTAGCAAGCTGGTGGAAGATGGGAGGGAGGTCTGTTTATAGCCACCTCGTGCGTTTCCGTCTGTGGGTTAGTGGGGTTCCGTGTGGAAGGGGGGACCAGTCCAAGTTGGCAAAATAGTTAGTTATAGTGGTCCAAGAAAAGTGTCTGATAGACCTATTCAGATCGCAGCCGAAAAGACAGCTAACGATTAGCGGGCCGCAGATGGGCGATCAGGTTACGTCGCGACGGAGGGGCCAGTTGGATAACTCCCTCGGGCAGATAACGTCGGTGGTCCAGTCGTGAAGACCCGATGGGGCTCCGCATCGGCAGTAAAACGGGTCAGGATAGGTGAGTTGTAGCCCAGGAGACACTTCAGCTGGCTAGCTCAGGAATAGCCCAGGAGTGGCTGACGGAACTCTTCAGCTGGCTAGCTGGCTAGCTCCGTAATAATGTGTGTTAATTCCGTGACCGACGTTGCCAATAGTCACTCAGGTAGCAGCTAGTTAGCTGCAAGATCCAGGTGTAAATGTCCAGAGCCTGCGGTAGAAATCGGGGAAAGGAGAGAGAATAGGTCCGGTATGCTCTGGTCTGAGTCGCGCTGTACAAAAACTGGCGATAGCTTTTCGAGCTAATGGATAGCTGAGGACAGCTAACCGTGGCTAGCTGAACTTCAACGTTAGCCAGTGAAAATGGCTAACCTCTTGCTAGCTTCTGTTGTGGAATTCAGATGAGGTAAATAATACTTTCTTTTTTAAATTGGTGAGGCGGGTTGCAGGAGAGTGCTTTGAGGTTGAGTTTTTAGAATTAAAAAAAATATATATATATAAAAAGATAAGTGAAGAAAAAATATGTAAATATATATATACACGGGACACGACAAGAGGAGGGTAGAGGACGTCTGAACTGCTACGCCATCTTGGAAAAAAAAAAAATATATTAAACATCAAATGGAGCATACTGAAACAAAACCAACTATGCAAGAATAAGTATGCAAAATGAATTATGCAAGTGGCAGACTTGTTGGCAGAACGTATTGTAGTAGGATTCTATTGCATTGACATGCACGACACTGTACTCTACACAGACCTGTGCGGCATAACCAGTCAGAACTCTAGTAAGTCTAGTTCAATCAATCAATCAAATTTATTTTTATATAGCCCTTTGTACATCAGCTGATATCTCAAAGTGCTGTACAGAAACCCAGCCTAAAACCCCAAACAGCAAGCAAAGCATGTGAAAGAAGCACGGTGGTTAGGAAAAACTCCCTAGGAAAAACTCCCTAGAAAGGCCAAAAACCTAGGAATAAACCTAGAGAGGAACCAGGCTATGAGGGGTGGCCAGTCCTCTTCTGGCTGTGCAGGGTGGATATTATAACAGAACATGGTCAAGATGTTAAAATGTTAAAATGTTCATAAATGACCAGCATGGTCAAATAATAATAATCATAGTAGTTGTCGAGGGTGCAACAAGCACGTCCGGTGAACAGTTGAAGTTGAAGACAGAAGTTTACATACACCTTAGCCAAATATATTTAAACTCAGTTTTTCACAATTCCTGACATTTAATCCTAGTAAAATTCCCTGTCTTAGGTCAGTTAGGATCACCACTTTATTTTAAGAATGTGAAATGTCTGAATAATACTAGAGAGAATGATTTATTTCAGCTTTTATTTCTTTCATCACATTCCCAGTGGGTCAGAAGTTTACATACACTCAATTAGTATTTGGTAGCATTGCCTTTAAATTGTTTAATTTGGGTCAAACGTTTCAGGTAGCCTTCCACAAGCTTCCCACAATAAGTTGGGTGAATTTTGATCCATTCCTCTTGACAGAGCTGGTGTAACTGAGTCAGGTTGTAGGCCTCCTTGCTCGCACACACTTTTTCAGTTCTGCCCACCAATTGTCTATAGGATTGAGGTCAGGGCTTTGTAATGGCCACTCCAATACCTTGACTTTGTTGTCCTTAAGCCATTTTGCCACAACTTTGGAAATATGCTTGGCGTCATTGTCCATTTGGAAGACCCATTTGCGACCAAGCTTTAACTTCCTGACTGATGTCTTGAGATGTTGCTTCAATATATCCACATAATTTTCCATCCTCATGATGCCATCTATTTTGTGAAGTGCACCAGTCCCTCCTGCAGCAAAGCACCCCCACAACATGATGCTGCCACCCCGTGCTTCATGGTTGGGATGGTGTTCTTCGGCTTGCAAGCCTCCCCCTTTTTCCTCCAAACATAACGATGGTCATTATGGCCAAACAGTTCTATTTTTGTTTCATCAGACCAGAGGACATTTCTCCAAAAAGTACAATCTTTGTCCCCATGTGCAGTTGCAAACCGTAGTCTGGCTTTTTTATGGCGGTTTTGGAGCAGTGGCTTCTTTCTTGCTGAGCGGCCTTTCAGGTTATATCGATATAGGACTTGTTTTACTGTGGATATTAATACTTTTGTACCTGTTTCCTCCAGCATCTTCACAAGGTCGTTTGCTGTTGTTCTGGGACTGATTTGCACTTTTCGCACCAAAGGATGCTCATCTCTAGGAGACAGAATGCGTCTCCTTCCTGAGCGGTATGACGGCTGCGTGGTCCCATGGTGTTTATACTTGCGTACTATTGTTTGTACAGATGAACGTGGTACCTTCAGGCGTTTGGAAATTGCTCCCAAGGACGAACCAAACTTGTGGAGGTCTACAATTGTTTTCTGAGGTCTTGGCTGATTTCTTTTGATTTTCCCATGATGTCAAGCAAAGAGGCACTGAGTTTGAAGGTAGGCCTTGAAATACATCCACAGGCACACCTCCAATTGACTCAAATGATGTCAATTAGTTTATCAGAAGCTTCTAAAGCCATGACATAATTTTCTGGAATTTTCCAAGCTGTTTGAAGGCACTATCAACATAGTGTATGTAAACTTCTGACCCACTGGAATTGTGATACAGTGAATTATAAGTGAAATAATCTGTCTGTAAACAATTGTTGGAAAAGTTACTTGTGTCATGCACAAAGTAGATGTCCTAACCGACTTGCCAAAACTATAGTTTGTTAACAAGAAATTTGTGGAGTGGTTGAAAAACGAGTTTTAATGACTCCAACCTAAGTGTATGTAAACTTCCGACTTCAACTGTATATGCAAATATACCATTGCCATATATGGATCTGTGCCATTCACTTTGAACTGGACTGTATTTACATCATGAGGGTCGTGAGTAGATGTGGTTGTGTTGAGATCAAAGCGAGAGCTGCATGTAGCCACGTGTGCACATTTGTTCATATCCTTTGCTAGTTAGTGAGTTATTATCTCAGATATAGATCATTTGTAGTCAACAATGGGGGAGTGATTTCTTCCTACAAGAGCACAAAACTTTCTAGAAGTCTTTGAAAAGCTAGTTGGGTAAAGAGCTTTTTTTGTCTTAAAGGGCATTTTGAGACAGGCTTGAATAAGCTAATTAGCCAATAGGCAGAGGGTAGCACAATTTGTCCGACTCTCTGTAATAATGGTATGGGAATAATAGTGCATTTTATTTTGTAAAGTGGTTTCTTGCATCAAATAACACAACAACATTTTCAGTCACCTCCTTGTCAGAAGGACAAGTGGATAATCAAGCCCTGCATGTTTTTTTCTAAAGTCTCATGGAATGTAGGCCTACATTGAACACCACACATTGGTTGCTTCTGTAGGCTGAATGATAGAAAAGCTTTTTTACATTTTTTCATGTTAAAATGTTATGGGATGCATTTTCTCCTTTTTTTTATGGTAGCCCACTCTGGTAGGCCTACATTATGATCAAATAACCAAAGTAGCCTACTTGACCACTGTCTGAAATGGTACATTAAAGTGAGTACAGCCTCAGTGTTCACAGTAAACACACCTGGATGTTGCACCGAAATTTCACAAAGTTCAAGTTTGTGTTCAGCAGACCTGAAATTAGCTCAGTGACCAACATTTTTGGAAGGAACATTGGTCCACACTGTCTTCCATCTGTTTTCCATAAACAAGTGCTGTAACATGGAAATATGGCTATAAAGGTTTGACAATTTAACCTTTTTTTTTCTTTTTTTTCCCCTCACAAGATAAGGTCCTTATGCTTCTAAAACTACCGTAAGAGATTCGTGTTCATGTTCATGTTCAGACCAAGTGTCGTGGCTCTTAATAAAACACCCCCCACAGAAGACGCATTCGTCCAATGACTTATGTGTAATGTAATCAGTGGCAATTTAGCATGTAAATATTGGTGGGGCAAAAAAAATTAAAGTGGGATGCATGCCAGCAAAGCCACTACACAACACAACACTAAACAATACATTAATTGCACTATAACAGTGACAAACTGTGCCCACAAACTGTTAGGGTCTACATAAAGCTGTTCCAACAGCAGTCCCAACACCTTACCACTGCTACACCTGGCTATCAGCGGAGCCTTGTCTGGCAGCGAAACAGTTCATTCAGCCTCATTTACTGCCTTTAAAAATACATAGCTGATATGGCTGACTTGCTTAAACAAATGTGTTTTTTAATGACATTTGAGATGTAAAAACTATGGCATAAGGGAAAGGAAAGGAAAAGGGGGATACCTCGTCATTTGTCCAACTGAATGTATTCAACTGAAATGTGTCTTCTGTATTTAACCCAACCCATCTGAATCAGAGAGGTGCGGGGGCTGCCTTAATCAACATCCACATCTTCGGCGCCCGGGGAACAGTGGGTTAACTGACTTGCTCAGGGGCAGAACAACATATTTTTACCTGGTGACAACAAGCGGATAAGTGGCAATCTGTAACTTCGATTAAGACATTATTGAACGAGCTAGGTTGGACATAGTCAATATAACTATTTGTTTAGCACTTTTTAAATGTACTGTGACAGAATTCAGAACATGGGCCGATCTTATGTAGGCCTACATTGAACACCACACATTGGTTGCTTCTGTAGGCTGAATGATAGAAAAGCTATTTGCTGAGTACCACTCCGGCGCCGACAGAGATGGCCGCCTCGCTTCGCGTTCCTAGGAAACTATGCAGTATTTTGTTTTTTTATGTGTTATTTCTTACATTGTTACCCCAGGTAATCTTAGGTTTTATTACATACAGTCGGGAGGAACTATTGGATATAAGAGCAACGTCAACTCACCAACATTACAACCAGGAATACGACTTTCCCGAAGCGGATCCTCTGTTTTGCCCACCACACAGGACAATGGATCGGATCCCAGCCGGCGACACAAAACAACGACGCCGTAGAAGGGGCAGACGGAGCGGTCTTCTGGTCAGGCTCCGTAGACGGGCACATCGTGTACCGCTCCTGAGCATACTACTCGCCAATGTCCAGTCACAAGACAACAAGGTAGACGAAATCCGTGCACGGGTAGCCTTCCAGAGAGACAGAGACTGTAACGTTATTTGTTTCACGGAAACATGGCTCACTCAAGACACGCTATCGGAGTCGGTACAGCCAGCTGGTTTCTTCACGCATCGCACCGACAGAAACAAGCATCTTTCTGCTAAGAAGAAGGGCGGAGGTGTATGCCTTATGATTAACGAGACGTGGTGTGATCATAACAACATACAGGAACTCAAGTCCTTCTGTTCACCTGACTTAGAATTCCTCACAATCAAATGCCGACCGCATTATCTACCTAGAGAATTCTCTTTGATTATAATCACAGCCGCATATATCCCCCCCCAAGCAGACACATCGATGGCCCTGAAAGAACTTCATTTGACTCTATGTAAACTGGAAACCACATATCCTGAGGCTGCATTCATTGTAGCTGGGGATTTTAACAAGGCTAATCTGAAAACAAGACTCCCTAAATTCTATCAGCATATCGATTGCGCTACCAGGGCTGGCAAAACCCTAGATCATTGTTATTCTAACTTCTGCGACGCATATAAGGCCCTCCCCTGCCCTCCTTTCGGAAAAGCTGACCACGACTCCATTTTGTTGCTTCCAGCCTATAGACAGAAACTTAAACAGGAAGCTCCCGCGCTCAGGTCTGTTCAACGCTGGTCCGACCAATCGGATTCCACGTTTCAAGATTGCTTCGATCACGTGGACTGGGATATGTTCCGCATTGCGGCGAACAACAACATTGACGAATACGCTGATTCGGTGAGCGGGTTTATTAGCAGCTGCATCGGCAATATCGTACCCACAGCGTCTATTAACACATTCCCAAACCAGAATCCGTGGATTGATGGCAGCATTCGCGCAAAACTGAAAGCGCGAACCGCTGCTTTTAATCAGGGCAAGGTGACCGGAAACATGACCGAATACAAACAGTGTAGCTATTCCCTCCGCAAGGCACATAAACAAGCTAAGCGTCAGTATAGAGACAAAGTAGAGTCGCAATTCAACGGCTCTGACATGAGGTATGTGGCAGGGTCTACAGTCATTCACGGACCTTAAAAGGAAAACCAGCCCCGTCGCGGACCAGGATGTCTTGCTCCCAGACAGACTAAACAACTTCTTTGCTCGCTTTGAGGACAATACAGTGCCACTGACACGGTCCACTACCAAAACCTGCGGGCTCTCCTTCACTGCAGCCGATGTGAGCACAACCCTCGCAAGGCTGCAGGCCCAGACGGCATCACCAGCCGCGTTCTCAGAGCACGTGCAGACCAGCTGGCTGGTGTGTTTACGGACATATTCAATCAATCCTTATCCCAGTCTGCTGTCCCCACATGCTTCAAGAGAGCCACCATTGTTCCTGTTCCCAAGAAAGCTAAGGTAACTGAGCTAAATGACTACCGCCCTGTAACACTCACTTCAGTCATAATGAAGTGCTTTGAGAGACTAGTCAAGGACCATATCACCTCCACCCTACCTGACACCCTAGACCCACTCCAATTTGCTTACCGCCCCAATAGGTCCACAGACGACGCAATTGCAATCACACTGCACACTGACCTAACCCATCTGGACAAGAGGAATACCTATGTGAGAATGCTGTTTATCGACTACAGCTCAGCATTTAACACCATAGTACCCTCCAAACTCGTCATCAAGCTCGAGACCCTGGGTCTCGACCCCGCCCTGTGCAACTGGGTCCTGGACTTCCTGACGGGCCGCCCCCAGGTGGTGAGGGTAGGTAACAACATCTCCACCCCACTGATCCTCAACACTGGGGCCCCACAAGGGTGCATTTCAGCCCTCTCCTGTACTCCCTGTTCACCCACGACTGCGTGGCCATGCAGGCCTCCAACTCAATCATCAAGTTTTCAGACGACACTACAGTGGTAGGCTTGATTACCAACAACGACGAGACGGCCTACAGAGAGGAGGTGAGCGCCCTCGGCGTGTGGTGTCAGGAAAATAACCTCACACTCAACGTCAACAAAACAAAGGAGATGATCATGGACTTTAGGAAACAGCAGAGGGAGCACCCCCCATCCACATCGACGGGACAGTAGAAAGTTTTAAGTTCCTCGGCGTACACATCACGGACAAACTGAAATGGTCCAACCACACAGACAGCGTGGTGAAGAAGAACAACCTCAGGAGGCTGAAGAAATTTGGCTTGTCACCAAAAACACTCAAACTTTTACAGATGCACAATCGAGAGCATCATGTCCGGCTGTATCACCGCCTGGTACGGCAACTGCGCCGCCCATAACCATAAGGCTCTCCAGAGGGTAGTGAGGTCTGCACAACGCATCACCGGGGGCAAACTACCTGCCCTCCAGGACACCTACACCACCCGATGTCACAGGAAGGCCAAAAAGATCATCAAGGACAACAACCACCCGAGCCACTGCCTGTTCACCCCGCTATCATCCAGAAGGCGAGGTCAGTACAGGTGCATCAAAGGCCATCAGACTGTTAAACAGCCATCACTAACATTGAGTGGCTGCTGCCAACACACTGACTCAACTCCAGCCACTTTAATAATGGAAAAATGTATGTAATAAATCTATCACTAGCCACTTTAAACAATGCCACTTCATATAATGTTTACATACACTACATTACTCATCTCATATGTATATACTGTACTCTATACCATCCACTGCATCTTGCCTATGCCGTTCTATACCTGTCACGGTTGTCGTAGGTTTAAGTGGACCAAGACGCAGCGGGGAAATGTGCACTCATCTTCTTTTATTAAATGGACAAAGAAGGTAAACCAAAATAAATACGTACACAAAAAAACACAACGACAAATAATTGGCCTGTAAGGCACAGAGCTATACACAGCACAATCTCCCACAAAACACTAAAACAAACACATACCTATATATAGGACCCTCAGAGGCAACTAGAAAACACCTGCCTCCAATTGAGAGTCCAATCCACAATTAACTGACCATAGAAATACAAAGAACTAGACTGAACATAGAAATACATAAACATAGAACAGTGCCCAAAACCCAGAATACTAAATCAAACACCCTACAACTAACACCACCAACCCGAACCACATAAAACAAATACCCCCTGCCACGTCCTGACCAAACAATAACAAATAACCCCTATTACTGGTCAGGACGTGACAGTACCCCCCCGCCCAAAGGTGCAGACCCCGGATGCACCTCACACAAATAAACAAAATAACCCCAAAACAAAATAACTCCCCTAAACTAAAGGGAGGGTGGCTGCCGTCAACGACGGCTCCTGTGCTACACCCCCCCTCCCCAACCAACCTATACTGGAGGTGGCTCAGGCTCAGGTCTATTTCCCCCACCCAACCTGTCCACCCCTGCTGAATGCTCAGGGCTGTAGAGCGTCTCTGGGAGCTCCGGACTGCGGGCAGACTCACTCGGCTCCGGACTGCGGGCAGACTCACTCGGCTCCGGACTGCGGGCAGACTCACTCGGCTCCGGACTGCGGGCAGACTCACTCGGCTCCGGACTGCGGGCAGACACACTCGGCTCCGGACTGCGGGCCGTCTCTCTTGGTTCCGGACAGTGGGCCGTGTCTCTTGGTTCTGGACACTCTGGACGAGGCACTGTTGCCGGAAGTTCTGTACGAGGCACTGTCGCCGGAAGTTCTGTACGAGGCACTGTCGCCGGAAGTTCTGGACGAGGCACTGTCGCCGGAAGCTCGGGACTGAGCTGACGCACTGGAAGCTTAGAGCGTGGGGCTGGTAGTGGAGGTATCAGACTAGGGACACACATACTAAGGCTAGTGCGAGGAGCGGGAACAGGACATAGTGGACTGGGCTGACGCACTGGAAGCTTAGTGCGTGGGGCTGGTACTGGAGGTATCAGACTAGGGACACACACACTAAGGCTAGTGCGAGGAGCGGGAACAGGCTGAATTGGACTGGGCTGACGCAATGGAGGCCTGGTGCGTGGTGCTGGTACTGGATATACTGGGCCGTGGAGACGCACTGGCAGTCTCGATCGCACATCCTGCACAACCCGTCCTGGCTGGATGCCCAATTCCCCCTGGCAAACGCGGGGCGCTGGCACTGCGCACACCGGCCTAAAAACACTTGGCCTCTCCACAGTACGCAATAACCCGAAGCACGGGACCTGTCCAGTCAAAGGTTGCTCAACAAAAACACGGGGATTTGGCTTGGGGCTTAATCCTTGCCCAGCCAAACTACCCGTGTGCCCCCCCCAAAAAAAAATCTTGGGGCGGCCTCTCCACCTTTACCTGCTTCCCAGGCAGGCTGTCACAATGGTCCAGTAGTTGTTCCCACGTCCAGTAAATCCTTGCCTCTAATACCTCCAGCGACCAGGATGCCATTACCTCCCGAGCGCGCTGTTTTCTCCACTCCAGGTGCTGCTCCCGACAGTCCACCCGTTGCTCCCTCCTCCGCTGCTTGGTCCTTGGTTGGTGGGAGATTCTGTCACGATTGTCGTAGGTTAAAGTGGACCAAGACGCAGCGGGGAAATGTGCACTCATCTTCTTTTATTAAACGGACAAAGAAGGTAAACCAAAATAAATACGTACACCAAAACACACAACGACAAATAACAGGCCGGTAAGGCACAGAGCTATACACAGCACAATCTCCCACAAAACACTAAAACAAACACATACCTATATATAGGACCCTCAATCAGAGGCATCTGGAAAACACCTGCCTCCAATTGAGAGTCCAATCCCCAATTAACTAAACATAGAAATACAAAGAACTAGACTGAACATAGAAATACATAAACAGAACAGTGCCCAAAACCCGGAATACTAAATCAAACACCCTACAACTAACACCACCAACCCGAACCACATAAAACAAATACCCCCTGCCACGTCCTGACCAAACTACAATAACAAATAACCCCTATTACTGGTCAGGACGTGACAATACCATCACTCATTCATATATATTTTTTATGTACATGTTCTTATTCATTCCTTTACACTTGTGTGTATAAGGTAATTGTTGTGAAATTGTTAGGTTAGATTACTCGTTAGATATTACTGCATTGTCGGAACTAGAAGCACAAGCATTTCGCTCCACTCGCATTAACATCTGCTAACCATGTGTATGTGACAAATAACATTTTATTTTTACAGTGTTCTCCCTGTACACCAAGTCAGAAACGTAGGATAAATAAAGGGGGGCATATAAGCAGACAATGAAAGCTCTTATAAAATTTGATGATTACATTTCTCTAAAACAGGTTATAGGCAATATGTGCACCACCAAGTCAGAACAGTAGGTGAAATGAAGAGGGGTAAACAGACCAAATTATTAGGGTGAGGCACATGGCTACTAACAGCTTACTACACAACATACACTTAGTATTACTTTCTTAGCTACAGTATACATATCTCCCTGGCATATTACATAATTTATTCAGCAGCATACAAGACATTTTTGGACTCACCTTGTGTTGTGCTCACTTGAACAGGAAGGTGGCATGGCGGTCCTTTGTGGGCAAATTTTGTCATCAAAGTCTGGCATTCGGTGGATGTATAGTGCTTTCAAGACAACTGGGAACTCTGAAAAAAACAATGTAATTTCATGATGACGTCATTGATCTTCAGGTTATAGCTCTAGAAAGACGCCCGAGTTCCCAATTTACAATTCCGTTCAAAACGTATTTCCCAGTCGGAGCTCATTTTTTCCGGAATTCCCAGTTATCTTGAACTCACTGAAGTCGAGGACCGGTTATGCAAGCTGTAAGCGTCAGACCTCCAGGGAAAATACATGGCCCAGTATATTCTACGCCTGCTCCACGCACGGTACCCCGCATTCCCCAGCACAGCCCAGTTCGTCCTGTGCCCGCGCTCCGCCCTTGCCGGGCTAGCGTCAGCATTGAGCCAGGACGGGTTGTGCTAGCCGCAAGTACCAGACCTCCAGTAAGCCTTCATGGCCCAGTACGTCCGGTGCCGGCTCCGCGCACTTGTCCCCCAGTGCGCCCTCCGCTCCTCAGCCCGGAGCCTCCGGCGACGCTCCTCAGTCCGGAGCCTCCAGCGACGGTCTGCAACCCAGAGCCTTCGGCGGTGGTCTGCAACCCAGAACCTTCGGCGGTGGTCTGCAACCCAGAGCCTCCGGCGGTGGTCTGCAACCCAGAGCCTTCAGCTGTTGTCTGCAACCCAGAGCCTTCAGCGGTGGTCTGCAACTCAGAGCCTTCAGCGGTGGTCTGCAACCCAGAGCCTCCGGCGGTGGTCTGCAACCCAGAGCCTTCAGCTGTTGTCTGCAACCCAGAGCCTTCAGCGGTGGTCTGCAACTCAGAGCCTTCAGCGGGGGTCTGCAACCCAGAGCCTTCAGCGGTGGTCGGCAGCGCAGAACCTCTGGTAATGATCCACAGGTCAGGGTTCCAGAGGCAGAGGGATCTGCGGGCAGAACGGGGGCTACGCCCGGAGCCGGAGCCACCTCCAGAGCTGGAGGATTGGCGGAAGGTCTGGGTGTAGCGCAGGAGCCGTCATTGACGGCGGCGACCCTCCCTTCCCTCCCTTTTTGTTTAGGGTTGTTTTTGTGGGTTTTTGGTTTGGTGTGCAGTCGTGGTCTGCACCGTCTAGCCATACTCCCAAGTACTTGTATGAGGTGACTACCTCAAGCTCGAGACATGTTCAAGGGCTAGGTTGGAGCCAGACCCAATTGTGTAAAATGTTTCATTCATTCATCCACCTGTTTATTTTAGTCTTTTTTTTTTTTTTTTTACTTGTTGAATAGTCCATTCAAAGTTAATGTATAATTGACGTGTGATGTGTCGGGTGTATTTACCATGACTAGTAGTCGTCACTAGTTCCAATTTTTTATTATTTTTCATGAATTTTTACACCAATTTTGAGTTTGTATCTGCACCATCAAGTTGAAACCGTGCATAGTATTTGTAGGAACCAATGGGACGTTACTATTGAGGAAATCCCTCCTCCTTGAAACCGAAAGAAGAAGCGCTCTCCGGTTGGCCAGGGAAGGCTGGCGGTATTTCCTTCCCTGGGTTATCTGTAAAACGTGCTGCTGCTCTGTGTGAAGAGCTAACAGCTAGGTCAATACGGGAAAGGTAGACCTGGAAAAGGTGAGTGCCCGGCTTGATTTGTAACTATGCTATGGAAATGGAGACGACATTAATTAAATGTATAAACTCGTAAAAAGAATCACATTTTCTTACTCGTGTTTTCAGCTGACGTCTGACTGAGGCCAACCGGGAAACGGTGTTCATTCACTCGCTGAGTTGAGGCGGCTAGTGTTAGCATAGCAATCTGCATCAAGTGAGTATGGCAGACATTGAATGTGGTGGTCCAAACTGCGTTTTCGACGAATTGTTTTAAATCAAATTTAGGAAATCAACATACTTTGGGTGAATTTAAAGCAGTCTGTGTTTATATTGTGATATTTATCCTACTTGTATAGCCTTATTTGGTGAACAAAGCCGTATGAAATCAATGTGCGGCCTATCCTTTCTAACAAGCGCAGTACGCGCACTTTTTTGGACGGCACACACTGTTGCTAGCAAGCGAGCTAATTGAATGCGTTGGTCTCGGCTTAATTACACATTTACCGGTAGCAACTAATTACTGTTACTTGTAAAACATTAGCTACAGTTGTTAGTTAACGTTATGTAGTTACCAAAAAGTACATGTCTGGCTGACTAGCTAGTTACTCAAAGTCCGCCCACAAGGCCTGAGAACTAGGCCAACATTTTTCGCTGCTGGAGAGGACTTCCCACATTTATCCATAATGACAGTCCTAATACAACTGGTAAAATGGATTTACCTTGTACTCAGCATTTCGCACTTTCTGATATTGGTTCGTCACATACATTATTTAATCTGAACTATATTAGTGATTATAGGGAATGGTTTAAGAAAACATTGTGAAATGGTGTAACAAGGCACATTGCTTTAAAATCGATTTTTAAATTGGAGTATAAAAATATAAAAGCCCCAAAAGTTTGCTTTTATTAAATAAAGCGTTTTACATTCATGTGTGGCTGTAGGCAGCTTGATTTAAAAAAAAATAACAAATAAAAAAAATTCTCCAGTCATAATCCTTCTGGAGCTAGATGGATCTCTTTCCTTTCCATCGTGAGTCCAGTACACCAAGTTTTATTATACTATTATTCAGTCACTACTACGACAATTGTATAGCCAGTAATGAAGTTAATCTGTTCCTCTCTCTCCCGGCTTCAACATTCTAGCCAATGTTGGCTAGCTAGTGCTACATACAGGGTTTGAGGCAAACTTTTTTTTCACCATCATCCCAAAGTGCAATTTAAATCTTCCCACACTGAAGATGACCAGTACCAAATTAAAAAAATGTTTACTGGTAGCCTACTACTGAAATTGATAAATGGGTCTGTCAACTGAGCCAGCAATTGAAATGTAAAAGATTGCCCCTAAAAATTACAACATTGGAGTAATACTTAAATCTATTTTGCATAAATGTACACTATTAGTCTACATGTAAAAGTATAGCCCAGGTTTTATGCGTTATTGGCTATGTACAGCCTCATGTCCACAGCGACGCTTACGCGAGGGATGCGCCAGAAATGTAACCAAACTTGAGACTTTTAATTACATACATATAGGCTACACGGTCATGTTTTACAATTATAATGTAGGATAATTAACATTAATGTCTGAAGTCTTGGTTCTGTTGATGTAATTGAGGCAGAGGTTCTTCAGATCAAATGGTCACAAGCTGAAAGAAAGGCCGGTGCACATCACCCACTTTGCAATCTGAGTGAAGGCAGTTGGCATTCACAATCCTAGTCATATTAGCAACCCTTGTTGCATCTGTAGATCTCCCCTCTTTCAAAATGTTGAATGGGTATTTTAATCTCTGCCACATTGAAATTACACGTGTGTGCGGTGCCTTTTGCATTTAGGAACATTTGTCCATCGCCTACTCCTGTGTGCACATTGCTGTGCTTGTAATGTGAAGAAATAATAGTTGGTGTCAACATTTTAAGCTAAACGTTCTCATCTGTTGCATCAGCCTCATTGCTTTTTTAAATGTATTTTTATGTACAGTAGGCCTAGTTGTATGAATTTTGGATCTATCGTCCCAGGGCTGTCCTTGAGTCTGTTTGGACCGTCCCCGACTATATAGCAGACCCAGAGAGAGCACAATATTCAAGCCTCTCTTTGGAACTGTTGGTTGATTATTTCTCATTTTTTCTCCCCTGCTGTGTAGGCTCTATTAATGATTGTACATGGGACAATAACATTCCAGATAGCTCCAAATTTCAATGACTTAACCTCAAACCAACTGTAAATTGCAGAAATTCTTATACAAATATTGAAAGCGTTTGAGAACTAAAAGGTGTGCAACATGAGAATATTATAATTTACTGTATAATTTATTGACGGTCCCTGACTAGCCCCAGCGATTCAAAGTAAAACCAACTTGGCCACGGTTGCACACCAGCAACTCATGCCACCTGCGAACACGCACTCATCAAACAAACACACTGCATTTCTTAATTAACCAAATCTAAATCAACAGACATCGGGCTGTCTGCAGCCACACATTCATTTGTTTTTTTATTTAATAAGAGGCCAAGTGCGGTTTCCCTTTAATGTTATAGCTAGCTAGCTCACTTTGATTTCGCCTCTTTGTAGCTTGTGTTGAAACTATTTCATTGTTGACAGGGTGTTCCCATAACATGAGCTTCAGGATAAATTCAATCTTTTCATAAAATGATGAGTTGGTGATTATTTCCTACCCACTTCAAAAGGCCATACTAGTTCTGAAGATCTGCATGGTGCTTCAAGGTCTGTTTGCCACTCCTCTATCTGGTTTCAGATTTTAAGATGTCCTACTCCTCATCACGAAGCTCCTCGCGCAACACTGACTGCAAGGTATATGTAGGTGACCTAGGCAACGGTGCTGCCAAGGGGGAGTTGGAGCGGGCGTTCAACTACTATGGACCTTTGCGCAGTGTCTGGGTGGCCAGGAACCCACCTGGTTTTGCCTTTGTCGAGTATGAAGATCCCAGAGATGCTGAGGATGCGACGAAGGGCATGGACGGCAAGTGAGTACACGTGCGGTTGAATTGCATACAGCAGCAGCACAGTATGGAGTGGATTCATAGGCTCAATCTATGACACTTAAACTTCAACTATTTTTTTTTCAGATTATTATTTTTTTCTCAATTGTATGCCCCAAAATGCCATCTATTCTTAAACCATTGTCATGTTTCAGAGTGCTCTGTGGTGCCCGCATAAGAGTGGAGTTGTCAACGGGTATGTCTCGCAAGTCGCGCCACGACCGCCCCAGCCGCCGGCACTTCGACCCCAACGACCGCTGCTACCAATGTGGCGAGAATGGCCATTATGCATATGACTGCTATCGCTTTAGCAAGAGGGGGGGTGGCCGCCGCAGCAGGTACAGTGTAGAGGCTGTCTTCTCAAGAATGTCACTTACACTGTTATTGGAATGTCACTTTTGTTGAATGACATTCAACGACATGGTGGCTCCAAGAGAATGTACTTTTTGTGGAGGCATCATACATACTTGTCTTTAAATGCTACACCTTTCTACTGCACATATTTGATCAATGATCCTCTCCCAGGTCCCGCTCACGGTCAAGATCCAGGGGAAGGCGTTACCGCTCACGCAGCCGAAGCAACGGCCGCGACCGGTGAGTGGCTCTGTCACAAAAGGACCCCTGCAAGTTAACTATCTTTTGAAAGACTTTGTCTCTTTATTTGATCACTTATTGTTCTAGCCGAACTCGAAGATTCTGAAATTCGAAGAGACCGACCTGACTGATTCAGATTAATGTTCTCTTAATTGCTATTAATAGCTTTATGAGTTCCCTTATCTCCCTCCAGCAGGCGTTATAAATCCCCATCATACTCAAAGCGCAGAAGCAGGTAAGACTTAATCTACTGCAGTAATTGGTGAACATATTTTTCTCATTGTATTTTTTTTCTGACTTAGTTTGTATCTATCATCCCAACTACACTGCCTTCAGGAAGTGTTCACACCCCTTGATTGTTCTACGTTGTGGGATTAAAATGTATTTAATTGTCCTTTTTTTGTCAACGATCTAGACAATACTCTGTCAAAGTGGAAGGAACTTGTGGGTACACTAGCAGAATTTGATTACCAAGGTTTGAGGTTCCAAGCCTGTTCTATTAATTATATCTCTGTGTGCTGCTGCATTGTAGGGGTGTTGCCTAGGTAACTGAAGACTCATTTGCTTGTTTCAACAAGGAGCAACGAAGTTTAATCACATTGTTAAAAAATGCTAATGCATAAGTATTCAACCCCTTGAGTCAATACATTTTAGAATCACCTTTGGCAGTGATTACAGCTGAGTCTTTCTGGGTAAATCTGAGCTTTGCACACATGGATTGTCCAATTATTTATTTTAAGGATCAATGGACAAATAAACTGTCAGGTTGGTTGTTGATCATTGCTGGACAGCCATTTAAGGCTTACAAGCCGATTTTAAGTAAAAACTAGAACATTCAATTTCGTCTTGTTAACCTCTTACATCTAGACGTTCCGCTAGCGGAACACCTGCTCCAATATCCAATGATAGGCGTGGCGCGAATGACAAATTCCTCAAAAATACAAAAACTTCAATTTTTCAAACATGACTATTTCACAGCATTTTAAAGACAAGACTCTCCTTTATCTAACCACACTGTCCGATTTCAAAAAGGCTTTACAGCGAAAGCAAAACATTAGATTATGTCAGCAGAGTACCAAGCCAGAAATAATCAGACACCCATTTTTCAAGCTAGCATATAATGTCACAAAAACCCAGAAGACAGCTAAAGGCAGCACTAACCTTTGATCTTCATCAGATGACACACCTAGGACATTATGTTATACAATACATGCATGTTTTGTTCAATCAAGTTCATATTTATATAAAAAAACAGCTTTTTACATTAGCATGTGACGTTCAGAACTAGCATACCCCCCGCAAACATCCGGTGAATTTACTAAATTACTCACGATAAACGTTCACAAAAAGCATAACAATTATTTTAAGAATTATAGATACAGAACTCCTCTATGCACTCGATATGTCCGATTTTAAAATAGCTTTTCGGTGAAAGCACATTTTGCAATATTCTAAGTACATAGCCCAGCCATCACGGGCTAGCTATTTAGACACCCGGCAAGTTTAGCCTTCACCAAAATCAGATTTACTATTATAAAAGTTTGATTACCTTTTGTCTTCGTCAGAATGCACTCCCAGGACTGCTACTTCAATAACAAATGTTGGTTTGGTCCAAAATAATCCATCGTTATATCCGAATAGCGGCGTTTTGTTCGTGCGTCCCAGACACTATCCGAAATGGTAAATCAGGGTCGTGCGCATGGCGCAATTCGTGACAAAAAATGTCTAAATATTCCATTACCATACTTCGAAGCATGTCAACCGCTGTTTAAAATCAGTTTTTATGCAATTTATCTTGTAAAAAAGCGATAATATTCCGACCGGGAATCTCCTTTTCGGCAAACAGAGGAAAAATCACAAAGACGGGGGCGGCCAGGGCACGCGCCTAAGCCCACAGTCCCTTGATCGGCCACTTGAGAAAGGCGATAATGTGTTTCAGCCTGGGGCTGGGATGACGACATTCAGGTTTTTCCCGGGCTCTGAGCGCCCATGGAAGACGTAGGAAGTGTCACGTTAGAGCAGAGATCCTTTGTAAAAGATAGAGATGGCAAAGAAGTTCAAGAAATGGTCAGACAGGCCACTTCCTGTAAAGGAATCTCTCAGGTTTTGACCTGCCATTTGAGTTCTGTTATACTCACAGACACCATTCAAACAGTTTTAGAAACTTTGGAGTGTTTTCTATCCAAAGCCAATAATTATATGCATATTCTAGTTACTGGGCAGGAGTAGTAACCAGATTAAATCGGGTACGTTTTTTTATCCAGCCGTGAAAATACTGCCCCCTAGCCATAACAGGTTAAGCAATTGTTTTAGGTTATTGTCCTGCTGAAAGGTGAATTAGTCTCCCAGTGTCTGTTGGAAAGCAGACAAACAGGTTTTCTGCTAGAATTTTGCCTGTGCTTAGCTCTTACATTTATTTGTATCCTTTAAAAAAAACTCAATAGTCCTTGCCGATGACAAGCATACCCATAACATGATGCAGCCACCACCATGCTTCAAAATATGAGGTGGTACTCCCTGTTGAGTTGGATTCGTCCCGACGATAACGCTTTGTTTTCAGTACATGAAGTTAATTTCTCTGCCACGTCTTTTGCAAGTTTTACTTTAGTGCCTTATTGTTAACCTCTATGGGCTAGGTGGGACGCTAGCGTCCCCCCCGTGGTGCACTCCATCAACAGCAGGTGCATTTCAAGAGCGGCAAATTTGAAACCAAATAAATGTCAAAATTCAAATTTTTCAAACATACAACTATCTTACACCCTTTGAAAGATAAACATCTCCTTAATCTAACCACGTTGTCCGATTTCAAAAAGGTTTTACGGCGAAAGCATAAAGTTAGATTATGTTAGGGGAGTACATTGACAATAGCTGTGTGTAATGTTTTGTCAATTCAAAGACAGGGTCACCAAAACCATAAAACCAGCTAAAATGATGCACTAACCTTTTACAATCTCCATCAGATGACACTCCTAGGACATTATGTTAGACAATGCATGCATTTTTAGTTCTATCAAGTTCATATTTATATCCAAAAACAGCGTTTTACTATGGCATTGATGTTGAGGAAATCGTTTCCCTCCAATAACCGGCAGTCAAGTCAGCACCACAAATTAAATAATTAAAATTAGAAAACATTGGTAAAATATTATATTGTCATTTAAAGAATTATAGATTTACATCTCTTGAACGCAATCAACTTGCCAGATTTAAAAATAACCTTACTGGGAAATCACACTTTGCAATAATCTGAGCACTGCGCCCAGAAAAATACACGTTGCGATACAGACTAGCCGCCATGTTGGGGAGATCTAAAATCGAAAATACTATGTAAATAATCCATTACCTTTGATTCTCTTCATCAGATGTCACTTCCAGGTATCACAGGTCCATAACGAATGTAGTTTTGTTCAAAAAAGCTCATCATTTATGTCCAAAAATCTCCGTCTTGTTAGCACATGATCTAAGCCAGCCGGACTTCACTTCATGAACAAGGGGAAAAAATATATTTACGTTCGTTCAAACATGTCAAACGTTGTATAGCATAAATCATTAGGGCCTTTTTTAACCAGAACATGAATAATATTCAAGGTGGACGAATGCATACTCTTTTATAACGTATTGGAACGAGGGTACCCAACATGAACTCGCGCGCCAGAGTCTAATCGGCCATCACCGTTCCATGGCTCTTGTTCGGTCAGATCTCACAGTAAAAGACTCAAAACACTTTGTAAAGGCTGGTGACATCTAGTGGAAGCAATAGGAAGTGCCAAAATATTCCTCAGCCCCTGTGTTTTTCAATGGCATAGGTTTAAAGGTAATACAACACATCAGATATCCACTTCCTGTCAGAATCTGTCTCAGGGTTTTGCCTGCCAAATGAGTTCTGTTATACTCACAGACACCATTCAAACAGTTTTAGAAACTTTAGGGTGTTTTCTATCCATATATAATAAGTATATGCATATTCTAGTTACTGGGTAGGATTAGTAACCAGATTCAATCGGGTACGTTTTTTTATCCAGCCGTGAAAATACTGCCCCCTAGCCCCAACAGGTTAACATGATGCATGTTTTGGAATATTTTTATTTTGTGTAGGCTTCCTTTTCACTGTCCATTAGGATAGTATTGTGGAGTAACTACAATGTTGTTGATCCATCCTCAGTTTTTGCCTATCACAACCATAAAACTCAACTGTTTGGCATCATGGTGAAATCCCTGAGTGGTTTCCTTCCTCTCTGTCAACTAAGTTAGGAAGGCCGCATGTATCTTTGTAGTGACTGGGTGTATTGATACACCATCTAAAGTGTAATTAAGGACTTCTCCATGCTCAACGGGTTATTCAATGTCTGCTTTATTTTTTATTTTTTTAACATTGTCCATCTACCAATAGGTGCCCTTTGCGAGGTATTGGAAAGACTCCTTGGTCTTTGTGGTTGAATCTGTTTAAAATTCTATGCTATTATATATATCTTTATTTTTTTTTTTTTTTTTTTTTTACACAGCTGAGGTAGTCATTTAAGAGAAATGGTTAACACTATAATTTCACAGTGAGTCCATGCAATATATTATGTGAATTGTTAACCACTTTTTTTTAAGAACCTATTTAGGCTTGCCATTAACAGGGTTGAATACCTATTGACTCAATACTTGAATTTTTTTATTAATAATAAAAACATGATTCCACTTTGACATGGGGTATTGTGTGTAGGTCAGAGATACAATCGCAATTTTATCCATATTCAATTCAGGCTGTAACACAAAGTGGATAAAGTCAAGGGGTTTGAAGGCACTATAGGCACCCTACCCTTAGTTTGCTTATAGTGGATAGAGCAGCTTTTGAATAGATGACATGATGACGCTGAGGGTATTGTCTTTGCACAGTAGATCTGGGTCCCCAGCACGTTCCAAGTCCAGAAGTCCAGTGCGCAGGTCGTCCAGAAGTCCAGTGCGCAGGTCGTCCAGAAGTCCAGTGCGCAGGTCGTCCAGAAGTCCAGTGCGCAGAGCAGCAAGGTAAGGCTCACATACACGATAGTCAGTATTGAGGTGGTCTTTCAACATGGTAGGCCCATCGTCCAGCTCTTACTGAGACAGATTATGCAACTGAAAGTAATGACTGATAAAAAATTGATTGTAAGTGGTACTTTCATTTTGTGTAGTCTCGCCACTGCCCCTTCTAAGTGGTTTTCATCAATGTTGAAAACCAACCTATATTGCACCCAAGGCTGTACTGTCATGGCAGAGGCAGCTTACTGGTGAAATCTATTCCTTGGGAGAATAATACAGACTTTGGCACGGTTTAAAGTAGACCTAATCTACAATCTGACTAGAAGACCTGGTAATTGCTATATGTTGAATGTATGCCAATAACCAAGTTTCCATTCAACTATTTTTGTGAGTAAAGTACCTGTTGGATAAACAACAAAACCCTAAAGTTGTTAAATGTCGGCAAAACAAAATACGCTAGACGGGTGGGTAATTTTTTTTGTTGGTGATTAGATTATGCGGTGAATTGAGGTGTAAACAATTTCTTGTGCAATTGTTTCATTGTTTTATGGGCACATACAGGGTTGCAGGTGTGATTGCAGGGTACAATGAAAATATTAGGCTTTGCGCTCCAACATGCAGGACTAGTGAAATAAAATAATGAAAATGGTTATAAAATGAACTATATAAATAACACTACATTATAAATAACACTATACATAATAACAACTGAGGCAGTGTTGAATAAGTGTCCATTGGGATGGAGGCAGAGTAAACGCTGTTGGTGGGGTGGAATGACCATAAGGGGAGCAGGAGAGAGATGTCCATGGTGGGGGAGCTGACTAGTGGTGGCTATTCAGCTGCCTTGTTCAGGGGCAGAATGACAGAGTTTTACATTGCAGCTCTGGGATTCGATGTCGCAACCTTTGGGTTACTAGTCCAACGCTCTAACCACTAGGCTACCTAGAAAGGGTTGAGGGAGGGGGGGGAAAGCGACATGTATGATAGTGGACATCTTGAAGCAGTTGGGTATAGAGTAGAGGTAGACTGATTATGATTTATTTATATATATATAGTAATAATGACAATTACAACAATACTGAATGAACACTTATTTTAACTTACCGTAAATTCCGGACTATAAGCCACAACTTTTTTTCCCAGGCTTTGAACCTCGCAGCTTAAACAATGACATGGCTAATATATGGATTTTTCCCGCTTTCAATTTTTTTCTTCTTCAAAAAAACACTTTCTGTGACGTGCTCAGTTTTTTGGCGGCATGAAGCTTTCATTAGACTAATGAAATTGCCGAACGGGTTTAGGTCAAACTTTTTTGTTTACTGTTTAGATTAAATCGAGCGCTCTCAAACTTCCCATCATTCTGATTACGGTACTCATTTTGTCACCCTCATCATGGCAAAGACACGGAGAAATGCATATGATGCAGCTTTCAAGTTGAAGGCGATTTGATCTGGCTGTTGGAAAAGGAAATAGATCTGCTGCACGGGAGCTTGGTCTTAATGAGTCGATGATAAGACGGAAACAGCAGCGTGAGGAATTGACTCAGTGCAAAAAGACAACTAAAGCTTACTGCTAATCATAATTTTTTGTTACAAGCCGTGTTTCGTTAAAGCCTGTGTAAAGGTCATTTGTTTCAATGTACCGGTAGGCACCTGCGGCTTATAGACATAAGCGGCTTATTTATGTTCAAAATAATATATATTTTTTTAAATTATATTCGGGTGCGCTTAATAGTCCGGAAATTACGGTAATATAATACATGAATAAAATCAATTTAGTCTCAAACAATGAATTATGTTTGGTTTAAATAATGCAAAAACAGTGTTGGAGAAGAAAGTAGAAGTGCAATATGTGCCATGTGAAAAAGCTAACGTTTAAGTTCCTTGCTCAGAACATGAGAACATATGAAAGCTGGTGGTTCCTTTTAACATGAGTCTTCAATATTCCCAGGTAAGAAGTTTTAGGTTGTAGTTATTATAGGACTTTCTCTCTACCATTTGTATTTCATATACCTTTGACTATTGGATGTTCTTATAGGCACTATAGTATTGCCAGCTTAATCTTGGGGGTTGATAGGCTTGAAGTCATAAACAGCGCAATGCTTGAAGCACAGCGAGAGCTGCTGGCAAACGCTGGAAAGTGCTGTTTGAACGAATGCTTACGAGCCTGCTGCTTCCTACCACCGCTCAGACTGCTCTATCATATCATAGACTTAATTATAATATAATAAACACATAGAAATACGAGCCTATGGTCATTAGTATGGTCAAATCCAGAAAACATTTCAAAAATAAAATGTTTATTCTTTCAGTGAAATATGGAACCCATTCCGTATTTTATCGAATGGGTGGCATCCCTAAGTCTAAATATTGCTGTTACATTGCACAACCTTCAATGTTATGTAATAATTATGTAAAATTCTGGCAAATTAATTACGATCTTTGTTAGGAAGAAATGGTCTCCACACAGTTTGCAATGAGCCAGGCGGCCCAAACTGCTGCATATACCCTGACTCTGCTTGCACAGAACGCAAGAGAAGTAGCACAATTTCCCTTGTTAAAATGAATTCATGTTAGCAGGCAATATTAACTAAATATGCAGGTTAAAAAAATATGTTTGTGTATTGATTTTAATAAAGGCATTGAGGTTTGTGGTTAGGTACACTGGTGCAACGACAGTGCTTTTTTTTTTGCGAATGCGCTTGTTAAATCATCACCCGTTTGGCAAAGTAGGCTGTGATTCGATGATAAATTAACATGCACCGCATTGATTATATGCAACGCAGGACAAGCTAGATAACTACACATGGTTGATATTACTAGTTTAACTAGTGATTATGTTTAGATTCATAGTTTTTTTTAAAGTTTAATGCTAGCTAGCAACTTACCTTGGCTCCTTACTGCACTCGTGTAACAGGTGGTCAGCCTGCCACGCAGTCTCCTCGTGGAGTGCAATGTAATCTGCATCCAAAAATGCAGATTACCGATTGTTAATTTGAAATCAGCCCTGATTAATCGGTCGACCTCTATTATAGAGGCCTGAGCTAGGGGGAGATTGAAAATGTCAGAACTTAACAGCCAGCTGGTCTACACATGCTGAGGGCACGGCTAGAGATGCCATCTGGGCTGGCAGCCTTGCTAAGGTTAACACGTTTTGAAAGACTTCTGTCCTCAGGAGAGACTGAGTATGTAGCCCACGTTTTCAACGGGGGCTCTCCTCGGCAGCTCAGGGTCATTATGCTCAGATCTTGAGAAAAATATGTTTACCTTGTGTGGTAGGGGGGCATTGGTGACTGATGTGGCTGGCTTTCTTTTTGTAATCTGTGTTAGAAGTCCCTGCCACATACGCCTTGTATCCGACCCGTTGAATTGCTCCTCCACTTTGTCTCTACTTGTTTCGCCATGATCAATCTGCGTAAGTCAATTATTGTCCTTGGTCACCTTGCTCTATCAATCGATGGTTTTAGATTCAGGTACGTTTTGAAAGATCCTATCGGTAAACATTAACTAAGCATTTTGTTTTTTTATGGATCCGGTGATTGAGTCTGCATATTCGTTGACATCTCCAGAGGCAACCCGGAACATATTCCAGTCCACGTGATCAAAACAGTCTTGGAGCGTGAATTCTGATTGGTCGGACCAACGCTGTACCGACCTGATCACTGGAACTTCCCTCTAGAGTCTTTGTAAGCGGGGAGAAGCAAGATGAAGTCATGGTCGGATTTTCCGAAAGGACCTTATATCTGTGTCAAAGGTGTGTAGCAATGGTTGAGTAGAATTTCTGTGAGTTACAGTCGGTGTTGGTAATAATTTGGGAGCACGGTTTTCAGATGACTTTTATTAAAGTCGCCTGCAACCGTTTACTCTGCCTCCGGGAATGCAGTCTCCAGTTTGTTCAGGGTCCAATGAAGACCTTTGAGAGCCTTTTTGGTGTTGGCTTTGGGCGAGATCTACACACCAATGTCGATTAATCCTGGTGAACTCTCTCAAAGATAAAAAGGACAGCATTTTATGACCAAGTATTCCAAGTCGGCGGAGCAGAAACTCAAGTTCCTGTAAGTTTCCACCGACGCACCATGTGTTGGTCATAAAGCAGAGCCCACCGCTGTTGCCAGAGAACCCGCTTCCTATCTGCTCAAAACGGTAAAACCTGCTGGTTGTATATCATCTGTCTGGATGTCGGAGGAAAGCAAAGCCTCAGGGGGGGAAAAAAGTGTTGCAGGATCTGATGTCCCACTCATTGGAAGGAGATCCTTGCTCTGAGTTTGTAAAGTTTGGTCATTAACCTCTTACATCTAGACGTTCCGCTAGCGGAACACCTGCTCCAATATCCAATGATGGGCGTGGCGCGAAATACAAACTCCTCTAAAATCCGAAAACGTCCATTTTTCAAACATATGACTATTTTACAGCATTTTAAAGACAAGACTCACGTTAAT
Organism: Salmo salar; assembly: GCF_965601325.2. Classification (NCBI taxonomy): domain Eukaryota; kingdom Metazoa; phylum Chordata; class Actinopteri; order Salmoniformes; family Salmonidae; genus Salmo; species Salmo salar. The sequence goes on along the minus strand of NC_138294.1, from coordinate 72,651,353 downwards.
CTAACCACACTGTCCGATTTCAAAAAGGCTTTACAACAAAAGCAAAACATTAGATTATGTCAGCAGAGTACCCAGCCAGAAATAATCAGACACCCATTTTTCAAGCTAGCATATGTCACAAAAAACAAAACCACAGCTAAATGCAGCACTAACCTTTGATCTTCATCAGATGACAACCCTAGGACATTATGTTATACAATACATGCATGTTTTGTTCAATCAAGTTCATATTTATATAAAAAACCAGCTTTTTTACATTAGCATGTGACGTTCAGAACTAGCATACCCCCCGCAAACATCCGGTGAATTTACTAAATTACTCACGATAAACGTTCACAAAAAGCATAATTATTTTAAGAATTATAGATACAGAACTCCTCTATGCACTCGATATGTCCGATTTTTAAAATAGCTTTTCGGTGAAAGCACATTTTGCAATATTCTCAGTAGATCGGCTAACCATTTAGACACCGACCAAGTTTAGCCCTGACCAAACTCCGATTTACTATTAGAAAAGTTTGATTACCTTTGGTGTTCTTCGTCAGAATGCACTCCCAGGACTGCTACTTCAATAACAAATGTTGGTTTGGTTCAAAATAATCCATAGTTATGTTCAAACAGCGGTGTTTTGTTCGTGCGTTCAAGACACTATCCGAAGTGTAAATAAGGGTCACGAGCATGGCGCATTTCGTGACAAAAGATTTCTAAATATTCCATTACCGTACTTCGAAGCATGTCAACCGCTTTTTAAAATCAATTTTTATGCAATTTTTCTCGTAAAAAAGCGATAATATTCCGACTGGGAATCTGCGTTTAGGTAAACAGACGAAAGAAAACAAAGCATGGGGTCGACGCGGGCACGCGCCTGAGTCTCACAGTACTGTAACCAGCCACTACCCAAACGCGCTACTTTTTTTCAGCCAGAGCCTGCAAAGCCACGATTCAGCTTTTTGCTGCCTTCTGAGAGCCCATGGGAGCTGTAGGAAGTGTCACGTAACAGCAGAGATCCTCTGTAATGGATAGAGATGGGCAAGAAATTGTCACAGGGCACTTCCTGCATGGAATCTTCTCAGGTTTTGGCCTGCCATATGAGTTCTGTTATAGTCACAGACACCATTCAAACAGTTTTAGAAACTTTGGAGTGTTTTCCATCCAAAGCTAATAATTATATGCATATTCTAGTTTCTGGGCAGGAGTCATAATCAGATTAAATCGGGTACGTTTTTTATCCGGCTGTGAAAATACTGCCCCCTAGCCATAACAGGTTAATGATTGAACATGGGTGAGTAGTATAATCAAATCAAAGTCTATTTCTCACATGCACCGAATACAACGGGTGTAGACCTTACAGTGAAATGCTTACTTACAAGCCCTAACCAACAGTGCAATTTTTAAGTAAAAAATAGGTATTAGGTAAATGAGATGTAGAGAAAGAAAACAGTGAAAGGCTTTATACAGGTGGTACAGTCTGTCTGGGGGCACCGGTTAGTTGGGCTAATTGAGGTAATATGTACATGTTGGTATAGATGATAAACAAAGTAGCAGCAGCGTAAAAGAGGGGTTGGCGGGACACAATGCAAATAGTCCGGGTAACCATTTGATTACCTGTTCAGGAGTGTTATGGCTTGGGGGTAAAAGTTGTTGAGAAGCCTTTTGGTCCTAGACTTGGTGTTTCTGGTACCGCTTGCTATGCGGAAGCAGAGAGAACAGAATGGCTGGTGTCTTTGACAATTTTTAGGGCCTTCTTCTGACACCGCCTGGTATAGAGGTCCTGGATGGCAGGCAGCTTAGCCCCACTGATGTGCTGGGCCGTAAGCACTAACCTCTGGTGCCTTGCGGTCGGAGGCCGAGCAGTTGCCATACCAGGCAGTGATGCAATCAGTCAGGATGCTCTCTGGTGCAGCTGTAGAACCTTTAGAAGATCTGAAGACCCATGCCAAATCTTTTCAGTCTCCTGAGGGGGAATAGGTTTTGTCGTGCCCTCTTCACGACTGTCTTGGTGTGTTTGGACCATGTTAGTTTGTTGGTGATGTGGACACCAAGGAACTTGAAGCTTTCAACCTGCTCCACTGCAGCCCCGTCGATGAGAATGGGGGCGCTCGGTCCTCCTTTTCCTGTAGTCCACAATCATCTCCTTTGTCTTGATTACGTTGACGGATAGGTTGTTATTCTGGCACCACCCGGCCAGGTCTCAGACCTCCCTATAGGCTCTTGTCGGTGATCAGGCCTACCACTGTTGTGTTGCCTGCAAACTTAATTATGGTGTTGGAGTCGTGCTTGGTCATGCAGTCGTGGGTGAACAGGGAGTACAGGAGGGGACTGAGCACGCACCCCTGAGGGGTCTAGTGTTGCGGATCAGCGTAGCAAGTGTGTTGCTACCTACCCTGACCACCTGGGGGCGGCCCGTCAGGAAGTCCAGGATCCAGTTGCAGAGGGAGGTGTTTAGTCCCAGGGTCCTTAGCTTAGTGATGAGCTTTGAGGGCATTATGGTGTTGAACGCTGAGCTGTGGTCAATTAACCTCTCTAGGGCAGGCGGGACGAATTCATCCCACCTACGTAACAGCCAGTTGAATCCTGTGGCGCGATTTTCAAATACCTTAAAAATCCTATTACTTCAATTTCTCAAACATATGACTATTTTACAGCTATTTAAAGACAAGACTCTCGTTAATCTAACCACACTGTCGATTTCAAAAAGGCTTTACAACGAAAGCAAAACATTAGATTATGTCAGCAGAGTACCAAGCCAGAAATAATCAGACACCCATTTTTCAAGCTAGCATATAATGTCACAAAAACCCAGAAGACAGCTAAATGCAGCACTAACCTTTGATCTTCATCAGATGACACACCTAGGACATTGAACAAAACATGCATGTATTGTATAACAATCAAGTTCATATTTATATCAAAAACCAGCTTTTTACATTAGCATGTGACGTTCAGAACTAGCATACCCCCCCGCAAACTTCCGGCGAATTTACTAAATTACTCACGATAAACGTTCACAAAAAGCATAACAATTATTTTAAGAATTATAGATACATTACTCTTCTATGCACTCGATATGTCCGATTTTAAAATAGCTTTTCGGTGAAAGCACATTTTGCAATATTCTTAGTACATAGCCCAGCCATCACGGGCTAGCTATTTAGACACCCGGCAAGTTTAGCCTTCACCAAAATCAGATTTACTATAAGAAAAATGGTCTTCCCTTTCCTGTTCTTCATCAGAATGCACTCCCAGGACTTCTACTTCAATAACAAATGTAGGTTTGGTCCAAAATAATCCATAGTTATGTTCCAACAGCGACGTTTTGTTCGTGCGTTCTAGACACTATCCCAATGGTAAATAACGGTCGCACGCACGGCGCATTTCGTGACAAAAGATTTCTAAATATTTCATTACCGTACTTCGAAGCATGTCAACCGCTGTTTAAAATCAATTTTTATGCCATTTTTCTCGTAAAAAAAGCGATAATATTCCGACCGGGAATCTGCAATTAGATAAACAGCCGAAGGAAAATATATCACTGGGTCGAATCGGGCACGCGCCTAATTCCATTGTCCTCTGATGGGCCACTTGGCAAAGGCGATTATGTGTTTCAGCCTGAGGCTGCCTCGTCATCGTTCAGGTTTTTCCCGGGCTCTGAGAACCTATTGGAGCCGTAGGAAATGTCACGTTACAGCTAAGATCCTGACTCTTCAATAAACAGAAGCAAGAACAACAACACCTTGTCAGACAGGCCACTTCCTGCATGAAACCTTCTCAGGTTTTTGCCTGCCAAATGAGTTCTGTTATACTCACAGACACCATTCAAACAGTTTTAGAAACTTTAGGTGGTTTCTATTCATATGTAATAAGTATATACATATTCTAGTTACTGGGTAGGAGTGGTAACCAGATTAAATCGGGTACGTTTTTTTATCCGGCGGTGTAAATACTGCCCCCTAGCCCCAACAGGTTAATAATCTGTAATGGAAGACTGGTTGCCCAGCATTTTAGTGAGATTAAGACCCTGCCACGTCTGCGCCTCCGTCAGGCGTCTTTTCTGCCTACTCTCCGGTAGGACTCCCAAGCACCTCGGCTCCTCGCCAAAGAAGCTAGTCTATTGTTCTGTTGTCTTAGGGATTTCTGGGAGGTCAGGTGGACGGTGAGTACCCAGCGATTCGTATTCCAAAAGTTCTACCCGTGTGTGTTTCGTGCATTACTAAACTAAGGAAATTTGACAAACACTAGAAAAAACTACGAAACCTGAGATGTTTCATTGAAGCTCAAGGCACCCTCTTAGCCATTGTTGATAGAATAACAATGTTCCGGCAGTGTGGCGTGGTCCTCACTTAGACTTAAAAAAAGCGTGCACACTATATTTGGCTACAGTTTCAATAAATTGTGGTTAACCTCTCTAGGGTATGTGGGACGAAATCGTCCCACCTACTCAACAGCCAGTGGAATCCCGTGGCGCGATATTCAAATACCTTAGAAATGCTATTACTTCAATTTCTCAAACATATGACTATTTTACACCATTTTAAAGACAAGACTCTCGTTAATCTAACCACACTGTCCTATTTCAAAAGGCTTTACAACGAAAGCAAAACATTAGATTGTCAGCAGAGTACCCAGCCAGAAATAATCACACCCATTTTTCAAGCTAGCATATAATGTCACATAAACCCAAACCATAGCTAAATGCAGCACTAACCTTTGATCTTCATCAGATGACACTCCTAGGACATTATGTTATACAATACATGCATGTTTTGTTCAATCAAGTTCATATTTATATCAAAAAACAGCTTTTTACATTAGCATGTGACGTTCAGAACTAGCATACCCACCGCAAACTTCCAGTGAATTTACTAAATTACTCACGATAAACGTTAACAAAAAACATAATTATTTAAGAATTATAGATAGACCTCATTTATGCAATCGCTATGTCCGATTTTAAAATAGCTTTTCGGCAAAAGCACATTTTGCAATATTCTGAGTAGATAGCTCACCATCACGGGCTAGCTATTTTGACACCCACCAAGTTTGGCCCTCACCAAACTCAGATTTACTATAAGAAAAATTGGATTACCTTTGCTGTTCTTCGTCAGAATGCACTCCCAGGACTTCTACTTCAATAACAAATGTTGGTTTGGTTCAAAATAATCCATAGTTATGTTCAAATATCCTCTGTTTTGTTCGTGCGTTCAAGACACTATCCGAAGGGTGACGCGCCCGACGTGTTTCGTGACAGATTTCTAAATATTCCATTACCGTACTTCGAAGCATTGTTCTCTGATCGACCACTATCCAAATGCGCTACTGTTTTTCAGCAATGGGCTGCAAAGTCATCATTCAACGTTCTGCCGCCTTCTGAGAGCCTATGGGAGCCGTTGGAAGTGTCACGTTACAGCAGAGATCCTCAGTTTTCAATAAAGAGAGTGTAGAAGGCCAAGAAATGGTCAGAGAGGGCACTTCCTGTAAGGAATCTTCAGGTTTTTGCCTGCCATATGAGTTCTGTTATAGTCACAGACACCATTCAAACAGTTTTAGAAACTTTAGGATGTTTTCTATCCAAATCAAACAATTATATGCATATTCTAGTTTCTGGGCAGTAGTAATAACCAGATTAAATTGGGTACGTTTTTTTATCCGGCCGTGCAAATACTGCCCCCTACCCTAGAGAGGTTAACTTCACAAGGTGGATGAAAGTGCATCGTGATAATCTTGATGCTCCTTTCCAATAGATGGGTCATCTGTGTTTGGCTGCCAATTGACCACTACAAATTATCTTGCTCTTATCCATAATCTCATGTAGCCTACCCTCTGCACTGTATCTGTAAACTGTTTGCTAGAGTGCATGTCAAGACCAGTGTGCATTTGTTTATCGCAGACTTTTTGTGCAAAAACCATTTGACAAAGTGAAAAAAAAATGGGCTGGATTTATTGTTTTTTTCAGTAAATGAAAGTTTTCAGAAAATTCACATAAGCTCTGACAAAGGCCGTGAGGCCGATACGTAAACTCATTAAATATCAGTGATGCTATCAAGAGCAGTGTGCGGTTTCCTTTTTCCTTCATCCTGTTTCAACTGTTGCCATGCACCTGCAAAAAGATTGCTCAGATGAGCGAGTGCCTTTTGAATTTAGTAAATGAAAGTTGACAGTGCACTAAAAAAGCACTGTCATTATGCACAGCCTTTTATTCACAAGAAGCCAGTTTTATGACAACACCTGTTGGTAAAATGCCAATATTATATTTGCTTAAATCTTTGACAAATTGATGGGAACCTAGCTAGTGCTTGAAGTGGAATGAAATTGGGTGCCAGTACAAAAAATGACCAGTATTGCAATGAGGATTTAGTCCCCTCCTTGCCTACTGACCACCATGCTGTTTCCTCTGCAGTCGCTCCCGATCTCGCTCCCGTTCCGTGTCCCGCCCCAGGGCGCGCAGCGTCTCCAGATCTCGCTCTCGGTCCAAGTCCCGCTCAGCCACCACCAAGAGGGACAGGTATTGAACTTCAATCTTCACACCCCTACACATTTGTTTTCTGTCATGTGGCACTGACGTAAGACTATTTTTATTCATGCATGTGGCACTGGAGACGGTTAAATTCAACTGGTCAAAATGCGTCACCTGTCTAAACTGGTTTTCCCATCTTCTGCACTAGCGATGTAGTCTTTTTCTAGCTTTTATCCCAGATTACTTGCTATTGTGTAGTAATTGGGAATTCCAGATGCTCGTTCAACTTTCAGTCTCAACCATTTTTGGCCCCTGTATCTAAACACAATGATATTTTCAATTAGGATTAGTGGTTTGAGTGCTGTGCACTATGCTGAAGGAATAGCTATGCTAATGTTCTTGCTTTGTTTCGAAGGTCGTGCTCCACTGAAAATGCTAACGGTCTTCATCCCTTGTTTTAGTCGATCCAGGTCTACGAGCCAGAGGAAAAGCCCCACTCCTGATGCCGACTGACCATGGGGGTGAGACCGCTCCCTGCCCTCTCCTGTTCCGCTGTCCCTGTTTGCCTCGGGGCTTGAAGCCATTTTACACCATTGTCTATGTATTTGATTTCTTTCTCCTCCTGTCATTTTTTTATTTATCCCTTGCTTTTCATCCTCTGGTTTTGGCATTATTTCATCTGTATGTACAAAGGATTCCCAAACTCCTTTTTCCATCATGTACATTTCAATGGCTCGTTTTACAGTATTTTTTATTTGTTTTTGCTTTCTGTGCGTTTAACTCCAGTTTGTCTGTGTCCCAACATTTTAAGCTAAATGATTTGGGGTTTTATTTCATTTTCAATGTAAATGGCGGGATCTTTTTAATAAAATTAATCTTTACACTTATGTTAGTGATCTAATTCATGGTCCAAGTGGTTTTAACTGCTCACCATTGACTCAGATGTATTTTAAAACTTGGATGTAATTTTTCAATTAAATAAATTGTCTAATTGGGATCAGAATCATTATGAATCACATTTAAACAATAGCTGATGTCAGCGTATTTAGTAGTTGGATTAAATTTTCAGAAACTATGCAGACAGTTCAAAAAGAACATGTTCAAATTGAAGGCTAATTGTTTAATTGAGATTTACATTGTTTAGGCTTGATTTCAATGTATAGTATTTTTGTAACCTATTTTTAAAGTATATTTCTAAATCATTTGTATAATTTTGGGGTGGCAGGTAGCCTAGTGGTGTGAGCATTGGGCCAGTAATCGAAGGTTGCTAGATCGAATCCCCGAGCTGACAAGGTAAAATTCTGTTCTGCCCCTGAACAAGGCACTTAACCCACTGTTCCTAGGCTGTCATTGTAAATAAGAATTCGTTCTTAACCTTAAACTGACTTGCCTAGTTAAAGTAAGAATAATCAGTCAGACAGCACACCTAATTCTGAATGAACTCCTATGATCAAGGTATAACATGTGCTGACCAAATAATTGCAGATAATTTTATGATTTATTAGCTGCTGTATGAAGAGGTTTTGACAGGGAAACCTTTGCCCATCCCCTTTAACCCAGACAAACTGTACATTATAGCAAAATACTTTAGCCATTGATTTGCAATCCTAAATGTGTTTTTTGTTGTGAGAAACGATTTGGTAATGGTAGTGCTTGAAGTATCCCCAGCTAACGTTCCATAGACATAACGTATTAATTCTGATGTGATATAACATTGGCTAGCTACATCGAATAACCAAAATATTCAAGGGACTAGACATGCAACATTCCAGTGCTCACCTCCTTTCTATCAATGTTTCTACCGTCCAAACACCAGGGGAGGGAAAATGTATCACACTCGCACGATTGGTCTGTTGTGAAAGATTGAAGGATCACTCACCACTAAGTGTGCTCGAGCTCCTTTGTGTTACGTTGTAGTTTTTCACTCGGGTTTGCGATTTTCCATTTGAGGGTTTGTCTGGGACAACATGGCCGCCGCAGCAGGTCGCTACTACAACGAGGGTGGCAGAGCAACGAAAAGACAGAAAACCGAAGACGGGATGACGACGGTAAGCATTGACTCGCGACTTCGTTGGGAAGGAAAGGTGCATGCATCAGTAAAACAAAAATAGTCAGCGTTTTGGAACTTCAAGTGTGCAAAATATGAGTGCTGAACATGAGCGAACCTAAGCTAGGCGGAACTAGTTAGCTATGGTAACGTTACTGTAATTAGCTAGCAGAACTAGCCTCAAAACCGGCGTTTTTGCTTGTTCAACTAAGCTTGTATACAAAATCATAAACTATATTAAATGTTAACATTGTTAACTTGTTTGTTTTTGTTAAATGTGCGGCTAATGAAGCTAGCTATGTTTCTAGTTAGCTAACGTTGGCGTTGTGTGGTGAAGATTTAAGTTTAGGTTTGTCATCAGGCTCACCATCAATAAAACCAAGCGAAGATACTTAGTGACCATTTTCATTAATTTAGTACACTTGTTTCCGAGTATTTTCCAACACCACAATGCATTTGGGCAGAACCTTGTGATGATATCACTTGTTTGTATGGGGTAACGTAAGCTATTTTGGGCCTACGTGGAATGTACGACAAGCGTTAGCCAGCTAACAATCTTCTGGCAGGCAGCCATTCCACTCACTTATGCACGGGCTTGTCTTTTCAAGAAGATCAGGCTTTATGCAAAGCCCCCCACTACTCTATAAATTCTGTTTATGTGTTGTTCATATCAACCCATCATTGTTTAGGATTTTTTTGGTACCCTGGGGGGGTGCCTGTCATTAATGGCGGGTTGGTTTTGATTGGTAACACCCTGGGGATGTGTATATTATCGTGGTATGGTCATCTGTAGTTTTTAATTTTTTATCTAACTTTTTTGTCTTGTTTGTAAGGAGGGCTATGATGACCCCCATAAAACGCTCCCTTCCCCGGTGGTCCACATCAGGGGCCTTGTTGATGGCATCATGGAAGCAGATCTAGTGGAAGCCCTGCAGGAGTTCGGGACCATCAGGTGACTGTCCAACACACTTGGACTGGATAGATTTTAGATTTAGCACCATTGATGTATTTTGTTCCTGTAGCCCATTATCCTAATTGCAGTGCATAGAAACTAAATTATTCAATCTTCCATTCTCTTCACAGTTATGTGGTCATGATGCCCAAGAAGCGCCAGGCCCTGGTGGAGTACGAGGACTTGAATGGATCCTGCAATGCTGTGACTTACGCAGCTGAGAACCAGGTCTACATCGCTGGGCACCCCTCCTTCATCAACTACTCCACCAGCCAGAAGATCTCCCGGCCCGGAGACCCAGACGACTCACGCAGCGTCAATAACGTGCTTCTGCTCACCATCATGAACCCTATCTACCCCATAACCTCGGTAACACATCCACCGTTATACAAGGCAGCTGTTTCATTGCTATGACAAGGCACCATTGTTTGGCTCACTGCAACACATTGTTTTACACATTTGTTAAAGGTCCAATTCAGCAATTTTTCTGTCTCAATATCAAATCATTTCTGGGTAAGAATGAAGTACCTTACTGTGATTGTTTTCAATAAAAACAGCCAAAAATAATTTCAAATAGCATCATAGCAAAGAGCAACTTCTCAAGCAAGAATTTTGCAAGGACTAACAGAGTGGTCTGAGTGAGGAGGTCGAAAACTAGATGTTATTGGCAGAGGGATTTGGAGTCTTTCTCATTAGTCTATTAACTAATTTACCACCTGGTGATGTCACCAGGCAGGCCCCAACTCCATCCCACTAAAACAGGCTGACATTTTTGCCGGTCTTTTCAAACAGCTCTTACACTACAATGGCATTATCATTTTCACAATTTCACAGAATTATTCCAACCTCAGTGTGGAAATACATTGTAGAATAATAGTGAAGACATCAAAACGGTCAAATAACACATATGGAATCATGTAGTAACCAAATAAGTGTTAAACAAATCAAAATAGATTTTTTTATTCTTCAAAGTAGCTTGCCTTTGACAGCTTTGCACACTCTTGTCATTCTCTCAACCAGCTTCACCTGGAATGCTTTTCCAACAGTCTTGAAGGAGTTCCCACATATGCTGAGCATGTGTTGGCTGCTTTTCTTTCACTCTGCGGTCCAACTCATCCCAAACCATCTCAATTGGGTATAGGTCAGGTGTATCACTCCGTCACTCTTCTTCTTGGTCAAATAGCCCTTACACAGCCTGGAGGTGTGTTGGGTCATTGTCCTGTTGAAAACAAATGATAATCCCAGTAAGTGTAAACCAGATGGGATGGTGTATCGCTGTAGAATGCTGTGGTACCCATGCTGGTTCAGTGTGCCTTCAATTCTAAATAAATCACAGACCGTGTCACCAGCAAAGCACCATCACACCACCTCCATGCTTCACGTTGGGAACCACACATGCGGAGATCATCCGTTCATCTACTCTCCGTCTCACAAAGACACAGCGGTTGGAACCAAGAATCTCAAGTTTGGACTCATCAGACCAAAGGACAGTTTTCCACTGGTCGAATGTCCATTGCTCGTGTTTCTTGGCCCAAGCAAATCTCTACTTATTTTGGTGTCCTTTTAGTAGTGGTTTCTTTGCAGCAATTCAACCATGAAGTCCTGATTCATACAGTCTCCTCTGGGGCGGCAGGTAGCCTAGTGGTTAGACTGGTTGGACTTGTAACTGAAAGGTTTCAAGATCGAATCCCCGAGCTGACAAGTTAAAAATCTGTCGTTCTGCCTCTGAACAAGGCAATTAATCCACTGTTCCGAGGCCATCATTGAAAATAAGAATTTGTTCTTAACTGAAAATAAGAATTTGTTCTTAACTTGCCTAGTTAAATAAAGGTTTAAAAAAAAAAAGTTGATATTGAGATGTGTCTGTTACTTGAATTTATTTGGGCTGCAATCTGAGGCTGGTAACTCTAATGAACTTATCCTCTGCAGCAGAGTTAACTCTGGGTCTTCCTTTTCTGTGGCGGTCCTCATGAGAGCCAGTTTCATCATAGTGCTTGATGGTTTTTGCGACTCTTAAAATGTTCCGCATTGACTGACCTTCATGTCTTAAAGTAATGATGGACTGTCGTTTGTCTTTGTTTATTTGAGCTGTTCTTGCCATAATATGGACTTGGTCTTTTACTAAATAGGGCTACCTTCTGTATACCACACCTACCTTGTCAAAACACAACTGATTGGCTCAAATGCATTAAGGAAAGAAATTCCCCAAATGTTAATTGAAATCCATTCCAGGTGACTACCTCACGAAGCTGGTTTAGAGAATGCCAAGAGTATACAAAGCTATCATCAAGGCAAATGGTGGCTACTTTGAAGAATCTCAGATATATTTTGATTTGTTTAACACTTTTTTGCTTACTTCATGATTCCATATGTTATTTAATAGTTTATGTCCTCACTATTGTTCTACAATGTAGAAAATAGTAAAAATAAAGAAAAATCCTTGAATGAGTAGGTGTGTCCAAACTTTTGACTGGTACTGTATATAAAACACAGGAAAATCAAGTTTGCCTGCACTGGGCCTTCAATCAAACTATTTTGGTTTTCTGCTCTGCAGGATGTGCTGTATACCGTCTGTAACAACTGTGGGCCTGTGCAAAGGATCGTCATCTTCAGGAAGAATGGAGTTCAGGCCATGGTGGAATATCCTTTGCTCAAAATCTCATTGTTCAAAAATGTGGGATCTCATCACCACACACAGGTTCACATTCCCTGCAGTCCATGCCACACAATCTTAATTCACTCCACACTTGAAGCTTCTGTCAGCACCCCTGACAAGTCGTCTGCAGGTGGCAGCTAGTAAATATTTGTTTATTTGTTCTTGATATAGGTCTAATTGTGTAACAAGTGCTCGTTGTTTTCGTGAGCAGAGCTTTGAATGACAAGGTGAACATGGAATGTGTAAAGTAGGCGAATGCTTTTATTATCCATAGTTTCCTTCACTTCCCATACATTTGACTCTGTGCAAAGTGCCCAGAGGGCGAAAGCCTCTCTAAATGGGGCAGACATCTACTCTGGCTGCTGCACACTGAAGATTGAGTACGCCAAGGTGAGTGGTTACATGCTTATCTCCATTTGTCCATCCAAACACTGAAGGAACACCGTGATGGGCAAAATAATGAAATGTTTGAATGTCTGTCTTCACAGCCAACCCGCCTCAATGTGTTCAAGAACGACCAGGACACCTGGGACTACACAAACCCCAACCTGAGTGGCCAAGGTAAAACACCCACGGCCCCTCAAGCTGTCCCCCTACCCTTCCTCTCCTCCTTCTGCTCTAATGACACTGTGGGATGGGTAGGGTCCCAGGCCTCCGGCTGTAGTGCCTTTGAACGCCCTGCTCCACGGTAACTTGGGCCTCAACCACAGCAAGCAGCGGAAGCTGTTCAGAGGCACTACGTCTGTGACGCATCACCCTGTGTCCTCATGCTCTCTCAACACCACAGACGCGCAGTAAGGGCACGAGGAGTGACCTTGAGGGGCAGCCATTTTGCAGCACATGCTCTTGCATGTTGAATCGTCTGCATTGCAGACCACTGCATGCATTCATGGGTAAACTGATGAATTCCCCGTTATGCCACAGTGAAGCACCTGGGGTCTCATCACACAGGTTCACATTCCCTGCAGTGCATGTTACACCTCACAACCTCACATCAAGCTCCTGTCAGCACCCAAGCACTGTGTTGCACCCTAGGCGTCTCACTTGGAATGCCCATGCATCCGTTAATCTTAAACATATTGGAGATTTTGTTTGCAAAATACAGTTCTGGGTATTTCTTTCTTTTGATTAGTCAATCAGAGTTAAGGTCAGGTTTTGGCATTCAAATCTGTTCCTTGGGGCTTAAGTGTCTGTAGGTTTCTATTCTAGCCAGGGGGAGTTAGACAACCACTGACCCTGTAGTTGTCATGGACCAGGTTTCCCTGCCAGGTGGGGGGGGGGGGGTTGTTAAGTGAAAGGTATAATCCACCCCAGAAATTAAACTCCTGTCAATTTGGTGAAAGCCTATGTTCTATCGGGGTAAAATTAAAATGCTCCGTCTGTGAAATCAGGAAAATCATGTTGGAACATGTCATAGCTACATGGTTCTCGTCACTGGAGATAACACACGATCACATTTCATTAAAAAAAAACATTACCTGCACTTCAGATCATCAAATCAGCCATTCGGTGGTATTTGTATTTAATATGGATCAAGATGACAAAGTATATATTTATTTTAGATGTGCTCAATCTAAACAGTGTACCAAGTTATTCAGCTCAGTTTCCCCTTCAAGTACCATCTTGCAATGCACCCTGTGTCTGGGAAACATAGCATCTCGCTCTGGGCAGAGAGGAACTGCAAGCTGAACCCGGTGAGAGACTCCTAAATTGATAGTAGTTTTGGCAATGTTACAGCTAGCTAGCTACTTCACATGAAATTGACTTTGTTATTGTGTGTAGCTACGTTTGCTAGTTAGCCAGCCAGTCAGCCCAGAGTTTTGTAGTCCACAACGATTTTCACATTGCTAGCAACCTTATGACAAAATTAAACATTTCAAAGATTTTTTCACATCAAATCAAACTTTGTCACCTGCGCCGAATACAACATGTGTAGTAGACCTTACGTGAAATACTTACTTACAAGCCCTTAACCAACAGTGCAGTTCAAGAAAGGGTTACATTTATTTGGTAAATATTTTCTTAAGTAAAATGTTTTATATAAAGTAACACAAATTAACAATAGAGGCTATATACAGGGGGTACCGTTACCGTGTCAATGTGGGGGTGTACAGGTTAGTTGAGGGAATTTGTACATGTAGGTAGGGGTGAGGTGACCATGCAGTGTAAAAAAAAAAAATGGGGGGGTGTCAATTGAAATAATCCGGTGGCCATTTGATTAATTGTTCAGCAGTCTTATGGCTTGGGGGTAGAAGCTGTTAAAACCTCTTACAGCTCCGATCCCGTTAGCGGGATCAACAGCCAGTGAAAAATCAGAGCGCCATATTCAAAACCAAATCTAATAATTTCTATTTCTCAAACATAGGACTATTTTACACCATTTTATAGATACACTTCTCCTGAATCGAACCACGTTGTCCGATTTCAAAAAGGCTTTACAGCGAAAGCAAAACATTAGATTATGTTAGGAGAGTACATCGACAAAAATAACCACACAGCCATTTTCCAAGCAACTAGCATGCATCACAAATACCCAAAACACAGCTAAATGCAGCACTAACCTTTGACGATCTTCATCAGATGACACTCCTAGGACATCATGTTACACAATACATGCATTTTGTGTTCGATAAAGTTCATATTTATATATAAGAACAGCATTTTACATCGGCGCGTGACGTTCAGAAAATATTTTCCCTCAAATACTGCCGGTGAAACAGCGCCACAATTTACAAAAATACTTGTCATAAACATTGATACAAAATTAAACTGTCATTCAAATAATTATTGATGAACATCTCCTTTATGCAAACGCTATTAAAGATTTCAAAAAAGCTTCACGAGGAAAGCACTCTTTGCAATAATCTGAGTACTGAGCTCAGAAAAATACACTAGGCTATACAGATAGCCGCCATCTTGGAGTCATCTAAAATCATAAATTGCATTAGAAATATTCCCTTACCTTTGATGATCTTCATCAGAAGGCACTTCCAGGAATCCCAGGTCCACAACAAATGTTGTTTTTTTCGATAAAGTCCATAATTTATGTCCAAATAACTCCTTGTTGTTCGCGCGTTCAGTAAGCTACTCCAAATGTAGGAAGCGCGCGGACAATGTCACGACGTTCAAACATGTTAAACGTTGTAAAACATCAATATTTAGGGCCTTTAGAACGTGAAGATTCAGTAATATTTCAACCGGACGGTTCCTGTGTCTTGAAAAACGTTTTGGAACGGAGGATCCACCCTCATGAACGCGCGCCAAGAAGTGATGTCATTCCCTGCCTCACCAAGTTCCCAGCCTTCTCATTCAGTCTCTGTTCATCGTAGACGACTCAAACAACTTTGTAAAGACTGTTGACATCTAGTGGAAGCCGTAGGAATTATTACTACGTCACTGTGTATTCAATAGGAAACGACTTGAAGAGAGCCCATGCATCCAGATTTCCACTTCCTGGTAGGATTTCTCTCATGTTTTTGCTTGCCATATGAGTTTTGTTATACTCACAGACACCATTCAAACGGTTTTAGAAACTTCAGAGTGTTTTCTATCCAAATCTACTAATAATATGCATATCCTAGCTTCTGAGTTTGAGTAGGAGGCAGTTTAATATGAGCAAATTTTTTCCGAAATTGTCAATACTGCCCCCTATCCTTAAGTATCTGTAAGAGGTTGGAGGCTTTTGTTCTTAGACTTTGCGCTCCGTTGCCGTGCGGTAGATGAGAAAACGGTCTATGACTTGGGTCTTTAACCATTTCTGGGGCTTTCCTCTGTCACCGCCTAGTATATAGGTCCTGGATATATTAGTGTTAATACTGTTAATCATAAGACTTAGTGGTTTGGGGTGGATTATCCCTTAATTTTATTTCATTAGGAACATTGCAGAGACATTTGTTCAATGGTATTTCTGGAACTTTCAAGAAGTCCAGTTTACGACCTGTCAGTCAGTCGTTTACTCCATTTGTGGATGGATGTTTTGAATCCAAGTAGGGTTTCTTGTGGCATTCTGTCTCCATTTGGAGATGCTGTGCTGCCATGAGTGCGAAAATAAAATCATAGAATTCCAGTGATGTATGATGCTTGGTAGATACATTGCTCTTTTAGTTCAACTTCTTAAAGTGCAGAATATTTGGCATCTAATGGGACACGGTGCAACAGCAGTATGTGATTTTCCTTGCTTTTAGCCATATGCCCTGGTCCCTTTTATGCAAAAGGTAACACAATTTTAGTTGGAGTGGTAGTCCATTTAATCACCCTGGTGAGTTTTGTTTTTGGTAGTTCAGATACTCATATGAGCCACAATGAATTTATCTTAGTAGTTTCATGTCCACCATGGCCACATCTTCATTTCAGACACTTGACACTGAGGTAACAGGTGAAAGGAACGGCTGTCCCATGTGTTTAGACGGTCCCTGTTAATGTGCAGGTGTTAAGGTGCGGCTGGCTGCCCCGTGAGAAAGAGGTGCTCCTCATTGTGTCCTCACTGTGCACACTCATACAGACTCATGGTACTCCAAACCAACCAGCTCCTCAGTAAACATCGGACACAATGGGGGCAGCAGACACTGGAATTCACACAACCTCAACTCTCAATACTTCCTACTCCCAATTTCCACCACCACTCTCCACTTCTGCAAGGAAAAAACATTTTACTCTTTATCCCACTGTTGGTTTGAGGAAAGTAGCCGTCCTGTTTTGATCACGATAAGGGCCTGAGACACTCCAAGAGTCAATTGTGAGCAGACACCCAGCATTAATCACCACCACAGACTGATCTAATAGATTTATAGCCATCCATCCTCTTACAAGTACAGCATATCTCATCTCCAGAATGCTGAAGTTCTCACCTTTTGACAAAACACATTGTGTGATGGGGGCGGGAGTCTGGTGTGTGGCCGATAAGGCCACTCCTCCCAGCCCTCGGGATCTGACTGTCAGACACAACCACTTCAGTGAGCAACAGAGGAGTTTTCTAAACACACTCTAAACAGCCTAAGAAGGGAACAGATGACACTACATACTGAGACAATATACAGAGAGAGACCACTCTTTTCTCAAACTACCACTATGCCATCCCATCTCTTGACTTGGGTGTGTGGGCTTCCTTTTGCTATCACTCTCCCATCTTGTGCTGAACAACACAACACACCACCGAGCTGAATATTCACGGCAACGACACACCAAGCTGAATCGCCATGACAACACACCACCACGCAGACAATGCCATTCCAGATGATTTTACTGCCAAGCACTAGATGCCTTTCACTTCGCCATGGGGGGACCACCTCTATTGTACAAAAAAACAAACAAGCAGCACATCTGTGCCCACTTACATGAGAAGACGCACCCCACAAACTCAAAAGGGGACCACGAAGACACAAGCATCAAACACCCGCCAAGCATACAAGCACAGAGGCAGACTGATAGAAACTTCAGCATTTTCCCAAAGCTCTCTCTGCATTGATGGACTCAGGTGCTGTTTTTTCCCCTTTACCTTCCCCTCCCATTTCCCCTCTTTTCCGTGCTGTTCTTGTTGATTCTACTGCGTTGTTTTTTTTTTCTTTCTGAACTGGCCCGTAAGTGATACCTCTAACACCTCCCGTGTGATGCAGGTTTGGCTCTGTGTGTCTGACGACAAGACACGCCTCAAACGGTGCAAATGTCCTCCGGCTTTGCGTTCAAAGCACGGTAAGCTGGAAATTTGCCTCAAATGGCAACCCATAAAAACAAAGCGACGGCAACTTGAAGCCAAGCATGGAAGATTGGTGGATGCTCTTTCTCTGGTGGTGGGGAAAGGTGGAAACTGAGTTGAAGCTGGAGTCACAGGTTTGGCGGGTAGGATCCTTGCTGAAGAGTGCCCCCCTACCTGCCCTCTGCATCCTGTGTTCTCCGTGTTTGGTGCTGTAAGTACATGTAAAGAGACATGACTGACCTGGTAATAGAGAATGATTGTAATGTAAATTGTTTGTTGTGATTGACTTTGTCAACCCCATATGTGAATCGTTGACTTTTATCAAACTCATGCATCAAATTCCAGGTCTGGAATCTCCTCAGATTTCTGCTAGTGCTCTTTAAGATAGAAATATGTAATCTCACAGCAACATGGAAATATCTAGTTTTCCACATTGAGGCAGACCACGGTTAGATGTATAAGCTGACGTAGTTTGTAAAATCACAGTAAGCAGGACATTTTAGGAAATGTCTTTGTTTGTTGTTGGGTAGTCCATGATACTATCCAGGTGAAAGCTATGATCCCTTATTGAGGTCACCTATTAAATCCACTTTAATCAGTGTAGATGAAGGGGAGGAGACTGGTTAAAGAGGGATTTTTTATGCCTTGAGTCATGGATTGTGTATGTGCCATTCAAAGGGTGAATGGGCAAAACAAAATATTGGGGTATGTTGGGCTCCTGAATCGTGCAGTGGTCTAAGGCACTGCATCTCAGTGCAAGAGGCGACACTACAGTACCTGGTTCGAATCCATGCTGAATCACATTCGGCCATGATTGGGAGTTCCATAGGGCAGCGCACAATTGGCCCAGCATCATCCGGGTTTGGCCGGGATAGGCCGTCATTGTAAATAAGAATTTGTTCTTAACTGACTTGCCTAGTTAAATAAAGGTAAATTCCACCACCTAAAGGACATCCATCCAACTTGACACAACTGTGGTAGTCAACATGGTCCAGCATCCCTGTGGAATGCTTGACACCTTGTAGAGTCCATACTGATGAACTGAGGCTGTTCAACTCAATATTAGGAAGGTGTTCCTAATATTTTGTAAACTCAGTATATTCGTTCACACAAAATAGGTCCAGCATTCCAGGCAATGGCAATATGAAATTCCAGGCCTGGTTTTTGTTTTTCTGTCAACTGTATTTCAGACTTTGTGGCCCATGGGTGGGGTACCATGCATTTGTTGTCAGACTAGGAAACTCAACTCATGCTAGAATCAATCAGTTGTTTTGATGCCTACATTTAATAGCTCAATAAAGAGTAAAATAATTCTGAATTAAAAATGTATCTTAATTCATGTAGCCCGTTAGTGTTTCAATTTGTTTTTGCCACAGGGTTGTGCTCTAGTCGGCTTTCTTAGAACATCCTGCACAATATAATATTTATGTATTGAGCCTTTATTTTGGTAGAAGAATATTTGTTTAGAGTTTGTACATCATTTGTTTTGGTTTTGACTATGTGTATGTACCTGTACAGATGCTGACGCTGAAGGCAATTGGAACAATTCACAAGGTGTGTGAGTTCGAATGGGAGAGGTTAAGAGTATTAGTGTGTAAGAGTATCCATTCCATTTGCTGTGCTAATGTTAAATCCTCCTACAAATCTCCAGTATGTTACATTTTATAGTTATGGTAACAAATACATATGATTTTCTTAACACGCTCAATATCTCTACCCAGCTTCTTGTGCATGTTAATCACAGCACTGCCCCATAGTTTGTAGATGTGCCCCTTTTGACACACTGATAGACTGTCTTATCAGGAGTCAGGGGCTCACTTTATTGCTGTTTCTTGCCCTCAGATCCCAATGCCAACCCCAACAAGCGTGTGAGACAGCCAGCTCTACTAGGAGACCATCCTCCAGAGTATGGTAGGCAGAGACGTTCATTGTACTATGAGCGTCACAGGTCAACTCTGTTGGGATGTCTAGAATGACTCCAGTAACAGTTTGAGTCGGTTTGCCCAATCACCTCTGTCTATCCATTTCTTTCACAAGCCGGCCCAACCGGTGGTTATCACGGCTACCATGATGAAAGCGGCTACGGACCTCCTCCACACTACGAGGGTGGTCGCCGCATGGGGCCTCTGATGGGAGGGCGTGGCCGCGGACGTGGTGGCAGTTACGGGGGACCTGGGTATGGACATGGCCCACCTCCCCCTGGTGACTACAGCGCCCACGCTGACTCCCCCGTTGTCATGGTGTACGGCCTGGAGCCCGCAAAGATCAACGCCGACAGGGTCTTCAACGTCTTCTGTCTCTACGGCAATGTGGAGCGGGTGAGTTCAGACGGGAACGATGCATTACTGAGGCGGAGGTTATAGACTCTTCAGGGTTATGTTCTTGCTGGGGGTATAGACTGGTGAAAACAAGGTTCTATGGTCATGTTGGAGGTGGGTAGTAGCAGTGGTGGGAAAAGTACTCAATTGTCGTACTTGAGTAAAAGTAAAATACCTTCATAGAAAATGACTTCAGTAGTATTCTACTGGGTGACTTTCACTTACGGACAGACAGGCACACTCAATTACAAATGCTGTATTTGTGTTTAGTGAGTCTGCCAGATCAGAGGCAGTAGGGATGACAACGCATAATATTGATAGGTGCGTGAATTGGACCATATTGCTGCCCTGCCTGAGCATTCGAAATGTAATTTTGGGTGTGAGGGAAAATGTACTGGAGAAAATCAAATTTTCTTTAGGAATGTAGTGGAGTAAAAGTTGACAAATATAAATAGTAAAGTACAAATACCCCAAAAACGACTTAAGTTGTACTTTTAAAGTATTCTTACACCACTGGATAGTAGGATAGGGTTTTTGAGCCCTGTCCCCCTCCGTCTTCAGGTGAAGTTCATGAAGAGTAAGCCGGGGGCAGCCATGGTGGAGATGGGCGACTGCTACGCTGTGGACCGCGCCATCAGCCACCTTAACAACAACTTCCTGTTTGAACAGAAGCTCAACGTCTGGTCAGTGCTGCTTTCAAACTCTGCATACACATTGATGTCCATAGAAACTGACTATAAACACATTGATGCAACATGTTGTCCATCCTCCGTCCACAGTGTGTCCAAGCAGCAGGCCATCATGCCTGGTCAGTCCTACGAGCTGGAGGATGGCTCCAGCAGCTTCAAGGACTTCCATGGCTCCCGCAACAACCGCTTCACCTCCCCGGAGCAGGCGGCCAAGAACCGCATTCAGCACCCAAGCAACGTCCTGCACTTCTTCAACGGGCAGCCCGACATCTCCGTGGAGGTCTTCAACGGGGTAAGACAACTGGAGAGGATTGGGGGCTGGAAGCTTTGGATTGGGCTGTTGGTTCTCTTAGAGGGTTGAACTTGACAAGTTTGGCTTACTTAGTTTGTGTGTGGGTGGAAAATGCATTTCTCATGAACAAACCCTTTATCTATCCTTTCAGGTCTGTGAGGAACTTGGTGTGAAGAACCCATCTAACATCAAACTCTTCACTGGAAAGAGTGAGTAATATGAACTTTATTTGCATGAATTATGTTGTATCTGGTCTTTTAAATTGGAGTGAGTTCCCATTGGTTTGATGTTGCAGTGTCAATAAATTGGAATGTGTATCTCTCACCTCGGGTGGCGCGACAGGTGAGCGGAGCTCATCCGGGCTGCTGGAGTGGGAATCTATAAACGACGCCATGGAGGCTCTGGCCATGATGAACCACTACCAGATGAAGAACCCCAGTAAGTACTCAGACTGCGATAACAACACCACAGCTAATGATACCAACGGTGAGCAAACACACAGTAACTAGTCTGTCATTCAGGAGTGACTTTCCCAAAAACATGATCTTTAGTACTAAGATCAGTCCGGGATTCATCCGAAGGCGCTGCACCACCCTACCAACAATGAACCTTTTTAAAAGGCAATTTACCAAACGTTCACAGAGATCGCATTCATGGTAAACGCTGCGGATGTTGGCTCATGCCTAAATGAAGGAACAATGATCTTAATGCAAAAAATTATTTGTTTTTGGGAATTCACCCCAGACTAGTTAATGATAATGTATTATTCCGGCCCGACAACATCTCTCCACAGTTGGTTAACCTCCCCCCCTTTCTTCCAGGTGGTCCGTACCCCTACACACTGAAGCTGTGTTTCTCAACCGCACAGCATGCCAACTAGGACAAACCCTGACCCACCCTGTTACCCCCCCCCCCCACTTAACTCTTAGCTCTGTGTCCATGCATAGTGTATATTGCAGTCACGTCTTCACTCCAAGTCCCCTCTATGACCCAATGAATCGTAAACAAAATGTATGAGATTGACCAGCGTTTTCCTTTAACTTAAGTGATAATATTGAGGGCAAGATTTTTTACCAGAGTGTGTATTGTTTGATTTTTATTTTAAAACATTTGAATTTGTTCAGTACATTAGACCTCAGAACAAAGA